>NC_141689.1:773988637-774588637 GCF_964263255.1 Lissotriton vulgaris | reverse complement strand
TTTCCAACCTCTAATTTGTCAATGTGGCATTGCACATAATCACTATGTGTATCTCTGGTACCCGCCAGCAGTTTGAAGATCACTGCACCTGCTACCGGATGAAATGCAGGCAGATTGAATCCAATCAGGAATTAGGAAACATCTACATTGCATTCAGAGTATGGGTGAATGTATAGGCTACGAAAATCCACAGGCAAGGATTCATGGATGACTGCCTGACCAGTGCACATCGGGTGTAGGTGTCCTAATCATATTCATGTGGTGGGTTGTTGTTATGCAACAGAGGAGGCAGGCCAGGAGTTGCCCTGACTTATCTCCCTCTGCGTGCATTTCAGCTTGTCATGTTTCAAAGTAAAAGCAACACAGTTGCTCAATTAGATGGGTGTGGTGTGATTTAGCATCTGTCAGTGTGAGTAACATCCCGAGCTGCAACTGGACCGCAGTCATCTGCTGACCTAGTGGTGCCTCAATTTCCATCGAAGCCCTGTGGATATTGGCCCTAGCTCCCACCAAAGCCCCAAGCACCCGCCCCTCACTTTCCAACATCCTAGAGGTGGCTGTGTTCCAGTTGTCACTGAAATAATTGGAGATGGAATCCCTCAGTAATATCCAAAATGCATGGGTCAACAACAACGTAGGCTGCAGTCACCATGTGTGGACTAAGGGTCGCTTCACACTACACCGAATGTGTACGTGTATATTGTGTTATGTTCTAAGAATGTTTTTCACAGGTATTCAGCCTCTAGCAACTCAAGTTGTAGTGAGTGGTGTTAACAAATATTTCAATTCTGAATGTGCAGATTGTATAATGTAGAGTTCTCATGGGTCTCGCACTGGTCCCACCAACAGTGTTGGAGGGACCAGTGTGCAGCCCATTGTGTAAGGCACGCTGTCAACACTGGAGAAGATGCCAGGGGAGGTGGATAATGGTTAATTAGTGGCTCTTTGCCACAATTCTACAACTGTGAGGCATAGGTTTAGCCCCAAACCAGTGCACTGCAAGATTGCACCAACATGGCTGTTAGATTCAAGTGGTAATCCATCATTTAATCAATGTTTTCAAATTACTCCATTTTGTACTCATTTCTGTTCATTTACTTCAACAATATTCCACATACGGGGATCATGTGACTTTTTTCATGCTTCTCATGTAGAAACTTTACCCATCTGAGCCTCTTGTTAATACACGACAGATGCAAGGTTCGTTCCAAGCAGTATTTATTATGACCCAATGCATTTCGGGCGGGATACGACCTTCGTCAGGGGACACTATAAAGTAACAATAAAAACGGAAGTATTACTTGTCTACATATTTTTAACATTCTCGTGAAGTAAAATATAACATTTAATCAGAACCTGTGTGCATAAAATCCATTGTTATTGTTGTACAGTTAAATGTATGCCAACAAACAAACAACCAGCTCTATTCAATTATTGTTAATTGTTGATTCATAATATGCACCTCTCATTCTGCTTTACAACTTGCTATGTGGACTAATACATCTAGCCTGTTATTAACCTAGCGTTCTAAAGCCCTTATTAAAAACCTGTAGTTCACAGAGCACTGTTACAAAACATGCTGTAAAGCTCCTTTCCCCCTTTACACCTCCCCGGGCTGATCCAATTACCCTTATCCACCTCTCTCTCCTAGATGCCTGTTCTCCCCCATCATGCGCTCGAAAACCTACTCTGCTGTTCAAACGTGGCTGCGAAGTGCAACCTACTCAGGCCCCTGCAGCATTAATGTCCAAATATGCAGTGCAAAACCTCTGTGAAAGAAATGTTTCTAAAATGCCTCACACTTATGGAAAACATCCCTTAGCCCAACCGATGCTCTCATACCTGCTGCTGGAGTGGAAAACGTTCCGTTTTCTGGTCTCAAGTAAGGTGGCTAACTCGTGGTTTTATTTTCTGCACTTTTGTTTCCAGCTCATGTGATCTTCTATAGCCTCATTGGTGCTGCGTCACTAGTCCTCCCACCTTGGTACAGCAGAACAGTTCTATCTATATGCTAAAGACTCTACTACCCACAATGCATCAATACGCTTTTAATTTAGGCCACTGTTGGGTTTTACCAATGATCACAACAAAGACCGCCACATGGATTGTGGTTGTCTCCAATCCCTGAAGGTGGCCGAAGAGAGCTACAGTCACCTGTGGGCAAGTACAACCTCATAGGCCTTGACAAGCTTGGAGAAAGGCTTTCCAAACCCTGATTTGTCAATGTGGCATTGCACATAATAACTATGTGTATCTCTGGTACCCGCCAGCGGGTTGTTGATCACTGCACCTGCTGCCAGATCAAGTGCAGGTAGATTCAATCCAATCAGGAATTAGGAAACATCTACATTGTATTCAGAGTATGGGGGAATGTGTAGGCTACGAAAACTCACAGGCAAGGATTCATGGATGACTGCCTGACCATTGCACATCTGGTGTAGGTGTCCTCATCATCTTCATGTGCTGGGTTGTTTTTATGCAACAGAGGAGGCAGGCCAGGATTTGCCCTGACTTATCTCCCTCTGCGTGCATTTCAGCTTGTCATGTTTCAAAGTAAAAGCAACACAGTTGCTCAATTAGATGGGTGTGATGTGTTTGAGCATCTGTCAGTGTGAGTAACATCCCGAGCTGGAACTGGACCGCAGTCATCTGCTGACCTTCTGGTGCCTCTGTTTCCATCAAAGCACTGTGGATATTGGCCTTAGCTCCCACCAAAGCCCAAAGCACCCGCCCCTCACTCTCCAACATCCTAGAGGTGGCTGTGTCCCAGTTGTCAGTGAAATAATTGGAGATGGAATCCCTCAGTAATATCCAAAATGCATGGGTCAACAACAAAGTAGGCTGCAGTCACCATGTGTGGACTAAGGGTCGCTACACACTACACCGAATGTGTACGTGTATAGGGTTATGTTCTGAGAAGGTTTTTCACAGGTATTCAACTCCCCAAAATGTTGGGGCAGATCCGTATTTAATAAAGCATGCACTTCTGTGCGGGTGTTTGCCACGTGAAGGACAAATGTTTCTTGGGAACATGCAATTGACACAATTGACATTACCATCCTCAAGCCAGGGGATATGGGTACACCTTGTGAGGATGAAGGTTAGGTGTTGAATGAAGCTCTGTTTGCCCACATTCAGCACAGAAACACTACCAAATAATCTTGGCACACATCAAGGATCCCCTCTACAAAGACATATTGCCCGCAGGCTCCTTTGACAGTGTCTAATGGGCTAAATGGGACCCACATAAGGACTACCCTTGCCAAACCAGAGTAGAAGATGCAAAAATAAGGGCTCTGCAAGCACGTCTGGAACTCAGTCGAATGCTCCTGTGTCACACGGGTCTCTTGTGACAGTGTAATGGATGTTCGCAGCACATCTTGATATATCATCACTTTGGGTGTCTCTTCCTTTGCATCCCCATACCTCTGACATTCAAAGTCTTGATGCCATGTTTATCCATGTGTATATAGTGTACTGGGAAGTATGGGGAGGCATTTCAGGAGTAGTCTACCCCTAGGTGGGCCACCAACATGCTTCCCATAGTTTTTCCTTGGGGGGGCTATGGGTCCTAATCGATGGCCTGCCATTTAATGGTTCTGCATCATGAAAGAAAACTTAAACCCTAAATACCTCCATCCCATGGCAGTATCTTAGTGGAAAACTGAACAATCAGTAACAACATCAGCCTACAAAGGGAAACTAGCAGTCATGCTCACATACAATTCAGCCAAGGCATGCAGGGTGGAGGGAACGTGTCGTGTGATGCCTATAGGTTTTGTATATGCGAGTTGTCTCCTATCTGCCATTTTAACAATCTGTAATGAACAATCAGTGGCAGACAGCAAGTAGCAGCAAACACAAACGACATCCTAAACTTTCATCTGGAAACTGTTCTTGCATACTTATATGTACCGATCCTCCCCATGTGTACCTTTCCACATTACCTCTAGGCCTGCATAATCTCTACTTGTGATGGTCTGACCCCTTTCACATCTACCTCAAAGCATATGCTCATCTCTGAACCTATCCTCCATCCACAAGCTCTTGACAACCATCCTCTGGTACTGCTATCCTTAAAATCATCTTTCGCCTCCATGCTCTCCCCTGGCACTCTTACGCTTCCACCCAGACTCACATTTTCATTCTAGTGCTGCACCTCTTACATCCACACCTACATTCCAAGCCCCACTCTTCACCTTTATGTACACAACACCTCTCCCTTTCATGCTATATTCAAAATGTACTGTTCACATCACCTCCTTAGCAGCAGATAACCGTACCATGTCAAATGTACACCTCTCATACCCATTATGCCCCTTTCAAATGGCTTTGGAATGCACTTTCTTCACAAGGTGCACAAACTCTCACATTCACACTTACCACCTCACCACAACTCTCATCCAGACACTTACATTGCTTAATGAATCTGTCCTCATTCATTTGACTCTAACCATTCACTCACCCTAAGGCCTACTAATAGTCATTTGACAAACTAGTGCATCCACAGATTCAAACACAACACAACATCCATCTACTGGCCAACAGCTCTAATCTCCCCATCCAGCATCCTGGCTTACACAACTGGTGGATACTCTTGACACCCAACTATCCACTTTGTCTCACCTAGAAAAAACTTTAATCTTGTCTCACTGTGTCTCTGTTACATCCACATCTCAGTTCCATGCTACATGCCTCTATTACATTCTGCATATTAACAACTACCTTTCACAATAAATCTGCCCTATCACAACCATCTATCACCGTAGTGCCATAGACTTTAGCTCTCATTATTATTATTATTATTATTATTCTGAGTTTTGTATAGCGCCTGGTTACCAATAGGCATCCCCGCGCTTATCAGAACATAACACTACTAAAAGAATGCAGGGATTAAACAGAGAACAAAAAAGTTTTTAAAAGTTTACGGAACCTGAGAAGACTGGCTTCGGAGCGCAGTTGTAGGGGCAGTGAGTTCCACAAGGAGGCCACATTTATTGAAAACCTTCTGCCACCAGTTCTTGCCTTTTTCACCCTGCCAACCTGAAGGAGATGTTGGTGGTCAGAGCGAAGGGAACGAGAGGCCTTGTAGGGCTGGACCATCTCCTCCAGAATAGGTGGACCTACCCCGTGCAGAACTTTGTGGGTGATGCAGAGTGACTTGAATTTCACCCTGTCCCTCACAGGGAGCCAGTGCAGTGCCCTCAGCGCCGGGCGGGCAGATTGACGCCTAGGGAGACCCGTCAAAAGCCTGGCAGCCGCGTTCTGCACTTGCTGCAGTCTGTTCAGGGTAGATTCGGGTGCGCCCAGGAATAGCACATTGCTGAAATCCAGCCGCGAGATGATAAGTCCCTGGATGAGGAGCCTTCGAGTGGCCACTGGGAGCAAGGGCAGAATCTTCTGGGCTGAACGGAGCAGGCCAAAGCACACGCCAGCAGTCTTTTTGGCGTGGGTTTTAAATGATAGGTGCTGCTCCAGCCATACCCCCAAGCTCTTGATCTCCTGCTTGGGGGGGGGGGGCATCGGTCCCAAACAGTCTGGCCAGCTGCTGGGGGCCAACGATGGAGAGGAGTTCCCCAGCAGCATCAGTTCCGTTTTGGAGCCATTTAACTTTAGGGCTGAGCTGCACATCCACGTGTAGATCTTTTCAAGACACGTGTGCAGCCGGTCGGGATGGTACGCCGACTGGGAAAGGCCTACCACCAGCTGAGTATCATCTCCTGCCAGGCTCTAAACGTGTCTAGGCGGTTCCACCTCAATCACATCTATCTATACCTAGCACACCTTGCCCAGGCTTTAAGCTGTTTTTCAAGCTCCTACACTCTGTTATCCACACCACAGCATTTCTAAAAATTCTGATTGCAATAATGAGGACACATCTATACAAACGTTGCCTTTACCCTTAACTCCTCACTTCCACACTTATCAAAATTCAATCAATTGATCAGGGGTTTATAAATCACCCAGCTGTTACTTGTTCTGTCCTCATTACTTCTGAGTCTTCCCTCCATGTCTACAATGGAAACACAACTCACTTCTACCCTTATTTAGCTAGCTCAGACCATTTACATTTAACCTCTCCAACAGCATGTGCAGCTATGCCTCACATTTTAACACCCACCTCCTCCCATGTCTGTCAATTTAATGCATGGGTGTAACAAAGGTTCCTGAATCACCTGCAGACAGATGGACCCACAACACTTCTATGCACTCACAGTCCACTCGGCTGACTACATGTAACACAGGCATGTAGTTCTGGCTTTATCAACCCTCCAAGTTCATCTCTTTGTGATCTAGGTCAGCATGAAGAATGTCTCAAAACTCATCCATTAGTTTTCAATACACATATGACTTCAAACACACCTATCATATGCTCAACTACAAATGATGTGTGGGTAAAATAGTATAGTCCTAGCTTGTACAAACAAAATAATTGTCAGTGGAAAAGTGAGAAAAAAACAAATCCCATCCAATATCCATTCTTCTCGCTCTGCCCTCATTCCTGGTGAGCAGTGCCCCTTGTGCTACAATGTCATAATGGCTGTCAGACTTCAATTTTGTGGGAGTACGATAGAATTCATCCAGGCAGGGCAGGTGTCAATCACATTGAGAGCACCCTCAAATGATAAGGCTATATGCTGTAAAGATGATTGTTAGACCTGATATCATTGGCTTGGGTCTCTCCTCCATTTTTTCTGTTTGCCTCCACTGTTTTACGATGTTTTGCTGGTATATGCTTTGCGGGCCGTGCCACTGCTGATCAGTGCCATAGCGCAAGTGCTCCCTAGGTTAAATTGATGTATCTATTGTATCCAGGTTTGGCTTATTTGGTTTACTGTCAGTCCCTAGTCTAGTGCACCAGGAGTGCCTGGGCTTGTAAATACAAATGCCGCTCGTGGGCTTGCAGCACGTGTTGTGCCACCCACAGGAGCGGCCTCGTAAAAGAATGTCTGCGGGTCGGTCATTGCGAGACCCACATGCAGCCTAGTGCTGTCACGCCGGCTGCGCAAGTATACCTACTTGCCAGCCCCTCAAACCTTCCCTTGACTTCATGTTAGTCACCCCTATGGTAGGCCCACGGGCAGGGTGCATTGTAAGTGTAAGGTAGGACACGCCTGACCAAGTTGGCATGTCCTGATAGTGAACAACCGCCATCTTCGTTCTTCACTATTGCGAGGTAGCCTGCTCTCCATTAGTTAGAATGGGTCGCCGGGATTATTAATGCTATGATCCTAGCTGGCTCGGGGAGCATGGTGCAATGTCGAGTTTGGTATCCCTGAACTCGGGGTTTAATTACGCATCCGTTGGTGTGGATGGTTTTTGGACTCTGGGTTCGAAAATAGCACTTTTAGAAAGTGTCTATTTTCTTGTCTAACCATTTCTGGTTTCTGCTGGTCTTGCGTGTGTGTGACAGGAGCTGGGTGTCTCCAAGAGGTCTGGATGAGTCAGTGTGGGATGAGTGGGACATTTGCGTTGAGAGTAGGGGGAGAGTAGTTGTTGATAGCCTGTCCTGCCTGGTACAAGGCTGGCTCCACCTCCTGCCAAGCGGCTGATGGCTCTGTGCCTGCCATGTACGATCCTAGCCCCACCTCCTGCCAGGAGGCCGATAGCTCTGCTCCTGCCAGTGTCAATGCTGGCTCCACCTCCTGCTGGGCGTCTGAGGACCCAGCCCTGCTCAGTGAATAGGCCAGGTGCTTCTGCCTGGCTCCACCCACGACAGACCCAGGATGTTGGGAAATTCCCCTGCATGGACAAAGGGATCAAAGCCAAAAAGGGGTATAAGAGAAGGACCCCTGAACCAAGAATTTAGATCACTTCTGACAAGGAACCCTGTAACCAAGGACAAGAGGCCTGCTGATCTGAGGACTTGCCTACCCCTTCTGCCAGTGTGCTGTTTGCTGGGGGGAATCCTGCAGTGCTTCTTTATTTTTGCCAAGGAAACCAGGAGAGAGGAACTGTGTGTGTACTCTCACGCTTGCTAAGAAAATCTCCAAGGACTGGAAGAGTGCCAGTCTCCTGCTGAAGTCACAGGGCTAAGGGACTTCATCTGCTTAAAATGCTATTTGCTGGAACCTGTGAATCCGGCACCTCTGAAAGAGCCAGCAACCTCGACGCCGACGGACGTCGCCGAATCCAGCTCGACGTAGTGGGTAACGGCCCCAGTGTCCCGCTTCCTCGACGACCGGCCGCCGGGCCCAACCGCCGCCAGCAGCAACGCCAGTGAGTGGGAGTACGGCTCCAGCTCCAAGGGACCTCGTGTCTGCACCGCTGCTGATCGCATTGCCCTCGTGCCCTCTCGACGCCGTGAGCGCTGCTCACTCTGTGCAACCGCATCATCAACGACGAGGCCTGCTGAGGCCTGATCGACACCGAAGACGCGACGCCGGATTGCTCGACGCCGCTGATCATCGTGTGCTTCATTATCCAAAGGTACTGTGTTGTTGGAGGTCCGTGTGACTCCGGGCTCGACATAGCGCTCCTCGCGGTCGACGCCGAACCTTTGGATTAACTTTGCCTCGACGTCGTGTAGCCCCCGTGTGGGTTACCCTGTTGCTAAAAACTGTATTGCCAAGAAGAAGATTTGCTTTGATACTAAAGACTTTTGTGCTAAAGAAGAAACTACCGTTGAACTATCCTTTTTCCCTTACCCGAGTATTTATTAAGATTGTGTACATTTTTGTCGTTATTTGGTCTTGTGCTAAGCCTTATATAAAAATATTTATTTTTATAATACTACGGTGTCGTGTCCATTTGTAGTGTATTCACGTCATTACTGTATGTGGTCATAAATGCTTAACACACAGCCTCTGAGATAAGCCTGTCTGCTCTGCATTGCTACCAAGGGAGTGAGCAGGGGTTACCGAAGGGTGTGATCTACTTGCCCTGACAAGAAAAGGTGTGTCCTTATTTGTCAGAAGTGTATACCTCTGCCAACTAAAGACAGCCGGCTCTAACAATGATGATGATGATGCATTATGTATGACGAGTGAGGGGGGACAGCAAAGTCTAGCAGGTTAAAAAACTCATATTGAACATTTGCATTACTGTCTGTAAACTGAAAGGCTGTTTGTGCCAAACATATTGACATCTCAGCCAATCCTCTTAGGGACCACCCAGCTGAGGGGTGTTGTGCATTCATTGTGCATCACCCTGATGCACCATGGCTGAAAACCCCAGGGGAAGGGTCTGTCCACCTGTAGCTCGTAACACTGACAGCCCAATTAAGTCAGTGCTCTGCTGCTAGGATGGATAGTTATTAGCATTTGTGAGGCCTTGGGCAGCTGTCAGACCGGACTGGCACACAGTATCCACCCTGAACTAAATCTACTCTACACCACTCCTGCTACCAATGACTGAGGTCAGTCTGTTTGCATGAACTGAGCCAAGAAGGAGAATGTTGCTATGCATTGTCATTCAGAAAAGGTATACCTTCAGTTGTGTCACATGAGGGGCTAGAAGCGGCATCGGATGACCAAGCAGACAAATGCTGTTCACTCATAATGTACTAACAGGACTTGATATAGCCTCGCATTCCCCACAGGACAATTTGATGTCTATAAAAAAACCTTTGAAATGAATAGAGTTTGAATACATTTATGAAACATACATGATACACTTAGACCATGCAGCACCTACCAATGTCCCTTAACAAGTAGATGACATACCTTGGGCACAACAAGCACAACCCACTCCTGACAGTATGGTGACAACTCCTAATCCCTATGGAACTAGGTCACATGTGTGTCGGTCACCTAACTGATATAACTATCACAGCCTTCGGCAAATACAAACTGTCTGCCATCTTAGGTTCAATGTTAGGCATGTCATATCGTATCTCAGAATCATCAGATACCTGAAAGGACAACATTTAGAACTAGTGCCTATATGTGAGTGAAATGCACTAGCAAGTTGCTCGTTTCTGTGGAAAAGATAGACACATATTCATGATACACATTCCCATGAATCCATATAAACAAAACTAAAATACACAATTGGTTTCCTTGAAATAACAACATAAAGCTTGTCACAACACAAAAAAACTAATAAAATAAACCACAAAACCACAACCCAGAAGATCTACGCATGTTGTCTTGGTCACAGTTAGCTTGTCACAATCCTCTCTGGCAATGTAGACACACTCAACTTCACTTAGCTTACAAATACTCATTGAAAAGTTTGGACAACAAATTGCAACCAACATTAGCCTTGGATAGACCCTATATCCTCTATCCTGCAGCTTACCATACTCTGGCCTAGTGCATCATGTCTCTGGGTGTATGAGCAACTGCAGGGCCATGTGCGTCCCAATGCAGAGTCCAAAGGAACATCACATAAGCATGATGTGGCCTATGTCCAGTTCACAGATTAGGTAAAAGCCCAGACTCTCACACTCTAACTGTGGCATAAGGCCAGATTGATATGTACATTACAACGCTAGGTACTGTACAATTCTATAATCACTGCATGTCATCACTAGCATTCTAATTGTGTGACAACCATTCATGTCCCATACACTGTGTTGTGTTCACATGCAACTAACACATACACCAATTATGTCTCTGTAAGGACAGTAAAACACTGTAACTTACTGAGACATGTCCTGGACACACATCATCCACAGGATGTACCCAAATAAAACAGGATGTAATGACTGAAATTACAAATTTTAAAGGCACTGGAGAATACAGACCACAGACACCTTGCCTAACAGGAATATCTATAGAAAGGAGAGTTCCAGAAGGCAACAGGGTCAGGACACTGTCAGAACAATACCTACCTCACACTCACCATAGGCACAGGAAATGTGCTACATGGGTTAACTGTCTTGCTAGGATACTGCCACACAGTGGCATGCCACCTGTGGCAATGATATAATTGCAACTATTTAACCAGATTTATTGAATGCACAGACATTGGCCCACCACTATCAAGTCACATCCATCATTGTACCATTACTCCGTGTACACATGTGCCCAAAGTCACTGCATCTAGTCAAAGTCCATATGTATCCGGGTGAATTGATGAGACAGTTGTCTTTCAGCCCATTACATACATATGCAGCATGCTTCTCCTAAACTGTTGTACTTTGCCACACTTACACTATGTTTATACCTGTGAGAAGGAACTATGAGGAAGTCTGATTTCCAAAACAGAGGTTTGTGACTTCATGTCACACTCATTGACAAAACTAATGTTGACATTGACACCCAGCCAATCTAGGCACACAGATATAGACTACATTCTAATCAAGTGCTCATACTCCATGACCATATGCAAACCATGCCATAGTAACACCATTGTATAATTGCATCACAAATCACACATGAATGACAATTACCAACAAATCCATTTTGGGGACACACAAATCTGAAAACAAAACTTGAACAAACTACATTCACCAAAATAAGTGATTTTTTATCAGAAAAAAGGCCACTAGCCAGTCCAATAAAGTTCCTTGCTCTCATGGGCCACCAAGTTCATGCCCATCTTCTCTTGCCTGCACTAGTCCTGCAAAGGGGCACCTCCCACAGGAGGGGCATCTAGAGGGCAGGTCAGGCACCAAGGGGACAAGACTTGGGAGGACCGGGTTGAGTTTTGGGAGGGATGGAATCAGGAGGGGGTGTGATGACTTTAGTGGTAGGGTCAGATGGAGTGTGGACAACTGCAGTGGGAGGTCAGACGGAGGGGGTAGGACTACTGCAGTGAGGGGGCTAGATGGAGGGGGATGGGCTGGACATCATACCTTTGGAGATACATTAATGTTGCAGAGTATGCAAGGGAATAGGGAGGGCAGGTGCTTTCTTGGTCTGGGATTTTTGGATGTGGAGGTACTGGCATGAGATGTGGAAGTCAGGGTTTCAGGAGGGGTTGGGACTTCTTGGAACAGGGGGAGTTTCCTTTCCTGGATCACTTTGCGGTTGGTAATTTGGTGGTGGCCTGGGAGTCAGAAAGGTATGGCTGGGGCATCAGGGTCATTTTATTTTTTATGAGAGGGGGTTAGTCAGCTTGGGTAAGGAAGAGGTCAAGAGGAATGAGGTGGAGTTTCTGGGCAGAGTGGGTACTAGTAGAAGCAAGGTTAGGGGCTGTGGGAGGAGATGAATGTGAGGTCTGCGGAATGTCTGTGGATGCTGGTGTGGTGTCTGTGGAAGTGAGTGTGATGTCTGTCTTGAGAGTTTGCATGTTTGTATGTTTGCCCTTATGTCTGTGTGTTCATGTGCTGCATGTGGATATTGAGGTAGATGCATTTTTCTGTTTGTGTGTGCTTTGGTCCGGGAGGGTACTCAGGACAGTGGATGGGGAGAGGCAGGACAGGGGTAGGACAGCTGAATTTGGGACAACTTTGCCATCTGTGTGGAGGCTAGAGCCCGATTGGATCTCTGTAGGGCAGACATGTCTGAGTGAATGCCCTGCATTAAAGATACTTTTTGGGTAAGGGGATTGGTATGCAACTGGAAGACATTCACCACTGCTGTCTGCCTCACGGAAATCTGCCCCAGGAGGTCAATGGCATCCGTACTCAGGGCAGCAGGGAGACAGAGGCAGGGGGTGAGGTGCCTGGCACAAAAAAGACACCTCCCTTTTTTGGGGGTGCCACAGACATGGGTAGCGGCAGCAGCTGAGAGGGTAGAGATAGTAGGGTTGGTGGTGGACTCTGATAGAGTGGATACAGTTCCAGGGTCATCCCTGGAACTGCACACATAAGATGCCTTGCTGTGGCTATATATTGCTCTAACAGATGTTACTTCGCTCGTGCCCTCAGTGAGGTTCCTCTCACCCTCCGTGACACTGGTTCACTATAGCGCAGTGTCAGCACCGGAACCACTCTGGCTTGCTGCTCCCCCAACATTGGTGGTGTTGTCTCCTTTGCTGGATGCCTCTGATGCTGTGAACAAGAATTAAAATGAATCACACGAGTCATCAATTTGGAGTTAACACAAAGGTTTCATCAGAACTCTTCCAGGATTACACAACTACATCAATTAGACTTGTGGGTAAAATACTTGATACTTTCCAGAAATACCACGTTAGAATGTAAGCAAACCTGTGCACCCTTGAACATGATGATGTCAGCGACATTGTGTGCAGCAAATTCAACTACCTCATCCACAATGTCTTAAACATAACTATGTGCCCACTCCCTACTGGCGGATTTGTGTCACAACATTCTTGTCTTATCTAATGCAAAAGAGTCTAGACCTCATAATGGTAAAGGAGTCACACAATTGATTTGAGATATGGTATCCATTCTGCCATCCAGTTTCATCAACTTGGGAACCAGTAGGTCAAGTGTTACAGGTCACACATCTTCATTGTTATACATCAAGCTGGTGTAGATGTTGAAAGGGTCATATCACACAGATCATATTTATTTTGCTCATATGTCCAGTAGCAGTAGTTGTTTGTCAGGTCACATGTCTTACTCTTACTGTGGACACACTAAGGCAGTAGGCATAGCTAGGGTGAAAGGTATATGGCCCACAGTCTTGTGTCATTTAAGCATAGTGTTAGAAAGATTACTCAGATTTTTGTCCACATTGGATACATTTTACCACTTTGCCATGTAAACACAGGAGGCCTGTAGAGCTTCCCCCAGCCCATTTTCTGACGTTGCATTGTTGCATAAAAATTGTGTATAAAAAGTATTGTATAAATGTTTCTTATTTGTACTGGTCTTATTTACCAGTTTGTTCTTGAAAATATTAGAATTGTGTATTGCTCTAACCAGTCACCTTCACGAGGATGTCCAATCCAGCTTCTTTCCTTTTGCAACCTTATATCAAATACATCATTGTGATTTGGATTCTAAATATATAGAATAAACAGACCTTATTTGAATATATCTATTCTGGCGCTCCTGTTTTACATTCATTGTATGTTGTTAAATATTTTCTTGGAACATAGTGTCTTCCCACATGGTATTAAATACTAGTGTTGAATATGTATGCAACACATGAAGTGGAGAAGTGTGGCTCACTGGTTAGAGGATTCAGAAAAGGGGGTAGTGATGAACAGAGTGTCTGAATTAAGCAGACCACTCTTACCCAGTCCAAAGATCAGGGCTTGATCCATCTCCGTTTTTTAGCTCACTGCTCCATCCCAGCTCAGAACTTGGCTATATGCAAATTAGTCTGACCCTGGCCCAGTGCATCATGGGAACAGGGCAGACCAAACTACCAAGCCAATTCTTATACTGGGAAGGAAACAAGCTACCAGGGACCGGTTTCTGGCATTTCAGCCGTCTTCGGCCCGGCTTGCTTGAATCCTGATGGTGCAATGAGCTAGGGACTCACATCTGAGTATACCCTTCCACGCTTATGGTGGACAAAAATGATTCAGAAAAGGGGGTGGTGATGAACAGAGTGTCTGAATTAAGCAGACCACTCTTACCCAGTACAAAGATCAGGGCTTGATTCATCACCGTTTTTTAGCTCACTGCACCATCCCAGCTCAGAACTTGGCTATATGCAAATTAGTCTGACCCTGGCCCAGTGCGTCATGGGAACAGGGCAGACCAAACTACCAAGCCAATTCTTATACTGGGAAGGAAACAAGCTACCGGGGACCGGTTTCTGGCATTTCCGCCGTCTTCAGCCCGGCTTGCTTGAATCCTGATGGTGCAATGAGCTAGGGACTCACATCTGAGTATACCCTTCCTCGCTTATGGTGGACAAAAATGATTCAGAAAAGGGGGTGGTGATGAACAGAGTGTCTGAATTAAGCAGACCACTCTTACCCAGTCCAAAGATCAGGGCTTGATCCATCACCGTTTTTTAGCTCACTGCACCATCCCAGCTCAGAACTTGGCTATATGCAAATTAGTCTGACCCTGGCCCAGTGCATCATGGGAACAGAGCAGACCAAACTACCAAGCCCATTCTTATACTGGGAAGGAAACAAGCTACCGGGGACCGGTTCTGGCATTTCAGCCGTCTTCGGCCTGGCTTGCTTGAATCCTGATGGTGCAATGAGCTAGGGACTCACATCTGAGTATACCCTTCCACGCTTATGGTGGACAAAAATGATTCAGAAAAGGGGGTGGTGATGAACAGAGTGTCTGAATTAAGCAGACCACTCTTACCTAGTCCAAAGATCAGGGCTTGATCCATCACCGTTTTTTAGCTCACTGCACCATCCCAGCTAAGAACTTGGCTATATGCAAATTAGTCTGACCCTGGCCCAGTGCATCATGGGAACAGGGCAGACCAAACTACCAAGCCAATTCTTATAATGGGAAGGGAACAAGCTACCGGGGACCGGTTTCTGGCATTTCAGCCGTCTTCGGCCCGGCTTGCTTGAATCCTGATGGTGCAATGAGCTAGGGACTCACATCTGAGTATACCCTTCCACGCTTATGGTGGACAAAAATGATTCAGAAAAGGGGGTGGTGATGAACAGAGTGTCTGAATTAAGCAGACCACTCTTACTCAGTCCAAAGATCAGGGCTTGATCCATCACCGTTTTTTAGCTCACTGCACCATCCCAGATCAGAACTTGGCTATATGCAAATTAGTCTGACCCTGGCCCAGTGCATCATGGGAACAGGGCAGACCAAACTACCAAGCCAATTCTTATACTGGGAAGGAAACAAGCTACCGGAGACCGGTTTCTGGCATTTCAGTCGTCTTCGGCCCGGCTTGCTTGAATCCTGATGGTGCAATGAGCTAGGGACTCACATCTGAGTATACCCTTCCACGCTTATGGTGGACAAAAATGATTCAGAAAAGGGGGTGGTGATGAACAGAGTGTCTGAATTAAGCAGACCACTCTTACCCAGTCCAAAGATCAGGGCTTGATCCATCACCGTTTTTTAGCTCACTGCACCATCCCAGCTCAGATCTTGGCTATATGAAAATTAGTCTGACCCTGGCCCAGTGCATCATGGGAACAGGGCAGACCAAACTACCAAGCCAATTCTTATACTGGGAAGGAAACAAGCTACCGGGGACCGGTTTCTGGCATTTCAGCCGTCTTCGGCCCGGCTTGCTTGAATCCTGATGGTGCAATGAGCTAGGGACTCACATCTGAGTATATCCTTCCACGCTTATGGTGGACAAAAATTATTCAGAAAAGGGGGTGGTGATGAACAGAGTGTCTGAATTAAGCAGACCACTCTTACCCAGTCCAAAGATAAGGGCTTGATCCATCATCGTTTTTTAGCTCACTGCACCATCCCAGCTCAGAACTTGGCTATATGCAAATTAGTCTGACCCTGGCCCAGTGCATCATGGGAACAGGGCAGACCAAACTGCCTAGCCGATTCTTATACTGGGAAGGAAACAAGCTACCGGGGACCGGTTTCTGGCATTTCAGCCGTCTTCGGCCCGGCTTGCTTGAATCCTGATGGTGCAATGAGCTAGGGACTCACATCTGAGTATACCCTTCCACGCTTATGGTGGACAAAAATGATTCAGAAAAGCGTGTGGTGATGAACAGAGTGTCTGAATTAAGCAGACCACTCTTACCCAGTCCAAAGATCAGGGCTTGATCCATCACCGTTTTTTAGCTCACTGCACCATCCCAGCTCAGAACTTGGCTATATGCAAATTAGTCTGACCCTGGCCCAGTGCATCATGGGAACAGGGCAGACCAAACTACCAAGCCAATTCTTATACTGGGAAGGAAACAAGCTACCGGGGACCGGTTTCTGGCATTTCAGCCGTCTTCGGCCCGGCTTGCTTGAATCCTGATGGTGCAATGAGCTAGGGACTCACATCTGAGTATACCCTTCCACGCTTATGGTGGACAAAAATGATTCAGAAAAGGGGGTGGTGATGAACAGAGTGTCTGAATTAAGCAGACCACTCTTACCTAGTCCAAAGATCAGGGCTTGATCCATCACCGTTTTTTAGCTCACTGCACCATCCCAGCTAAGAACTTGGCTATATGCAGATTAGTCTGACCCTGGCCCAGTGCATCATGGGAACAGGGCAGACCAAACTACCAAGCCAATTCTTATAATGGGAAGGGAACAAGCTACCGGGGACCGGTTTCTGGCATTTCAGCCGTCTTCGGCCCGGCTTGCTTGAATCCTGATGGTGCAATGAGCTAGGGACTCACATCTGAGTATACCCTTCCACGCTTATGGTGGACAAAAATGATTCAGAAAAGGGGGTGGTGATGAACAGAGTGTCTGAATTAAGCAGACCACTCTTACTCAGTCCAAAGATCAGGGCTTGATCCATCACCGTTTTTTAGCTCACTGCACCATCCCAGATCAGAACTTGGCTATATGCAAATTAGTCTGACCCTGGCCCAGTGCATCATGGGAACAGGGCAGACCAAACTACCAAGCCAATTCTTATACTGGGAAGGAAACAAGCTACCGGAGACCGGTTTCTGGCATTTCAGTCGTCTTCGGCCCGGCTTGCTTGAATCCTGATGGTGCAATGAGCTAGGGACTCACATCTGAGTATACCCTTCCACGCTTATGGTGGACAAAAATGATTCAGA
This sequence comes from Lissotriton vulgaris, assembly GCF_964263255.1. Lineage (NCBI taxonomy): Eukaryota > Metazoa > Chordata > Amphibia > Caudata > Salamandridae > Lissotriton > Lissotriton vulgaris. Next base: position 774,571,186 of record NC_141689.1, on the reverse strand, counting down.
AAAGGGGGTGGTGATGAACAGAGTGTCTGAATTAAGCAGACCACTCTTACCCAGTCCAAAGATCAGGGCTTGATCCATCACCGTTTTTTAGCTCACTGCACCATCCCAGCTCAGATCTTGGCTATATGAAAATTAGTCTGACCCTGGCCCAGTGCATCATGGGAACAGGGCAGACCAAACTACCAAGCCAATTCTTATACTGGGAAGGAAACAAGCTACCGGGGACCGGTTTCTGGCATTTCAGCCGTCTTCGGCCCGGCTTGCTTGAATCCTGATGGTGCAATGAGCTAGGGACTCACATCTGAGTATATCCTTCCACGCTTATGGTGGACAAAAATTATTCAGAAAAGGGGGTGGTGATGAACAGAGTGTCTGAATTAAGCAGACCACTCTTACCCAGTCCAAAGATAAGGGCTTGATCCATCATCGTTTTTTAGCTCACTGCACCATCCCAGCTCAGAACTTGGCTATATGCAAATTAGTCTGACCCTGGCCCAGTGCATCATGGGAACAGGGCAGACCAAACTGCCTAGCCGATTCTTATACTGGGAAGGAAACAAGCTACCGGGGACCGGTTTCTGGCATTTCAGCCGTCTTCGGCCCGGCTTGCTTGAATCCTGATGGTGCAATGAGCTAGGGACTCACATCTGAGTATACCCTTCCACGCTTATGGTGGACAAAAATGATTCAGAAAAGCGTGTGGTGATGAACAGAGTGTCTGAATTAAGCAGACCACTCTTACCCAGTCCAAAGATCAGGGCTTGATCCATCACCGTTTTTTAGCTCACTGCACCATCCCAGCTCAGAACTTGGCTATATGCAAATTAGTCTGACCCTGGCCCAGTGCATCATGGGAACAGGGCAGACCAAACTACCAAGCCAATTCTTATACTGGGAAGGAAACAAGCTACCGGGGACCGGTTTCTGGCATTTCAGCCGTCTTCGGCCCGGCTTGTTTGAATCCTGATGGTGCAATGAGCTAGGGACTCACATCTGAGTATACCCTTCCACGCTTATGGTGGACAAAAATGATTCAGAAAAGGGGGTGGTGATGAACAGAGTGTCTGAATTAAGCAGACCACTCTTACCCAGTCCAAAGATCAGGGCTTGATCCATCACCGTTTTTTAGCTCACTGCACCATCCCAGCTCAGAACTTGGCTATATGCAAATTAGTCTGACCCTGGCCCAGTGCATCATGGGAACAGCGATAATTTATGGACAAATTTATTTTTAATCTGCTTCCTGAATTGTCTCATAAATTGAAAGATTCGGAAAGTTCTTGGGCTGTTTCTTCGTCTGCCCAAATATTAGCAACAGGCCAATATTACGAGAATAGGGACAAGGAGGAAAAAGATAAGGCTGAGAAGAAGACTAAGGATTTAAAAACAAGAGTTCTTCTTCAGCAGGCTTATCCTCCTCATTCTGGTCAGCGTCAGTTTCAGCAACCTACTCAGCCTCAGAGGTTGCTGCAGAAACCTGGGCCTTTTGTTCCGCGACCTTTCCTTGGCCCTAATCAGTGTGCCTGTTGTAAAGAAGAAGGCCATTTTAAGAATAGTTGTCCGGTTTTATTGCAGCGTAAAGGTGGATTCCAAGGTCCGCTAGGCTGTGGTGGTTTTCAACAAACACCAAGGTGTAGAGGGCGAGGTGCATTGCGTCAAGGGCAGCGTTCCTTTCCCCCTCAGAACTCTTCAAATTATTTTGATCAGCAGAATACTCAGTCTGCGCAATATTACAATGATGATTATTGTGTTGAAAGTGAGGTTCAGGATTTTCACTCCAGTTAGGACAGCCATGGACAAAGGGAGGGAGTCGTATCAGTTCCAGTGGATCAGGATGGGCCTTATGTTGAGGTAGTTGCTTTGGGTGTTGCAGAGCCATTTCTTTTGGATACTGGTCCAAAAAGAAGTTCTATAAAGCATTCAAAACTCCCTGGGGCACCTTTGTCTGGCTTAACAAACGTTTCTGTAGGATTCTCTGGCGCCCCAGTTGCTATCCCAGTCTCTTGTCCTTTGCCTCTTTCGATTGGTCCTTACAATTTGGAAGCTGCACTTATTCTAACGACTTGTTGTGGAGAGAATTTGTTGGGTTTGGATCTGTTGAAACGTCTTCATGCAACACTGTATTGTTCCCCCTCTGGTGTGCGTCTTACTTTGGGTAAGAAATCAGTTTCCCCCATATATCTATCGAAAGATAGTTTTCCGCCTGAGTTGCAATATCTTCCTGTTACACTTTGGGCTACAGGTCCGAACGATATTGGTTTGTTACAGATTCCTCCTTATGTGGTTACTATCAAGCTGAATGTTAAAATGCCACGTATTCCACAATACAAGATCTCTAATGATGGTGAACGAGCCTTGATAGCTATTATTTATGACCTAGTCCAGAAGGGTGTGGTCGAAGAAACGAGAGGAAATGTTTGCAATAGTCCTGTTTTACCTGTTCTTAAATGCAGCGATCCTTCTCAACCACCTGTGTATCCTTTTGTGATTGATCTTCGGGAGGTCAACAAGATTGTTGTCCCCCAGTTTCCTGTTGTTCCTGATATCACTGCATTGCTCACTATGATACCCGCTTCGGCAGCATGGTTCTCTGTTATCGATCTGAAGAATGCTTTCTTTAGTATTCCTAATGCTGAGGAAAGTAGAGACATGTGTGGCTTCTCTCTTGGAGGCCGAAGCTTCCGGTTCAAACATGCTCTTCAAGGTTATTGTGAGAGTCCCTCTATCTACAGTCAGGCTTTGAAATCTCAGCTCGATGCGTTTACTTTGCCTCCTGGTGCTACTTTGATCCAATATGTTGACGATTTACTGATTGCTGCTGATTCAGAGGATGTTTGTAAAGATGTAACGGTCTCTTTGTTACGTCATTTGTCTGATTTGCATCATAGAGTGTCTCCTTCTAAGTTGCAATATTGCCGCCAAGAGGTTACCTATTTAGGTCATCTCTTGTCGAAGGATGGAAGACGATTAACCCCTGAATTAATTCAAGCAATTGCACAAATGTCTGAGCCAACCACACCGAGAGAGGTACGTGCCTTTTTGGGCATTACCTCATATTGTAGACAATGGATCCCGAATTTTTCTTTGTTAGCTAAGCCCTTGTTGGCGCTTACGTTAAAAGATACGCCACAACCTCTCCCTTGGAATGATGAATGTCAAAAGAGTTTTTCTGACTTACGTAGTGCTTTGTGTTTTGCACCTGTGTTAGGTACTCCGGATTACAGTAAGCCTTTTACGCTCTATGTACATGAAAGAGAAGGTTGCGCATTGTCAGTTTTACCGCAACGATTTGGAGACAAACAATGGCCATGTGCCTATTTTTCGGCTACATTGGATCCAGTAGCCAAGGCATTGCCTAGTTGTCTCAGAGCTACAGCAGCGGCAGCGATTCCTATTCGTCAGTCTGCTGGATTGGTATTGGACAACACTCTTGTTGTTATGGTACCACATGCAGTGGATACTCTTCTGAATAGAACTAAGACACAGCATCTTATGAGTGCTCGCTTGTCTGGATATGAGCTAACGCTTTTGGCTAGCCATATACATATTAAGCGGTGTAATACTCTAAACCCAGCAACATTGTTGCCTATACCAGATGAGAAAGGCATTCAGGAACAGCATGATTGTTTTCTTCGAACAGAGGAGGAAACGAAAGGCAGAATAGATTTAAAAGATACACCACTTGTGGATCGGGATGGGATCCTATGGGTGGATGGATCTTGTTTTAAGCTTCCGAATGGTGAGACTACTGCAGCTTACGCTGTTACTACTTTGCATACTGTAGTGGAGACAGCACGCATTGCACAGAATTCAGCCCAAGCAGCTGAGTTAATTGCTTTAACGAGAGCATGTGTCCTGTCGAAAGGAAGAAGGGTAAACATCTACACTGATAGCCAATATGCTTTTGGTGTAGCTCATAGCTTCGGTCGTTTGTGGAAGGAAAGAGGATTCTTTACCTCCCGTGCGACTAAAATACAGCATGGCCAGTTGGTGACTGATCTTCTTGACTCACTTGCTTTGCCTACACAAATAGCAATAGTCAAGTGTAGCACTCACAAAAAGATTACTGATTACGTGGGTCGTGGTAATGCCTTTGCAGATGAGGTAGCGAAACAGACAGCGAGAGATATTACGAGTCGTATGTATGTTGCGGGTCCTGCAAGATGGGTCAGAGAAGGAGGAATGTGTGAGGACACAATAGAAAGAGTGAGAACGATTCAAGAAGAGGCTACGGAGAAAGAGTTGAGTAAGTGGAGAGAGAGTACGGGAATGTTGGGCGCGACTGGGTGTTGGACGGAATTGTCATAGCATCAACGATGGCTGTTACCAGACGCCTATGTACTACCTGTAGTTACTCTGGCGCATGGTCCAGCCCATATTAGCGCAAAGGGCATCTGTTAAATTTTGGCTCCAGTATAGCACAATGAAGGAATTCCTAAATATGCAGAAAACGTGCACTGCATTGTTTGTCTGATGCATAATCCCGGAAATGGAACCCCAACTCCAGCAGGTCATTTTGCTCCTCCTACATATCCTTTTGAGGTGTTGCAAATCGATTTCATTCATATGGATCGTTGCAATAACCTCAAGTATGTTCTGGTGGTGGTTTGTGCCTTTTCCAGATGGATGTACCATGTTACAACGCATACCATTACAACTACCTACTGTTACAACGCGACCATTACAACGCATACCATTACAACGCATAGCGCTTTGAGGTGCTGGATAGTGGTAAGTATAATTTACAATTCTAACTCCAGTCCCCGTGGACCCTAGGGAAGGTGTTGGATAGTAAATTATACTTATTCCCTATCCTAGAGCGCCCCCCAGCTCAATGCGTTGTAATGGTATGCGTTGTAAAAGTCGCGTTGTAACAGTATTGCGTTGTAACAAATGCGTTGTAACAGGTGTATACCTTTCCAGATGGATAGAGGCCTACCCCCTAAAGGACAATACGGCCTTGTCCACTGCTAAAGTTCTTTTAAAGGAGTTTTTCCAGAGGTTTGGTTTGCCGTGCATTGTCTGGCCTGACAATGGGAGTGAATTTGTAGGCCAGATTATGCAAAAAGTATGTGCAGGTCTTGGTATCAAACAGAAATTCCATGCGGCAAACCACCCTCAGTCAGCGGGCTTGGTGGAGTGTTATAATGGTACTCTTAAGCTCAAATTGGCGAAGATTCATGTGAGCACAGGTCTCGCCTGGCCCGATGCCTTGCCATTGGCACTCCTGTCTACAAGAACTAAAGTTCATTCCCGGTTAGGTTTGAGTCCATTCGAGGTCGTTTTGGGCGACCAGCAAATGTCTGGGGAGATCCTCGACCTAGAAAATATTCTGACATTCCATATCCGATGTTGATTGACTACTTGCATGACCTCACCACTAAATTACGTGTTCTTCATCAACAGGTTCAGAACGCTTTACCAGAGGCCTCCGTAGATCCGGGTCATTCCATCCAACCTGGCGACTGGGTCTGCGTGAAGAATTTTCAGCGGAAGCGGAATCTGGAACCTCGTTGGGGCCCTCCACGTCACGTGCTACTAACTACACAGACGGCAATCAAGGTTGTTGGGAAAAAGAACTGGGTCCATGGCGTGCACTGTAAAAAGATACCCCTACCCTTGCCATTTGATCAATGGTTTCGTGAGGGTATAGCTGATAGTGAGAGTGAGAAAGTGCCTAGATTTGTACCATTTAGTAGTGCACGCCTGGACCACACGAACTCTGAGAAAGAAGACGACGACGTGTAACAGGAGGCCGTCCCAACACATCTGCGCTTGAATACCGCAAATCCAGAAGTTTTGTTTGAGGACCAGACGATCCCTAACAAGAATCGATGTAACTTGCAACCAAGAATGGTCAAGAACGATTAAAACTTTTCCTTTTCACGATTTTTTTTCTCATTATATCTTTTTCTGTTTTTAAAGACATTTTTTATGTGTTTTCTTCCACTATCCATCATGTTGCAGGGTCACGGTAGTCTTAAGCTGTGACCTGAGTAGTGACCTAGGTTCCACAGGACTTGCAGTGTCATAGGACGGCTAACAACCACAGCTAAGTGATCTAGGAAGATTACAGTGAGCAACGCCTTTAGAGTAATGGGTGCAAGAGTGGAAATAAATGATCAGACTGTAAATATGAAACAACGATTTAAAAGGTTAATGGTTAGTCCATGTGGGATAACCTTGTGTATTATAATATGTTTGTGTATTTTACTATCGTGTGGAAGCTGGATTGTCTATGTCCTGCAGCCGTTACCTGTCCCTACCCCTATCCCCGTGTCTTTTTCTGCTACTGCCTCCCCACATCGTTTCTATACACTTTAAGGACATGAACAGATTAGAAGGACTGAATATTTCAACAATTCGTTTATTCAACTACTACATCAACACCAATTAGTAATGAATACTACTTATTGTTGGGTTTGTGGACTCATGCCTCATAATACAGAAAGAGGCATGCCATATTTGGTTTTTCCGTTTTCTAATGAAGGTTCCGCCTGGCCTTATCTGGCTATGTTTTCCAACCTTTATCAGAACCAGTTGCTATATCCTCCTGGCAGTCCATATGGTGGTGGAGCAGATTTTAGTCATAGTACTTTGATTAAGGGAATTGTGGCTATGGCTAAGATTGCTCAGATTAGTAAGATTCCTGTAGATGAGAAGAGAGCATATGAAGGATGGAACATAACGTGATATGTTACTACTCTTACAGAGAAGGCTAAAATGAGGAGCTCTCCGCCAATTTGGACTGTACCTCATCAAGGTAATTTCTGCCTACAAATTAATGGTCAGAATGTTAAAAATCAGCCAGAGAGGAGTATTTGCTCTCATACCTATATCTACACACCTCAGATTCCCTCACTTTTAGTGCCATCACAAGGCACATATGTTATCTGCCATGATAGAGCATATACATGGCTTCCTATGTATTTCTCAGGAACATGTTATGTGGCTTTTCTCCTTCCCCCGACGTATACTGCTCCTTCAAGTCACTACAAGAAAAGACATGGTAGGGGAGTCTTTGATCAACAGGACACAGCAGGACAGGAGGCAGCTGATTTCATAAAAGGGTTGCTTCCTTTCTGGGGCCCTATGGCCAATAGCAGAGACATCAGACACCTCGCTCGTGTTGTTGAAGCTACCATCAAAGAAACTTCTGGAGCTTTAAGTAATGTGACAGTTGAGCTTCAGGCTGATCGTCTCATGACCTTACAAAACAGGATAGTTTTAGACATTATCCTTGCAGATAGGGGTGAGTTTGTAAATTGATCGGGTCTAGTTGCTGTGTTTATATTCCTGATAATGCCCCTACAGTATACCAGGCTATCTCTAAGTTACATACCATCTCCGAGTCTATACATCAGGACGCAGGAGATTGGTCTGTAATGGGATGGTTTTGGGGATTACTATCCACATGGGGATGAAAGGTACTAACTTTCCTTGGGATGGGTTTGGCCATTATCTTCTCTTGTTGCCTTTGTGTGCAGTGTGGACCTCCAATATGTGGTCTTTGTGCCGCTATGTGTGTCCCGAAACCTGCATCACGGAAAACGGAGAATATTAGGATGATGTTACAGAAACAGCTTGATGACCTCATGGCCATTGATATCAACTCAGACTGACTTGAGTCCCTGGTGTATTGCCTGAGTAATGGCAAAAGGAGGGTCGAGGTTCTGCGATTTCAGATTTCGTCCCGTATCTAGCCGCCATTTTGTGGCCTGTCCCCATTTTGTGTTGCCCTCACTCAGGCAGCACGGCGAACGATGTGCTTTTGCTTTTCCCAGCTGCTACGTGTCTTTTCAGTTAAAAAGTAACTCCATTGTCCTTGTTCATGAAACCCGATGTCAGGGTCTGGCCGAGTTCGTTAATCTATGTCTTGCTCGATTGATCCCTGTCTCGGCCGACTATTTGCCCTCTCCTATTCTTCCCTTATACTATCTCATCCGACTGGCCTTCGCTATTCTTTCCTTGTATGCTCCTATGACACAACTATCCTTTGAGACACACATGCATGTCCTGCCACCTGCAAGAGGGGATTGTGAACACCATCACTGATTAATTTGTTGTGAGGGGCAGCACACGGGACTCGAGAAAGGGGTGTATTCTGGATATCCGATAGCTTGTTTTCCAAATTTTCTCATTGGTTCATTTTGTATGTGTAAGCAATGGGATATTGTAAATGTGTTTCCTATATAAGATTGTATGCCACGGATTAAAGTGGCAGTCTCCTTTGAACATACTTTCTGTACTTCAGGGATAACTGTGCTTAGCTGCAGCTAATAAACCTGGCTTCCACGCTCAACGGAGTGTCTTGTGTCTCTGTTAGTACAAGGCAGGTGAATCCGGGGATTTAGGCGTGCCCTGCGCCGCCTGGCCCATAAGGCCCGGTTCTCCAGAAGTGGACCTTTGTGAAGTACAATGCATGGATAGCCAGAAAGTGGGTGGATCAGGGAGGGCCCTCAATAGGGTAGTCTGATGGGCATTCTGTGGCTGCTTCAGGGGTCTCCCGATGTGTCAGTATTTGCATCTGGATGGAACCTGACAGACTAAAAGAGTTTTCATATTTCCTCTGAAATTAATCTGCCAATGCTTGCTTATCTTGTGTAGGACAGACCATTTAATGGGCAGACTCTTTTTATGTATTAATTTCTTTTTCGACAGCAACAACATGCTAATTAGAAACATATTACACAGTATTGACGGCAATGCAGAAGAAAATGAAGAAAATGTGAAGGGAAATGATGATTCTTGAAACCATAGATTCACTGCCCATTTTTCTCTATGAGACTCTTTGTGGTTGCAAAGAGTTGGAGAACTGATGCAGGGACCACAGTGTCCATCTGCCAGATCTGGGGAGTTGGCCTGAATCTTTAAAATACAGAGAGGTAAGTTCTCTCTATGGCTCAGCTCCCCCTACTAATTTCCTGTCCCTCCCAGCTCTACCAGGGATAGAATTGTGAACAATTGGCCACATACTATACAGTGCTCCTGTCCCGGGCCACCACCATATCATCTTCACCTGGTTCATTATTTTAGTTAACAGAGGGTGAGGTGAGAACAAGGCCTTGAGACAGACACAGCTGACAGCTGAAGACTGTCAAGTAGCTATTAAGTAAAATAAAGATCAATTGGCATTTCAAAACATGCTTCCTGTTCCACAGTCATTAAAATTGTGTGAATGCCACTTGGGGAAAGAAAGCAAAGCTATACTCATCCTTCCACATGCACACAAATGCCTCTTACCCTAGAAATATTAATTTTAACAAGCGATGTAGTGTTACAAATTAAGTTCACAGGGCGTGGCTTATGCGCCTAAACAAGATGGTGGCATTTTGCTGAGCTCTGTTTCTCATGGAGCTAACAAAGGACATTTTAGCAGCGCTGAGATGCTTCATGACGCTCCCTAGGCTGGTTTAATGAATGTTAATGTAGCAGCATACTACTGAACCAGTAGGTGAGCTCCTGGACCAGCTTTTTCTTCGACTTTCAGCGCAACAACATTTCCTCTCACATTCGAGTGGCCGCCAGTTTTATTTCCATGCAGCAAAATCTGCAAAAGGATTACTTCTCGGATGTCCAGAGAGTAATTAAGAGACTGACAATCGGTCCAGGCCCAGTTGTGGGGTTTTCTAATTAAAAAAGCAGAAATATATAGGTTTACCCTTTCCTTGCCAGCACAAGTCTCATATGTACAACTGAGGAATACTGGACCTTCGTTTATGAATATCCATTTGTTAGATGTTCCTCTTGCCAGTATGGAAAACAAAGTGTTTATTTAAGCGTGTTAGATGGCTATGGTGGACATTAAATTATGCTTATTTTATTTTCAAGCATTTCAGCGAAGTGATGACTAATTTTGTACACACCACTCGTATGCTTTTGAATTCATATTCAAACAGGGTAAACTTTTTTCAAAATTATGTGCAGCTGGCAGATTGCGTCACTGTTGGCACCAACTACTACATCACTAACGTGTGTTTAAGATAATAAAACGATTTCTTACCAAATATCTAACACAGCGTAATACTCTTCATTATGGAGTAGGTGTAGGGGCTCATACCAACTCATGCCAATGTTAAAAATATGCATGCAGAGGCATGGCTCATGCGTCTAAACTACATGGAGATAATTTGCTGAGCTCTGTCTTTCATGTAAGTAATGACAAAACCTTCAGCAATTCCGAAATCTTTTTTACCATTCCCTAATATGTTTTCATGCCTGGATATGCAATGGCATACTACTTATTCAATTGGTGAGTTCACAAACCTGCTAATTCTGTGACTTTGCTGTGATGAAGTTCTCCCCTAACATGTTAGAGGCCACCAATGTCCCAGTGTGCTGCTCGCAATACTGCTACTCTAATTCTTCACATGGCAAACACAGTTCTGTGATCTCATTTCCATCTCACCTCATTAGCAATTTTACTTCAAGAGTGCATTATGAATGGCCAGGCTAAACATGGGAACGTCATTGTTCCAAGCTCTCCATTTGCTTATGTTGGTCAACTGAAATGTCATTGCTCTCTATGAAAGTAGCACCTTTTTGCTAATGTGCTACCTATAATGTTTCTCCTCTCTTTATATTGTGGCAAATAATCCATGAGTTTCCTGTATAACAGTATATATTTTGTCTCACTTTTATGTCTGATGATACTACTGTTTTGATCCCAATCTCTCCATAACATGCTTGTATCTGAGGGTTTGTGAGTGCGATCTTATGTAATTTTGAGGCAATATATTGAGGGTCTGTTTACAGTTATCACTTTACAGTCTTGATACCCAGTGGATCTTTCTACAACCCTCTGTTTTAATACCCACTATGTTGTATCACACACTTGCTTCTGTTCACTGACTGAATCTCATTACCATAGTGTGTATATTATAACATACAATATATTGTTCCTATCTCTCACTCATCATGTATGGAATGGGCAGGCTTTCCACTATTAAAATATGACCTCACCGTCAGGTGCATACCATCAAGATTGCTAAAGACTATTTTATCCCTACAAAAACCTCTTCATCTCTCACCAAACCCAAACGTGTTAAAAATTATCCTCCACCTCCAGTCCAGCCATCCTCTAACTCAGGCCTGGATTCAATTCTTAATTAATTTTGTGCACTAAAACTGTTCATGAACACTACTAATTAAAAGGTAAAACATATTGAAGACCGATGTATCAATATGGAAGCGAAAATATTTGAAATGGAACAACATATGTGTCAATTACAGGACATTGCTACCAAGGTACATTTTCTGGAACAAGAAATCCATGAACTCAATATTCATACTGAAGATCTTGAAAATCGCATCAGGAGGAACAAGCTTCATCTTTATGGTTTGCCTAAAAATCTTGAATGTCCCGATCTTCTTTCCTTCTTAAAAAAATGTCTGACTGATCTTCTTAATCTTCAGTCTTTTGCTCCTCTGAACATTCAGCGGGCCCACCATCTTGGTCGTCCTCAACCTCCATCCAACAGACTATGTGGAAATGTGGTATCATAATGCTCTTCCTAAATTTCACTGATCTGATGTGCTTATTAAAATATGCCACAGAAAAATGGCACCTTACTTGGTCTGGTCATAACATTTTTATCTCCTCAGGATTTCTCCAACACAACTAATGTTGACACGAAGAATTTCTAGCTCTTCGTGCTCAACTAAGATCCATGAACAATCGTTATGGCATACTTTATCCCAGTTTATGCAAAATTACTCATGATGGTATCTCCCTCTTGTTTGAAGACCCATCCAAACTAAAACTGTTTTTGTAAAGCATCACTAAATTACCTATGGACATTAATACTCATTGTCCTTAATCTGTTTAGCCATTACTGTTTCCTGTTTTCTTGTTTCTGGGTGTAATATTTAACTTTTATTTTTTTCTTGATGCTTGATTCCCTTCACCTTTTATCCTTCTTACTCTCTTCGTTGCTGTTCATGTTTCTGGGTGCTGACATACCTGGTTCATCTTTCTTATTCTTTTTACTTCAGATCTGGCTTTATGTCCTTGATCTGTCCTTTTTTTTCTTCCTCACATGTATTCTTATTTCATTCTTTTCTTTCCTATTCCCTCCTTTTCTTGTTCCCTCTCCATTCCACCTCTCTCACTCTTCTTTTTCCTTCTTTTCTTATTTTTCCTATCTTTATTTTTATAAGAGTGCATATTTTTTTTTTACTTCCTTATATGCATTTTATGTCATCATGTTGCCCACCATTTGATGATGGGTGTCTTTTTGTTATCATTGTTATTCCTACAGTACGTCAATATTGTACCTGTGCCCATCTCTTTTAAACATCAAAATAGTTTATATCGTATCGTGGAACTTTCGTGGACTGGGGCATTCTGTCAAGTGTCAAAAGAAACTTTCCCATTTATCAAAATGTAATTGTCAGATTGCTTTTTTACCAGAAACCCATTATAATGATGTTGAGTTTCTCAAACTCAAACCTCAATGGGTAAGTCAGGTTGTCTTCTCCCCGGCCGTTAATCGTAAGGGTGGGGCCGCCATCCTATTTCATAAATCTTTAAAACTGCAAATTGTATCTACAGAAAATGATGCGAGTGGACGATGGGTAATTCTTAATGCCACAGTTCATAATAAGTAGGTTATCTTCTTTAATATTTATGGACCAGTTACACCTAATACAGACTTTTGGCCTACTATCAAATTAAAACTATCCTCAATTACTAACCCCAATATTATTGTAGTTGGTGATTTCAAAAATTGAATGGACCCCTTTTCTGACAGAAAATCAGATTGCAAATTTAAACCAGCTAAATCACATAAAGCATTTCAAGCTGCTATTACCTCTCGTCCACTCTATGATGCATGGGAAACTAGTAATCCTGATAAACAGGAATGTACATACTTTTCAAATGTCCACCATACCATGTCAGGCATAGATTATATTTTGATCTCAAAATCCATACTCCCCACACTTCTGAGATTGGTTCCATTTTTATTTCTGATCATGCCCCTGTTTCAGGCTCCCTTGATTTATCCCTTGCTATCTCCAAACATACTAGTTGGAAATTCAATAATTCCCTACTATCTGACCAAACTTTTATTTTGGATGCTACTTCTTTAAAAAATATTTTTTTCACATCAACCAACCAAGTGATACCTCTGTTCACAATATCTGGGATGCCTTTAAAGCCTCCTTCAGAGCCTTTACCATTGCATACACTGCTAGAAATAAAAAACACTTAAAGTCCCAATATCTTTCTGCTCTATCACATATTAAAACCCTTGAACATGCTTATGACACTTCTAAATATCCTGATCATCTTAGAGAGCTCATTAACGCTAAACCTCATTTAAACAAATTAGCTACAACTGATGCCTGAAACATCCTGCTCAAAATAAAATCTAAATATCACCGGGGCCAAAACAAAGCGGGGAGAATGCTGGCCAATTTTCTTAGAAGCAAATCAGAGAGGAAGACCATTGGACCTATTCGTAATACCTCTAGTTATACTTTACTACATTCTAACTCAGATATTGTTAATGCCTTTCAATCCTATTACAACTCATTATATATGGAAGATATTCACCCCACTGAAAACAATATCCAGAGGTTCTTTGATGGTCTCCCTTCCCCTTGTTCTATACCAGATACTATGGCCCTCTTGGAAAAATATATAACTGTTCAAGAGATATTAGATGCAATGAAATCTCTTAAGAGAGCTAAGGCTCCTTGCTCTGATGGTTTTTCTATTGAACTTATTTCTTCCTTTTCATCTTTCTTTGCTCCTCATTTACACAAACTATTTACTTATTTTCTATCACAATCTAAACCTGAAGGGGGCATATTACCAAGCAATAGCGATAATTATCGCTATTGCTTGGTTAGCGGGAAAAAAATATCGCCGAGCACCGAGGATTTTTACCGCTGAGATACCTTGATATTATCAAGGCTTATCTCAAAAGCTGTAAAAATCCTGCGAAATGCATGAATATCGCTGAAAAATCAGCGACATTCATGCATTATTGAGACAATGCTCTTAGCCATGTTATCCACCTTCCATTGGATAACATGGCTAAGACCTGCTTTTAGCAGGCGTTAGCTTTTGGAGATATTCGTGCTTAGCGCGAATATTTCCAAAAGTTGTTAATAGGAGTTAGAGATGTTAGCGTCTGTTTTCAGTCGCTAACATCTTGGCACGCCCACTTTGCATGTCATTAGCGATAATTATCGCTGACATGCAAAGTGGGCCCCTAAATGCCCGCTATCACCTACAAGCTGTCGCTAACTGGTGTTAGCGACAGCTCGGTAATAGGGCGATAAAATTATCGCTGCATTAGCGGGAAAAAGTCCCGCTAATGCGGCGATAATGCCCTTGGTAATATGCCCCAAGGTTCCTTTCTTGATTCTCTCATTGTAATTATTCCCATATCATGTAAAGATCACTCCCTATGTCATAGTTATTGCCCAGTTTCATTAATCAACTATGACTGTAAAATCTTTGCTGAAATCCTTTCTTCTAGATTAGAAGGTATGATTAGAACCAGATCAATCCGGCTTTGTTAAGGGTAGGCTTACCTCAGGTAATGCTAGAATGTTCTCCAATATCTTTGCAATGACTAAATGATACCCTGATCTCATAGCTGCATTATCCCTGATGCTGAAAAAGCTTTTGATCGCATAAATTGGCAATTTATGTTCAAAACTCTTCACTGGTTTGGTTTCGGCTCTAACTTTATTTTGTTTATTAAACTATTGTATTCAGAACCCTGTGCATGTGTTTCTGTTAATGGGTATTTATCCTCTTATTTTAACTTACATAGAGGTACTAGGCAAGGTTGTCCCTTTTCTCCACTCTTATTCCTTTTATTTCTTGAACCCTTTCTTGAGCATATTTGTTGTAGCCCTTCGATAACAGGGTTCCAACACAACTCTCAGGAAATTAAATGATCTGCATATGCAGACGATATTCTGATTTACCTATCTAAACACCTATCTTCCAAGTCTCCATTTCTACAGGAAATTGAATTATATGCTACAATATCTGTATATAAACTGAATGTTTCTAAAACTGAAATTTTACCCTTAACTTCCTTATGCTATCAATTTATGTTTTCTGATACCAATTTTAAATGGAGTCCCTCTAAAATTAAATATTTAGGCGTTTGGTTTTCCTCTACCATTCCTTTAAACTCTCTTTCACAATTTCAATACTTTAAAAGCAAAAATTCCAAACCTATTATCCTCCTGGTCCCCTCTGTATCTTTCCTGTTGGGGTAGTCTGGATACTATAAAAATGATGATTGTACCTCCAATTCTATTCTTCCTTTCAATGCTACCCTTTAAAATCCCCAATTATTAACCAAATCAACTCTCTTTGCACTAAATTTATTTGGAACAATAAACCTGCTCGTATTACTCTTTCTAAATGAATCAAATCAAAAAATAAAGGTGGTGTACGATTTCCTAATTTTAACTTATATCACACGACCTTTTAAATACAACAAATGTAAACATTGAACAGCCAATACCATGATGAACCAATATCTAGCTGGATTAACTAGAAACACTCTTTAATACATGAATTATCTTTCTATGACACTTGTTTTATGTCCAATTGCACTTTTATATCCAAACTTCCCATTTTAAAATACTCCCAACACTGATGCGTTTACTCTTCATGGATGACTCTAATTTTCACCAAGGTTTTCTTGCTTCCTCTATTTGGTACAATAAATGTATTATGTTTCACCACAAATCTTTCTACTTCAAACACTGGAAGGAAAAGAACATCATACATGTTTACCAACTTGTTTCCCAGAACTCTGTTTTATCTTTTACTACATTACAAAACCTTTATGAATTACCCTATCAATGTCTCGCCCAATACTCCTAATTATCACCGGAACTTCCATCAGTTCTAACAATCAGAAACCTTCCTCCCAATATTACTCCATTTACTCCCCTGAATCCTTTGTATAATATTTCTCCTGATTCTAACTGGAAAGCGTCTCATATATACAAACTTCTATCTACTCCTTTATCTGAAAGACAGAAATCACAACAGAGTTTGCATGGGAACTAAACCTTTCTATGTCTCTTTCAATTAAAAAATGGAACAAACTATGGCATGAAGTTTTTACTACCTCTAAAGCTGCTGATATTACTCAAAAGGTATTTTTCATATATAATAGGGCAGTTAGGACACCCATATTAATACAGAAATCGACCCTTCCTTTTCCCCTCTTTGCTGGTCATGTTTTTCCGTTGATAGCACACTACTTCATTTATCATACCATTGCCCTAAGGATTTCAAATTTTGGGAATCCATTTGAATTAAATGTTCCAAGATATTTATTTTTTGTACTCCACTGTCAATTCATAATCTTTTTCTTTGATCTGTGTCTGATGATTTTCATGACACCTCGTTGAAGTTTAAATTACATGATCTTTTCATTGCTCTTGCCTTTAAAGTCATTCTTTCTTGCTGGAAAGACACTTCTAAAATATGTATGTTAACATGTTGGAACTTTATTTGCAACAAACATAACATTTCTACTGTTTCATCTTCAACTGTCTCAAAAAATTTAAAATGATCTACCAGGGTTACCTTTTACTACTTGCCTTTCTGCATATTCATTTCTACATTAACTATTTTCTGACTATCCACTTTTTCTTCTTCTCACTCCTTTTTTTCTTTCTTTTCTTTTCTCTTTTCTCTTGCTTCCCTTTCTCTATTGTATATTTTAATATTTATATTTCTAACTAATTCATTAATAGGTACCCTAATCTCTCCTATTTTATTATTTTCAATAAGTTGCATTTTACCCACTTTGTATTTATTAATATTTTATTTATCTTTCTTATACAACATGTATTTCTTGGTACTTCATCTTCTATTCAATAAAAATTATGAAAATAAATAAATAAATAAATTGAGTACACAACCATTATCTGGTAACACAGAATATTGGAATTACTGCATGAGTAGAAAAGGTGCACCACCAAGCAGGGGAATCATTGAGAGAGGGTGTAGCAAATATACAGATTGTGGCCAGGAGATGTAGAGGAGAAGGTTGCATACATTGAAGACTCTTTTACAGTTATTAAAGTGGTCATATGGTGCGCTGTGGTCGAGTGGCATGAGAGCCTTCTCAGTTTGGTAAAGGAATCCAGGATGGGAGTTTGGGGAGCCATTCCCTTTGGAGTTGGAAATGTTGGTTGGAGGAGGCCGTTTTTGGGAATGTTCACTACCATGTGTGTAAAGTCATGATCAAATGGGAATGGGCTAAATCGAGGAATGAAGTGGGATAGTATGTTTGATACAAATATGAGATCTAGAGGTTTCCATTGTCAATGTCCTAGTGATAGGTGAATTTTAATTAGGCAGTGGTCTTAGAGAAGTGGAAAAAAAGGATATGTTGCATTTGATTAGTTAATTTCAGACTGACAGCTCAGAGAAGGATCAGAATGGTTGAATGATGAAAGCACATCACAGCCTATAAGAAGTCCATCAAAAGAGTGATCAATCACACAAGGGAGTAGTGTGGATTTTTACTGTTTTTGCTTTACTGGGGGAGAGAACTGAAGTTAGAGTGGCATTTATAAAATATATTCTCGATGTGTTGTTCTCGGTGAAGTCT
This sequence comes from Lissotriton vulgaris, assembly GCF_964263255.1. NCBI lineage: Eukaryota > Metazoa > Chordata > Amphibia > Caudata > Salamandridae > Lissotriton > Lissotriton vulgaris. The sequence goes on along the minus strand of NC_141689.1, from coordinate 774,553,574 downwards.
TGAGAAAACCTCTTGTCAAAATGTAGCTGTTTTAATGTTCTTCTTAACTGGCCTTAGTGGATCTAATCTTTCTAAGAGAATGCCATTATTTTGAGTGAAACTAGATTTGGAGCAATATGGCATCCACCATGCTGATAACTGCAATCTTCTATTCAATAAAAGTTATGAAAATAAATAAATAAATAAATTGAGTGCACAACCATTATCTGGTAACACAGAATATTTGAATTACTGCATGAGTAGAAAAGGTGCACCACCAAGCAGGGGAATCATTGAGAGAGGGTGTAGCACATATACAGATTGTGGCCAGGAGCTGTAGAGGAGAAGGTTGCATACATTGAAGACTCTTTCACAGTTATTAAAGTGGTCATATGGTGCGCTGTGGTCGAGTGGCGTGAGAGCCTTCTCAGTTTGGTAAAGGAATCCAGGATGGGAGTTTGGGGAGCAATTCCCTTTGGAGTTGGAAATGTTGGTTGGAGGAGGACATTTTTGGGAATGTTCACTACCATGTGTGTAAAGTCATGATCAAATGGGAATGGGCTAAATTGAGGAATGAAGTGGGATAGTGTGTTTGATACAAATATGAGATCTAGAGGTTTCCATTGTCAATGTCCTAGTGATAGGTGATTTTTAATTAGGGAGTGGTCTTTGAGAAGTGGAAAAAAAGGATCTGTTGCATTTGATTAGTTAATTTCAGACTGACAGCTCAGAGAAGGATCAGAATGGTTGAATGATGAAAGCACATCACAGCCTACAAGAAGTCCATCAAAAGAGTGATCAATCACACAAGGGAGTAGTGTGGATTTTTACTGTTTTTGCTGTACTGGGGGAGAGAACTGAAGTTAGAGTGGCATTTATAAAATATATTCTTGATGTGTTGTTCTCGGTGAAGTCTTGAGAAAACCTCTTGTCAAAATGTAGCTGTTTTAATGTTCTTCTTAACTGGCCTTAGTGAATCTAATCTTTCTAAGAGAATGCCATTATTTTGAGTGAAACTAGATTTGGAGCAATATGGCATCCACCATGCTGATAACTGCAAGGCCAGTCTGTGAGCTCCTGATGGGAAAGAACCCTCTTTGACTTCTTGCTCAATATGCTTGCTTACCGAAGTTGTTAAAGCTGGGTGAGCGTTTGGACTAAACCTTCTTGCTAGTGGTAGAGAATATCTTGATGCAGTACCCAGTTGCTTGTTTAGCATTAGGCATCCCTTGACCCGGCGGAACAGGGATACAGTGTTTGGGGAGGACACACGTTCATGCAGGCGGTGGCCCAGGGACTCCTTCTCTGACTCTCTACTCCACCTGGCAGACTGGCTTACTGTGGCCGTGCTTGTTGTCAGAGAAAAGAACTGTGAACAACCATTGGTGGTGGTGAACGGTATAGACTTTATGCTTGGATACATTCCCTTACCAGGGCAGAAGAAAAAGAGCCTATGTTATGTTATGTTATGTTATGTTAATCAAGGATTTATAGAGTGCACAGCTACTCGACAGAGTGTCCCGGGGCTATGACAGAAGAGAAAAAGAGCAAACACTTCAAGACCTGAATTAATTAAGGTGATAAGTTATGGTAGTTGTTGAAACATCTAGGTTTTTAACTGCTTTCTAAACTCCAGAGGGATATTGGTCTGTTTGAGAGATAAAGGCAGGATATTCTAAGCAAGCGTTAGGGTTTTGAAGAGAATTCTACGCCTGACTGTGAGCCAGTGTAATTTCTCTCAAATGGTGGGAAATCCAGTCTCTTGCACCTAACTTCAGGACTGCTTTGGCCGCTGAGTTCTGAACAATCTGAAGCCTGTTCAGTAGGCACTCCGGGAGGCCAAGATATAGGACATTAACATAGTCCAATCTGGAAGTAATGAGGGCCTGCACGATAAGCTTTCTGTGTGTCGTTGGTAATAGATGGAGAAATTTCCTAATCATTTTTAAAAGTCCAAAACATGTGCCAGTCACTGTCTGAATTTGAGTTTTCATGGATAGCATGTCATCTATTTTCACTCCCAGATTTGTAACTGTGTTAACTGCCTTCTGGGGTGGCGAAATTTCGTCAGGCCACCACTGGTTTCCAAATGTCCAAGAGGGGGTGTCAAAGAAGATGATTTCCGACTTCTCAGGGTTGCATTTGAGTTGGTGAGATTGAAACCAAGAGAACACTTCTGCCAGACAATCTCTGATCTTCTGACCGTTAAAATCTTCCCCCTTCATACATGTGAATAGCAACTCAGTGTTGTCTGCATAAGATATGATCTTTACCTCTCCCGCCTCCGCCAACTTTGCTTGCGGGGACATGTAAAGATTGAATAATACAGGGCTCAAAATAGAGCCCTTGGGGAACCCCACATTTAGAAGCGGGATCCTGGCCGCGAAGGGGGGAGACCATACCTCCTGCCTTCTGTCCTTCAGAAAGGAGGCAAACCATTTCAATACTGTGCCACCAAAACCCCACTCCTGCATTCTCTGCAGTAGGCGATCATGGGGCATGGTGTTGAAAGCTGTCGAAAGGTCCAAGAGAATTAAGACAGCTTTTCCTCGCTTATCAAGGGTCTCTTTGATGGTCTCAGAGACCTCAAGTAGGGCCGTCTCCATGCTAAAGTTAGAACCAAAACCTGATTGGCTTGAATAAAGAAGGTTATTAGTTTCAGCAAAGTTGGAAACTACTGAATGTACATATTTTTCTAACGTTTTAGCAAAAAATGGGAGAAGGGAGATAGGTCTATAATTGAAAAGTATAGATTGGTCAGCAGAGGGTTTCTTCAATAATGGGATCACTTTTTGCACATTTCCAATTCTCGGGCACCTGACCATTACTCAAAGACAAGTTCAGGATGCTGTTAACTGTTGAATTCAGTGTCTCTGCCATATCGGCCAGAAATTTGGCAGGGCAATGGTCTGACAGGGAGCCATACTTCAGACCCTTCATTATTACTAAGGAAGCATCCAAAAGGACCGGGGAAGCAGGAAAGCTGAAGCATTTCCTATCCTGTTTTGACAATGTGGCAGGGGGGAATCCTTATTTTTAGATCCCTCCGGCAATCTAAATGAAGATTGGATCTCTGTTATTTTCGTGTAGAAAAAATTGGCTAACTGATTAATCCGATCCGCGGAAAAGGAGGGATGGTTAGATCCAGCATTAGGTGACGAGAAGCTTTGCACTATGTTGAAAAGTTCTCTACTTTCATTCCCGGTAGATTCAATTTTACGAGCAAAAAATGAATTATTTTCCTCCTGTAACCTTTTATGATAAGTTCTTATTGTTTTGTTATACTTTTCTTTCTTTTCCTTACTAAAGTCTCTCCTCCAGGCTCTTTCCAGACGTTTGCAGTCTTTTCTGGTCTGCGACAAAGAGGCATTGAACCACGGCGCAGACCTTCTGACCGGTTTCGCTGGGCGTGTGATCAAGGGGGCTAGAGTTCTGGTGCCTAGATTGACCCAGTTTTCAAGAGACTCTACATCCCATTCAATGTTCCCACATAACTCCAGTGGGTGCTTGGTATATTCATCTTTAAAAGCTTCTGGTGTGATTTTATACAGCGGCCTGTAAAAAGTCGGTGCCTGCCTCACCTGGGACTGTCGGAATTTAAAGAGTTTCTGGATCATAAAGCTGATCAGGAAATGGTCCGACCATGGCAGGGGCAGAGTAACAACTATTTTGATAACGGTGTTCACAAATATTTTATCCAGGGTATGACCCTTATTGTGGGTCTGGGATATCATATACGGGCAGAGATTCAGTGTTTCCATCCACTCCAATAGAGAGGAAGTATCAGCCCTCTCCTGATTGTCCAAGTGGATATTAAAATCCCCAAGGACCAACATGTTTTCTAATCAGGGGCCAACAATGCTATAGAGTCACCAAGAGCTCTCAAAATGGCCCTACACTGTTAAAATCTAGGTTGCGGCGTAAACATTATCGGCGCCATCTTGTCCCTTTTCCAGGCTCATATGTGTGCGTAAGCAGCAGCCATTTTGAGTACCATGGCCTATCTGCCCACTGCCGATAGCCAGCGCGTCTCTCTCTGACCTCGCAAGCATCCCCCGTGCACTGACAGCCCCCGCTCTCACATGCTTGGGCCATAAGCCACCCCCTTCAGCGCGACCCTGCCTCGGAAACCACATCCCGTACCCGGCCAACACCTCCCTCCATCCCTTTCATGATCACACATCCGTTGATGAACCCCCTTCCTCTGTGCCCGATTGTCCGACCCGATCCCAGGCCATCACCTAGTCCTGCAGATGCAGTTTATTGCCCCCTACAGTAGGAAGTTGCCCCTCTTCAAAGGATCTACGACTGATCAAATCCCCCACCCCATGAGATCCGATCAGCCACACACATTCCGGGAACCGGCGGAATGTTCAGCTGCGCGACAGTCATCACCTACTGAGATCGGGGTGGGGACTTCTACTTTAGATATCTGTGGGAACGGGCTTGAAGCGGGGATTCCGAGGATGTCTTTCCGTACATCAAAGTATTAACAAGAATGTGTTTCATGCAATAAAGCCATAAACCTGTGTATAAGAGGCCAGGCCTCAGAGATGTGGTTAGAGCACCTCAAGACGATACCCTGTTGTCTGATTTGATGTGTTCTGCTCCGACGGAATAAACTTCTGTTTCCTGCCTTCCAGTATCCAGCGCTTGCCTCTTTGTTTGATAATTTCGAGTGGTATGAGATGCGACTAATGCTGGGCAATACTTAAATGTTATCGATTGAATCTGCCTACCTTTTACAATTGGCGTCCCAAGCGTGGGGCCCATCACCGACACGTGGATCCAGTGGGAGAGGTCCTGACGACAGAGTAAACCACTGCAACGATCGGGAAGTGCACCTGCCCGATAGACCCTCGTCTGGCAGCCGATCATCCGAACTTCACCGGTTATGAGCAGACCTCTATCGAGTGATCTACGGTCCTGACTGGAAACCATCAGGAGTGCCGCGGCAATAACGGAGAATAGAGGACGATCGGGCGCTGGAAGCGGAAGACGATAAAATGTCCATTCGGTCCGGGTAAGGTTGTGTAACACGACAAATTGCGAAATGATTGTTTGATTGTTTGAAAATACTAGTATTGCTCATTGATTGTTTTTGAGATAGTCTCTGCCTGCAAATGGGGAAGAATAGAAATATTCTCTCTTCCTTTTCATATAGTGAAGGGTAGGTAACGTGGACTTTTGTCCCCCTTTGTAATCTGTCGTGCCTATTTTTCTCCCCACTGATAGATTGTCCGAACATTGATTGTTAGAAGTTGGTTCTTTTTGAGATATTCTCTGTTTGCAAATAACTTAGAATAGAAATATTCTGTCTAGTCTTTGCAAGTAGTGAAGGATAGGTAGTGCGGACCTTTGTCCCCTTTTGTAATCTGTCATGCCTATCTTCTCCCCACTGATTGGTAGTTGGTTCAGCCCGGACCTCTTATTAGAGATGAACAATCCGGCTCCACTGGAAGGCACCCCTAATAAGGACATGTTCACTAAATATGGATTAGTCGCTGTGGCTTATAGTAAGCTATGGCATAAATACACAAGAAAGGATCAGGAAAGTCAGTGGCCACTGATAGGATCCTTCCATGATGATAAAATAGACGTGCTAGAAACAGCCCTTCGTAACAATAAGACAACGCCCACTATGCCTGATAGTCTCGGCATGTGGCGCAAAGAAGCAGCGCAACGGAAAAAGAGAAATGAAGTAAGATTAGAGAAAGAGCTACGAAAAGCAGCTCACCTAGCTGCTAAAAGTTAGAGGAAGAGATAAAGGAGAGAGAGGAAGCCAAGCAGAAGCAAGAGTCCGAAACATCGGGCCAGTGTCCCGTTAGAACACCCTCTACGCTCTACCCTGAGTTACCCTCGAAACAACGAGCGAACGATGATTTATTACTAGGTCCCCCAATCATCTACATGCCCCCTCCATATGCCCCCTCCCTACCCTTAGTACAGCACCCGCAGCCCCCAAGTACAGGTGAGAATAGTGCCAGGACCTCGGTCCTCACGGCCTCCGCGCCGGCCGAGCCCCTTGTACTGAACACAGCACAAGCAGTAACGTTAGATGACCCTGAGATTAGAAAGAAAGATTTCACAAGAATGAACCGGTTGAGCAAAGATGAACGAGAAGGGATCGATAAGATAGTGAAGACACTGGTGGAACGAAAAGAGGGCGAGGAATACGTAACGGATATGTACAATTCATATGCTGATAGCCACAGACGACATTTTGTTGTGCGATTTTGTTACCACACCCTCAATGCCTATGAGGACCGATACCAAGATAAAGGTCCTGAGAGCCTAACAACTCTGTATAGGAAAGTCGACATTGGAGACGAAGGCGAGTGTGATGTGACGGATCTCTTCACGCGTACGCTTGAAGTTTTCCACCACCTCACTGAACAGAGGCTAGAAACTAAGACTACAACTCCTGTAGCGACCGAACCCCGAACTGAAAAAATGGACACAATGATGCCTATAAAGGAGGCCGCTCCCTACTGGGTCCCCCCGTGAGGACAGGGAACGCATGATGACATTAACCACCAAGATGCGAGAGGGAGGGTAGTTTATAACTGGGTCTACCAACCATGGGATCGACAAGATATCCTGACTTTCTGAAAATCCTTACCTGATTTACAAAAGAACCCCACTGCATTTTATACTGAACTAGGCACAGCCTTGGGTTCGACGATTATAACCCTAGCGGACATCGAATTGTTTTTCGGGCTATATCTGCCGGCTGATGTGTGGAAGCAAATCCGGAAAGTCGACCACCTTGAGCTGTTCGGACATACCTGGTCACAACTCGATGGCATAGATAGACAACGAGAGCCTGGACAGAAACCTTTAAAATCCATTTTGAACTCCCGGACGAGATTGCCCTGAAATTTAAAACCCTGATCCCAGAAAAGAAGGTGGACAGGTCGATAGTAACGGCCTGCCGCCAGAAACCCCAGGAAGACGTATCAGAATACTTCTCCCGGTTTGAGACGGTGTTCTCCGATTACAGTGGCCAGGACATGACCACTGCGACCGGACATCATCTGTTTGTCCAGAATTATGTCAAAGGTCTGTCACAGGAAGTCTCACAGAAACTACAGACTAGCGAGAGTAGTTGGGCGGCCTCCAAACCTGCGGCTATCCTTCAGATGGCCCAGTACTATGAGCATCAAAAGAATGAGAACGATAGAGCGACTGAGAAAAAGAAAAAGGACCTGAAGGAAAGGGTGATGATCGCACAGTTGCAAGGGGTGACTATAGGAAGGGAACAGTACAAAGGAAGTTACCAACCGAATGATCCTACAAATCCACCCCTAAAGACAGTACATCTGCACCCGACGCTGGACGTAAAGACATCGATGAGAACCAGTGTGCGTTTTGTAAAGGATTTAGTAATTGGAAATCCCAGTGTCCGGTCCTGCTAGAAACGAACAAAAATAGGGACACAAGAGATGTAGCGGGTGGGCCAAGAAATAGAGGACAGGGACGAGGGTACACGAACGACACCAAAAATGACAGGCCATGCAGACTGAAAACATTTGACCGTCCCCGACAGAACCAGTACCAACAGTCTGACTGCGAAAACACCCACAACTTCGCATAGGACTGCCAAGGGCAAGGGAGGGATCCAGTCGAGCTCTATGTTGACCAGCAAGGTCCTTATGTCACCGCTAAGGTCCTGGGTACAAAGTCTCCATTTTTGGTAGACACTGGCGCGACACGTAGTGTGTTATCTAAACGACTGATTCCAAGGGCACCCTTGTCTGGCTCACACGTAACATCAATAGGTTTTGATGGAATGCCCTCCACTAATCCCTTGTCCACACCAATCTCCTTTGACTTGGAAATAACACCACAGACACAACGTTTTTGCTCTCCTCCAACACCCCCGACGCCATCATGGGACTTGACTTATTGAAACATTTCTGAGCTACTATTAGAGGTTCACAAGACGGAGTTCTAGTCATTCTGTGCGACAACCCGACTCTGCTCAAACCTTGTCCTACACGACGCATGCTTTCCATCACTGATGCTGACCTGTCCCTACTCGACACTCTACCTCTGTACCTGTGGGCCAAAACTGACTCAGACGTAGGCCGCATGATGATTGACCCTGTGCATATAACTGTTCGACAGGACGCAGTACTCCCAAAACTTCCACAATATCGGATATCGCCCGAGGGCGAGAAGGCATTGGTAAAGATTATCCAGTCCCTGATAGATGCAGGAGTGGTAGAGGAAGTAGGTAGAAATGTTTGCAACAGCCCTATCCTACCCATTGTAAAAAAGCAGGGTGAGGGAGATGAGAAAGCGTACCGTTTCATCATCTTCCTACGAGAGGTCAACAAGGTAGTTGTACCTCAGTACCCTGTAGTCTCAGACATCACCACCATTCTGACTTTGATTCCTTCCACTGCCACCACCTTCACTGTAATCGACCTCAAGAACGCATTCTTTTCCATCCCCATCCACCCAGACAGCCGCTACCTCTTCGGCTTCACCTTAAAAGCCCGCTCATATAGATTTTGTAGAGCACCCCAAAGCTACACTGAAAGTCCCAGCATCTATAGCCAGGCCCTCAAGAGACAGCTGGATGCAGTCCAGTTACCGGATGGAGTGGTGTTGATACAGTACGTCGATGATATCCTTTTGGCGGCCGACAACACTCCACTTGCAGTCACAGCCACCATCCAACTCCTGCACTTCCTCGCGGAAAATGGCCACAAGGTCTCCAAGAAGAAGTTACAATTCTGCCAACCCCAGGTCACTTACCTAGGCCACCTCTTGTCCAAAGACGGGAGAAAGCTTACACCCGATCGAATTCAGACCATCCTAGAAACCCCTGTCCCTAAGACCCAGAAACAAGTCCGCTCTCTGGTAGGTCTCACCTCCTTCTGTCGACAATGGTTGCCAAATTTCAGCCTCATTGTAAAACCACTACTTTCCCTGCTGGCTAAAGATGTCCCCTTTCCGCTCCCTTGGACCCCTGAATGCCAATCCTCCTTCAAAGAACTACGAGATGCCCTTTGCTCGGCACCAGTCCTAGGAACCCCAGATTATACAAAGCCCTTCTCCCTCTACACTCACAAAAGGGAAGGGTGCGCTTTGTCTGTCTTGACTCAGTCCATCGGCCCCAAGCAACGCCCATGTGCCTATTTCTCTGCCACTCTTGACCCCCGTAGCCAGAGCTTTGCCTGCCTGCCTTCGTGCTGTAGCTGCCGCTGCTGTCTCTATCCGACAAAGTGAGGGAATCGTGCTCTCAAACTCCCTTACGGTGTTAGTGCCCCATGCAGTTCACACCCTCCTGACCCAGACTAAGACGCAGCATCTGACTAGTGCACGACTGACTGGGTACGAACTGACTCTGCTTGCACCCCACATCACACTGAAAAGATGCACCACGCTGAATCCAGCCACTCTGTTGCCCCTACCTGAGAACGACCCCAATGTGTCCCCTATACATGACGGTGTGACCCTCACGGACTAACAGACTAGGAGTAGAGTTGACCTCCGAGACACTGCCTTCCCAGATCCATATGGAGAGCTATGGGTGGACGGCTCTTGCATCAAACTCGCCATCGGCTCACCTCAGCTGCCTATGCAGTTACCACAGCCCGAACTGTAGTTGAGACAGCCCGCATCACACAACGATCTGCACAGGCAGCAGAACTGATTGCCCTCACACGAGCGTGTATCCTAGCAGCAGGGACGACAGCAAATATATACACAGACAGCCAGTATGCCTTCGGGGTGGTTCATCATTTCGTGCTCTTGTGGAAGGAGAGGGGATTCCTGACCTCACACAGCACACCCATCCTGCATGGAGATCTAGTCTCCGCCCTGACTGAAGCAGTCCTCCTTCCCAAACAACTTGCTGTAATCAAATGCCAGGCACACAAAAAGGTGACGGACATCATTGGGCAGGGGAATGCACTAGCCGACATCACTGCCCGGACCACAGCCGAGAATAGGACGACGACACGCATGTACGTGACCAGGTCACAAGCAGAAAAATGGAAGGACGCTAGGGAAACTATTAGGGACATCCAGATGGCCAGCTCTCCACACGAATTGACTGAATGGGCACAGGTGGGGCTGAAAGACGATGAAGGCTGCTGACGGACAAAAGACACGAACAAATGGTTGCTACCCAATTCGTACCTGATCCCCATACTGACCATGGCACACTCCCCTGCACACATTGGATATGCCCCCATGGCCGAACTTGTCTCCAAAGTTTGGCACAATGACAAGATCACAGACTCAGCTAAACGTCTGGTCCAACAATGTCTGATATGCCTGCAACACAACCCTGGGAAAGGAACTGTATTACCCCGGGGAGGGTTTGGGGTCCCCAATCATCCCTTTGAAGTCCTACAGATGGACTACATTCAGTTAGAAAGATGCCAAGGTCCAAAGTATGTATTGTTGTCGTGTGCGCCTTTAGCAAGTAGGTGGAAGCCTATCCAACTCGCGACAACACTGCCATTGCTACTGCAAAGGTATTACTGAAGGAATTCTTCCCTCGCTACGGCCTTTGTCGAATTTTGTGGAGCGACAATGGCCCCCACTTCGTAGCCGAGGTTATCCAACTCATCTTGAAGGGGTTGGGTGTAAAACATAAATTTCACGCAGTCTTCCACCCCCAATCTGCTGGACTGGTTAAGCGACATAATGCCACGCTGAAGCTCAAACTAGCGAAGATAGTGGCTACCACAGGATTGAAATGGCCAGACACTCTCCCACTGGCATTGCTATCAATGCGTTCCACCCCCACCAAACACCACTTGACCCCCTACGAGGTCGTTTTCGGCCGGCCTATGAGCGTTTGGTCCGCACCAAAACCGACATCCATTCACGACGTCCCGGATGTCCTAATGTCTGACTATTTGTATAATCTGACTAAAACGCTGTCTGTTATCCATCAACAGGTGCTGCAGGCCATCCCTTTATGCTTCCAGGGGCCCCGGACACGACATCTAACCCGGCGATTTTGTACTAATACGAAACTTCCAGCACGCAAAGAGTCTGGAACCCCGGTGGCCGGGCCCCTGGCAAGTCTTGATCACCACCCGAACAGCTCTTCGAGTGGAGGGAAAGCGAAACTGGCTGCACGCACATCACTGTAAGAAAATAACATCGACCCTGATGACTACCGAAGATGTGGCCACCCAAGAAGAGCTCCTGAACAAAGACCAACCATCCCCGAGCTGTTACCCTGATACAGAGACACTTGAATTGGCAAAATTTCCCGATCCCACTGTGCCATCCAGAGAAGGGTATAACCTGCAACGAAAGGAGGGAGCTTCGGCTAAGCAGACCACTGACTAAGTTACAAATCTCAGAACGGTGGCCTAACACTACTAAGGCTGCCAGGAGAGAAGCTAAACAAAGTTTGTGGTTCTGCCCGCTACCTAGCCCCTTGAAGATGATGGAAGCGCCCGATACGAAGATGATGGAAGCGCCCGATACGAAGATGATGGAAGCAACCGGACATCCGAAGATCCACTACAGAAACCCAAAGACCGACAAAATGCACGGCTCAAAGACTATTGCCCTTTTCATCGCCCTTCTCTTTTGCTTCCTCCTCATGGCCACCCTCTGGATCGTGGAAGAGAGCGCACCAGCTCATAAGACATTTCTAACCACTGCACAGCCTACCACCATGAAAGAACACTACCTGATCTCTCTTTCACCTCAACTCCGAGAAAGGCGTAAGGAGTTCTGGAACAACTCCTTCGTACAATTGCTGCACCAACACAATCTTGCCGCTAATGCCACGAATTGCTGGATCTGTGGGTTGTTACCACATGCCACTGGACATTCCATCCCCTTCATTCCTTCACCTTTCTCCGTTCATGGTTCCTGCCTTGCTTGGCTGATCCTCTTGCAAGAGAGTTACAGGGATAATGCCACTTCCAGCAAAACTGTGTTGCACTTTTATCATGGGGTCTGGCTGAACAAAACAGGAAGAACCGCTGCTCCCTTTTGCCCTGTGACATCCAACGCTTCTTTTCATATGGACATCCCTGCCAAAGAACGGGTTGAAATGCAAGTGTTCAACAACCCAGCCAGACCCACCTTCTCCTACATCCGTAAACGAACAGCTGCCACCCTGACTGTGGCCCTGTCTGTCGCCAACGTCTCGGACCTTGTATGCATCGAAGGCCTCGGGACACAGTTGGTGGGCCACAGCGCTTGCCACATCACCAGAACTTTGGACTCAGCTGATCCACCCTCTTTTGTCACCTCTCCGAACATGTACTTTGTCTGCAGTACCAAAGCCTACACCTGGCTCCCACAGGGCTGGGGAGGTACCTGCTACCTCGCCTTCATCCTCCCTCCAACCTATGTGGCCCCAGCAAACCACTACCGACAAAAGCGAGCAAGAGAAATTGAGCAAGCCGACTCCACCGGAACACAGTTCCTGGACGCAATGAAGGGACTTGTTCCACCCTGGGGTCCGATGGCGAACAGCCGTGCCATCCGACATTTGACCCAGGCAGTTGAAACGACGATGAACATTACAGCTGGCATCCTCACAAACAATACAGCCGAGGTTCAGGCGGTCCGCCTGGTGGCTCTTCAGAACCGCCTTGTTCTAAATGTGGTTCTAGCGGATCGTGGAGGAGCATGCCGTATCATTGGGTCCAGCTGCTGCACCTACGTACCGGACAATTCGCCCTCAGTCTACAAAGCCAATGAACACCTCCACAGACTTTCCTCAGAGGTTCATCAGGAACAAGAAGAATGGTCGCTTGGGAGCTGGTTCTGGAGTGCTGTAAATGACTGGGGGTGGAGGTTGTTTATGATCGTATTGATACCGATTGTCATAATATGTGGATTCTGCCTGGGTGTTCAATGCTTGCCGCCCCTGTGCTCACTTTTTGCTAACTGTATCTGCCCTAAGAACCTGGACTTCGAAGCTGAACGCATGAAAGCATTATATGAAGTAGAAACCCATAACATAATGGGGATAGATATAGATTGACAAGCTGGCTAGATATGTTGAAAAGGGAGGACTGTTCAAATCTAGGGTGCGGCGTAAACATTATCAGCTCCATCTTGTCCCTTTTCCAGGCTCATATGTGTGCGTAAGCAGCAGCCATTTTGAGTACCATGGCCTCTCTGCCCACTGCCGATAGCCAGCGCGTCTCTCTCTGACCTCGCAAGCATCCCCCGCGCACTGACAGCCCCCGCTCTCACATGCTTGGGCCATAAGCCACCCCCTTCAGTGGGACCCTGCCTCGGAAACCACATCCCGTACCCGGCCAATACCTCCCTCCATCCCTTTCATGATCACACATCCTTTGATGAACTCCCTTCCTCTGTGCCCGATTGTCCGACCCGATCCCAGGCCATCACCTAGTCCTGCGGATGCAGTTTATTGCCCCCTACAGTAGGAAGTTGCCCCTCTTCAAAGGATCTATGACTGATCAAAGCCCCCACCCCATGAGATCCGATCAGCCGCACACATTCCGGGAACCGGCGGAATGTCCAGCTGCGCGACAGTCATCACCTACTGAGATCGGGGTGGGGACTTCTACTGTAGATATGTGTGGGACCGGGCTTGAAGCGGGGATTCCGAGGATGTCTTTCCGTACATCAAAGTATTAGCAAGAATGTGTTTCATGCAATAAAGCCATAAACCTGTGTATAAGAGGCCAGGCCTCAGAGATGTGGTTAGAGCAACTCGAGATGATACCCTGTTGTCTGATTTGATGTGTTCTGCTTTGACGGAATAAACTTCTGTTTCCTGCCTTCCAGTCTCCAGCGCCTGCCTCTTTGTTTGATAATTTCGAGTGGTATGAGAGGCGACTAACGCCGGGCAATACTTAAAGGTTATCGAGTTAATCTGCCTACCTTTTACAACATGACCAGCAGATCTGTAAATTAGTACTCCTGCTAAGCATTGATGGGGGAAAGAGTGCGTTGTCCACACGGTCTTTCCTCAAAATAGAATAGCCCGGTAGAATCGCCGTCACTATAGTGGGATTGGAATTTTTAGTAAGCCATGTTTCAGTCAGAAACAACAGGTTTGGCTTTATCTCTATCAGTAGGTCATAAACATGTATCTCATGTTTGTTCATGGAGTGGCAGTTTAATAATAAGGCCCTGAAATTATCTTGTTTGTTAATGTATTCAGTTGGGCTAAAAAGCAGACAAATATCTGTGTTATTCTCTAAGCCACCCTTGGAAACCCCCCAATTACAGTGCTTACACCTCTGAATGGAATCATCTTTAGGTGATAGAATAAAATACCTACAGCTTGTAGGATGTCTCAACTTTATTAGAGCGTCTCTGTCATAGCACTGTCTCTTCCCAACAGGGCCTATGAAACCGGCAGAGTGTCCTGCGCCTCGCGCCTCCGGGGCACTGACAGGCGCAGACGGGCTTGCATTTGGGGCCTTCAGCGCCGCTGGTGCGCCCGCTGCACGGACGCTGCATCCGGTTCTTTGTAGCGGTGGCGCCCAAAACCAACGCTGAACTTGGAAAGCGGGTCCGCTCTAACAGGCGGGCACCGGGGCCATGCATTCCAACAACTCAAAATGAGTTTCCCCCCACGGTCAATTCAATTGTTATGCTTCGCTCCAGTGCAATTTTACAATAAAAAAAAAATACTGAAACAATTCTAAAAACGATTCCTCGCAAGAGTTGAAAGTGGAAAGCGCATAAAATACAATAAGAGAATGCCGGTACAAGCACACACGGCAGATAGCCCAGCAAATGGTCTACTGCCACAATATGCTCAATCTGCATGGACGTCAGAATGTCCTCTAGAGCAACAGTTGGACAAGCCAGTTTGAAGTTTAAATTAAAGTTAAAAACAGTCGGAAAATTGTCATAAAGAGCAGGCGCAGACCAGGGAAGGCTGGGCCGGACCTGAAAGGGGCCTGCGAGCAATACTTGCCGAGGGTGGGACCTCAAGGGAAATGGCCGCGAAGCCCACAAAAGCACATGCAGACCCTTTGTCCTTTGTCTGTCAGGATCGCCTTGCGGAGTTTGCCATCAGCTGTTCATTACTGCTAGAAAGTTCTCTGCATGCTACAGGATCGCGGGCAGTGGAATGAGGAGATCTCACTGACTGCTTGCAGTGGCTAAGGATTGTGCGTACTACAGGCAATGGATTGAAGGGAGAATGCTGCCTGGGTGTAATTTATAAGTCAGACAGCAACATATGGAGGAGCATTCTGTCTGTGAGTGGTGCAGTGATAAGTTGGGCAGCAGCGTGGGTGAGAGTGTGCTTCCCATGAAGAAATGTTAATGGCCGGGCAGCGGCACTGTCGAGAGCATGCTGACTACAAAGAAAACACTTGTTACTGAGTCAGGCAGCGGCATGGTGGAGCGTGTGCTGCCCATGAAGAAGGCATTGGGGTGAAGTTGGGCAGCAGCATGGTTATGAGCGTATTGCCCATCAAGATTGTGGGGGCCTAGTTGCGGGCAGCAGCGTGAGGGAAGCGTGCTGCCCATAAAGTCTACTTTTGCAGACAGTTGCGTTGTCAAATGTGCACTGCCTGTGAAGACCCCAGCTGCTTTAGAGCCCTGGCATGCGTATTTGTGGAGAAATTCTCACAGTGCGCGGCGGCTCTATTTCTCCATGAGAAGATGGTACATGCAGTGTGAGGTTCTGTAAATTACGTATTCGTTTGTGCTCAGCCTCCATTTTGAGATTGCCGCCACTTTGTGTTGCCCTCACTCGGCGAAAGCAATGTTTTTTTCATTTCTGCCTTTGTGTGTCAGGTGGCTTCCTCGCCTGTTTGCTAAAGAGTGTCAGGGTCTGGCCGAGTACACTAATTCCTGTCTGAGCTGATTAATCCACGTCCAGACTACATGTCATTTCACACCATTGTTTCCCTTAAGTTATCTTATCTGCTGTCCTTCGCTACACATCTCATGCATTCTCCTGTTTCTCGACTGTCCTTCTGCAACACACAGCTGTGTTTTCTCTGCTAGTAAACTATGTTTTCTCTGCTAGTAAACCGAATTGTGTGGATTCATTTGGGATTTACTTAAAGGGCCGAGTGACAAACAGAACCGGGAACTTGAGTTGCTCAGGTCTTAAAACATTGTCTGTAACATTTGCTAATAGCTCATGCTTGTGTGTGATTGCATTTTTGCATTGTGCTGTATGATATATAAACCTGTGCACCACGGAGTTAAGTGGCAGTCTCTTTTGAACCTCGTTGTACTGACGACTTCTAAGACCACTGTACTAGCTGCAGGTAATAAATACAATCTTCTATGCCAGACGAAGAGTCTGTGTCTCTGTTTTGACAAGGCAGGTGAATCCCGGGGATTTAGGCGTACCCTGCGCCACCGGGCCCTAAGGCTGCGGTTCTCCAACTGCCAGGGGAGGCCTGGCTACAATATGATGAGGGTTTTCTGGAAAAATACAAACATAGCCAGTGATAGAGTGGGAGCAACAGGATGTGGAGAGCTCCACTAATCATATGGTGGCAGCAAGAGAAGGGGTGAGCACACAGGACAACCTTGGGCCCATCCAGCAATTGCAGAAAGGCCAACGGAGAAGGAGATTGCAGTGACATTAGCAAGAAGAAATAGTGTATCAGCGGGGAGCACTCAAGGGAGAAGAGCTCTGGCAGCCCTCTCCATCCTCATCATGAGCAGGGTGCTCACCAAATTGCTTAGCAGATACCCAAGAAAGGAGAAAGGGCAGCAACTAGTGTGCAGGTTTGTGGCGGCAATCTATATCCCCTACCAGGGCTTCCAGGTCAATTGCACTAGCAAAAACTTGAAATCAGTTAGGGATAATCCAGAGGTGGCCATGCGGAAAGTGGTGAAAGAGCTATACCTGCAGAGTGACTGATCCGTCCTATGGCCCACCCTTTGACTACTTCATAGTCTTTCCTCTGGGTGTGGTACCCAAGAAGATGACAGGAAGTACCGTCTCATCCACCATTTGTCATACCCACCAGATGAGTAAGTAAAGATTGGATTGGACCCAGCCACTTGTTCTGTGTCCTACGTGACCTTAGATGAGGCAGTGGATCTGATCAAAGTGGTAGGTAAAGGGGCACTGTTAGCAAAGAAAGAAATAGACTCCGCCTTTTGCATTCTACCGGTTCATCCAGATAGCTACCACCTGCTCAGCTTTCAGCTGCAGAATGCCTATTAATATGGCAAATGCCAGCCATGCGCTGCGCAATCTTCTGCACTTATTTTGAGACCTTCAGCAGCTTCCTGGAGTAGGTGTTAGGTGAACAGCACCCAGTGGGAGTGCGAATACACTACCTTGATGACTTCCTATTCATTGGCAATCAGGCACCACAGAGTGTGCAGACATGCTGCACTACTTTGTGCGTTGGTAGAAGAGCTAGGGGTACTGCTGGTGAGCGAAAAGGGAGAAGGTCCAGTCACACGGCTGTCATTCCTAGGGATTGAGATAAACACTGTGGTGGTGGTATGCAGGTAACCTGGGACCAAAGAGGCCAAGCTGCAGCTCATAATGGAATGACTGCTATCAAAAAAGAAGGCAACCCTGGGCAAGCTCCAGCAGCTCCTGGGTAAGCTCAATTTTGCCGAACTGCGTGATCCCGGCAGAAACGCCATTTGCCTAAAACATTTCCCGGTTGACAATGGACCTCACAAAAAGGCAACACAGAGTGTGGTTCACATAGGAAGTGAAGGAGGACCTGGAGGGATGTGTAGTCTTCTTAGCCAACTTCAATGGGACAGTCGTATGCTGGGAACCTTGGGTGCGCACCAGCCAGGTAGAACTAGTCACAGATGCGGCCTGAAGTGAGGGCTCCGATGCCATCCTAGGGGTAGCATGGGTGGCCTCCCGCTTGACACTTGAAGGGGGTCACCTTGACCAGCTTGTAAACAGGCAGATGATGCTATGCGGTGACAATCACGCAGTAGCGCAGGCAGTAAATTTAGGAACATTGTGGTACCCAGCAATGGTGTGCTTACTACGCCACCTAGCCAGCTGAGAGCCAACATAGTGGTTAGAGCCAGACACATTTCAGGCTGTAATAACTAATAGCAGATGAGTTATTCCATTTTTAATGGCAGAGATTCAGAGAACCGGCCCCACACACAGAGAATACCATGACGCCGGTTCCTGAGTGCCTGTGGGCCCTGGTGGAACCCATCCTACCGATGTTGGTGGGCAGTGTGCTGGCTTCTAAGACAACAGACAAACACCATAATTGCTCTGAGGTTTTTTGCAGCGTGTCTGGGGCAGCAAGTCCAGGCGAAAGCACAATTGAGGATGTCATGAGATTCATATAGAGGGCATATGAGGGTGGAAGAAGCCAGACTTGGGCACAAGCACACCTAGTTTGATATCCTATTACATCTAACTGGCGACAAGGGAGGAACCCAGCTAGCTCCTTCTATTGCAATGCAGTGATGTAAGGGTGGTAGCAGTTCCACCTGAGTGGAAGGACCAGAGGCACCCCATCAATTTCCGCTTGCTGAGGAAGTTGCTTGACACACTCCATGATGTTTGCAGGTCTGGGCACGAGGTCATGCTGTTCAAGGCGGCCTTCGCCATGGACTTCTTTGGCGCCTATGGAGTTAGTGAACTGGTGGCCCCACTACAACCAGCATGGGTTTAGCATGCATAAGGTGCGAGGATGTGCATTTAGGGAGTGGCTACATGATAGTCCACTTGTGCTAGTCAAAGATGGACCACAACTCTACGGTGAAGCACACACGCCTAGATTGCCTAATTAACAGCTTGTGCTGCCCAGTATGCCTTATGCTAGAGTACATGCAGCAGAGGGGTCACAAGGGGCAGATTCTCTGTCTGTTTGAAGACATCTCCTGCCTATGCCGCTTTCAGTTCATTGCCATCCTTCGGATGGCCCTCTCCGTAGTCGGGCTGCCCTCCATGGAGTTTGGGTCCTACTCCTTTCACATAGGCATAGCCACAACTGCAGCATCGAGTGGGCTGAGAGAGGAGCCCATAAAAAGTCTGGGCCGCTGGGACTCGGGTGCATTTAAAGGTTACATTAGACCTGCGGTAATCTGAGCTATGTTTTCTATTGCATCATGCAGTCCCACCAGGGGCTGTAGAATGTGGATCCTGGACCACTCCTACATCACAAGAGCATAACAGTGGGCATCAGCACTGAAAGACTACAAGGGAATCTGGCTGTGCAACAAAGGGGTGACTTGGCTGGGTAACCTGGGCGTGAGATGGGCTCAATTACTACCGACCATCCAGGATGCATTGTGGCAGAAAGAAAGGCCGAATACAGTCATAGTGCATCTTGAAGGGAACGATCTAGCATGTCTCATGCAGCAGGACTTATTAGGGGGGATGACGGGCAGGGCTCACTGAGATCGCAAGGGTGGTTCATCCAGAAGATGTAATATGGTCAGACATCATAGCCCGTCAGGAGGGGAGGGGGACAATAGACCAAGGGAGGGGTTGAAAGATCCAGGCGCAAGTTAAACGTCTCCATGGTGAAAATATGTGGGGCTAATGGCTGGGGGTTTGTGACACATGGGCTCATCAATCTCAGGACCACTGTTCCCTCTAGGGCGTGCACGTGCGCGCACCTCTCCTCACATCCCCGCGCACTGACTCGCTAGAGCTCGCACACAGGACGTCGTACGAGAGAGTCGCCACCGGCCGCTTTGAAGAAGTGAGCGGCGGGACCATGACGAGTGTAGGTAAGGAGGCGGGGGGGCTGGTGGCTATGTGGGAGCGCGGGGCAGACTTTGGCCTTTTGTTTAAATATTGCTGTTAATCGGAGCCCGTGAAGGGGCTCTGATTAACAGCGATACTTTAAAACAAAGCCACAGTCTGCCCCGCGCTTCACTAACAAAAGTATAGACACTTTCCAAACACAGCGTTTACATTAGCACACGCTGTGTTTGGAAAGTGTCTGCGCTGTTGTTAGTAAAGCGTGGGACAGACTGTGGCCTTTTGTTTAAGTATTGCTGTTAATCGGAGCCCGTGAAGGGGCTCTGATTAACAGCAATACTTAAACAAAAGGCCACAGTCGGCAGTCAGGAGGGCGAGCTGCAGGGGGCACAGCGGCTGGGTAAACGAGCGGAACAGAAGGCAAGAGGGGTATAAAACAAGGAAAAAAACGAGTGGGACAGAGGGCAGAAGGGCACAAAAACGAGTGGGACAGAGGGCAGAAGGGCACAAAAACGAGTGGGACAGATGGCAGAAGGGCACAAAAACGAGTGGGACAGAGGGCAGAAGGACACAAAAACAAATGGGACAGAGGGCAGAAGGGCACAAAAACGAGTGGGACAGATGGCAGAAGGGCACCAAAAACGAGTGAGACGGATGGCAGAAGGGCACAAAAACGAGTGGGACAGATGGCAGAAAGGCACAAAAACGAGTGGGACAGATGGCAGAAGGGCACCAAAAACGAATGAGACAGATGGCAGAAAGGCACAAAAACGAGTGGGACAGAGGGCAGAAATGGGACAGATGGCAGAAGGGCACAAAACGAGTTGGACAGAGGGCAGAAGGGCACAAAAACTAGTGGAACAGAGGGCAGAAGGGCACAAGAGCGAGTGAGACAGATGGCAGAAGGGCCCAGATGGCAGAAGGGCACAAAAACGAGTGGGACAGAGGACAGAAGGGCACAAAAACGAGTGGGACAGATGGCAGAAAGGCACAAAAACGAGTGGGACAGAGGGCAGCACAAAAGCGAGTGGGACAGAGGGCTGAAAGGCACAAAAACGAGTGGGACAGAGGGCAGAAGGGCACAAAAACAAGTGGGACAGAGGGCAGAAGGACACAAAAAAGGAGTGGAACAGAGGGCAGAAGGGCACATAAACGAGTGGGACAGATGGCAGAAAGGCACAAAAACGAGTGGGAAAGATGGCAGAAGTGGGACAGATGGCAGAAGGGCACAAAACCAGTGGGACAGAGGGCAGAAGGGCACAAAAACTAGTGGAACAGAGGGCAGAAGGGCACAAAAGCGAGTGAGACAGATGGCAGAAGGGCCCAGATGGCAGATGGGCACAAAAATGAGTGGGACAGAGGACAGAAGGGCACAAAAACGAGTGGAACAGAGGACAGAAGGGCCCAAAAACGAGTGGGACCAAAAACGAGTGGGATATAGGGCAGAAGGGCACAAAAACGAGTGGAACAGAGGGCAGAAAGCTACAAAAACGAGTGGGACAGAGGGCAGAAAGGCCAAAAAACGAAGGGAAAGTGAAGTGGAACAGAGGGAAGAAAGGCACAAAAAATGATGAGAAAACGAAGTGGATAAGTCAGAAGGGCACAAAAATGAGTGGGACAGAGGGCAGAAGGTCACAAAAAGAGTGGCACAGAGGGCAGATGGGCACCAAAAACAAATGGCACAGAGGCAAAATACAGAATACAGAAAAATAGGGGCAGCTAAGAACAGAAGGCAGAACGGGCAGAGAGGCACAGGGCAGCGAGGCGAGGGGAACAGAAGGAAAAACTGGGCAGAGACACGGGCAGCAAGGGGTACAGAAAGAAAGACCGGGCAGAGAAAGCACAGGGACAGGGAGGGGAACAGAGGGAAGAAAAAGGGGCACGGACCACGTACAGGCAGCGGGGAAGACAGATGACAGCAGTCAGAGACACAACAATGAAAATACAGGCAATACAATACATTTGCAAACTGCCTTTAAGACCCTTATTTTGGCTCTGTATGTGTGAAAATGCACCATCTTTTCACTTTTTAAAGTAAACGTTTTGAGTGCCATTTGGCGCCACAGACACGCACGGTTTAGTTCCTGGCACACATAGCCATGGTTGCAGCACACAGAGACCCTCCACTGCCTCACACAGAGGAATAAAATTAGAAGGAACATTGCTCAGGAAATTGGAATATTCCGCGGCAGACAGAATCCACTTAAACAGGGTGGTTGCAGACATTTTCCTACTAACACTGTTGGGCCACTGGAGCAACTCGAGCAACTAAGTTTCTCATAGGCAGGCAGGATAGGGGGAGCTGCTGGCATTCGGGGAATCACCAGCAGCGTGGCAGAGACAGCATGCACACTTTTTTATTTTTTTGGCAGATTTATATAGAGTGAACTTGACCCGAAGGTATTGGAGTGCTTTACATGACCACCGGTTATGTTACACAAGGACGCATTCTTTTTTTTGGTAGGCACGGGGAGATTAAGTGATGTGCCTGGAATCACAGGATGTGGATGCGCTCCTGAGGCTCGAACCCTGGTTCCCGTCACCAAAGTCAGCAGTTTAGATGTCAGCCCCCCTCCTCTCCCCACTTAGCCAAGGAAAGCACAATAGCCTAGGAAGAAGGGCCGCTCAATCGGTGCCCTTGGGCGCCTTACAGCAGGGGCACTGGGAGCAGGTGAAGGGCCAGCAAGGGTCAACTGCAGGTGGACATGGCACTTGCAGTGCTGGATAGGCTGAATGGCTGCCCACATAGGTTTTGGTAGCAAAAGAAGCTGTTAATGCTATACACCTGCAAAGGGGCAGTTGCTCAGTGATGTGCGGGAAGTGTTGTCAGTAATTTATTATGGACCAACAAGACCAGAACTGCTGTAGTAAACTTGAAAATGTGACAGATAGTGTTGAAGTATTTGAATCCATTAAATGCTAATGACCATTAAGGGCCTGATTATGATGCTGTCGGAAAAGGCTCTGATCGGTCCTTCCAACTGGCTTCCGATGAGCTCAGAGAGCCCCGTCCGCCAGTCGGAATGATGTCAGCAATTCCAAGGGCGGCTCTTTCCGCCTGAGGGATTACAATGCCGGATTTCGACAGCCTTTCTGTGCTGGCCTTTCTGACACTGAAAGGCTGCCGGCACTCAACTTTGGGGGCACCCAGCAGGGCTCCCAAGGGTGCACGGCCTCTGGTTGGAGGCCGAGGGGGTACCTATGGTGCCCCTCCGTTCATCCCTGCACCCGTGCCTGCCAAGGGGTGCAGTGATGAACTGCACCTCCTATTTCACAATGGCAGCATGTATTCCGTCTGGTATACATGCTCTCATTGTAAAGTATAGACATGCGACCGAACAGTGTTCGGTCGCATTCTAATCAGTTGGTCGGGACCCCCAACTGGGTGTCAGTCGGCCCCTTGATCGAGACGAGGTCGGGTGGAGGAAACTCCGCCTGACATCGTAATGAAAGGCAAGTAAGTGGTTTATGCACAAGAAGAATATATTACATACTAAAAAAGAAGGAGAGGGGGATATACATGTAAACAAATAACACACTTATATACATTTATGCAATATCAAGACAGTCCAATCGTGTCCCAAGTAAATAATTTCTAACAAAAAACCTAAACACATTACAAACAGTTAAACCAAAAGTGACATAAAGTTCTTTGACAAAAATTCACTATATAGTTTTTGCAGAGGGAAAAGAAGCGACCCTTATATTAAGTTTCGACCGTTGCGTTAGAGTGCCGGTGTAGGCTGTGTAGGTTTACACAGCCTACACCGGCACTCTAACGCAACCCGCGTAATCGTCCGGCCATTCCTGCCACTGTGCAGACGCTGGCTGCATCCTCGGGATTGTCCGAAGCTTTTCGGCTTTTCTAAGAGTCAACAGTAGCTGATCGTAGAAACTAGTTGGCCACATTGGTTTTAAAGAAATCGCCCCACTGTTAGCACTATTCAGTGCCTGGAGGCAACCCTTAACTAAAGTCGCAGACCAGAACAGACCGCGAAACTGTGCTCCCCCTTTACGGTACATCTAGTCATTACAGGGGTCCTTTTCCTCACGGTGTCACTAGTAACATGCATATATTGCAGACATAACCGAACAGGTGCCCCATACCCTTTTAGTCCTGAAGAGACCTCCCATCCGCATAAGGTCAAAATGTCATCGACAACTCTTGGAAGAAGCAGACCATTTGAAAATAAGTTGTCACTATTGGGCAACTTCTTTGTATTTACTTGAAAATTAATATAAGGGTCGCTTCTTTTCCCTCTGCAAAAAACTATATAATTAATTTTTGTCAAAGAACTTTATGTCACTTTTGGTTTAAATGTTTGTAATGTGTTTAGGTTTTTTGTTAGAAATTATTTACTTGGGACACGATTGCACTGTCTTGATATTGCATAAATGTATATAAGTGTGTTATTTGTTTACATGTATATCCCCCTCTCCTTCTTTTTTAGTATGTAATATATTCTTCTTGTGCATAAACCACTTACTTGCCTTTCGTCTTCCTTATATCACCGATATTGCCATTGTGCATGTATAATATTATAACTTGTCCAATATTACCCACAGGAGCCATTGTTTTTGTCTAAATACATTGCCCAGGCTCCCAGTGAGTAGGGTTCCCCTGTTTTTTGTAGTAATTGACATCGTAATGAGGCCCTAAGTCGTGATGTTTCATGTCCATGTGTTCTGTTGAATAAACTGCGGCTGTTATGCACCAACTGTGGTTTCCATTGCCCGTTCACTAAAAGGGGAAAGGGGGAAATTGGAATGCCGGGATGGAACTGGGGACTGATGGCATGTCTATGAAGGGTGCAGGGGACTAAGAGACGAACACACAACAATTAGAGGTGGGAATTATTGGTTAGTGTAGAATTCAAACACAACACAGTAAACAGAACAACTCCAAATATAATTGACTGGGTTGCTAAGACAATTTTAATTATGTCTTAGAAAATAAGACGGGCATGATAGAATGAATAGACTCTTTCGTGTCCATTGTAAGAGCGCATAGCACCCCACTGGATCACCCTAGGCCAGGGTTACTAGACCTGTAGCATACATGTCTATTTTCAGGACTTTACTAAAAACAATTCTAACCATTCCTATAGAATGTCAAAGATTCACGAACCAGGAGGGTTGCTCCTTCTTTATCTTCGAAGATCTAGCACGGGAAACTGCTTCCAGACAAAGAGAATTGAAAACCTCGATACCGAAGTTTAAAGTTTAAGCCATTCCTGTATCTTGTCTGACTGAGGCCTCGCTTAAAATTAACTGTCACGTCTCTTTCATAACTTTTTGTGATCCTCAGATGGCTCAACAATTTCTAGATGGGAGACACTTAAAGCCCCAAGAGACTGACGAGTCAATAATATAAGGATTTTTTTTTATTCCGGGGCAACCCAGGAGAGGGGACTAGGACCCTCACATATTGCTCAGATGTCTAGACAGACCTCGAATGAAGGTTTTGGGTCCTCTACCTCCCAGGTAAAGCTAAACCTGGCACAGTAGGAGACATGAGGGTGGGATATGGGTGAAAGGGAGTCTGGGAAGTGGAGGGGGAGGCCTTTTTCACCTTCTTTCGTCACTAACAACAACTGCAGTAAGTTAATGGAAGGGTTGCTGTTAGTAACAGTCTTTCAGCTAAAATAGACCAGCACTGTTTCAGCACATGTGAGGGGCGCAATTCACACGAGCAACATATCAGGCCTCCCAGCTCTATTGAAACCACATGTAACTGAAACACCATTCCCTTCTCTAGGATAACAGTAAAGTTATTCCTGCTAAGCAGTGATGGAAACCATTTGTCACAACAAACAAGCATTGCAGCGTGTAATATTACTAAATGGTCAGAGGAAAGGCAGCCTCTGAACCTGGTGTGTTACAGCAGAAAAAAGTCACATTTTTCCGACCCTTCTGCTTCCTTTTGAACCCTCCCTTGTGTAAAACAGCTTAGTCTTTGCCTTTTAAAATGAGGAAAAAATTGAGACTCCATTCCATTAACTCACAGTACTAGGCTACACGCCATGTCAGTGAAGGTTCCACCGGGCATTCAAAAGGACTTAATTATGAACAGTGAAAAAAGGCTGATGCGACTTTTCCCTTCAAATTAATACAGTGATATTAGAGCAAAGGGCAACTTTATGACTCACTGTTGCTGAGAACTGCATTAACTTATAATGACAGAGGCCTTTTGTGGGTAATAAAGAAAAGCAAGTTGCATTAGAAAAAAATGAGATCTTTGCACCCAAGGATAAGCGTTACCTTTGATTGCTCAGACTAAAAATTGATTTTTTTCCCACTAACTGCTGTTGGTGTTAAACCACACAGTGCATTCCTCGCAGATTATACCGTTCTGTGTTAATTATAGTGCGGACACATGGCTTGTCATTGCCTGGCTCGCCACACGCTTTGTGTGCTCAGTCAGTAATAGCTGTTTGTCCCTGTGAATAGAGCTGAGAGCAGCGCAGGCGGCCCAGGGACTGGTCATTGCTTGTTCTATCATCACTAAATATCTGTCGAGAGTTAATGGCAAGGTTGCTGCTTGTGACATTCTTTCAGCTGAAATAGACCAGGCCAGAAGTCGCCTGGCAGAATGTTTGTGAGGCCTAACATGAACTCGGTCTCTCTTTCTTGAAAACATCCCTTGGGTCTGCAGCACCAGATCAAAAGGTTTAGTTGAGGGATGATATCCAACGTTATCCAATCAGCGCTCCGTTCCACACTGTATAGCTGTCGGTTGCTCGTTCGTTTACTGAGGGACAACGAGCAGGCTTTTATCTAAAGCTTCAGGTCACTGACATATAAAATATTGGGGCATATTATTATCGCTATTGCTTGGTTAGAGACAAAAATTTACCGCTGAGCTGCGGCGATTTTTATTGCAAATAAACCTTGGTATTACCAAGGTTTATCGCAAATGCGATAAAAATCGGCCGCAATGCATGAATATCGCTGAAAAGTCAGCGATATTCATGCATTACTGAGCTAATGCTCTTAGCCATGTTATCCACCTCCCATTGGATAACATGGCTAAGAACTGCTCAGGGCAGGTGTTAGCTTTTGGAGATATTCGCGCTTAGCGCGAATGTCTCCAAAAGTTGGTAATAGGAGATAGCGATGTTAGCGACTGTTTCCAGTCGCTAACATCTTGGCACGCCCACTTTGCATGTCATTAGTGATAAATATCACTGACATGCAAAGTGGGGCCCAAGATGGTGACTATCTCCTACTAGCTGTCGCTAACTGGTGTTAGCGACAGCTAGGTAATAGGGAGATAATTTTATCTCTGCTTTCTTGGCTTTTAAAGCCAAAAAAGCGGAGCTAAACCCCCTTGATAATATGCCCCATTGTACTTCCTATCAATTGAGCCCACTGTATATCAGAGAAGACGCACACTTCCTTTCCCGAAAGAGTGTAGTTCTATTTCAGCATGACAAAGGCAAAGGGAGCTGTTTTTCAGCACAGAATTGTATAGAATAGGTAAATGACAAAACAAATTCGAAAGTGAGCGAGGTTGTTATCTGTTTTATGCCAACTGTAAAATGATGCGGGAAGTTTAATGCGGTGTTAATGAGTAATAAACTAAAACTTAAAGAAATGCATTAATCAATTCAGTCGTAAATTAACTTCCCTAAAGTAAATTCTAGCTGATCTGTTGCACATACTTTCTAATTGGTACACTGGGTTTCAGATGTCAAACTACATGGCCCTCGCTCACAGAGAAGTAGGAAATCCTCTCCCAGAGATGTCATACTTTTTTAAGTTGTGTAGGTTAAACCTGGCAAACTACGACAGCACAGGAATCCAGGCGTAATCCCGGAAAACCTTTCACATGCACAACATGTACAATAGCAGTGTAAATACAATTGTTGAAAAAAATTCTCCACAGTGATTTTTTCCCCTGCAAAGGAACTCCTCCACCTTCTCGTTCCTCTTTCCATCCTGGAAAGGGATTTTTCCTCAGCCCTTGACAGAATTAAATCTCGGACCTTTTCCACTTTTTCAGAGTCACAAGGAATAGGGGTGTAGTTTCTGAATATTTAAATAAACAGTTAGAATCCACTCCTTGAGATTAAGGGTGTCTCCTCCACAGTCGGGAACACCTTTATGTTTTTTGGTCCTCTCACACACCAACAGGCCCCTTGGTGTCATGCTTCATCATCGGGGTCATCGTACCCCTCTACGGGGAACGGCATGCTGCGACCTACGGAGACGTGGGAGCACTTGTTAGACTATGTGTGGTGTTGGTGAGGGGGTATTTGGAATAAATGTGAGTGTATTGTGGGGTTTGGGAAATAGTGATAGTTAAAAAGAACCTGGCTCGTGGGGTGACTAAAAATTATTTAATAAGCCCCCGGGCTGGTGCTGTTAAAAATGAGGGTGGGAGGTCACTACGCTGACAATGTGCGTTACCTCCTTTTTGTGTGCGTCGACATGTTTCGGTGCCAGAAGCACCTTCTTCAGGACGGGGTGCAAAAATCCCCACCTTACGATTTCTACGAGGAAATACCTCCAGATCGATTCCTACGTGGCTCCGGTGATAATCACCGGAGCCACGTAGGGATCGATCTGGAGGTATTTCCTCGTAGAAATCGTGCTAGTTAGCACACCAGATCCTGACGTTTTGGCTCATGAGGTTTATCTACAACTCCAAAACAGGTGATCAATAGACACCGTCTTTTTTTGCTAGATACATTACTTTTACCTGCACTGTAATTTTTCCTCACTTTTATTAGAAAATTCTGGTATTAGTTAGAGAAACGTGAGTAAGGTGGGGATTTGTGCACCCCGTCCTGAAGAAGGTGCTTCTGGCACCGAAACATGTCGACGCACACAAAAAGGAGGTAACAAACATTGTCAGCGTAGTGACCTCCCGCAATCATTTTGGTGTGTGAGGGGACCTAAAAACATAAAGGTGTTCCCCACTGTGGAGGAGACACCCTTAATCTCAAGGAGTGGATTCTAACTGTTTATTTAAATATGCCCAGGGAGAATGAATCTATTCTGATTTCTCTCTCTCCCCCTCTGATTGTTAATGATTTAAATGTAGTTTCTGAATACCCACACAATTGTATGTGTTTGTGTATGTTCACAGACTCACTTGGCTATGTACTGCTCACTCTCACCCCTGATTGGGGGGGGGAGGCGGAGAGAGGCAGGGCCGTAGCAATGGTGGTTGGGGTCATTGCCACTGGTGTGCTGCGGTCCGTCCTACAATGGCTCTGTAGGCGCTGGGCCAAGTGCACCCTCTTAAGAACTCGACTGTCAGGGTAGAGAGGGTATTTAGGCGAAGGCTTTTCAGACAGGTAGTAGTGTGGCGAGCAAAAGATGTAAACTCAACTGTTAACCAAAAGAAACAATAATGCACTGTCCAGACCAGTGTAAGCATGGGCGGAAAATCCGTTTCGCTCGCGGATTTTGCAGATTTTCGGTAAATTCGCAATCCGTGAGATTCGCGAATCTCCCGCAAAATCCGCAAATCCGCGAGCAGCGGATTTTATGGCTTGCTCGCACTGTTCGCGTGAGTTCGCGGCTTCCCAGTACAACTTCGCGCCCCGCGAATAAGCGCTAAATTGCAGAAATACGATCTTAGCAAAACTGAAACTACTTACCAGGTTCAAAAGTTCAGGCTCATCATTAGTAGCCATTTCCTGTAGTGCTTCCTGAGGGGCCCCTCCAGAGTTCAGTTGCCAGTTGCAACTATTATGTGACCCTGCTCTGAACCTCAGAATAGTTACACATATGCCACAAAGGTCCTGAATTACAGCTAAGGGAGACAAGCAGGAGCCAGGCTGGAAGTTCAAATCCATTAATCAGCCCCTAAGTCATTATTGTCAGTTGGGGCAGGGCAGGTGTTGTAACTAATTTTGCAACAATGAAAGCACTTAGCAAGTGCAAAAGATCACTAATCAGGAAGCACTAAGGAAGCAGGTGCCAGCTAAAAAAATATTCTGTGACACATTAATCAGCCCCAAATTAATTCAGGTCACTTGAGGCAGGGAAGGTGTGCTTTGCTTTGCCACAATAATGTACACTGACTGGACAACCAGAGGGTGCTGTGATGAAACAGAGGGTGGCATGGGTGGGCCAGAGGGTGGCATGAGTAGTCAGAGAGTGGCAGTGGTGACAGAGAGTGGCAAACACAAAAAAAAGGAAAAATCCGCAAATTCGTGAGAATTCGCGGATTTTGCGGATTGCGAGTTCGCAAATCCGCAAAATTCGCGAACGCGAGATTCGCAAAATTCGCCCATGCTTAGACCAGTGCTTATTTTATGGTTTAAAAGAAAGTACTTTGATGCGAGAGAGCACTGTCAGGGAATTCAGACACACTGCTTTCTGTAGGGTTTGGTGAGGGCGCTAGGCCCTCATTCTGTAGAGAGGTGAATGAGACGCAGACACAGAGGTAGGGGGATAGGTAATGGGCCATAAGCATGTGTGTATGGTTACACTGAAACTGAGACACTAGACCGTGTCTTCCGTCACTACATCCCTCCCAACCTAAATTAATAAAATTACACTAACTAAAGTCCAACCTGTGGGAAAGAAAATACCCATAACTCAAATCACTACGACTCCCTCGTAGTCTTCTTTACCGCCGGTCCCTTCAATTGCTGGCAATAGTGTCTTTTCTTGCCTTGGCAGACTTGAGGCTTGTAAGTGGGCTGTACAGTCTCTCTCGCTCCGTTTCACATCCTGTGAACGCGTAGAGGTATAAATAGCAGGTCTCGAGTGTGTTACTTTCTGCAGGACCGTCCTGGTCAAGGTACTTGGTTCAAACTGGTGTCGGTTACTGACGGGATCTTCGGCTGCAGGTTATCCCTCTCACGGATACCCCTCTCTCGTGGGTGTCCCATCTCACTAGACAACCCGGAGCCTTTTTGCCAGGCTTCCACTGGACCGGTGGACATGTGTCAGAACCCGTCATTTGGACTCGCTAATATGTGGTTCAGTATCAGCCCAAGATGATGCCACGATCCCTGCATGTTCTTCATGGTCGGATAGGGTCCGAGCCTGGAGAGACAAAATGGCTGCCACAGTACCGTGGTGCTGTGAGGTTGACGCTCTAGTCGTTTAACCTCGTTCTGATGCGGAGAGTACGAATGAAGCGCGAGCTCTGGAAACTACGCACTTCACCTGAACCGTCAGCGAAGAACAACCTGTGTGCGTAGCTCTGGTGAATTCCTTGAATCCTTAGTTCTAAAATATCCTTGTTGCAGTACTCCATTTGCGGTTAGCGCGAGTGTCGAGGAAATGTTGTTACGGCGTATTAATTCAAACGCGTAACGATTCTTTCCCATTCCCGAGTTCGAGATTCCAGTTGTGAAGAAAACTCCGAGTGTCGTCGAAGAGAGAAGTGAGCAGTGCATGAATTCCTGAGGAGAGAGAGAGTCCGTCAGCGAACTGAAAGCTAAGTAACAATTACCAGTGTTTGGCCAAACTGAAGATTATCAACAATAGTGAACTAGTACGTTTAATGAGAAAGGAACTATTTCTTAAGTATTCTTTGAGTGAACAAGAAGGGAACAATAACACGAACTTTGCATAACCTTGAACTTTCGCCTGAAGGAATCAGATAAAGACTTATCAATAAGGAAAAGACTTGGCTGAGGTATCCAAATAATTGAAAGAACCTTACAGAACCCAATTGCAGCGACATCGACTAGTTAGTGAAGTAAGTATGTGCAAGAAGGAAATAGTCTTAGTTTAACTATAGAGTAGTACTAGCAGGAATTTAACCCATTCGCCCTTGTCTTCCTATGCAGTTACAACTGACTAGACGAGAAAAGCACAATAACCCTTAAGAAGAGAAGCAAGGTCCAGAAATAGAAAAGTGAGTTAACAATAAGAATCCCGTGAGTACCAGAGTCAGAATAGTAGAGTAGGGAAAACTAATGGTGTGCTCCTATTTCAGGTTTCTAACTAGCAAACACCCAGAAGGACGTTGTCTGAAGAAACTTTCCGGACCAGTCTCTTCTCTGTTTATTATTTTATCCACACCCCCTTCCCGGAGGATGATGTAGGGAGGTTCTACTAGACCTGCCGACATCGTCTCTTGGGATTTGGGTATTAGCGTCTAGTTCCCGAACCAGAAAACATCTCTGCTCCTGCGCAAGTGAGAGTCAAGAAAATACATATCAGGTATGCTTGGAGCTCTGACAGAGTGAAGTGCCCAAGTTTCATTTTGCACCCGAGCAGAGATGGCAGAAGGAATAGATGTCCAATCGTTAGGAACAATCTTAGACGCAATCCACAAGGAACTGGGAGCAGTAAGAGAGGAGAATCAAAATTTAAAACAAGAAGTAGTTAATGCCCGAAAAGAGACAGCCGAGTTAGCCCTGAGGTTACACCGGACTAGTAGTTTAGAGCGAGAGGCCATGAACCCAGTGTTAGAAGCGACAAATAGGTCAACAACACAAGTCATACACTCCCTGTCTCCAGTTATCCCTTTAGCCGCTCCTGAAAGGTTTAATGGGGATCCACAGAAGGCACAGATATTCCTTTCACAATGCTCATTACATTTCCTATGTCGTCCGTCCATTTTCCCTGACGCGCAGTCTAAAGTGGCCTTCATTCTCTCATATCTAAGCGGGGATGCAGCTGCCTGGTCCATGCCCTTGGTCACAAGAGAAGACCCGCTGTTAAGGAACTTCGAAAATTTCAAACAAGAATTTCTTTGAATATTTGATCGTAGGAGAATCTCACAGGTTGTAGACAATGAGTTACTTGATTTACGACAAGGCAATCGAGATTTAATAGCATATCTGGCGCGGTTCAACAAGTTGGTGGTGGAGACGGATTGGCCAGAAAGTAAGCGAGCAGCAGTTTTCTACCGTGGATTGAGAGACGAGCTGAAAGACACGTTAGCCCAGATTCCGAACCGACCAACTGAGATATCGGCCCTCATCGATTTAGTTCTAGAAATAGATTTTCATCAAGGGGAGCGAAGAGGAGAAAAGAAGAAGGATTTCCGAGCGGTCATTCCTAGGTTCGACAGAGCACGTTCTGACGGAACAAGAACCTCCGAGACGGCATCAGGTATTGAACCAATGCAATTCGGAACCATCAGAGGACCACTAACGAAAGAAGAAAAAGAAAAGAGAAGGACCAATAACCTGTGCATGTATTGTGGTTCGAGTGGGCATTTTGTCCGAAACTGTCCGAAGAAGCCCAAAGGAACATTTAAGCCGAAGGAAAACTAGCAGCACCACCCGTAGTTGGAGTTGAACGGGTGGGTGCGATTACAGAAGAGACTCCAAATGAACATCATGTGGCGAACACCTTGCAGGCGGCAGCTCCACATTTGATTCTGTCTATGAAAGTGATATTCCGATCGACGGTCCTAACCGAAGTCTCAGTTATGATAGACTCAGGAGCGACAGGAAATTTCTGCGACTTGCGTTTTGCGGACAAGGTGGGGATCCAAGCAATAAGGAAAGAGAGGAGTGAACCAGTCCGAGCAGTAGATGGAACTAATTTGTCATCGGGGCCTATTGTGAGTCATACAGAGGTAATGGAACTGATTACCACAGATGGCCATCGAGAGCAGATTCAATTTAATTTAATCGACGCTCCACAGTTTCAATTAATTCTTGGATTGCCATGGCTCACGGAGCATAACCCTACAATTAACTGGAACTCCAGAACGGTTATTATGGATTCAAACTACTGTTGTGAGAACTGTTTTGTTTCAAGAACTGTTGGAGAGGAGAAAAACCCAGCTCATGCCTTGAGTCTTGTGGAGCATTCTATGTGTGCCATTGATACACACCAGATTCCCGAAGAGTATAAGGAGTTCGAGAATGTGTTCAATGAAGTGGAAGCGGAACTTTTACCCCCACATAGAGTCTATGACTGCAAGATAGACTTAGAACCTGGAGCCAATCTGCCATGCAGTCGAGTGTACGCACTAACAGAAAAAGAACACCAACATCTAAAGGAATACCTGGATAAGTATTTAGCGAATGGCTTCATCCGACCATCACAGTCACCCGTCTCATCGCCCCTTTTTTTTGTGCCTAAAAAGGAAGGGGAATTGAGAACATGCATCGATTACAGAGCAATCAATAGAATAACAAAAAAGAACAGGTACCCTCTACCCTTGATATCGGTCTTATTGGATCAGGTCAAAGGAGCCCAAATCTATAC
The DNA here is from genome assembly GCF_964263255.1 of Lissotriton vulgaris. Classification (NCBI taxonomy): domain Eukaryota; kingdom Metazoa; phylum Chordata; class Amphibia; order Caudata; family Salamandridae; genus Lissotriton; species Lissotriton vulgaris. Next base: position 774,519,835 of record NC_141689.1, on the reverse strand, counting down.
AAAATTAGATCTGCGAGGGGCCTACCATCTAGTCCGAATGCGAGAAGGAGATGAATGGAAAACGGCCTTTCGGACTAGATTCGGGCATTTCGAATACCAAGTGATGCCTTATGGGCTGTGTAATGCCCCAGCTGCCTTCCAGCACTTTATCAATGAAATTTTGAAGGAGTTCATCGATCAGTGCGCCATAGTGTACATCGACGACATCTTGATTTACTCCTCCGATGTAACAAGACACCATGAGCAGGTAAAAGGAGTATTGAGAAGGCTGCAAGAGAACAAGTTGTTCGTGAAATTGGAGAAATGTGCATTCGATGTCTCTCAGGTTGAGTTCCTAGGATTTGTCCTTTCCCCGTCCGGCATCTTGATGGATCCTAAAAAAGTAGAGGCGGTGACCACCTGGAAATCCCCGACGAGTGTGAAAGAGGTCCAAAGCTTCATTGGATTTGCCAACTTTTACAGACGATTCATCAGTGAGTTCTCCGGGAAAATTTTACCTCTTACCAGATTGCTGAGAAAAGGAACAAAATTTGAGTGGTTGAAAGAATCAGAGGAGGCCTTCCAAGCCTTAAAAGAAGCCTTTACCACAGCACCTGTACTGCTTCATGCTGATCCATCGGGACCGTTTTATGTGGAGACAGATGCGTCGGATCAGGCTCGGGGGGGGTTCTGTCTCAGCGTCACAAGAGCACTGGCCAACTGCATCCCGTAGCCTACAGATCAAGAAAACTGACCCCGGCGGAAATCAATTATACCATCACAGAGAAAGAACTACTGGCTATCAAGGACGCTTTCAAGGAGTGGCGGCATTATCTGATGGGAACACAGCATCAAGTTACAGTATTTACGGATCATCGTAACTTGAAATTCTTGAAATCCGCCAGAACGCTCACGCCAAGACAACTTAGATGGTCCTTGTATTTTGCAGATTACGACTTTGTAATTACTTTTCGTCCAGGAACACAAAATGGGAAGGCCGATTCACTTTCCAGATTGGGCACCGAGTCTCAAAGAGCAGCTATAGACGTCCAACCGATCATTCCTGAGAACAAATTTATTGGAGCCACAGTCTCGATCAATATCCAAAAGGCCATCACAGAAAACATGAGTTCAGAGTTATGCAGGATTGGGTTAAAGGGGATCCAAACAGGACCATCGTTCATCAGTTACCATACCATGGGGAGGCCTTGTATGTGCCAACAACAGAACTGCAGCAACAAGTGATGCGTGAATGTCACAATGAAAAGTTAGCCGGACACAAGGGAGAAAACAAGACAGAAGAGTTGATAAAGAGACACTATTGGTGGCCTGGAATGTCAACTGATATTGAGAGTTATGTTAAGGCTTGTGAGGTCTGTGCGCAGGGAAAATCTGAACGACAAGCCCCAAAGGGTTTCCTACAACCCCTACCCACCCCTCCTTATCCTTGGCACACAGTAACATTAGATCTCATCACTGACTTACCCTTGAGCAGAGGTTTTGACACCATTCTAGTGGTAGTAGATGCCTTCTCTAAAATGGCCCACTTCACAGCTTTAAAAGGAACCCCATCAGCCAAACAACTAGCAGACCATTTTAGTTCCCAGATTGTCAGGATCCATGGCATACCCCAGGTGGTCATTTCGGATAGGGGTTCCCAGTTCATATCCCATTTTTGGAGAGCCTTTATGAAGGGTCTAGGTACTGAAGTCAGATTTTCTACGAGCTATCATCCAGAAACTGATGGACAAACAGAAAGGGTGAACCAAGAACTGGAACAATACCTTCGATTATTCCTCTTGAAAGAGGAAATTCAGTGGGCAGATTACTTGTGGTCGGCGGAATTTGCCCATAACAATGCCAAAAATAGCTCAACTGGTTTCTCCCCCTTCTTCTTGAATTATGGTCGGCACCCAAATGCATCAATTCGACAAATGGAAGTAGCGGTCCCAGCTGTCAAAGACTTAGTTTCCTAATTGAATCAAATCCAGCAGGAGGCAGTAGTCAATCTGCGAAAAGCCAAGGAGAAATATAAGACTTATGCAGATAAGAAGAGACGTGCAAGTCCCCCATTGTCCGTTGGAGATAAGGTGTGGTTGAACACAAAACATCTGAGACTGAAAGGGAATCGAAAGTTTCAACCCCGCTTTATTGGTCCCTACCCAGTGGAGAAGCAAATTAATCCAGTTACCTATCAATTGACACTACCTTCTAAGATGAAAATTCATCCCGTCTTTCATGTCTCCTTGCTTAAAAGAGCTTCTGCAGGACTGAGAATTCAATCACCTCCTAAGCCAATCCACCTTGAGACGGGAACGGAGTTTGAAGTGAAAGAAATCCTGGATTCTAAGGTCTCCAGAGGAAAACTGTACTACCTAATCGATTGGAAAGGTTATGGACCAGAGGAGCGATCATGGGAGTTGGAGGAGGATGTTCACGCTCCCAGGCTAATCCATTCCTTTCATCAACGTTATCCTTCTAAACCCAGACGGAAGGAGCCTACCTTGTTGGGGGGTACTGTCAGAACCCATCATTTGGACTTGCTAATATGTGGTTCAGTATCAGCCCAAGATGATGCCAGGATCCCTGCATGTTCTTCATGGTCGGATAGGGTCCGAGCCTGGAGAGACAAAATGGCTGCCACAGTACCGTGGTGCTGTGAGGTTGACGCTCTAGTCGTTTAACCTCGTTCTGATGCGGAGAGTACGAATGAAGCGCGAGCTCTGGAAACTACGAACTTCACCTGAACCGTCAGCGAAGAAGAACCTGTGTGCGTAGCTCTGGTGAATTCCTTGAATCCTTAGTTCTAAAATATCCTTGTTGCAGTACTCCATTTGCGGTTAGCGCGAGTGTCGAGGAAATGTTGTTACGGCGTATTAATTCAAACGCGTAACGATTCTTTCCCATTCCCGAGTTCGAGATTCCAGTTGTGAAGAAAACTCCGAGTGTCGTCGAAGAGAGAAGTGAGCAGTGCATGAATTCCTGAGGAGAGAGAGAGTCCGTCAGCGAACTGAAAGCTAAGTAACAATTACCAGTGTTTGGCCAAACTGAAGATTATCAACAATAGTGAACTAGTACGTTTAATGAGAAAGGAACTATTTCTTAAGTATTCTTTGAGTGAACAAGAAGGGAACAATAACACAAACTTTGCATAACCTTGAACTTTCGCCTGAAGGAATCAGATAAAGACTTATCAATAAGGAAAAGACTTGGCTGAGGTATCCAAATAATTGAAAGAACCTTACAGAACCCAACTGCAGCGACATCGACTAGTTAGTGAAGTAAGTATGCGCAAGAAGGTAATAGTCTTAGTTTAACTATAGAGTAGTACTAGCAGGAATTTAACCCATTCGCCCTTGTCTTCCTATGCAGTTACAACTGACTAGACGAGAAAAGCACAATAACCCTTAAGAAGAGAAGAAAGGTCCAGAAATAGAAAAGTGAGTTAACAATAAGAATCCCGTGAGTACCAGAGTCAGAATAGTAGAGTAGGGAAAACTAATGGTGTGCTCCTATTTCAGGTTTCTAACTAGCAGACACCCAGAAGGACGTTGTCTGAAGAAACTTTCCAGACCAGTCTCTTCTCTGTTTATTATTTTATCCACACCCCCTTCCCGGAGGATGATGTAGGGAGGTTCTACTAGACCTGCCGACATCGTCTCTTGGGATTTGGGTATTAGCGTCTAGTTCCCGAACCAGAAAACATCTCTGGTCCTGCGCAAGTGAGAGTCAAGAAAATACATATCAGGTATGCTTGGAGCTCTGACAACATGCCGCCTTGCCTCTTCAACATGTGAAGGACGTCGCTACGGGTCCTCTTGTCCGTGTCCGAGTTCCACCTGAAAGGGCGCTATTGGCGCTGGTTCCGTCTTGTGCGACCTTCAATCCTCCAGGATCTTCAGCGCAAGCTTCAACAGTCCATCTCTCGTTGGGCACCCGCTGCCACCAGTGTCCCTGAGGCCTCTGCCTCTGGATTTCGATGGCCCTTGTGTCCGTTCCATCCCAGAGGTGGGTGTTGCCAACAGACCGGCTTGCTCGCTTCCGTCATTCCTGGATGACTGTCGGGTTCGCACGTGGATGCTTACTTCCAGTGATGTTCCGTGTGTCCTGGTCGTGCGTGTGGACTGTTGTGCACCTCTCACGTCCTCCTCAGTGTTTCCCCTTTTTAGTGTGGTAGTGTCTTGGTCCACACTCCTCTTAGTTCTCTTCTATCCTCTTGTCTTCCTGTCGTCGTGCTGCTTAGACTTCTTCTCCTTCTCCTTTTCTCCTTGGTGGTGGCAGATGTGCCAACCAGACCTCTTCTCCTTTCTTCTTCTTTGGTGGCGTCGTGCCAGTCAGACCTCCTCTAATTTTCTCCTTGGTGGTGGCAGACGTGCCAACCAGACCTCTTCTCCTTTCTTTTTCTTTGGTGGCGTCGTGCCAGTCAGACCTCCTCTCCTTCTCGCAACGCGGTCTGGTCACCTTGCTTTCTTCCTCTTCCTGGCCAGACTTCTCAAGGCAGCGTGCACTCCGCCTGCTTCCATCCGGTCTTGTCCTGGTTCACAGGCACGGTCTCTTCTCATCTGTGACTGGACCGGGCGTTGCGATCTTCTCTCTCTCTTTAGACGTTATATGTTGAATTGTGGTTGTTGAAATTCGTTAGTCACTGATCGTGGACTGTGTCTTGATGTTCGAACTTCTTGGACCTCTTGCCGGTCCACTCTGCCGAGGCTGGCAGGCTATCTTCGGTCCTCTTGCGGGATACTTGCTGTATTGGGGTTAGTTGACCCTTACTTCGGTCACCTCCTTTCGAGACCCCCGATGGGTCGGCTTTTGGTGCGGCCATCTGGCTGGCCGGCTTCTTGGGTGCGTCACGTCGTGTGACCGTCTGGGCTCTTCGTGCGACCGTCTGAGGGGTCGGCTTTGTGGTGTGACCATCGGGGTGGTCTTCTGCATGAGTCCTCATGCTTTGCTATCTTCAGTTTGGTTGCTGTTCGCTCCGTTCCGGTGCTTTAGCGTTGGCGCGCTTCTGTCCGCGCTCTTCTTGTGCTTCTTTGGGTGCGGAGGGTTACGTCACCGATACGAGTTCTTGTTGTTCAGGTCACTCCCGTTACTTCACGGGGTGTGCTTGCTTTTCTTCTGAGACCCTGGAGCAGTGTCTGCGGTCGTCGCGCTTCCTCACTGTGTTGCACTTGCCTGGTGGGGAGGATCGTGGTGGTGCTCCTTTCTCTTCCTGCGGTGTAGCGACAACCTGTGGCCATCAGGTGCCGCTCTGCGTGCAGTTGGTCTTTACGTGTCCCCTGTGCGTCAGGTGGTCTGCGCCTCTGCTTTGTCTCCTGCTCCTGGTCACTGCTTGTGAGCGTCCGTCCTTGCGCTCTCCTTCTTGCGTGGAGTTACTTTACTCCTTGAGTGTTGCTGGATGTGGCGGTAGCAGACTCCATGTTGTGGTGGATGTAGTCTGTCCTTTCTGCACTTGCTCAACCTCCCCAGCCTCTCTGGCGGCACTTGCTGTGCTGCAGACGCTTGGCTGCTTTTGGCATTTGGGCCTTTGGGGCTCACTTCGTCGTGGTGCAGGCTTTTTCACTGCTCTTGGGGAGCTCTGTCGCTCCTGCACGTGTGCTGTACTTTCCCCTGTCTTGCTGTGTGCTTGGCCCGCAGTTTGGGGGCCTGGCCACCAGGTGGCAGTGTTGTACGCCTTCCTCACGGCCTCGGCAGCTTCTCCCCACAGCAGGCTGCAGTCACCGAGGTCTTCCACGCAAACACCAGTCTCGACTCCACTGTGCTGTGATACGTGGGGTGCCAGCACTGTGTAGATCTAGAGCCCTCACTGCAGGATTGTTTGCAGCGCCTCGCTCCCTGATCAAACGGCTGCACCACGTGACAGCCGGTGAGTGAGTCTCGGGTTTCTTGTTATGTGGGCCGGGCAGGAGGGTATCATGTACGTGTAGTGCTTTTTTTATTTATTTTTTAGTGTATCTTATATAGTGCACGGCTACCCCAACGGGGTGTCCCGGCACTTGCATTGGGAACCCGTCCTGGCTTTTCCCTGTGAGATAACCCATACTGGGCATCCCCAAGGTGAAAGCTAGGCATCCCGCCATGAGGGGCCGTAGTGGAGATTAAGCAAGCTATTGCCCAGAGTTGCAGAGTGTGAACCCGTAGTTCGAGTAGGCACTGAAGTGAGAATTATCGAGTCAGTGGACACTTGGGCTCAGACCCTGCCGCGTCGGGAATTGAACCCTGGTCCCGGGTCTGACATCAGCTTCTGGGTATGCCTCCTCTAACCATTGAGCCACACTTCTCCTGTGCTTGGGGGCTTGCCACGGAGGCCAGCCGTTCACTCTGCATTCTCCTGCGCCTCCCGGTAGGCTTCATCACACTTGGGCTGCACTCTCTTGTCTCTGTGCTCCCCCCTGACCGCCGGCATCTTCTCTATTCACACATGCTGCACGGGGAGGAGGGGCTTGCTTCAGTTTGCGGTGGCCGCTCCACACAGCCATGGACCACTCGCTGTCTCCTTATCACTCTCCCCTGCCGCCGCTGCCTCTCACAGTCTCTCGGCTGTGCAGAGGGGGGGTTGCTCGCTGGCGGCTCACAGGTCGCAAACAGTCTTCTCTCCTTCTTGCCGGGGCAGTGTAGGGGTGCTGGCGCTGCTTCGGCCATTCGCGGGTTGGCTCCGCTTCATGTATTAGGGCCCGGCAGCTCTTCATACGCTGCGGGCCGGGCGTTCACTTTCTGTTCACTTGCCCCGCCGCCGCAGCCTAACCTCACACACGCTGCGCGGCGGGGGCAGGGGACGCTGTATGCAGGCCGCGGGTGGGCTCCGCTGGCCTAGCATTACTTAGTGTTAATTGTATGCCGCACCGCGTGCGGCAAGGCGCCATGATCATGCGGGTGGGCTCCGCTTATTACAGTTCTGGGGGAGGGGGTCGCTCCATGCTTGTGCGGCCCTCCAGGCACGTCTCCACACCAGGGCTCACCTCCGACCTGCAAGCCTAGTCATTCGTTGCGGCCGTGGCGGGTGGGCTCCACCCGGCCAGCACTCCTCTCGGTGGGGGTCCCTGCTGCTGTGGCTGACTCGGGTGAGCTCCGTCGGCTGGTCGTGGACATCCAGGCCCAGGGCAAGGCACACGCCTCACGGCAGGCCGGCGCTTATACTGCGAGGGAGGGGGGGCGCGACGTCGCCCAGCAGCTCTCTCCTCTTCCCCCACGATGTTTTCACTTGGCTGTGGCACGCTGGGCACAGCTCCGCCTCGTCGCCATTGTAGGGTTTGGTGAGGGCACTAGGCCCTCATTCTGTAGAGAGGTGAATGAGACGCAGACACAGTGGTAGGGGGACAGGTAATGGTCCATGAACACGTGCGCTCAGCCCCTTTTATTGGCCAGGGTCATCTGACCTGTGACGCCTGGTGGTGGGTGGGTGTTAGGTGTATAGTTACACTGAAGCTGAGACACTAGACCGTGTCTTCCATCACTACACTTTCTACTACCCCACCCTCCAGCTGACGAAGTTGCGCAGCATCTATGATTCCTCACGTACAATGCAGGACACAAGTTCCTAAGTGTGGTTTCCAAAGGCCATTACCTCCATCACTCCAAGGATACTCTACCCACCAAATTTAGAGAAGACGGTTGTCCCTGTAGTCATCTCGGCATCACGGTGGTTCCTTTCAATATACTAATTGTACTAAAAGTTTGATGAACAGTCACTGTTTTGTCAGCCGAACACCAGTCTATTACATTTTTTTATTTTTCAAAAACAAACTCCCGAAGTGGAGGTCATTATTGTGAGATTTCTCTAAGGGTGAGGGGGCAATATTGGGCTTTTTCTGTCCCTCACTGCCAGGATTTTACTGGAGATGATTACAGGATGAAAAAGTATTACACCTTCAACTCTAATAGGGTGGACAGTGCAATTTGCTTGCTTCGATGACCCCTACTCTGTCGATAACCCCTACTCTGTCGGGACATCGTAAGAAGTATTCAGCAGACAGAGCTAATGGGGACTGCATCGATGGAGTTCTTAGTGGCAGCCCATCTCTAAGTAAGGCAGGCAGACCAAGGGTTTGGCAGGCAGGGTACACAGTCACATTTATGACAGAATATACCTGGCCCACCAATTTCTGTATCTGGCCCACAGTTCTCTAGCCCATGGTTATCTTCATGGTGTAATCGAAGTCTATCACTGTGCTGAATTAATTTGTGCAGCAGTTCTGCTCTTACAGTGCCACTTGAGCTGGCTGGGCTGCTGCATCGCTTCGAATTTGACAACTTGGTGTTCTTAGCACATCAGCTCCTTTGGCAAGTCTCATCTTTAGCAGCTGTGGCCTCCGTAGGCTGGATGCAGACATGACACTGGAGCAATAGGTGCTGCATATGACCTCAACTGAATCTTTTAGAGTTCTTTAGCAGCTGTGGGCTCCAGCCTGATCAGGGCTCCCATTTTGGCATTAATGGATTATTTGATCTCCGACATCTGCAGCACCAGTCTCTCAATCATTCAGTCAGCCTATCTCACTCTATGCTTGATGTTTGCAGACGTATTGATGCAGATCACAACCAGAACCATTTAGAGAGACTAAGGGACCCCTTCCACAGACAGGTTCTTCTTTGTATTGCTATCTCTTGCTCCTCCTGACCTGAATTGACCAGGTTTCTCTTCTTCCAGGACCAGACACACTCCTTACCTATCTCAGCAGGCAGACAGGCTGCTAGGCTCTAGACTGACCCTCAGCTCCTAAAGAAGGAAGTGTGGCTTTCAGGATTTACCACCTGACCTCTAGTAGATTTGCTGTCATGCATAAAGAGGCCACACAGTAGACATTTGAGTACTATGCAGAGCACTCTCTTCCTGCTCATGAAGAACTTGGAACTGAAGCTAAGTGGAGTGGTTTGAATCCGACTTTAATATACATTTCCCAGATATGGGATGTGGATCCTCTATCTAAGGTTTTAGAATAAGTTTGGGATGCTTGTCTTTCAAATGTTCTTTGCTGTCTGCTTCTCAAACAAACTATGTACTAGGTGATGTAGGCAGCAATGATGCTGGCTCCAAGCTGTAGAATTCAAAAGAACACAATAAAGTGTGACATTTCTGATCTTAGCCGTCACCAGCCTTAATGAAGCAGTAATCTGTGACAGGCTTAGAAACGTCTGTATTTTGGACAACAGAATCTGCACTCCCTCCTCTCTCCCTTAACATCGACCAATTGTTAGAGCCAGAAAAGAACTAATTGGCCACCTTTTGCTGACAGGCACATCTAAGGGAAACCCTGTCTCCACCCTCCTTCCTTCAATGTATTGGTATTCTTCTTCCAACCTAAGGAATGCAATCATTTTGAGTGGTAGGCGTTACTCGCTCAATTTTGGTAGCACCATTCCCCAAAACTGACAACAAATTCCACATTATTACACATAATTCCGCCTAGAGCATCTTCCACTACACAAAGCTACGCAAAATGGTAAAAAATCTCCGTAAGCACGCAAAAGTTCTGTGAAGACGCGGAATTGCTAATTCCACCAATTCGCGATGCTTTTTTCCTGTTCGCGAACGCTGTTAGCGGGCTTGGGGAGAAATATCTTGTGAACAACCACTTTGAAAGCAAGAACAAGCAAAAAATTCCGCGAAGCCGCAGATCGCGGAATTTTTGGCAATTCCACGTTCTCCACATAACACGAAATTACCCAAATTCCGCAAATTCCTTGAGCGGAATGGAATTTACTGCCCAGGCCTAATAAAAATCCAACTTGAAAAATGGGATTTTAAGTTTATCTCTGGTTATTCACTTTCAACACACTGCCTTTCACATTCAAACTTGTAGTTTCACATTAAAAAATTGCCTGAATGGTCCACTTGGGAAAAAAAATTCTGAAAAGCTGCTAACGTTAAAAATTACTCAAACAGATTTTGCTATGCAAATTACTTTGGCATAATTTCAATTTCACCCAGGCCTAATAATTGCTCTTCCTCAGCCTGTGGTTCTGGATCCACCCTCCAGCTTTTTCCATGCTAAACCAGGGCCATTCAAAATGAATCCCCCTGGTGGCAGTACTTTGACACTCACCACAGAGATTTCTAATATTTTACATGAGGTTTACACTTAAGGCACATATACACACTCAACACATGCTCAAAATATCAGAGCAATGATCTAGGGCATGACTGGGTGAAATTTAGACTACGCTGGAGTAATTCGCATACTTTTCGGAATTTCGTATTACACATATTTGCATCATTATGCCACTTTGCGTAAAGTTGTGCCATTAGCCATAAAAAGTTACCTTGAACGTACCATTCACAGTAAACATTTACAGCAAATGCACAGGAACAGTACACAATCAGCTGTTGCTTACCTTGCTTTTGTTAAATGCATCCTTGTGCTAAAATGTATCCTGAGGTCACAATTCTCCTAAGATATAGCGAGAAATTATACATTTGAATTTCAGATAATTATGTGTAATGTCATGTAATTCTGGTGAAATTTCGTTATTTACATGAAAGCAAATTATGCAAATTTCTCACACCCCTAATCTGCGGTTCAAATAACAGTGGAACCTAATATGAGTGAAATCAGCAGACTACTCTCTACCTGGCAAAGCCTAAAAGATCTAGTTACAGTAATGATACAGTAAACCCAGTGTGCTGCCATCATCACTTTATACGATTCACCTAGGGTATGGAGAGTATTCAGTACCCACTATGAGGACATGCTTGGAGTGTCTTGGCAGGTCACAGAACAGGTTCTGTTCCTCAGCTTTCCAGGGATAGGCCAAGCCTTCTGCACACACCCTTAAATAGCATAATGCCATTGCCAAAATAAAAAGACAGTATACCAGTTCCACAAGCAGTTGGACACACATTGCAGGGGTATATGCTGTTTACCATACAGTGTACATTCCCATCTAAACACTCACACAAAAATCATTATGTGAAGAAATAAATTCAAGGGTAAAAAAAAACTAACTTTTCTGAATTAGAAAGTGGTTTTGCACTCATAAACCAGGATGCATGTGTGTGTGTGTGTAAGTTTGCATTCAGCAGAAAATCACACAAGGTAAGATCAAGTTGATAAAATAATAGCATATTAAAAAATTAGACACCATCATGGGCTGCTCCTAAATATTTTCATATTGCTAGGTGCCCCAGATTAAGGCAGATTGAGGCAGTAGTTGAGAAGTATCAAGTTCAGCTGAAAAGCCAGCAGAGCCTTAGGTGAATTTTTGTAAAGGGCGCTAGGTAGGCCACTCCAAGGGACATATTTACAAGCACCTATCGCCACCACAATGTCACTTTCAGTGACGTTGTGATGGCGATAGGGGCCTCGCCTTATATACAAGGCATGTTAAGCCACTTAATGTGGCTAAACACTGCCTTGTGAATAAGGCACCCTTTCATGCTGTGTTTAGCGTGAAAGGTGAGGGCAATGGGTGTTGTGGACAGGCGTTCCATCTATTTACAAGGGCAGCGTCAATAGGAGGCAGCTCAAAAATTAAGACCAGGGAAAACCTGGTTTTAAACAGACAAAACGTGGAGAAATGCTGTATATGTGTGCTGCCTTGTTCAGCACACATAGAAACATCAAATTGCCTATGATTATTTATGTGCGGGAAGGTCCCCCTCCCTACACATAAACAATCCTTTAAAAAAAGCAGTTTTACAACTTCTATGTGTGCTGCATTAAGCAGCACACATAGAAGTTACAAAATGGCATTTGAGGATTGTTTATGTGCATGAAGGGGGACCTTCCTGCACATAAACAATGTTCCCCTCAACACAGGCAACCTTGCACTATGGTGCAAGGGTGCCTGCATTGGCGCTAGGCAGCTAAAGTTAGCGCTAGAACAGGGGGAAATGAAGGGCTGCACCATATTCTAGTAAATACGATGCAACACTGTGTTTCTAAAGTGACGAAGCGTGTCGTTAGCCTTCTTGGCTTAAAGACACGCTTCACCACTTTATTGTAAATATGCCCCCAAGTATTAAATGGGAAGGTTTTGGAGGATGCAAAACATGGCAGCACACAAAAAATTAACGTAACCTAGCGTGTCTCTCCATGAAACTCAGTTTTACTTTAATGAGCAACGGGTAGCATATTTTGACTTCTCTGGACCAGGCCAAGCTACACGACTAATTGGCTTCAACCTTACTGACAAGGTAGATCAGCAGATAACTTTCCATTCTCCTTGCAGAAGGCTGAAAGGGTCAAATTTGAGGATCACGATTTTTAAACACTGGAGTGATTCTTTGGAATATGATTCCCTCAGCAATGCATTTCATCTGGATAGCACAAGAAAACAGAACATTTTCCATCTCCCTTTTAAATAGCTATCATTTTCTAAATGTTTTATTAAAACAGTATTTTCTTCCAGTGAGTCACAGTGTCATGCAAATGTGTTGATCAGACAGAAAAATATGACAATAACTGGTTCCACAAGTAACGAACACAACTGCAATTTTCTCGATAGCAGTTTCAGTCAATCAATCAATCAATCAGGGGTTTGTAAGCACACTACTCACCTGTGAGGGTCTCAAGGTGCAGGAGGGTCTGCAGATCTGCTTAGCTGAAGATCCAGATCTTGAGAGTCTTTCTGAAGGTGCTCAGTGAGGGGACATGTTTGATGTCCACCGGGAGCTTGTTCCAGGTCTTGGCCGCAATGTGAGAGAAGGATCTTCCGCCTACCCTGGCTCCATGGATGTGCAGGGTTTCCGCTAGTGCAACGTTTGAGGATCAGAGGTTTCTTTTTGGTATGTGGAAGTTGATTCTGTCGTTGAGGTATTTGGGTCCGATATTGTATAGGCATTTGTAGGCTTGGATGAGGATTTTGAAGGTGACTATTTTCTCCAAGGGGAGCCAGTGGAGCCTTCGTAGGTGTTTGCAGGTGTGTTCTTCTGGGGGATGCCGAGGATGAGTCTGGCGGCGGTGTTCTATATGGTCTGGAGTTTGCGGAGTAGGGATTTGCTTATGCCGGCATAGATTGCATTTCCATAGTCCAGTCTGCTGGGGATGAGTGCGTGGGTGACCATCTTTTTTGACTCAGGGGATCAATTTGAAGGTCTTGCGGAGGATGCAGAGGGTGTTGGAGCAGCTGGAGGTGATGGCATTGACCTGTCGGTTCATGGTGAGGGATGAGTCGGGTACATTGCTGAGGTTTCTGGCAGGTCTGAGGGGGTCAGTGGGTTTCTGAGGGTGTTCGGCCACCAGGTGTTGTCCAATGCTGAAGGTTTGCTTCTAAGGATGAGGACTTCTGTCTTCTCTGCGTTGAGATTTAGACGGCTGTTGGTCATCCATAATGTGGCGTCCTGCTTTCTTCTCTGGATGTTGAGTTTGGAAGTGGTGGGGTCTTTTGTGAGGGAGAGGATGAGCTGGGTGTCGTCAGCAAAGGATATTATGTTGAGGCCATGTTGTCAGACGATGGAGGTTAGGGGGGCCATGTAGATGTTGAAGAGGGTCGGGCTTAGTGATGACCCCTAGTTGACTCCGCAGGTGATTTCCGTGGGGTTGGAGATGAAGGGTGGCAGTTTGATTGTTTGGCTTCTTCCAGTGAGGAATGATCGGATCCAATCTAGGGCTGCTCCTTGTTTGCCGGCATTGTGTAGTCTGGCGACGAGTGTGTGGTGGGAGACGGTTTCGAAGGCTGCTATTATTTCAAGTAGGATGGGGGCTGCGGAGTGGCCTTGGTCCAGGAGGGTGCGGATGTCCTCTGTGGTGGTCTCAGTGCTGTGGTTGCTTCAGTAGCCGGATTGGAAGGGTCGAGGACAGCATTGTCTTTGATGAAACGTGTCAGTTCCCCTTTGAATTTCCTCTGTGTCTTTGACTGCAAAAGGGAGGACGAGATGGGTCGGTAGTTTTATTAAATATCCAGAAACAAATATGTCCAGAAACTAATCAGTAGAACCCATTTGTATTGGGTTAGTTGGGATTTATACCAGGGAACAACCATGTGAACACATGAGAATAAATGTTAAGTATTTTCAGATAGTCAGTATTTCAAAGACTACTGCTGTTATTTAAAAGTTTTAACAGCACCATAAGCCTGATGTGGAGATAGATATAATTCTAATATTATTTATTTTTCACAAACAGAAATTAATAATAAGGATATTTCATAGAATATCATATTTTAATGACAATACAGATCAACACAAATGTAAATTATAAAGGAGATTCGTGGTTTCATCCCAACATATTTTCTCATCTGTAGTTCAAGGTCATTAATTCGTGGGCTGTATCCCCTCATAAATGAACAGTACATCATCTGGTAATTCATGATGCATTTTGTTTCATTCTTTTAATGTTATTTTAATTTAACAAGAGTGCCTGGAAACAGAACATTATGACTTTTTGCAGATGCACTCAATATTGCACTAGATATTGATAAAACATAGTGTTTTTAGCACATGATCCATTAGTCTTCCCGCTAAGCATTGCGGTAGCTACAATTCCGCAGTTCAGTGATATTTCCTCTATCACATTGGAAATCTCCTGATGTGTTCAAAGTTTTTTGACATTCTTGAGGTAAAAATGCTCCTTCCATTCATAAATGCATGGATAAGGTATATATATTACTGTGGTCAGCACCAAACAAAGGGCCCTATTACGAGTCTGGCAGTCAAGGACCGCCAGACTCATGGCGGTGTGGCGGTGGCAGATCTAGCCACCACCACACCATCGGTTTGACTACCCGATTATGACTCGGGCAGTCGGACTGCCCTGGGGCCGCTGGCGGTCAGACGCCGCAATATGCTTGGTGGGTATATTTGAGTCGGGGTCAAGATGATGCTGCCAAGGGAAGCCCTGGAGGAAGGTATCCTTGTCTGTGACTGAATGGAGGAAATGGAAATGGGTCAGTATGCACCCCAAATCCTGTGATTCCGCCGACTTGAAGCTGATGGTCCCACCGCCACTATCGGTTCGGGGAAAAGCCAACTCGTAATTCAGATGGTGGTAAACTTCTCTACCATGTCTCAGCTGCTTTTCTCTGAACGCCATTAAGGTGATCAGCTACTGGCTGGGGCTGCTGGCAGTGCTCCAATGGTCTTTCATTCAGCTAACTCATAATACGGTCGATGGGAGGACCTCCAAGTCAGCAGTGGTGAATCCAACACCCCGTCACCTCGGTCCGAAGACCACCAAACTCGTAATCAGACTCTAAATATAATATTGAGTTTTAAAATTTTGTATAGTTTTTTTATTAGAATACATTTATTTTACTATTATTTCACTAAAACATTAATTTAAGGAATTATAAATGAGGTAATTGTAAAGATATTTCACTTATTTATTTATGTAATCATACATGATTATCTGTTATGTATGTATTATTATTGATAAATAGTATTTTAGATATCTTAAATAATGTTTTTAGCTTTCTAATTTGTTTGTTTATTGTGTTAACCTGGGATTTCATTATTTAGCTGTACTATTGAATGTAATGTATAATATTTAATGTTATCAATAAAAAATGATGATTTAAAATGATAGCACGTACTGTTAATTACATTGGAAATATTTTATTAGGTTAGAGTGTGCTATTTACTTGAAAATACATTTTGTAAGATGTTTTACTATGGAGGACGGATAGTATATGTTTAAGTAAGAATAGTAATTGTTATCAATTGAGTGTCCAACACCTTTCCCAAATTGGCCTAATGTGGATTGAGAATAGTAAATGTAACCCCTTTAGTGTCCAATACCTTCCCCTAAATTGTTTAGATTGAAGTGTAAATAGTAAATGTAACTGTGAGAGCAGTTGGCCTAACGGCTAGGGTGGTCGACCTCAAATCTGGGGAACTGGGTTTGAGTCTCAGCAATGACGCTGAACATCCTGTGATTCTGGGCAAATCACTTATTCTCTCCGTGCCTAACAAAAAAAAATTAATGTGCCCTCATGTAATGCATTTGGTGCTATGTAAAACGATCTTATATATGATACGGGTCAAGTTCCTGTTATATAAAACTCTGTAAAATAAAATAAAATTCAAAAATTCAAAAAACTAGAGTGTCCAACATCTTTCCCGAAATGGTTTAGATTGGAGGAGGAATAGTAAATGTAACACCTTCATTATCCAACACCTTCCCAAAAATGGTTTAGATTGGAGTGCGAAAAGTAAATATAACTCTGTTAGTGTCCGACACTTTCCCCAAGTTGGCTTAAATTGGAATGGGAATAGTAAAAGTAACTCCTTTAGTGTCCAACACCTTCTCCTAAATGGTTTAGATTAGAGTGGGGATACTAAACGTAACCCCTTTATGTCGAACACCTTCCTCACATTGGTTTAGATTGGAGTGAGAATAGTACATTTAATGCTTGTAGTGTCCAACACCTTCCTCAAAATGGTTTAGTTTGGAGTGAGAATATTAAATGTAATTCCTTTAGTCTCCAATACTTGCCCTAAAATGGTTTAGAGTGGAGAGGGAATAGTTGATGTAATCCCTTCAGTGTGTAACCGTTTCCCCTAAATGGTTTAGCCAGCAATTGGTATTTCATTTTTCACATACATGTTTGTTTACAATTTTAAATACTTATTAAAGTACATTTTAAATACTACTATATTGTTTAGTTTTATAGTATTATTTATTTTATACTTTACATGAGTTTTGTATATTTTTATGTAACTTTTATTGAAATCCTTTACATTATTTAGGCATTTAAATTTTTTATGTAATCCCACATTGTTTTCTATAAGGCAACAGTATTTTTCAATTTTCCTTTAGAGGTTATTCTTTTGCCACTAATTAATTTGTGTACTCTGTACAAAAGACTATGGGTAGGAAAATTGCAACTATCTAAAGGTTTGTAACCTAAAGGAGTCTTCAGTCCTTACGCTGACTAGATTGGAATGCTTCAATATTGTTATGCCAAGGTATCTAGATAGTATTGTTTAACAAAAAATTTAAACAATAAATGAGCCAATGTCCTTAATTCAAAAGCCTGTGTGATTTATTTCACTTCCCCTGTATTATTCAGGAAAACGAGGTTATAGCATTTTGGTCATGGCATCACGAAGGGCAAGACATAATTTTGCAACATGTTTACAGACACAATGAAAAATACATAACGAATAGATAGATAAAAAAAATGACACATCAAAACTTAATGACTTCTTCATTGACGTGCTTTATTCCACTGAAGCTTGTGCTGCAGTCCTTTCCTAGGTAGGCACAAGTTACATTGGATAAAAGCACTTTCCGACCGCCACCATGGCGGTCACATTTCAATGGGGCAGTCGGACCGCCGCCTGCCTGTCGGTCGGTCTCCTGACCAATGTGATGGTGGGCAGTGGTCTGACTGCCCAGCATCATAGGTCAGATTGTTGTAGGCGTCTCCAGATGCTTTACTTAAAATGACAGTAACAGCCATCCATGGCTGTGTGCAGGTACATTTTAAGGATAGCTTGACTGATGACTTGTTCAAAATGTATTATTATTTTTTGTGGGGAGTAGTTGTTTGTTTTACTTTTAGTGCTTTTTTAGTAGTTTATAGTAAGTGTCACTTTCTCAGGTAGTACGGCATACATGAATTGTATATTAGCGTTTTGATGGTCACCATGTATATTGTATATCTGAGTGAATGGTTTGGGGCACATTTAGAATGTTCCATCCACCATGCATGTATATCATTGGCTTAGCTTTAATACCTTATCTGCTGTAGAAAATATCATAATTTGTTTATAGTTGTTATGGTTATCGTATAAGAGGAAGGGTTTTTCATTATTTATGTGTGGTGGTTAAGTGTTCAGGAATTTGGAAATCTTGGTATCTTCCAAGGCAGGAGGGGTATCACAGGTTGCTTTTTAGGATATATTAAGCATTTTAAGGTGGTAGCAGGCCTTTTATGTGTTCAGGAACTTTAGGGAGTATATCTTTCAGTTGTGAGCTTTTTGGAGCTAGTGCTTGCCTTTCTTAAATCTTGTAGTACATGTTTTTTTATTTCTGTGACATTTGGGGCATAGTTATGTTCTGCATTAGAATAAAAATTTGCACATTTCAAATTAATAGTTTCCATGCTTGCACTTTCTTGGCTGTAAGTGTAGCTATGTGAGAGAGTAATTGTTACCCTATCTATGATGTGCTATATCTTGTTCTTTCTGTCATAATGTCTGAAACTAGTGCAATAATATAATTTATTACATATTTAAAAATGTATAATACTTTTTTGTGACATACAAAGTTATGGTACTCGTTTGCTATTTTGTTCTTATATATGTGCTCTCATTAACAATTGCAGTCTTTATTTTAAGGCTTTTGTAATTTCATTCTTCCCACTTGGTACCTTCCTTTACCCCGCCTCTTCATTGTTAAATAGAATGTTCTCACTATGGGGTTCTGAAGGCTACCTTAGAATGTTGGGCTTATGAGGAACCTCTAGGCTGTGACAAGAGTGGAGCAGTGGAGACAGTGAATAAACTTAGTTGAACCCATCTGGATCTTGTGCTTCTACCGCTGCAGATCTACTTTGTAACTTCTCTTTTTCCCCTTCACTGGGTCTTATCACAAACCTCCTCCCAATTCACGATTGTAAACCAATGTACACAATTACTCAGCAAAGACATATTCTGCCAAAATATTTTCTACAAATCAATAAAAACGTGTTTAAAAAAATAAATATTTCATAAATCCATAGAGTAGGAAAGTGCTACTCAGTGAGCACAGGAAAACTGAATCAATAACAGAAAAGCAATAAGCATCAAATAAGAGGAAATAAGGTTCCCACAGACACAAGAGAAATAATAATAATCTTGCTGCGAAAGCAACAAGATGAAGAATATTTATGCTACAGGAATTTTCCAATATCCCCACCTGACTGGTGACCGCTGGACAAAGCATTTTGATATCACATATATCATGATAGGCAGTGCAGAGGAGTTCTGTTTATTCGCTTCCATGTTTCATGCTGTTTCTGCAGATAGAGAAGAGTTGTAATTCATAAGGCGAGTTCTCCAGGTTTCAACATAAATTTGCTGGGAACTGAAGCTCCTTTAATAATGGCTGTAATTAGTTGGGTGCTGTACCGAAAATAGGTTTTGAAAATTTGAATTACATAATTAATTGAAAAGCAATACAAAAGCATTACTTGCTTGGAATAACATGTACCTTTAAAGTCAAATAATTTAATAATTTCTACACTTAATTTTGCTTAATTTTACCATAGGTGTCAGTGAAATTATTATTCCCCTATTGAAATGTTTTGAAAGTAATGCTCAGCTGTCAATCGCCAGATTACGAATTTTATCGAGGCGAACAATATGCTACATCCTTCGCAATCTGGTTTCAGATCTGGATTTAGCACAGAGACAGCACTCTTAGACGTGACTGAGTTTATATACTTGAGCCTCATACCACTTTAATTTTGTTCGGCCTATCTGCTGCTTTTGACACAGTGTCATGTGACATTCTCCTGCAAAGATTAGAAAAAGCAGGAACTGTTGGCACCATGCGGAAATGGATTAGATCCTTTTTTCTCCAATCACAAGTAAACGGTCAACCTCTCCCCATTGAAATTGGGGTTTCACAGATCATCTTGTTGTACCACAAGGATCAACCTTATGCCCATGTCTATTTATTGTCTATATGGCTTTTCTTGCCGTAATTTTGCACGTTTTTAGCTTAAGTGTGGTTTCTAATGCCGATGACACTCAGCTGATGTTTGCCTTTTAAACATCATGATGTCTCGGTCTCATCACATTTTGAGGGTTGTCTTTCTGCAATCGCATATTGGATGCATAACAGCTTTCTTTGCCTAAACTGCAATGAATCAGAAATCCTGATTTCTGGCTCCCACACCATACAGGATCAAACCCATCTGTGGCCCTCTGAAATGGGTCATCCCCAGGCGCCACCTAACTTCTGCAAATATCTGGGGTTAAAGCTAGACAACGCCCTCTGATTTAGGACTTTCGTCAAGGCTACAACCGGAGACTGTTTTTCACTATTGAAAACTCTAAGACTCTCAAAATCCTGCTTGAGTACACAAGAAAGATAATTGGTCATGCATTGATCAAGTTTAGGCTTTGTTATGCCAATGTACAGCTTTTAGGATCCCCCCAACTTTTGTTAAACAGATTGCAACGGGTTCAGAATGCGGCACCCAGACTATTACTTAAGGTTTCTAAAAGACAATCTATTCCAAATGGCTTGAAAAGCCTGCACTGGCTCCACACAAGCAGAGAATAAAATTCAAAGCCCTGACAATAACGGTCAAAGCCACTCAATTGAAAGGGTCAATTATATCTGTGACAAAATCAAAACATGTCATTCTCGCAGAGCCAACTAAAACCTGCTTTGCATCCCCAAAGTGAGAAAGACCAGAGCAGGGGGGCGCTCCATTTCTTTTTTTGGCCCTGTAGCTCTGGAATATGTAACCCAATCATATTCGATGTGGCACATCAGAGAATGCATTCAAGAGCCTTCAGAAGACCCACCTTTTCAGAGAGAACTACACTTGGCTAGTTCCTCTTCATTCATTCATTCCAACATCACTAAATTGTAGTTGCAAAACTGACTGTGCACAGTAGTTCCTGCAAAAAATGAAATTTCATCTTTTTATTCGCCAGCAATTTTTTTTATTGACCTTTATAACCACTGTCTTTTTTCAGAAATCCCTCCAACTGTGTGAAGTTAGCGTATTTATGGTTTTTTTTAAATAAAATTGTAGGCGGAGCCCGGCATTGGAGAATATGACCTTTTGTAGTTGAGTCTCCCTGTGACTCATTCCATTAGGATTGCAGGAAAAGGTGCATTACTGACTGGTGTGTGTGCATTTTGCTACATCCTTGACTGCAGTGCGTTGGTTCGTCATTCTCAATGACCATGATATCAAAGACCACTTGCCCCCTCAGGCCTTGGCAAGCTGTTTCTAATCACACCATAGAGACATAGCGCAGCATACAGCAGACACAACAACGTAGCTGAGTTTGGCTATGGGCAGCAGATTTCGGGGCGAGCTAAGGAAAGCACTCTGTCACACTGCACTGCACAGTGACAAATGGCTGATGGCAGATGGGACTATGGCAACCAGTGCACTTCTTGGTCTTGTGTCTCTTATCAAGACAACAGCAGAGCAATGATCAAACTGAGGCAGCGTCTAGATGAAGATGAATATTATAGGAAAGTGCCTCTTGTGATATGGTTAGCCCTCACTTTTGGGCTCATGCCTGATGTGATTTAGAACTGTAAAGGCACTAGGTCCCTTTCAACAAGGTTCCCAGTGCCAGATATCATTCCCAAAACTGTCCCACGATTGGCACAACTTCAGCCACCCTTGTAAATGTAAATGGTATCCCTGGTACCCAGGGCATGCATACTTAAAAGGGTCCACTGGGGCTGCAGCACAAATATTGCCACCCCAGAGACCTCACCAAGGCCATGCACACTGCCATTGAAGGCTGTGTGTCTTGGTGTATAGAAAACCGATTCCCAGCATGGTACACAGCTCTGTGTGCCATGCCCCCACACACTGCATGAGGCACAGGTAAGTCACCCCGACTGCAGGTCTTACAGCCCTAAGGCAGGGTGCAATATACCACATGTGTTGATATATTCACATGAGCAGCTATGACCCTAACATATGAATTCCATTCTTGGTTATTGTAAGTGCCCAGGAAATCAGTAGTTTCCTACTCCATGATGGCTTCACTCTACCCTAAAATGTTTGGTACCAAACATATCACATTATTAATTCCTCCCTGAGGCCAGAGCTGGGTTTATTAATAAATGCACACAGGTGACCCTTTAGAAGGTTCCCTGCAAACCTACCAAGCACTGACGTGGAGTCTGACTAGACGTAGCCAGCCTGCCAACACCAGACATGTTTCTGACCTCATGGGAGAGCCAGCACTCTCAGAGGCAAGGAACAAAGCCTGGTCTGGGCACACCTCCTCCAGGCCAGGAGGGCCTGCCAGGGTGGGAAGCTTCAAAGACAATGCTGCCTTTTAAATCCAACCCAGACATTTACAGATAGTGGAAGATGCCAAATCCTCTTACCTACAAACCGTTTTGACAGGAGAACCGGCAGACAAATTAGTTAGATGAGGAGGGTGCCCACATTCAGCCAGCACCACCCCTAAGGTGTTGCAGGCAATGTGAACCCCACATTTGCTATTCCTTCATCTTGAGATGATAGGAAAACAACCTATCGGTGCTAGTGTAGTGTATCTTCCCACAGGAAGTTGTCACTAAGAGGATGTAGACACCTTAAAGTTAGGTAGCCCATTGGCTACTACCTGTCTCCCCATTTAATGCCCCTAAAATTAGTATTTAGGTGGCATCACCTGAGCCTTGCAACTTAGATTCAACAGAAACAGAGAAGAAAAGAACAAAGAAGAGCTGCTGGCCCACGAACTGAAGCCCGGCTGCAGAAAATTGGTGCCAAACCCTGCCTGCTGCATTAAGGACTTGAGAATCGTGGTGTGGTGTCTTATTCAGCAACTGTGAGGACTTCAAGAACCCTGGAACTCCTCCAACCTTTTACAAATCACCAAAGTTCTCCCTGAGAGTCAAGGTATCACTCCACTTCAAACTGCAGGCACTAAACCTGCGAAGTCCGGTTTGTCGACTTGCTGCTACCCGGCAACTCTGATGTGGCATTAAAACCAAAAGTGGCATACCAGCTCTGGAGGATTAAGTCTGTCTCCTCACCAAGTTGGAATATCTATTGGAGCTATGCTGCGCCACTACCTGGGGCATTGGACCCCATTCATAAGTCATCAAGACAAAGCATCCAATCCGGACTCCAACTGCCCAGGCAGCAAGCACACATGTGAGGACATTGAGAGCCCTGAGACCCACTTTGTGAATGGCCCAGCTGTCCCTACATCGCCTCTCCAATCCACCTGCTAATTGCGAGGACAACCTCACGCGCACCACCAGGCTGACCTATCTACTCTGCACCCAGCCCTGCCAGCCTTCAAACCCACAAACCAGCTCTGCTCCCATGATCCTGAAGTCCTTGTGACCTGCTCCCTAAAGTGGGACTTGATGGACTTACTTTTCAGTCCTGTTGTGCAGAGTATTTACAGGTGGCCCCCATCTTCATGGCACACTAGCTACTAATGACCTCAGTACCCTGCTCTCTGCCGACTTGGGATGCTTCCAAGAATGCGGTGGTGAAACAATGGACCTGGCCATGCTAAATACCAAAATCCAAGAGGTGAACCTTGAAAGTTGACAGTACGATTTTACATTTTTGTCTTTTTCCCCATTGACTTCAAAGGTGCGTAATTGCACACAAAAGTTATTTCTTTTGTGACCTCTGGAAATGAATACCTTTAAAAGTACTTAGTGTAGAATGAATTTCTTGATCTGAAAAATTATATAAAAAACGATTTTATTTTTGCAAATTGGTCTCAGATTTATTCTTGAGTGTGTGTCTCATTTATTGTCTCTGTGAGTGAAACAAATGCTTAGCATTACCCTCTGATAAGCCTACCTGCTCACCCACACTACCACAGAAAGAGTGTTTGTATTATGTACCTTTGCCTCTGTATGTCACTGGACCCTCTGCACAGTGCACTTCATTTTAGTGTAGGTGGTCACTGCATTAGTTCCTGAGTGGGTACAATGAAGAATAAACTGATGGAAAAATTGCCAAAATTTAAGTCTGCATTGGTGGACATTGCCTCGTTTCATGGACACCTTCACTCCACTAGCAAATGGATTGACACATTAGATGGTTCCTTGTATAATAAGCCTGATTGGGGTCAGGATATATTACATATTCATAAAAGAGACTAAGTGACATTGCACTGTGTGCCAGAGGGTTTTGAAAAACAGGGCATGGACAGAATGTTCCTATCAAATGTACCACATTTACTAAAAATGAAGTTCTCCCCTGCCTTAGATTTTCACATGTCCCCCCATGCCAGGTTGAGCGCTGATACCAAAAACACCCAACCCACACTTGCCAATGTTTGTTTGCTCTACAATACTTGAAAAAAATAATATTGTGACAAGAGTTTTCAAAACCTTTGATGCACAGCAGGCATGGATTCGTTCCTCTTTCATCAGAGTTTAGGAGGCATAATTCTGCCCGAGCTCCAATCCCAGAAAAATAAATATGTTCCTTTTCCAACTGTATTTCTCCCAAGTGGCTATCTGCTTGGGAATCACCCTAGTGCTGTTATTCCCAAGCATGCATCCACTACTAGACACCATGGACACTTTTAGGGGGTGAGCGCCCCTCCGAGGGTAAGGGAATGTGTCCCCCAAAAATAACAACTTCCTGATCCCTCATGGGTCTTGCCAGAGGGGGTAATTTAAGTTGCTCCCAGGGTGCAGAAAGTCCACAGAACCACCAAGAATATATCTGTAGACAAAAGAAAGAGGTGGGGGCAGCCCACTCTGGCATTTAGCCATGGCCACGCCACATAATGGCACATTATAACAGCAGCAGCTGTTTATCTGCATTCCTGGCAAGCAGATTGGGGGAGATTCCCCTAACCTGCCCCCCCTCTCCGAGTGAGAGAGAAAGCCCACTAGACACCAGGGAAAATGAAAATCAGGTGAATGACCTGCCTGGTTTTGGGCCATGCCCACACCATAACAGGGTCTGGGCAGACTAGGGGGATCACTTCTACTCTTCTCTCATGATGCAGAGAGCCCTCTAGACATCAGGGAAAATTAAATAAAAGAAATATGGTAGGGCAGCCGGCCTAGGTATTGGTTTATGCTCTGACCTCATAATGGGCCCAACAGTCCTACTACTTGAGGAGGGGCAAAGTGATAGGTCTAGCCCACTCTGCAGAAAACTAATAAACAGCTACTGAATGGATTTACACCAGATACCTGAAAGGGTGATCTGTGAAACAAAATCTACCTTCCTGCCACATTTTTCGTAATCCCATCCAGCGATTCGGGCTGCAGGCGTGTCTTAAAGTCTCATGGGAATTACCATGGGAAATGCACTTTTTTCACCCCCACTTTTTCTCGGCCTCCACTACACGGATCACCCCAAAACTTTCCATGCACAAGACTCACTATGACACTTTTTATGTAAAAGTGTATGAAGATTAGTCAAATGACACCAAAACTATAGACAAGTCAAAAGATGATTTTCCAACAGAAATATGGTCCTAAGTATAAGTACCACATATATAACAACCGCATCATTTGAGCATTGCTGAGGTTAATTTAACATACTCCCTCAATGTATTAAGCAAAGAATGGGAAGAGAGTCATGACCCATATCAGGATTTAATAACAGCCAATATATCATTGGGATTGAGTGCAAATACTAATTTTAAGCCAAAATCCATATTTTTACCTCAAATTCGTAATGACACTATTGAGGTATTTGAGAAGTGTATGACTAATGAATTGATCAAAATTGAGAGCAAAAAATACCATCAAGGCTGGAGGAATGTTACTCAGGCACAGTTAAAATCACTTGATAACTTAAGAAAAGATCACACCATAGTGATCAAAAATAGTGATAAAGGTGGCAACATAGTGATACAATCCAGGGAGAACTACATATCTGAAGGTATGAGACAATTATCAGATACGAACAGCTATTGTAGAAGCAATCGTATGGAATAATGGAATTCCATTAAACTGTTCCATACACAACTCACTGATTGGAGAACTGAAGGCGTATTGGAGGAGGATGAATACAAGTTTTTATTTTGTAAATTTCCCAAACTGCCAGCTTTATACCTCCTGCCAAAAATACATAAGAGCATGGTAAACCCCCCAGGGAGGCCTATCATTTCTTCCAATGGCAGCTGTTTCGAGTGTACCTCCCAATATGTAGATTATTTTTTACAGAATTTTGTTCACCAATTGCCATCTTATGTTAAAGACTCAGGTGATTTTTTGAAAAAGATTGAGAACTTGGAATGGGAAGAGGATTTTTCTCTTCTTTCCCTTGATGTAACAAGTTTATATACATCAATTCCTCATCAACAGGGACTTGATGCATGCATGTATTTTCTATCAAAAAGATCCGTATCATACTTACACCATACACAGATGTTAATCAGGATGATGGAATTGTGCCTCAAACAAAATTATTTTTTGTTTGATAACAAGATCTACAGGCAGACTCTCGGTACCTCTATGGGGACTTGCTTTGCTCCTAGCTTTGTGGGTCTCTATATGGGGTACTAGGAGGAAACTGTGACATACAGATCACCTATGTACCGTAAACACGTGATAAAGTGGATGCGTTACATAGATGACGTGATGGTTGTATGGAAAGGGACTGAAGAAGAGGCAATTGTTTTTGTAGATGAACTCAATAACAATGATTTCAATTTAAGATTTACTAGTAATTGGTCCAGAGACAGCTTGGAATTCCTTGACTTATGTGTTAAGGTGGAGAATAAGAAATTAGAAACACAACTGTTTAGGAAAAAGACCACAGGGAACAGTATTCTCCAAGCGCACAGTTGTCACCCTAACTCTTTGATCAGGAGCATTCCGATGGGTGAACTTTTAAGAGCAAAGCGCAATTGCAGTACCAAAGAAGCCTTTGCTCTTGAGGAACAAAACCTGATTAAAAGACTTTCTGAGAGAGACTACTCTAGTAAGATAATTTCTGATGCCCAGAAAGCTGTAGAGAAACGCTCAAGGGAGTCACTCTTGCAGCCGAAAACACATAACTTACAAAGTGAGAATGAGAACAAAACACGTTTTATCACTACTTACAATAGCCAGGCAGGTTTGCTCAGAAAAAGTCTTATCAAATTCTGGCCTTTACTTCTAAAGGACCCTGATCGAGCTGAATATGTCAATGACTCACCCCAAATTTCTTTTAGGAGAGGTAAGTCCCTAAAAGATCAATTATGCAGTGCAGTAATTCCCAAAAAACCCAAAATCGCAGGCGTGGAAGGTTTTTTTACTTGCAGGAACTGCAAAGCTTGCAAGAATAGTCGAAATGTAAAAAAAGTACAGCTGTCACCCACATCAGAAATTTTTGTCATCAAGGAACATACTTCGTGCACTAGTGACCACGCTGTCTATGCACTATTCTGTCTGTGCAACAAAGCCTATATAGGCAGCACAATTAAGCCAGCGAAACTCAGAGTGCTTGAGCATTTACGTGCTATCAGCAATATGGACAAGTCATATCCTATAGCTCGCCATTTTCACAGTCACCACAACCAAAATGTGAACTTATTGAGCTTTTGTGTTTTGTGTACTGTGAAATTCAATGAGAGAGGTGGAAACCGTGTGCAAAACTTGCGCAAATAAGAATCTAGAATGATTATCCAGCACAAAACCATGGCCCTGGGCGGACATAACTGCGATGAAGAGATGGAGGTACACCTAGGATGACGCAAGTGCAATTGTATATATTTTCAAGTTTTATTGAGCTATCCACAGTTGTAGTCTAGTGAGATTCATATTTGGAGAATGAAATACAATTATTGTCCTAATTGTTTTTAACTTGTTATGTCTTTCTGTTTGAGATGTGAATGGTTTTTAGAAATTTTCATATTGTGAATCACAGGTTTGCAATTCTTTTTCATTCTTTTTCTTCAGGGACGGCTTGAATGAATTCCTTTCTGATTGAATGGGATTACCAGAATACATATTAAACTAGAGGATGAACGGAACATCTTGGAAGAACGTGGTTCTAAAACTAAAATTGCACATGTGACTGCACTGATCAGCCCACTTGGGCGATACTTGTTACTCATGTGATTCATTGAGTTGGTTTGTTTTCAGCAGAAATAACGGCATTAACCAGAGCGTTTGCCCACAGGGGCATGAAGTTGCTACACATATTTGCACTGTAGGACATTGTAAATCGTATTGCCCTATTGAACATGAACAGAGACTTTGTTATTATGAAACTAGTTGCTGAATATGGATTTTTTCCACATGGATATGATCAGTTTCATTAATTTTCGCTCTAAGAATCCATGGAATGCAATTTTATTGCCCACTTGGGCATTAGATCACATGTGAGAGCCACAATAGGTATCCAGATTTTTCAATGGTACCGATGTGCAAGAAAACCTCGAGTCCGCCATTTATTTTTGTTGCTGAACTCGGCTTCTATGTGGGACCGATATGTATTGCTTAATGATGTAATTTACGGTTTACACTGCTGAGATGTCTTTTATGTAAAGAATACATGTTACTCCCATGATTTAATTAATTAATTAATTTTTGAGATGCAATTATGCCGTACCCTCTTGAAATTTCTTTCGCGTTAGTGAGCGCGATAGTATTTTGTTTATGTTTATTTAAGTCTGAAACCATGTGATCTGCACTATATTATGTTTGTACCAATTACCTTTCGCTGACTCGTGACCAAGGGGAGGAGCCCCGAAACACGTCAGAGTGACTATGTTTTGCTGCAATTTACGCTGAATAAATGAAACTTTGCTAAATACGCTGGCTGGAGTCCGTACTTCATACTGTCCTTTTAACAAGAGGACGAAAGTGTGACTGTTCTGGAATTATTTGAGTTCGCTGCCCAGTACGGACTGCTGTTATCAAGAGGAGGGGTCATAGCGAGGTGTGGCGGCTGCTGCACGAATGATGGATATATATATATATATATATATATATATATATATATATATATATATATATATATATATATATATATGTGTAAAGGAAAATTGCTCCGGAAAGAAAAGATCAGAGGCCTGAGAGGATTCCATGGGAAACAGTGTGTTTATTCCAACAAAAAGTGGCGGCGAATGCATTTCGGCTACATGCCTTCTTCAGCGCCCAACACTTTAATGAGTCATTCATTCCGGTATCCCACTCCTGCTCCTCTTGAGATCGAGTTCAAGGGGCTCCTCCCCCTAGTTCATATTGCTCACCTGTTGCGTGTTCGCTATCACTGAGCAGAACATCAACTCCCAGAATGCACAATGTGGTTGCAACTGGGTCGGTGGTGTGGGGGAGCAAGTGTCTATGCCAGCGAGCTTGTTGGTCTGTTGCAGGTCGTGGCGGAAGAGTCCACAAGTAATGACGAAGTCCACACACAGCTCCCTTGGGTCCTCTCGTACTCCTGCAGCCTGCCCCATCAGATAAGCGAGTGAGCAGGAACAGCCATGTACGCCATAACGCCCAACTGGTGGTAAAGTACCTCCAACTGCTTTTGCTGTCCTGACTGTATTGGCGGACACCGGACTTCTCGGTACCCCGAATTTCAAAGTTGCCACATAGAAGCATGATGCCAGTAACAGTCCGGGTCGCTTTGCGCAGCAGGGCCATCTGTACTGCACCTCTGGCCGGTGCAGAAAACATGAAGGAAAATCGCTCCGGAGAGAAGAGATCAGAGGCCTGAGAGGATTCCATGGGAAACAGCATGTTTATTCCAGCAAAAAAAGGCGGCAAATGCATTTCGGCTACCTGCCTTCTTCAGGGCCCAACACTTTAATGAACCATTCATTCCGGTATCCCACTCCTGCTCCTCTTGAGAACGAGTTCAACAGGCTCCTCCCCCTAGTTGATATTGCTCACCTGTTGCGTTTTCGCTATCAATGAGCAGAACTTCAACTCCCAGAATGCACAATGTGGTTGCAACTGGGTCGGCGGTGTGGGGAAGCAAGTGTCTATGCCAGAAAGCTTTTTGGTCTGTTGCAGGTCGTGGCAGATGAGTCCCCAAGTAGAGCCGAAGTCCACACACAGCTCCCTTGGGTCCTCTCGTACTGCTGCTGCCTGTCCAATCAGATAAGCGAGTGAGCAGGGACAGCCATGTATGCCATAACGCCCAACTGGTGGTAAAATACCTCCAACTGCTTTTGCTGTCCTAATGGTATTGGCGGACACCGGACTTCTCGGTACCCCGAATTTCAAAGTTGCTGCATAGCAGCATGATGCCAGTAACAGTCCAGGTTGCTTTGCGCAGCAGGGCCATCTGTACTGCCCCTCTGGCCGGTGCAGAAAACATGAAGGAAAATCGCTCCGGAAAGAAGAAATCAGAGGCCTGGAGGATTCCATGGGAAACAGCGTGTTTATTCCAGCAAAAAGTGGCAGCGAATGCATTTCGGCTACATGCCTTCTTCAGCGCCCAACACTTTAATGAGTCATTCATTCCGGTATCCCACTCCTGCTCCTCTTGAGGTCGAGTTCAACAGGCTCCTTCCCCTAGTTGATATTGCTCACCTGTTGCATGTTCGCTATCAATGAGCAGAACTTCAACTCCCAGAATGCACAATGTGGTTGCAACTGGGTCGGCGGTGTGGGGGAGCAAGTGTCTATGCCAGCGAGCTTGTTGGTCTGTTGCAGGGCGTGGCGGATGAGTCCCCAAGTAATGCTGAAGTCCACACACAGCTCCCTTGGGTCCTCTCGTACTGCTGCAGCCTTTACCATCAGGTAAGCGAGGGAGCAGGGACAGCCAAGTACGCCATAACGCCCAACTGGTGGTAAAATACCTCCAACTGCTTTTGCTGTCCTGACGGATATATATATATATATCCCGATTCCGTGGTCAGCTCCTCCATGAAGAACCGCCCTTAGTCTGCTGGCATACCTACTTTGCACTAAGACTACTGAGAGCGCATGATTATTTGTAATTGGTAGGAAGGAATATATATATATACATATATATATTTATTCACTGAAAAAACCATAGGTTTCAGCCACGTTATAGTTAGGAATTAGCATTTAAAAAACCTTAGAAATTCACTGAAAAAAGCATAGGTTTCACACATGTTATAGTTAGCTGGACATTTCCCTCATACAAAACCATTGAAATTCCCCCGTTATAGTTAGTTCAGCTAACTATAACTTGCGCGCCCACAATCCACTGCTGATGACGTCACATATTACATCACTCATGACATGGTCAATGACATCACTCATGACATCACTCATGACATCTCAAATGACATAGTGAATTTGCAAGGTTTTTTAAATGCTAATTCCGAACTATAACGTGCCTAAAACCTATGTTTTTTCAGCGAATTTCATAGGTTTTTGTAAATGGCAATTTTTAAATGTATTAATTGTTATATTTATTTGTTGATACTCATTTACTAAATATTTTATAATAATTATTTTTAGCTATTTTATTTTTTAAATTACATTACATATTTTTTATGTAAAATAATTTAAAAAAAAGATATATATTTATTGTTTTCAATATATTAAAATTAATTTCTATACATTTTTTTGCATATTTTTGTGGTAAACGTAGGGTACGCATATATTGTCCTTGCACATTCCTGCTCATCTGTAATCGTACTGTACGCGTACCCACGCATACGTCACAAATACGTTTTGACGTTACGCATCGCATCCGCCCTTCCGCGTGACGTCATATACGCTTGTACGGCGCACAGTACGCGTACCCCGTGAAATTTTTTAATGTTTAAAAAGATATATCTATGTATTTAATGTAAATATTAAGGCAAGACATTATCTGAGGTAATCATGAAAATAGTATTCATTTAGTTTTAATATGCGAATATTACTTTTAACAGTAATTACGCGAGCAGCGTACGCGCACCCCATGTGACTTCAAAACAACAGATTTGATTGGTTCATAATACTTCCTATTCAAAATGTTGAAGGACCCCACCCATTTTTATCATTCTTCTTTGACCTTCACTGAAGAAACATCTTTTTGTAAAGCTGCTGTTTTTTCAAGAGATCTTCAATATGGGTGCACACCAAGATGAAGATTTCTCACAACACTCTTCTGAAGAAGAATTTGTTGCAGAAGATCCAGTCCCCAAAAGGAAAGAAGCACTTATATGGAAGTTTTTTTTGTTTCCTGACGGAGAAAAAAAGGTAAATGCAGCAAAGGTGACCTGTAAGGTTTATTTATTTATAAGATTTCTAAAGCGCTCTGCAACCCTACGGGCATCCTGGCGCTGCATGAATATAGTTGAAACGCTGTGCATCCTGAGTAGAAAGGTAGTCCTTTGTTTCCGGGCAGTTAAATTTTAGGAAACAGCCATGTTTTTACTTTTTTTCTAAAGGCCATCAGTTCATCTATTCTCCTGATTGCAATAGGCAATCTATTCCACAGACGGGCTGCCGCTATACTGAAGGCTCTGCCACCATAGGTGGCTTTCCTGATCCTGGGTATACTGATGAGGTTAGTGGAGGAGGATCGAAGAGTCCGAGTGGGTTCATACCACTTGAATTTGTTTTGTAGTGGTAGGGGACCCATCCCATGCACTGCCTTGAAGACGGTGCATAGGGATTTGAAGAGGATTCTCTGGTGTATAGGCAGCCAGTGTAGTTCTGCCAGTGCAAGAGTAGTGGAGGATCTTCGCCCTCGGGAGAGTGCCATTTTAGCTGCTGGCGCCTGGACGCTCTGAAGTCTGGAAATCAGGTAGGCAGGTGATTCCAGTAACAGAGCATTACAGTAATCCAGGCAGCTGAGAATGGTGCTCCTCACTATGGTGGCTCTAACTTGTACTGGTAAAAGGGGGAGCAGCTTTCTAAGTCCTCGCATTAAAGCGAAGCAGCTGCTCACCTGCTTATTGGCATTGGTCTCCAAACTCAAACTTTCATTGAAACTGACTCCTAGGTTCCTCACTGATTTTACTGGGGTTAATGGCTCTCCTGGCTCCAGAGGCCAGAAATCAGCGGGCAGGCTTCTAGTGATTCTACCTACTTTACAGTGCAATATTTTGGTTTTTTCACTTTTGAACTGTAGTGAGTTCTTCTTTAGCCAGGATGTCATTTCCATCATACAAGTATGGAAGGTCTCGAGTGAGTCTGCATGGGCACCATCAAGAGAGATCATCAGCTGCGTGTCATCCGCATAGTTGATCACGCTAATCCGTGAGCCTTGATGATACCCATCAGGGGTTGCATGTATACATTAAAAAGTATCGGACTGATTGCAGATCCCTGTGGGACCCCATATGGCACTGTGGCGAATTCCGACTGGAATGGAGGTAGTTCTACTGCCTGCCACCTGTCCGTCAAATAGGAGTGGAACCAGTTGAGCGCAACTCCCCCAACTCCAATTCTCTTCAGCCTTGTCAGCAGGATATCATGGCTCACCGTATCAAATGCGGCGGACAGGTCCAGCAAAATTAGGATTGCTGATTCTCCCCTGTCCGCCCTCATTCGCAGGTCGTCCAGAAACGTCAGTAGAGCTGACTCGGTTCCATGAGCTGGTCTGAAACCGAATTGCTCCTCTTCAAGGATGTTGTTAGTTTCCAAGAAGAGGGACAATGATCTGCTGACCATCCGTTCCATGATCTTAATTGGGTATGGCAAGAGCGATATCGGTCGGTAGTTTTTACGGCAGTTGGGGTCCGGGTTTGATTTCTTCAGTAGGGGGATGACAACTGCCAATTTCCAATCTTTTGGTACCATACCTGTGTTAAGAGATTGATTACACAGTTGTTGAAGTACTGGAAAGAGTTCGTCCCTGAACTCCTTTACTATTTTGTGAGGTAGAGGGTCCAAAGGGGATCCCGATGTTATGTTGTGGGCTGTTTGTTCGAATTCTTGTTCTGTCGGAGTCTCGAAATTCTCCAGGATAGCCTTTGGTGTGGGGTGTCTTATATTTCCCTCGTTCTTCTCCCCATTCTTGGTGTTACTGTTATGCTGCGCTAGAGGGGGGGGGCATCCTTCATGCCCTTAATGATCTTGGTGATTTTTTCCTGGAAGAAGAACGTCAGACCGTCACATAGTTCCTGTGAGGGCTTGATTTGGCTATTAGCACATTCAGGATGGGACAGCTCTTTAACTATCCTAAAGGTGTCACGTGATTTGTTGGAGCTATGTAAGATTAGGTCTGCATAATAGTTTGCTTTGGCTATGATGATCTCTTTTTTGTATTGCACAATTGTCTGCCTCCAGAGCAGTCTCTCCTGCTCTGAGTAATTTTTCCTCCAGTACCTCTCCACCTTTTTACAGGCGTTTTTCATCTTTTTCAATTTACCTGAGTACCAGGGCGCAGAAGGGTTTCCTTTTTTTCTGATTGCCTTCAACGGTGCAATACAATCCAGTTTCCTAGTCTCATTGCATAGAAGGTGATAGTTCGTAGTAATATTGTTTCCTAGATTGAACGAGTCCCCCACTTGAACGAGGTCAGACTTCCCTTTCTCTTTCCTTTTTAGCAGACCCTTCCAGTCGCGGCCAATGAAGGTCCTGGTCTGTGTGATTTCTGGTCCTGAGTTAGTCAGAGTATGGATGTTAAATAGTAGGAGATGGTGGTCTGACCACCCTACAAGTAGTATTGTTCCCATGGTAATAAGATCCTCTGCGGCAAATATTAAATCCAGCACGTTTCCTTCATTGTGTGTTTTAATCCTAAATTAGTACAGGATTGTGTGATATTATGGAAGGCCGTGTCAAGTTGGCCGTTAGTCCACAGATTAAAATCTCCCAGTACCAGCAGTCTGCTATGTGAGATTGACAGGTTATTAATGACAGTGATCAGTTCCTGCTGTTGCGTTGTATTGATATGCCCCGGAGTCCTATAGCAGATTAGGCCTGTAAGGCAATGGCCTGAGTTATGTCTGATTGAAATCCCGAGAATTTCAGCGCATGTGATCATGTCAATATCCAGCGTTACAATATTTAAGTCTTCCCTGAAGATGATTCCTGTTCCTCCCCCTCGTCCCACGATCCTGGGTTTATGGATAATCTTATATCCAATCGGGCACGCCGGCCCCAGCTCTGACTCTAGCCCAGCCACCGTCCATGTTTCGGTCAGAAACAGAATATCCAAATTATTGGATTCGATCAGAAGCTGTATTTCGGTGGCGTGTTTTGGGAGAGATCGCACATTTAATAGCTCACTTATTAATTCTCCCTTAAGTGTGTGTCTCTGTTCTGTGTCCTTTAACGGGATATGCCTGTTTCCTGAGGTCTGATGAGTTTTCGGTAGTGATTCAAGTGGGAGGGGGTTAATATGCGGCAGGCACATTAAACAGTTTGGGCAAGTATATTTGTCCTTAGACGTTATATTGGGGGCTAGGCGTGTGCAGGTTGCTCTATCAGCCAGTGGATCCAACATCATCAATGCTTCCCTGCTATATCTATGGGCCCCAGTATCCGGAGTAGGTCGGCAAGGGGGGTAGCCCTAGGCCCGGACTCGGCGCGGACGAGCGCAGACGAGCTTGCCTTAAGTGCGCCTTTGGCGCGCAATCGTCGCGCCCGCTGCGCTCGTCCGCTGCGCTTCCGGTGAGAGCACATCCTTTATGGGAATGGAGTAGACGTGAAAAGAGGGGGCGTGGTCAGTTTTTAAAACACGATATCACAGGAATGAAAAAACACAGTGTTACAAGTTAAAATTGCCAGCTATTCCTACTCCCGGCTGTGCCTCAGGAGGTTCCAACTAAAAGCGCCGCGCTCGCAGTCAGCGCGCGTTTTGTAGCTAATGAGGGGGCGTGGTCAGCACAAGTGGGCGTGTCCCGCGATTCCGGTAATGGCGTCCGGCCGAGAATACACCCGCCTGCGACAGCGCTCAATCCGCTGTGCAGGGATGTCTGTGCTCAGGAGACCCAAGTGGCGGTGAGTCTTGGTTTTTAAAACACGATATCACAGGAATGAAAAAACACAGTATTACAAGTTAAAATTGCCAGCTATTCCTACTCCCGGCTGTGCCTCAGGAGGTTCCAACTAAAAGCGCCGCGCTCGCAGTCAGAGCACGTTTTGTAGCTAATGAGGGGCCGTGGTCAGCACAAGTGGGCGTGTCCCGCAATTCCGGCAATGGCGTCCGGCCGAGAATATACCCGCCCGCGACAGCGCTCAATCCGCTGTGCAGGGATGTCTGTGCTCAGGAGACCCAAGTGGCGGTGAGTCTTGGTTTTTAAAACACGATCTCACAGGAATGAAAAAACACAGTATTACAAGTTAAAATTGCCAGCTATTCCTACTCTCGGCTGTGCCTCAGGAGGTTCCAACTAAAAGGTGTGTTCGAGAGTGCTGTCCAGAGGCAGTCCTAATAAGCACTATTCTTTTGGAACTGCCAGCATGGTGAAACATGTCAAAACACAACATCCCAGCAATTATGCTAGAGCTGCATGCAACAGGCTTCGAGAAGACCCTTCACCAGCTGTACCCAGCACATCTGCAGGACCATCAAGTCCTCATCCGAACATCCATCCAGATTTTGCTGATTTAATTACTTTATACAAATTTTGCAAGGAGACTCTATGTTATGGAGAACAATCCATGAATGTAATTTGCAGGCACAAACAAGAGCACCGTTGCTCCCAGCCTTAATTCTTTTTTGTTTATTTGTTCCAGACTATTTTGTTTGTGCAGTTCCCTTTTTTCCTTTATAAAAAACAAAAAAATGTTCAGAAAATCCCAAAAAAAATGCAAAACAACAAAAAAGACAAGAAAAAGTTATCTTAAGAACTTACTTCACACATCAAAAAAAGAGCTATATTAGTATGATAGTGTGTAAAAGTTTTTTGAATTAATGTGTAGTGCATAATTGAATGAAATAATACATTGGTAGTGTATGGTGAATGTGAAAGTGCAGAACTATAAGGAGGTGCTACAGCATAACTCTATAAGGTGTTTTCTTGTAGTGTACTGTAGTACTTCCAAAGCACATGAATGTAACATATGTACATAAATATGTTACAAGTCTATGCTTCCCTCTGCACTGCTGGTGAAACTGCCTGGGTGAATTTATAAGTGTTTGTGTTTTAACGCAGTGAATGAATTAGTACATACTGATGAATGGATCACTACAACAGTGCAACAGCAGTGACAGAGTGCTTGGTGAAAGTGTAAGGATACAGACTGGAGAATTGAAGGTGTGAAAGACAAGTGAGCAGATGGATACAAGACTGCATACAAATTGCTTCGGGGTTTGAAGCAGTCCATATCCTAAGGCCTACTTTGCTGCATGAGTACTTGGGTACTGACTGAATGATTACAGTTCTGCATGGAGCGTGCCTGACTGAATTTATAACTGCTTCAGTTCTGGCGAAGTGAATGGATCAGTACATACTGCTGAATGGGTCACTACAACAGTGCAACAGCTGTGACAGAGTGTTTGGTGGAAGTGTAAGGATACAGACTGGGGAATTAAAGATGTGAAACACAAGTGTGCAGGTGGATAGAAGACTGCATGCATAGTGTATTGGGGTTTGAAGCAGTCCATGTCCTAAGGCCTACTTTGCTGCATAAGTACTTGGGTACTGACTGAATGATTACAGTTCTGCAAGGAGCGTGCCTGACTGAATTTATAACTGCTTCAGTTCTGGCGAAGTGAATGGATCAGTACATACTGCTGAATGGGTCACTACAACAGTGCAACAGCTGTGACAGAGTGTTTGGTGGAAGTGTAAGGATACAGACTGGGGAATTAAAGATGTGAAACACAAGTCTGCAGGTGGATAGAAGACTGCATGCATAGTGTATTGGGGTTTGAAGCAGTCCATGTCCTAAGGCCTACTTTGCTGCATAAGTACTTGGGTACTGACTGAATGATTACAGTTCTGCAAGGAGAGTACCTAACTAAATTTATAAGTGCTTCAATTTTAACACAGTGAATGGATTAGCACATACTGATGAATGGGTCACTACAATAGTGCAACAGCGGTGACAGAGTGTTTGGTGGAAGAGTAAGGATACAGACTGGGGAATTGAAGATGTGAAACACATGTGTACAGGTGGATAGAATACTGCATGCATAGTGCACATGGATTTGAAGCAGTCCATGCCCTAAGGCCTACTTTGCTGCATGAGTACTTGGGTACTGACTAAATGATTACAGTTCTGCAAGGAGAGTGCCTGACTGAATTTATAAGTGCTTCAGTTTTACCACAGTGAATGGATTAGTACATACTGCTGAATGGGTCACCACAACAGTGCAAAAGTGACGCACATAAGCAATTTGCTGCATTATTGGAGCAAACATTACATCAAAAAAGTGATGCAATTGAACAACCAAGAGGCGCTTGTAAATCTGCCCCAGAGTGTATGCAGCAGTGTACATATATTGACTGGGGAATTGTAGATTTGAAGCACAAGTCTGATTCTAGACAAGCAACACTCTTAACTACTCTTGAAGGGCTAATATGACTGCACACATTCCAGAAATGTAAATAATGCATTTCAGTGTACAACCATAACTCATTTTCCAAATACAAAAGCAATAACTGGTTTCTGATTCTATCAAAACTTTAAAAAATAAAACATTTTTAAGCAGTTATGTGTCTGCAAACACAAAACATATACAAATTCTTCTCTCAGAATGATTCCTAAATGCACAGACTCACAGTGTGATTCTAGACAAAAAATATTAAACCTTGCATTTTACAAAAACACATTTACTAGTCTAGAAGCGGTAAGGTGACTAAACTCATTCTATATATATGGCTGCTGCATTTTACTATACAATCCTGAACCATTTTGCAAATACTTAAGCAATTTGCAGCATTATTGGTGCCAACATTACATCAAAAAAGTAACGCAATAGAACAACAAAGAGACGCAAGGGGCTTGTAAATCTGCCCCAGAGTGTATGCAGCAGCATATATATACTGACTGGGGAATTGTAGATTTGAAACACAAGTCTGATTCTAGACAAGCAACACTATTAATTACTGTGGAAGGGCTAAAATGACTGCACCCATTTCAGAAATGTAAATACTGCATTTTAGTGTACAACCATAACTAATTTTCTAAATACAAAAGCAATAACTGGTTTCTAATTCTATCAAAACTTAAAAAAATGATACATTTTTAAGCAGTTATGTGTATGCAAACATAAAACGTATAAAAAATGCTTCTGTCAGAATGATTCCTAAAAGCACAGACTCATAGTGTGATACTAGACTAAAAATATTAAACCTTGCATTTTTTTAAAACACATTTACTAGTCTTGAAACAGTAAGGTGACTAAACACATTCTATATATATGACTACTGCATTTTACTATACAATCCTGTCTCTTTTTGCAAATACATAAGCAAGTTGCTGCATTATTGGCTCTAACATTACATCAAAAAAGTGACGCAATAGAACAACAAAGAGGCGCAATGGGCTTGTAAATCTGCCCCAGAGTGTATGCAGCAGTGCATATATACTGACTGGGGAATTGTAGATTTGAAACACAAGTCTGATTCTAGACAAGCAACACTATTAATTACTCTTGACGGGCTAATATGACTGCACACATTCCAGAAATGTAAATACTGCATTTTAGTATACAACCATGAGTCATTTTCCAAATACAAAAGCAATAACTGGTTTCTAATTCTAACAAAACTTTAAAAAAATGAGACATTTTTAAGCAGTTATGTGTCTGCAAACACAAAACGTATAAAAATGCTCCTCTCAGAATGATTCCTAAATGCACAGACTCACAGTGTGATTCTAGACAAAAAATATTAAACCTTGCATTTTATAAAAACACATTTACTAGTCTAAAAACGGTAAGGTTACTTAACGCATTCTATATTATAGCCGAGATACCCGCCACCCCCTCTCAACACAATCCCCAAAAGGAGTGAAACCGGAAACAGTTCTTGAAGTTTTTGGAAGTGGGATGGAGTGACCATCCCGGCCGTATTTATTAAAACAAAATTAAAACATTAAACGTTTCATGTTATGTACAATTTCATTACCATATTGCGATGTTTGGCTAACCTTAACAGATTCTCTAATACAGAGGTTCTCCTAGCCGAACTAGCAACCTACAAAACATTTCTTGACATATTGAAATTGTACAACCTAACGTTTAAGGGCCAACGGCAAGGTCATAACCGGTGTCAAGATCCCTAACCGGACTTACCCCTCCCACTTGGGATGGGCGACAGCACGGAGGCGTACCTCAAGTGCAACTACTACCAATTTCCCTTGACTTGACGGGGGCACCTAAAACTCGACGCCAGTTAAAGGTCGTTCGAATACTCGTGTGAGGTATCTATAAGGTATCGTGGCCCTTATCCCAACCCCACACAACTTACCGCATCTGCCGTCGCAGATGTCACTGGCCCCGGGAAATTCCCCAGGAGGGGGCTGTAACCCCTCCTACAAAGGAAGGGGCCTTGACCGCCTTTCCTTTACTTCCGGCGACCCATCCTTAGAAGGGACCGCCTCCCCATTGAGGGGCCAATGGCCACCTCTCCCGAGCGCTCCCATCCGTGTTGGGTGACGCCCACTCATAGGGATCTACTAATTAGTGCTCACCGATCATGACCTTACCGCCTACCAAAATAAATACGACAGTGCAAATTAACCTAAGAATACATTGGCCACTATGACCGAAAGAGCATACATCAAAATTCGACACTAACTGAATATCTTTAATGGCAAACATACTCAAAACGAACATTCTTTATTAACTCAAAATCAACATGGCACTACAACCTGGAAACGAAAACGAAACAAAATTAATCAACTTTATTACACACAACTGGCTGTCTTCAGGGGCTGGTGGGTGGGTCAAAATTGGCTCTTCGTTCTGTCCCGAGCTCACGTGCAGCGAGGAGGTGCAGCTTCAGAGCACAAGAACAAGAGGATGTCTTCTGGTCTTGCGTCCCTTTTTATCCGTCTTCAGGGCGGGCGTATACCCGCCCCTGCCTGCCCCTGAGGGCGTGGCTGGCTGCGTCGGTGTCTAGGCCAGCCCATTCTAGGGCGGGAACGAGCGCGCCCCAGCTACGCCGCTTCGGGCATACCAGCTGAGACGCGCCTCCCGCCCAAAACGGCTTCCCGGGGGGATCGAGGCACTCGACCATAAGTTCGGGGGGACCGATTCGGTCGCCCCTTTCCATATAGCCGAGATACCCGCCACCCCCTCTCAACACAATCCCCAAAAGGAGTGAAACCGGAAACAGTTCTTGAAGTTTTTGGAAGTGGGATGGAGTGACCATCCCGGCCGTATTTATTAAAACAAAATTAAAACATTAAACGTTTCATGTTATGTACAATTTCATTACCATATTGCGATGTTTGGCTAACCTTAACAGATTCTCTAATACAGAGGTTCTCCTAGCCGAACTAGCAACCTACAAAACATTTCTTGACATATTGAAATTGTACAACCTAACGTTTAAGGGCCAACGGCAAGGTCATAACCGGTGTCAAGATCCCTAACCGGACTTACCCCTCCCACTTGGGATGGGCGACAGCACGGAGGCGTACCTCAAGTGCAACTACTACCAATTTCCCTTGACTTGACGGGGGCACCTAAAACTCGACGCCAGTTAAAGGTCGTTCGAATACTCGTGTGAGGTATCTATAAGGTATCGTGGCCCTTATCCCAACCCCACACAACTTACCGCATCTGCCGTCGCAGATGTCACTGGCCCCGGGAAATTCCCCAGGAGGGGGCTGTAACCCCTCCTACAAAGGAAGGGGCCTTGACCGCCTTTCCTTTACTTCCGGCGACCCATCCTTAGAAGGGACCGCCTCCCCATTGAGGGGCCAATGGCCACCTCTCCCGAGCGCTCCCATCCGTGTTGGGTGACGCCCACTCATAGGGATCTACTAATTAGTGCTCACCGATCATGACCTTACCGCCACAGGCCCGGATAGTTGACCGGCTATCCGGGCCCCCCACCAAAACTCCTAGCTAAAGGTCATGCTCCAACGTTTTTAACCATGCTAAGAAGTCTCCTATGAGTAACTCATTTCCCACCCGAGACAAATGCACACCATCCCCCATATACATACTGTCATCATTAATACAACCGTGCGAGATAGAATGCAATGTCCTGGAACGGAACAACCTACTCATTTTGTTATTAAGTTTCCTAACAGAATGGTTCAAAGCAGGGATCGAAATAGCCCCCCGCCACACTTTTCGTGGGATCATATGAGACCACGCAATTATGCACCCCGGAACTTTCCTCGCCAACCAACTTACGGTGGAAAGCATTGCCTCCAGGAGAAGTCGTCTACCGGTGGTGACCAAATCATTGCCCCCTAAATGTACTATGACTATAGACGGCGGTGACCTCATCCGCCCTAACAAACCCTCAAAGTAAGCTTGAAACTGGTCAATACAGAGACCGCCCCTTCCGTAGAAGGACATCCTGTACCCGTATTCCCCAGCTACGTGAATCATGTCACCTGCTTTGAATACGTCTGCGGCACGCCTCACGTATGAGTGGC
This sequence comes from Lissotriton vulgaris, assembly GCF_964263255.1. Lineage (NCBI taxonomy): Eukaryota > Metazoa > Chordata > Amphibia > Caudata > Salamandridae > Lissotriton > Lissotriton vulgaris. Next base: position 774,477,911 of record NC_141689.1, on the reverse strand, counting down.
CCACGACCCACACCTCCTTTCTCACAGCCGGTGATGTCTGACCGCTGGCCCGGTGTTGGGTCGACTGCATAGTCCGCCCCGCCTCGAAGGCTTGCGTAACTGAAAACCAAACAAAAGACAAGAAGCGTGAGTACATTATTACAGCTTCACAACATGTGCAACCGCACATACCTCTTATAACAACTGGAGGACCAACGCCCCACTCGTTTTACTTGTTCCACATTAAGACCCCTGGCTGCAGCTTCAGTGGCAGCCCCTATCCGAAAGGAGTGGGTCCCAAACTCACCCGGGTCCAAGCCTGCTGCGGTAATTGACATCGCGAGCACCCGCTGAAACTGAAACTTTGTCAGTGGGGTGGCGTCCGCGTGTCTCAACATTGTCCCCCCCCATGATGCCACCCTTTGTGCTAGGTAATCCTCTAAACACCTCACCGGACACATGGAGGACCCTGGAATCCTGCGAATGACTATGCAGTCTCCCACCCCACTTTGATCGGTTTTTGACTTGACAAAGGATACCGTCATAGTCTCACCCCTGATCTGAACGTGTTGCCGGCACAAACCCCCCGCCACATCCCGCTTGCTCCTTGCCACCAGCTCACTTATCCTCATAGCCCCGTGAAATGCAAGCGTAAAAGCGGCTCGGAACAAACAGGCCTCGAACTGAGACGAGCATATGTCGGGGAGTGTGGCCAGCAACTGGGACAACCTATCCAGACCTATCGGGCGCCTCTCATCTACTCTGCGACCCTCAAGGCGTTGCCACCCACGCAGCGCTTTCTGTACAGCAAAAGACGCTGTCGGGTCCTGGATATTATGAGCCCTGGCAACAAAGGAGATGGCAGCACGATGCCTCTGGGCTGTAGCCACCGACTTCCCAGCCTTACGCAAGGACATCAGAAAATGTACTACCCAATCCTCGTGCCCCCAAAGTCCCCCTCTCTCAGTCCCCAAAAAGGCCAAATAAGCCCGAAACGCCCCTTCGTATGCCTTCCTCGTCCTTGGTGCTAGACTCTCTCCCACGAGGTAACGAAGTTCGGGGCACCGAGAGACCAGAGAGCTTCGGGAAAGGGTGCTGGCTCGGGGTCCGCTGAGGGAAGGAAACCCGAGAAAGCCTGCATTTGAAAACGAGACAGTGCATCAGCAGCCTGATTCATCACCCCCGGGATATGTTTAGCTCTGAATACCACGTTCAGTTGCATACACAGTAAGACAATTTCTTTAAGCAGCCTCAAAATCATTTTACAACGTGCTGCCTGACTATTAATGCATTCTACAACGGTCATATTGTCAGACCAAAATATGACAGAATGATTTCTGAATCCATCGGGCCAGGATCTGAGGGCCACCAAAATAGGAAACAGCTCAAGGAAAGCAATATTACTCGTCAGCCCCTCATCGTGCCACCATGTTGGCCACTTTTGTGCCGACCATTTTGTGCCGAAGATGGCGCCGAAACCCATGCTTCCCGCTGAATCCGTCCATAGACCAAGCTCTTCAGAGGACAAGGCCGGTTTGTTCCAGACGACTCGACCATTGAAATCCGCCAAAAATGCTAACCAAATACGCATGTCTTGGCGGACCTCGGCCGATAACCTCGTGCGATGGTGACCCTCTTTTAGGCCGACCATCGCCTGTGCAATCGAACGGGAGAAGGGGCGGGCCATCGGGATCACCCTTAAGGCAAAATTCAACTTCCCCACCAATTGCTGCAGTTGATGCAGCGTAACTTTAGATGCAGTGATACACATTTTCAGGGCTGTCTTGAATTTCGATACTTTGGAAGCTGGTAAACGAAAACAACCCTCACTAGAGTCCAACTCGATCCCGAGGAACTCGAGGCAAGTCGTGGGACCCACAGTTTTACCTGGTGCCAACGGCACGCCAAATTGATTCATTAAAACACAAAATTCAGTCAAGGCCCGGGCACATTCATCATCCCCAGCGGCCCCAAGGAACAGAAAGTCATCGAGGTAATGCATCACATTCCGAAAACCTGTTTTCTTCGTGTAAACCCATTGCAGAAAACTACTGAATTTCTCGAAATAAGCACAAGATATTGAGCACCCCATTGGCATACACCTGTCCATGTAATACAAACCTTGAAACATGAATCCCAACAAACGTTGGTCATCCGGGTATACCGGGAGCAAACGGAACGCTGACTCGATATCTGATTTCGCCATCAGCGTCCCGGGCCCCAGGCGATTCAAAATGGCTACGGCCTCATCGAATGATGCGTACCGCACCGAACACATTTCTGGATTAATTGCATCGTTTACAGAAAGGCCATGAGGGGCTGATAAATTGTGAATCAATCGAAACTCACCCGGGTCCTTCTTGGGGACCACCCCTAAAGGAGAACAAACAAAGTTCGGTACCGGGGGGACAGGAAACGGGCCAGCAACCCGACCTCGGGTAACCTCTTTCCGGATCTTATCCTGTACTACAGTAGTATGCTGCAAGACGGAAAGTTGATTTTTGCACGTCCCGACACCCTGAAAGTTACCCACCGGGATGCGGAAACCATATGAAAAACCGTTTCGTAGCACCCCAGCAGAAGTACGATCTGGGTATTCGCTGAGCCAGGGAATCATCGCCAGGGTATCAATCGGGGTTGGTAAAGGCGCCCCTCGGACTATATTAGACCTGTTTAGCGCCTCCTCTACCCCCATTCTCACCCGATTTGGCTCTGCACGAGGACTCAGGATGGGGTGCCCCACAACCACTACATTCGTGTTTGAACTTACAAGATCCCGGGGGCCTAGTACATTTGCTTCTGTTGAAATTGTAACAGAACCCCCTCTTCCCTGTATTGCCGGCGGGTCTCGGGTAATCGTCTGTACCCGTACCCGACCGAAAGGGTGTCCCCCCATTTTGGCGGGAGGACTCACTAACAGCACTCCCCACCAATGGCACTTTCAACATTCCCGACTCTTTCATCTTATTCCATGTTAAAGAATCGTAACAGTCCCAGGTTAAACTTTTGTTATGCTCCATCGCTTTCCTGAAAAGGTTGTCATAACAGAACCATTGGTTACCTTGGTGTGATGTCGAGTACCCCATAATTCGTGACTGATATACTGGAAATTCAGGGAGCAAATCAGGCCTACGTTCCCCCAAAATTGCCGTGAAAATTCCCCAAGCATTACCCCAGTTACCAATATTTTCATTCACTTTAAAGGCGGCCATTTTTGCGCGCCAAACACTCGGATGCATCAGATCCTTTTGACCCTTAACAGTTTCGACCTCATAGTGATCAACGAGCAGGGAGAAAATGTTAACGTATTCCCCCGCCCAAATCTTTTCCTTTATTTGCAAAGGAACATGTTGCCCCAATCTTTCTCTACGAGAGGGTGTTGACTCATCCCTTGCAATCGGCAATGGCCGCTTACCTGCACCGGACGCTGCTTCCGTCCCTCGTGGCTTGTCTATCGCCGCATCCGGCGCGGGCACCTTGACTGTATCACGTTTCTCGCGCAACTGCTTTATGAGTGCTTGCGCTTCGGTAGCCATGGCGCCCCCATTACTGTCCCCCAACCATGCTGCTAACTGCGCCGCCAACTCGGGAGGCATATCTCCGGCAGACGTCGGGGTGACTATCACGGGAATCGGATTCCCCTCATCCGGTACCGGGGCCGGTACCGGGGCTGGCGCCTCGAGCGGAGAACAGGGAACCGGGACGTCTCCCCCGACCGGCCCCCTTCTCGGCCTCTTTGGCTTCCCTCCGGCCGGTGGACGCCCCGATCCCTCCTCGCCGTCTCGCTCCGCCAACCGCTTCTTAATTTCGGACATGTCCTTCATGAGTGCCCGAACCAACTGGTCAGTCGACATTCTCTTTGCTCCTTTCTTGGGCATCCTTTCGACGAAGTATCTAAAAGACAAAGAGAGAGATTAAAACGCTCAAAATTGGCTCTTCGTTCTGTCCCGAGCTCACGTGCAGCGAGGAGGTGCAGCTTCAGAGCACAAGAACAAGAGGATGTCTTCTGGTCTTGCGTCCCTTTTTATCCGTCTTCAGGGCGGGCGTATACCCGCCCCTGCCTGCCCCTGAGGGCGTGGCTGGCTGCGTCGGTGTCTAGGCCAGCCCATTCTAGGGCGGGAACGAGCGCGCCCCAGCTACGCCGCTTCGGGCATACCAGCTGAGACGCGCCTCCCGCCCAAAACGGCTTCCCGGGGGGATCGAGGCACTCGACCATAAGTTCGGGGGGACCGATTCGGTCGCCCCTTTCCAATATGACTGCTGCATTTTACTATACAATCCTGACTCATTTTGCAAATACATAAGCAATTTGCTGCATTATTGGCTCCAACATTACATCAAAAAAGTGACGCAATAGAACAACAAAGAGGCGCAAGGGGCTTGTAAATCTGCTAAGGGTGGGCGTAGTGGGCGTAGTGGGGCTTCGCAAAGCTATGCAAAGTGGGCAAAAAACTACGCCCAACCATGCACTTTGCGTAGCCCCACTGCGCGCCACCTGCTTCCCTCCCGCCCTCCCTAAGTGCTTAAATTAGCTTAAAAATGAATTATATAAAACCACTTACCTTGTCCGCTGCGTCCCCGGGGCTGCCTCTCGTCCTCGCGCCGCCGGAGCTGCCGTCTTGGATACTAATGCGCATGTGCGGTCGCCCGCAAATTCGCATTTTTGCGCGAGAAATGCGCATGCGCGGGCGGCTGCTCGCTAAGCCCACTTAGCGAAGTTGCCCGCCCAGGGTTAAAATCTGCCCCAGAGTGTATGCCGCAGTGTATATATACTGACAGGGGTATTGTAGATTTAAAACACAAGTCTGATTCTAGACAAGCAACACTATTAATTACTCTTGAAGGGCTATTATGACTGCACACATTCCAGAAATGTAAATACTGCATTTTAGTGTACAACCATAACTCATTTTCCAAATACAAAAGCAATACTGGTTTCTAATTCTATCAAAACTTTAAAAAATGATACATTTTAGGCAGTTATGTGTCTGCAAACACAAAACGTATAAAAATGCTTCTCTCAGAATGATTCCTAAATGCACAGACTCACAATGTGATTCTAGACAAAAAAATGTAAACCTTGCATTTTACAAAAACACATTTACTAGTCTAGAAACAGTAAGGTGACTAAATACATTCTATATATCTAACTACTGCATTTTAGTGTACAACCCTGACTCATTTTGCAAGTACATAAGCAATTTCCTGCACTATTTGCACCAACATTACATCAAAAAAGTAACACAATGCAACCACAAAGAGGCGCAAGGGGCTTGTAAATCAGCCTCAAAGTGTTTGCAGCAGTGTATGTATACTAACTAGGGAATTGTAGATTTGAAACACAAGTCTGATTCTAGACAAGCAGCACTATTTACAGTGGAAGGGCTAAAATGACTGCGCACATTCAAGAAATAAAAATACTGCATTTTAGTGTACAACCATAACTCGTTTTCCAAATACAAAAGCAATAAATGGTTTTTAATTTCATCAAAACTTAAAAAAATTATGCATTTTAAGCAGTTATGTGTCTGCAAACACAAAACGTACAAAAATGCTTCTCTCAGAATGATTCCTAAATGCACAGACTCACAGTGTGATTCTAGACCAAAAATATTAGACCTTGCATTTTACCAAAACACATTTACTAGTATAGAAACGGTAAAGTGACTGCACACATTCCATGTATATAACTACTACATTTCAGTGCACAACCCTGACTCATTTTGCAAATACATAAGCAATTTGCTGAATTATTCGCTGTCAGGAACGCTGGTATATCGTCCGCCAGGCAATCTAGGAGACTTTCCGAACAAAATTATTGACCAGACTTCCATCAAATGTACGTCCACCACTAACTACCTACTACTAGGAGACCTAAATGTACATTTCTTGGACCCGGATGACAAGCAGGCCAGTGATCTACTCCAGGATTTCACCTCAATGGGCCTGGACCTTAAAAACCCACAGGCCACTCATGAAAGAGGGCAACTGCTTGATCCTATTCTCTCCAACATCCCCAACCTGAGAACCCTTGACCATATCCCCCTTCCCTGGACGGACCACTTTTTGGTCCCCTTAGTATGGGACATCATCACTCCGCCCCCTCCACCTCCCAAAACCAGAACGTATACCAGACAATGGCAGAAATTGGAACCAGACGTTTGGGCAGCCAAACTCAGAGAAAACGTTCCCCACCCCCCCCCACGACACCTTAGCAGGGGACAAAGAATTCAGTACCTGGATTACTCAATCGCTCGACGCCATTCTGCCTAAAACCCACTCTCTGAGACACACCAAGAGAGTTAATCCCTCACCCTGGTATACCCCGGAACTCAACCTTCTGCGTAAGGCTTGCAAAAGGAATGAACGTATCTGGAGGAAGGAAAAAACCGAGGAACAAAAAGAATCATTCCGTACCTCTGTAAAATTCTACAAAAAAGAGCTCCACAACACCAAAACTAGCTTCTACGAGAACAGAATTAAAAACGCTGCCTGCTCGGCCCATGAAACCTATTCAGTTCTTAAAGAACTCCTCCACGCCCCAGACCCCCCACTCAAACCCCTCGATCCCAAAGAAGCTGAAATTAAATGTAACAACTTAGCCACCTTCTTTGACGAGAAGATTCAAAAAATTCTTCTTACCATACCCCCCCCCGAACAGGCCCACACAGAGCAGGATCTCACCACCACCACCACCAATCCTCCTCTGCTGTCAGCCCACCCCCAACCCTCCCTGGACGCTTTCGGCCCCGTAACAACGGAAGAAGTAGGAGTAACGCTGGCCTCAATCAAAAGTGGCTCCCCCCTCGACCCTGCACCCCTCCGCTTCCTAAAAAAAGTGTCGAGCACCATCATCCCTCCCCTCACGGCCCTGATCAACTCCTCTCTCTCGGAGGGCATAGTCCCCCCCAGCTGGAAAGCGGCAGCAGTCAAAGGTCTATTAAAAAAACCCTCCTTAGACCCGCAGGACTTCGCCAACTATAGGCCCATATCCCTTCTCCCTGGAAACAGCAAGATCACAGAGAAGCTGGTAAACAAGCAATTATCGCTTTACCTAGAAAGCAACAACCTCTTAGCGGTCTCCCAGACAGGGTTCCGTCCAGGTCAGGGCACGGACATCGCCCTCCTGGCAGTGGTGGAGAAGGCCAGAAGCATTCTGGACACAGGAGGATCAGTGGCAGTGATCCTCCTGGATCTCAGTGCGGCCTTCGACACTGTTGACCATCCCACCCTAATCCACCGACTGGGAGAGATCGGACTAAAGGGTACGGCCTTGAAATGGCTAGAATCCTTCTTATCAGGACGCTCCTTCCAGGTGCGGGAAAACGACAGCTGCTCATCCACCATCCCCCTCCGGTGTGGAGTACCGCAGGGCTCATCCCTGAGCCCTACGTTATTCAACGTGTACATGGCCCCACTGGAGAAGAGGGTCAGCTCGTTCGGCGTGTCAGTTATTACCTACGCCGACGACACTCAGCTGGTCGTAACCCTTTCACACCCCCACCACGCCCCATCCGATCTCCACAGCTGCCTCTCTGAAGTCCACCGATGGATGAATCTCTCCTCACTGAAACTGAATGGGTCCAAGACTGAGATCCTCTTGATGGGCCACAAGGGGCCCTCTCTGCCACCTCACCTTTGGCCCAGTTGCCTAGGTGACCCTCCCGCACCCAAGGAAGAGGTCAAGAGCCTTGGTGTGTGGATCGAGAAGGACATGAGCTTTAAAACCCAGGCTAAAAGAACGGCAGGGACATGTTTCGGGCTACTCAGAGCCTGCAGGAAGATCTTCCCCCTGCTCCCCGATACCGCAAGGAGGCTCCTCATTCAGGGTCTAATCCTGGCAAGATTAGACTACTGTAACGCCATCTACCTGGGAGCCCCTGAAGCCACCCTGAACTCGCTGCAAAAAGTCCAAAATGCCGCCGCCCGCCTACTCACGGGCACACCAGGAAGATCCTCCGCCAGGCCGGCTCTTAAATCCCTCCACTGGCTCCCAGTCAGAGAAAGGGTCGTCTTCAAGGCCCTTTGTCTGGCCCATAAAACCCTCAACAATAACGGCCCCCCTCTTCTCAAAGAACTCCTAATCCCATACAAAGCGGAGAGAGACCTCCGGTCTAGCGTAGAAAATTTTATCGTAGTCCCTAGAGTCAGAAAAGCCAAGACCGGTGGCCGTCGCTTCTCGGTTCACACGGCCAAACATTGGAACCATCTACCACGAAGACTCAGGACAGAACCGAACTACCTCCAGTTCAGAAAAACCCTAAAGACCCTCCTTTTCCCGCAGACATAATTTCATCAGATGGCTGAAACCCTTAGAGAAACAGGTCAGCGCTGGGATGCTCTTTGAGTTACTACGCGCTTTATAAAACCATTAAATAAATAAATAAATAAATATTTGCACCAACATTGTGTCAAAAAAGTGACACAATGGCAGCACAAAGAGGCGCAAAGGGCTTGTAAATCTGCCCCAGAATGTTTGCAGTAGTGTATGTATACTTAGTGGAAAATTGTAGATTAGAAAAACACAAGTCTATTTTTAAACAAACAACAGTATTAACTACTCTAGAACTGGAAAAGTGACTGCACACATTCTACATTGTCTAGTACTGCACTTTACTGAACAAAGCTGACTCACCAAACACATTAATTTACAAAATGCTTTTATCACAATGGTTATCCAAATGCAGACAAACCCAGAATGTGGTTCTACACAACTAAACTACTCCTTGCACTTTAGCAGGATAAACCCATTACTCTTATTAAAAACAAAATGCACCAGATACATCCCCTCACAAATTAACAACCCACCTTTCAAATTAATTTGTAGATTAAGAATCATGTCAGTCACACACCAGATTTTCTTAAACAGAATCTCTGTACTTCACTGTTCTTAGCAAAACCGGAAAATGGCAAACTTTCCCTCTCATTCTACACATATACACATATAAATAACAAATCAAATTGCTTCCCACATTAATTCAAAAGCAAACACTCATTTCTATTGGTTGAACATTTGAACCCTTTCCAACTGACATAACATTTAACCCTACCCCCAATTTGCTTTCTGCTGTTACCATAGTAACACATCATGCAAAACACAACTGACCACAGAGGTCAAAAGTTCAGCACACTGTAAAACACTCCTCCTCAACAACTTTAGACTCTGCATAGGTACTTACTTATAGGTACCAATAAACACAAAGCCTCTTTTTAGAACAAACCAACATCTAAACACATAAACTTGATAGATATCTGAAAAATATATTTTTTTACATTTTTGTTCTTGTTTGGATATGTGTACCGGACGCCTTAGAAATCGGGCAGCATAAGTGGTACGATACGCGTACCCAACATGTGCACACCAAAGGTCGTGCTGAGCACCGCGCTGGGTACGCTCACCCTAATTTTACCGTAAATAACAAAAGCCCCGGGTAGGTGGTGATCACCAGGTCTGGGGGGCCATCACAGACCCCCCAATTAAAAAATGTAGTGCCCCGGGGGCAGATTTTTTTTATATAAAGAAAAAAGAAGCCCCGGGGGTGGCGGTCCCCAGGTCTAGGGGGCCTCATCTGGCACCCCACTACAATAAACACTTTGCCCCCAGGACTTGGCTCCCCCAGGAGCTAATTACAACTAAAGCGAGCAAACTTTCCCTCTCAAACTACACACTCAATTTACACACATATACATGTAAATAACAAATCACATTTCTTCCCACATTAATTCAAAAACAAACACACATTTCTATTGCTTGAACATTTGAAACCTTTCCAACTGACATAACTTTGAACCTTATACCCAATCTGCCTTCTGCCTGTTACCATAGACACAGTTCATGGGACACTTAACTGAGCACACAGGTCAAAAGTTCATCACACAATGTTTCTAATCAAAACAGCAAGTGTGCTTGACTTTTCAACAAATCAGCTTATCTTATGTAACGTTCCTTTCTATCAGTTTTTCTTAACCAATAAGAATCATGCTTTTAAAAAAACAGAAACATACACCCTAGTTTTCAGTGTAGAATGTTGTCAAACAACCAATCATTTCTTTTTTATTTTGAAAACTGCATCTTATCCACCATTTTAGAAAAATCTTAGTTTTCAAACTGACATTTCATTTACAGAGACCATCTTCAAAATGCTTGGAGTGTGGATTGTGGGACACAGCTATATTTTCTGGAGCCAAAGGTACGCAGAACAGAAAGGAATTCACAAAAACCTAGGTTTATCAAATGTAGACATTAAATGGATTGGACAGAGAGAAATAAAGTGACACCAATTGATGCCATTGGTTAAATCCTTTTTACATCTCCAACACCCTGACTTCATAATTGTGCAGTGTGGTGGCAACGACCTGGGTACTTTAACTGGGGTAGGTCTGGAAATGCTTATGAAGAACACCTTCGGAGAATTGATGGCACTTTTCCCCCAAACTGCCTTTGTCTATTCTAACATATGCCAAAGGCAGAAATGGAACTGGTCCAACCAATATTGTCTACAGATTGAGAAAGCTAGGAAACATGTGAATACATTTCTTTCTGCTTTTCTCTGAGACTAGAGAATGGGGTCCATTTACCAAAACAATCTGCATTTCAAAATGCATGGCCTCTATAGGAGAGATGGTCTACATTTTACAGATGAGGGGAACAGAGTCTTCCTCTTGAACTTTAGAATCTGCATCGGTACTTACTTGTTGGTACTAAAATCTCTCAATAAACACAAGGGCTCTTTTTAAAGCCACCCAACATCTAAACACATAAACTTGATAAATATCTGAAAAATCGGGTGGCATACGTGGTACGATACACGTACCCAACGCGTGCACACCAGAGGTCGCGCTGAGCGCCGCTCTGGGTACGAGTATCCTAATTTTACCGTAAAAAAATAAAATAAATAATCTGCTCTTAATTTGAATATTTAGTTCCCAGGGGAGGTGGCGGACCCTGGGGCTTGGGGGGCCTTTCACCCCTCCTGCGGGAGCCAGCATTGCTTTCCTACATGGGAAGCAGCTAACATGCTACTTCCCATGTAGAAAAGCAATAGTCTTTGGTTTTTGGAAGAGACAGCAGTTTGCTATGGTAGGGTGGGAGCAAAATACAGTGTCCCGGGGGTAGGCACCACACAACACTGAAGGAGCGGGCCCTGGGGCGTGGCAGTCCCCAGGTCCACTACAAGGCTCCAGGAGGGGGCTGTACGGCCCCCCTTCTGACATTTAAAGCCCCGGTAGGTGGTGTTCCCAGGGCTGGGGGGTCCATCACAGACCCCCAAATTTAGAAATGTAGTGTCCCTGAGAGGTGGGGGTTCCCGGGGCTGCGGGGGGGCTGTGAGCCCCCCGCATACATAATGTTAAAGCCCTGGGGGTGGCGGTCCCCGGGGCTGCAGGGAGCCCTGAGCCCCAAGCAAACATAATGTTAAAGCCCCGGGGGTATATCTATGATTTTACTTTTGATTTTCTCAGGAACTACTGCACCGATTTACACCATTTAACAAAAAGCATGAACTGTGAACCAAAATCTACCTTTTTGCCAAATTTGGTGTAATTCCGTTCAGCAATTCGGGCTGTAGCCGCAGCTAAATGTCCCTATGGAAAATTGCATGGGGAAAACACGTTTTGAGACGCCCCTTTTTTTCACCCACTGCTTGACAAATCACCCCAAAACTTTCAGGATAGGGGCAGAGCAGAGCGCCCCATCTTCTTGGAGAATTTCGCAAACATTCATCAACCGGCACCAAAGTTATTCCAAATAGAAGGCTGCGAAAAGATCATAATTTCCGTCTTTTTTGCGTTCAGCTGGAGACAGTTGGAGGTCATCCAGCTGGCAAGTAGTCCATTCTGGAATCTTGGGGCATCCAGCCCTGAATCCCTGCTGATCGTGACCGCCAGCTGAGTGTCGTCAGCGTATGACACCATGGTCATACCCCACTGCTTGACGACCTCAGCCAGCGGCCTCACGTAAAGATTGAACAACGTGGGGCTCAGCGAGGATCCTTGAGGGACCCCAAGGTCCAGAGGGTGAGATTTAGACTGATGGGGCGGAACGGTCACGCAAAAACATCGGTCAGCAAGAAAAGAGCGGAACCACTGAAGAGCGGGGCCGACGACGCCCGCTTCCTCCAGGCGCTGCAGAAGAATCCCGTGCGAGACTGTGTCAAAGGCGGCGCTAAGATCTAATAAAACAAGCGCTGCCGTTTGACCTGCATCAAGCACAGCGCGCAGATGCTCCACCATGAAAAGGAGGAATGTTTCCGTGCTGTGCCCGGCTCGAAATCCATTCTGCGTGGCATCCAAGATGTTGGCGAGCGTAAGATGGTCTGTGAGGGCAATGTTAACATGCGCCTCCGCGACTTGATCCGGCCAAGGAAGGAGCGATATCGGGCGATAGTTCTCAGGTTTGCTGGTGTCCAAAGACGGCTTCTTCAAAAGGGGCATGACCACTGCCTGTTTCCACTTAGGAGGAACCAAACCAGATGCAAGCGAGATGTTAATCAGGGAGCGGACCGGCAAAAGGTTGAAAGATGCCGAGTCTCTAAACAGCGCCGGCCTTAACGGATCTGCCGGAGACCCCGACTTGACTTGCTGGGCCAGTATCTTAAAACTTTCCGGTGTAAGGCAGGGAAAAGAGTCTAAGACATCCTGCCTGGGAGGGCTATGAGGCCCTTCACCAGAAGGCATGGCCGTTGGAAAGGCTCGATAGATAGTTTGGACTTTTTCCAGAAAAAAAGCCGCCAGAGTTTCACAGTGTGCAGTGGAACAGGTTTCATTCGCAGAGGCCTTTTTAGCCACAAGGTCCTTGAGGGCCTTAAAAATGGTTTTAGATCGATTCGTGCTGTTACGAAATTCGAGAGCATAAAATGCCGCACGAGCTCTGCAGACAGCGCGATGGTAGGATTTGACGGTGGCCAAATACATGGCTTTTTTACTGATGTCATACGTTTTCCGCCATTCTCTCTCAGCGCGTCTACATGAGCTTTTAAGTGCGCGCAGAGATCCATCGTACCAAGGACTAGGGTCCCGTAGTCCGCATTTGCTCGAGGTCACCGGAATAAGGAAATCAAGGGCCCTGGTAACCCATTCGCAGAAACGGTCATAGCCAGTTTCCACAATATCTAACGGGCCCGGCGGGTCCTCAGACAAAAGACCATGGAAATCCTCAAGTTTTAGTTTATTCCAATGTCGTCTGAGGACAACTCGAATCGTAAGTTTAAGAGGGGGCTCGAGCAATGGACACTAAATTTTCACCAAAAAATTATCCGTCCAGGCCAGAGGAGAAGGGAAAGAGACCCTTACCTCTGCTAGATTCGAAAAAAAGGGGTCCAGGATATGTCCACCTACATGGGTGGGATGCGAGACCAATTGGAGCAGTTGAAGGGCCTCAAGATAGGCCAAAGTGCTACTAACAGCAGGCACAGTCAGATTGTCAAAATGGAGATTCAAATCCCCTAAAATAGAAAAATTGGCACATCCTACAGCCAGCGAGCTAATAGCGTCAGGGAGGGCCTCCCTGAATGCCACATCGCTGCCCGGGGGGCGATAAATTAGTAAACCTGAAAAGGAAAAGTAGGGGGTGATGGAGATCTTAAACGAGGCACTTTCACAGCCAGCAATTTTTGACCTCTCCGATCACAGGGGTAACAGGATTTGACAGCAAGCGCTATACCACATCCTCTAGTGGAGCGATTGAGCGTGTAGACCGAATACTCAGAGGGGAAGGCCAGGTTAAGAATAGCCGTGTCCATTTCCTGTAGCCAGGTCTCAGTTAGACAAAAGATATCAGGTGACTCCTTTCCAATGAGGTCAGCTATATCGTGGTTCAGGTTGTATTGGCAGTAATGTTCAGTCCATCTGGATGCAATGATTTTAAACGGTACATCCATAAGTTTTCCTTGGAGTCGAGTAGTTCTTCCTTTGAGACATGTTCCACGGGAAAATGTTCAGATCTGATAGTGAATGATCCACAAGGTTACAATGATTGGCTACAGGCTGGTCAATTTTCTTATTAATTATTGCTGATTTGTGGTTCCTGAATCGTGTGCGGAGGTCATTCACTATTTGGCCTACATATTGTTTTTTACAGCTTCGCCGTTGGCACTGAATCACATAAATAATGCATGTTGAGCGACATGTAAGATGCTGCCTTATTGCATAGGTCCTTCTGGTAACATAACTAGTAACTGATGATGTTTGTAAAAGGTATTCACACGTGATGCACCTTTTAGAGTCACAGCAATGAACCCCTGCATTTGTTACAGCTTGCTTGAGTTCAGCTCTCACAATAAGAGATCGGAAATTTGGAGCTCTGCAGTAAGCAATGACTGGCAGTTTTGGAAAAACCTTTTGCAATTTTTCACAAGTGGACAGTAAGGGAAATGTTTTTTGCATTATATTTCTGTAGTTGGGAGCTGATGGATGATAGTCAACTACAAATGGAGTTCTGTCATTTTTGTTTCTGGCGTTGGTATTCCAAATAAGTGCTTCTCTGGGTAACTGCAAAGACTTGTCAATTTGTTGCTGTATGATATGCAGAGGATAGCCTCGCCTTCTAAATAATGTAGCAAGGTTCTGTAGATAGTCTTTACAGGTTTCCTCATTGCTGCAGATGCGTCTTATTCTGAGTGCTTGGCTGTAGATGATGCTCAGTTTAGGTTGATGTGGGTGACATGAAGTCCAGTTTAGATACAAATGAGCATCTGTAGGCTTGTGGTACAGATCAGTTGTAATTTTGTGTTCCTGAATGGTCACTAGCACATCCAGAAAAGTGAGATGATGCTTCTGTTTGGTATTGCTGCTGGTAAATTTGATGGTAGGATGGATATTGTTGATATTAGCTGTAAATGGTTTCAATGTTCTACTTCCTGTCAAGTCCAGTCAAGTCCTGCATTCCATATTATGAATATGTCATCAATGTATCGTAGCCATACCAGTGGTTTGATGCTAGAAGTAGCAAGTATACTGTTCTCTAGTTTGCCCATTAAGATATTTGCATAGGATGGAGCCATCCGAGTACCCATGGAAGTACCTTGTATCTGCAGATAGTATTTACCATTGAATGTAAAATTGTTGGATTTAAGGATAACTCTAGCAAAGTTAGTAAGCACATTTGTTGATGGTTTTTTCACAGTTCTTTTACTAAGAGCTTCAGATAACGCCATAAGCCCATCCTCATGTGGTATATTGGTGTATAATGATGTAACATCAAATGTAGCTAGAAGAGTATCATCATCAAATGTGTAGGTTTGGTTTAATTTTTCAATAATCTGAAGGAAGTGACTGGTATCTTTAACAAATGATGGAAGTTCCTGTACAATGGGCTGGAGGTGCAGGTCAACAAATAAAGATAGTCTCTCAGTGGCGGTGTCATTGCCAGAGATGATGGGACGTCCAGGATTGTTCATTTTGTGAACTTTGGGAAGCATATAAAATCTCCCAGGTCTTGGTTTGGGATGAACAAGTATATCTGCTGTTGTTTCATCAATGAAGTTTAAGCATTTGTACCCTACAACCATGTTTTTAATTTCTTTGTTCAAATCTTCAGTGGGATCAGTTTCTAAAGGTTTGTAAGTGTTGGTATCCATTAGTTGTCTCATTCCTTCCTCAATATAATCACTTACTTTCATGGCAACCACTGCACCACCTTTGTCTACCGGTTTTATAATGACATCCATTTTCTGTTGAAGGAGGTGGAGAGCTTTTCTTTCTTCTTTGCTAATGTTATCAAAAATCCCTGGCCCTCCAAAACTTATCGTCTAATGGCGAAAAACCAATTCAATCAAACGACCCACTGGAAGACCATATCTAAAAACAGAGTTTTGACCTTCCCTCATTAACATCTACCCAGTTTCTAGCTACTGGACAGCATTCACCCCCTACTGGGGCCAACGACCTAAGCCAATACGAGATTAAGGTTAGTGCTCCCAACGTCTCTTCAACAAATGGCAATAGCTGTAAGGTGGAAATAAAAACTTACAATTCCTACCAAGACCTTCATCAGGACCTAAGAAATACCCCCAAAATTAATAAAATCGAGTCAAGCAAATCAGACACCAACAAGTCCCATCATTACTCAACTGGAAAAAAGTTCTCTCCACTAGAATTTAGCCAAGTGGACCTTTTTGATATTCCAGCCATGCTTAAAGTCGAGGCCGTTCTTTCAGTCACTAATTAAACCTTGAACTCAATGGCTAACGTCGCTCATATGCATGCTGACAAACTAGATGCGTAGATCAATATCTTACACCTAGTAGCTGACTCAATAATGGGAATAGACACAAAGCTCGAGAAATTAAACTCGATGATATTGAGAGCCCTAAACAATGTGGAGCAAAATCAATTGCAAAGTTCAAACCGAACCTTGAACTCAAATTAAACTGTACCCCTAACACAGACCCACAATGGCTGCAATTGCAAAACTAGAATCACTCCCGGATATCATGTCTACCCTGATTGAAGATCTGAAGAACGTGGACCTGGCCACATCACAGAAAACTACTATTTCTTTGCACTCTCAACCTCACAATACGTCCCCTGGAACAAAAGCCCTTTCAACCAATGTCGAGCGACAGAGCCGCGATACAAATGACAAAAGAACAAAAAATTCACCTCATGGTGCCAATCCAAGTAGTCAACGAAATCACCTCCTCGCTGCCGCTAAAGAGCGGATACTAGGCCCCCATGGAAGTGATGACCACTCTAACCATCATGCAAAATTATCAGAAGAGAGAATGGACACTTGTAACTACGTGCT
This sequence comes from Lissotriton vulgaris, assembly GCF_964263255.1. Classification (NCBI taxonomy): domain Eukaryota; kingdom Metazoa; phylum Chordata; class Amphibia; order Caudata; family Salamandridae; genus Lissotriton; species Lissotriton vulgaris. The sequence goes on along the minus strand of NC_141689.1, from coordinate 774,461,188 downwards.
GTATGCCAGCCTCAACCCGAGGCAACCTCTGGACCAGGGGCAGAGTCAGCACTAGACGTAAAACTGTTCTTCATGCGGCTCGGGACTAGAGAATCCCACGCTCCCTGCTGAAGCGAGAGGTTTCCAACATTAAGGAAATCTAAACAAGTTAGAAACTAAGTGTTGAGCCTAACACTATGGAAATACTTCACAAGTTGTGTAAGTAACACATTTGTTGTTTGTTGTGTCTGTCCTGACAAATGCTCCGTAGACCCGGCTGGGCAGATTGGAGCAGAAACATATCGACCTTGTGAACCACGTGTTATAATGAGATTCTGTAACACGATCTCAATTTATACCCACCATTTCTAATAACAAAACTCTACCCTTTTACATTAAAATTGACTTACGGTGGAGCTTTGCTTTTTAAACACTACCTCCTAATTGCTTCTCACTTTCTTTGGGGGTATCCCACCATCTCTGGACACTACTACTCAAGCCAGAGGTTGCCTCGGGTTGAGGCCGGCATACAGCACGTTTTTGGACACCCAATGACAATGCCGTAACGTATATGTGGGGCGGAGAAACGATATACACCGCACAATTAACATAGCGTTTATGAGGGTGATTCAATTTACCCTACAGTCACGTAGTTACAAGTATCCATTCTCTCTTCTGATAATTTTGCATATTGAGTCTGGGGAAATAAATGGACCAGAAATCCTCCTCTCTACCTGTTGATTATGCATTCTAACCATCATCCAACATCGAAGGCCCAAGAAAAAATAACTCCAACTAACATCGAACCTGTCCTAGGCAACTCACAGAATTATGCCGGGCCCTCAAACACAACCCTTCAAACCTCGAAGTAAGGTAATCCTATATCTAGGAAGAACAAGAAAAAATTAAAGAAATTGAACAAAGCGGAAAAAAAGGGTAACGTATTACTACAGTGACAAGGAACAGATAAGAGCAAACTAAAAACTATGCTACCACCGTGAACGGAAACATCTGTTCTTTACAAGGAAGAGTCTACAGAAACCCGTGTCGTAACTCCACCCAAAGCAACAAATGTATATAATCATCTATCAGACGAAGTTAAGAACTCGACGAACGCCATGGACAAAAAAGAAATCGCAGAGAACAATAAAAACAAAAACCTGCACACTACTTCTATCAAGCCAAAGGAAATCTTGATTAATCCAACTAACAAATCCACTACGCCCACTGACCAAGCTCAAAAACTCATTGATGAGAACCTAAAGCTTAAAACAATAACTCATCACAATGATTTCTCCTTCTCTAAAATAAAGGACGAAATAACAAAGACAAAAAAAATTACAGAAGCCCCATCAATTCAACTTAAAAGAGAGATGAGAAGGGAAACAAAAAGCAAACAGATAATTCCCGGCCCTCAATGAAAGTAGATGATCCTCCGACCCAGGTCACTCAAAAAAAAAACGAGAGAAAGCGTCCCCCTCAAAGTCAACGGCCCTCCAGCACCTAATTTAAATAGTCTAGATGATTCAATGCTCTTAATCACCGAGAACCAACACACAGAGAAATTAGTGGTTCTCCCCAAACAACAAAACCCGATCAACTCAAAACTAAACTCTTGAGAGTCGTATCATCTCTTTCAAGAATACAATAAAATATTGCTTTACCCAGAATATGTATCCCAAGGAAAATGGGACATTTTAAACAGAGGAAACATCTTAAAATTATGCTCTCATCTCTTAGGATTAGAGAATATACAATCAACGGATATTGAAACTGTCGCCTTTCTGGAGCCAGAAGATGGCAAAAAAATGATTCGACAGTGGTTACATTCTCCAACAAAGGTCTGACCACAATATTAATGAACAACAAAGCTCAACTGAGTAACTGGGGCGTCCAGGTCAGCTTTCCTACCAGCATTAAATACCCAGACTTCCTAAAAGATAACACACAGAATTCACTAATAGCTGACAATAACAAATTATTGCTAAATCAAGGCAAGCAGATCCAACAGCCTTCTCTGACATCATCTGCCCCAAGACCAGGAACAAAATCACTGCCTTGGGTTGAGAATACCCTTCAAATAATAGCATCAAAAGAGGGCGGTCCTTGCAAATATGTCCTCATGCCACATAAAACTCAAGATTGGTCTTGGCTTTCTCAGGCCTTAGGGTAAAACACAGCAAAAAAGGAACAATGAAAGAACCACCAATGAGAAATTGCAATACCTTAATACCTGCTCCTGGAATATTTGAGGTCTAACAGAAGAGAAAAACGAACTGCTAACCGAAAGTCTCCTGAGGACTCAGGATATAATCGCTCTTCAAGAAACCTGGGCCCTGGAAAACACAGTTTGGGAAGATTTCACTGTTATTGAATCCCATACCATCCCCTCAGCCGTAGGTGGCCATGCCTCTGGAGGGGTGTTGATTCCCGTGATGAACACACGAGTCGCAAAGATCGCACTGCTCTCTCTGGGCCAGGGTGACAAAATTTTTATCAGCATTGAGATTCAGTGCCACGAAAAAGAAAAGCAGAGATGGCGAAAAATTATCCTCGGCAGCGTCTACTTGCATCTGTCTAAAGTAAGACGAGAGGTGACACTGAGCAAAATGCTCGCTGATATAATCAACCTCGAGGCTCTCCACCCAATTGACATATGGCTGCTAATGGGTGACTTTAACACTAATCTAATGGAGGTAGCACCCACTCTCACTTCCCAAATATCTTTAACAGATGAAATGTGGGCTACTCCGGAGATAAAATATCAGTTTCAAAGGAAGGAAGAAAAAGGGATAAAACTCTCAACACACCTAAACCAACTAGGCCGTCGCATTTTAAATGGAAGATTCGAGTCAGACCAGCCAGCGGCTTATACCCACTCAGCTCCCTTTCGAATGGCCACCCTAGATTATATATGGATATCTGTTACACACTTCCAGTTAGTACACCAGTTCTTGGTAACCCCCTCATTGGAAAGCGATCATGCAACTCTCACGTGTAAAATTGATATTATGCATTTACACTGCACGAAAATAGCATTGATTGGAAAAGAATCGAACATAGAGATCACCAAAAAACTAAGATGGTCTGAGGACGACCGGGAAACTATGGGAGCAAAGGTGGATTATCTACTGAGTAAATGGGCACCAGATTCCAATTGTCATCTGATAATCCCATCATGGGAAATCTTTGTGACGGAGTTTAGAGACCAATTAGCTTCAAAGTTGATAAATACTCAAGGTAAAGACCTTCCGGTTTCCTCTTCCATCTCCGAGCAAAAATGCTTTATAACTAGTATCAAATATAAACTAAACAGGCTACAGCATAACAGCGTCAACCACGAAAGTACATATAAATCTCTGGGGGGCGAAATAGCAGTCGCCTGAAAAGAATACAGAAAGGCCAGGTTCACTCTAAAGAGACTGGGAGAAGAACATCATTGGGTGGCTGCCCACGAGATTATAAAAAAAAAGATCAGCGAAAGTTCTGGAGTTGGATAAATAAGGCTGTTAAAGTTACTAAACCATACCTCACCTTTGGTGCAGGGTAGTACGGTGTGCAGCCTCTGCATGTTCGCGATACGGACGGTGGTGGAACTAGCCATCCGGAGCACGCACGCGGAGCGCTGGGCGTCTCTCCGGCAGCACCTGACCCAGCAACTGATTCAGCGCACCTGGGCTGCACGGCGCCTGCGAGTGAAGCAAGGCAGTGTAGAGGCTGGAGGCGAGCCGGTTCTTCAGCAGACGGCGTCGGCTTTAGAAATGGTGCCAAAAGGAAGGAGAGCCAGGGTGCAGGGGGCTGCCGTTGAAAATGCAGATGGAATAGAGACAGCCTTGCCATCAGCATCATCGGCATCGGCCGCATCCTCCGCACCCTCCGCGCCTTCCATGAGTAAAACTACAGAACAGGCAGCAGTATTTTCCAAGGAGGGGGAGTCTGCTAGTTTAAAAAAGAAAATACCTGAGATGTTCTCAGCAACTAAAACGAAGGATGCAGGAAAGTTAAAGTTTAAAAAACAGAATGAGATCCAGTCAGTGCTACCTGAAGTTCAGGGGTTGGGAGCAGAGGGAGTGCATGAGACGGTACCCGCTCAAGCTATTATAACTTTAACCCCTGCTCCCGCTCCCGACCAAGTACTGGTAGTGAATGGAGAGGTGATTATTACAGCAGAGAACTTGAGTATTCACCTCACCTCAGACGCTATAGCTTTGGCTTCACCCATATCTAGCACCTGCACCCTGTCTGATACTAGTGTGTCGCTTACCTCTACTGTGGAGAAGGAAGATGATGCGGTTGCAGCATTAAACGTGAATTCAGATTTGCTAAACAGCGATGAGCTAGCATTACCTATTGGTGGCGAGATTGATTCTGCTGATTTTTACTCCATATCAGATCGATCTATGTCATCCTCCGAGGACCTAGCAGAACTTTATGCTACTCGAATGAGCATGGAGGATGGATGTTCAGAGGAAGGGAGTGATCACAGCAGTTTGAATGTTGATTTAACGGAGAAAGATGGGATAGAGCATGGCACTGTTCGGAAGCTGCGATTAGATACTAGAGACAAAGATAGGTCAGAAGAAATTGCAAGCACTGAAGCTGTGGTGACTGATTTAGAGTCGGAAATGGAGGATATTTCCCTGGGGCTGATTTATCAAACCATGATGCAGCATAGGGATGAGACGCGAGAGGATATCCTGAGAGTTCAGAATTCTTGTAAAAAGCTGCAGAACTCTGTGAGGCGGTTGGTGAATTCGCACTCAGAATTTTTGACCAGGGCTATGGAGGCAGAATCACGTATTTCTTCGTTAGAGGATGAGGTAGCTCAACAAAAAAAGACTATTGAAGTACATATGGCTACCAAGGAAGACATTCATTGGAAACTTGTTGACATTGACAATCGATTCCGTAGAAACAATTTGAGATTTTTGCAGATTCTGGAAGGGAAAGAGGGGTCTGATACTTGAGGCTTTATAGTGTGGCTTTCAAAAGAAGCAATGACAGATGTTACCAAATAGGATTGGGATCGGGAGGTGGAACGGGCCCATAGATTTCCTTTTAGAGTTAATCCACGGGATCAGAAACCTAGAGTTATATTGGTGGCCTTCAATAGCTTTCAAGCTCGTGAGGAATTATTTATGAGAGCTCGCCCTGATAAAAAATGTAAGGCTCTCGAATGCAAATTTTTTGTAAGACCGGATCTCTGCAAACAATCTGTAGAAGTGCGATGGCAGCTAAGACAGCTTATATCAAAATTTCAAGAAAAAGGAGCGCAGGCATATTTAATGTTCCCTGCTAAGCTTAAGGTCATTCATAAGGAACGTACAAGATTTTTCATGACTGCCAGTGCATCTAAAGAATTTTTGGTGACATTGTTATTGCAGAGAGATATTGATTATGGATAGCTATAATTCTCTTTGAGATGTGCATATAGAGAGCAAAGAGCTGATAGTATTTGTACATTTATAAATTCGCTTTGGAGTTTCACAGAAGCAGGGGGATTGAGTATGGTGAGAATTAAGGGGGTACACTCTGTGGGGGGACGACAGGGGGATTGGGGGCAAACTCGCATCACAGGACCATAAGTCCTAAAGCCTCTATAAAGGGAGAAGGGCAGGGTGGGAGAGGGTGGGTGAGTCCAAAGAGGGAGGTCGGGGGGGGGAAGGGGTTCACGGGGGGTGCAAAAAAGGGGGAAAAAAGAGTTCACAGCAAAATACATGGAGAACGTGCGGATAAAAGTTTAAATGAAAAGAATGGTCTAGCAGCATATATTATAGTTTTTTTTGTGATCTTGGATGGGAGGGTGGTAGACAGATTGTGGAAGGTAATGGATTTACAAGTACAATTACAATGGTGAATAAAGGGGTAAGAATCTGCTCAATGAATATGTCTGGGCTGAATAATCCAATGAAAAGCCAAAAAATAACCGCAGAATTGAAATATACCCAACCTGACATAGTGTGTATACAGGAAACACATATCCCATGGTCAAAAAGGGGGGTGTTAAAAGATCTTGGTTTTACATTAGTTGCTGCCTCTGGACAGACTAGTATGATAAGGGGGGGTAGCCATACTTATTAAAGAAAACACTACAAATGTTGCTCGGAAAGCTGTGGATACAAATGGGTGCTGGGCCATCGTAGAGTGTAGGACTGGGGGCAGGCTGTTAACATTAGCTACAGTCTATGGAGCAAACTTGGATGACCCCGCTCCTTTGAACGAAATAAATCTGGAGCTAGTTAACTTTTCACAACCGATAGTGATTTGCGGGGATATGAATAAAACTTGTCGAATAATGCAATGCAGGATGGGTATGGAAATTATAAAGGTCGAAAACCAAGAGTGTATAAAGCTCTTGCTAATTTATTACAAGATCAAGGCTTAATTGATGTATGGGGAAAGCTTAGGGGGTGATAACGGGTTTACTTTTTACTCACATCCCCACAAAAAATTAGTTAGATTAGATTACTTTTTTGCCCCAGAAAACGTATTGGAAGGTGCTAAAATTAGAACTTACCCCAGAATCACTTCTGATCATTCTCCGATAATGGTTGAAATACAGGGATGAGCGAAGAGGTTAACACCCTCAATATTTTCTTATGATCGTAAATTGGGACTGAATAAAGAATTTAATGTACATGTGAAAAGTTGGATTCGATCTATTTTTATTAACAATCAGGGTACGGCTAATATTGGTATAGTGTGGGATACTTTCAATGCGGGGTTCCGGGGAGAGTGCATTCGTTTTTCATTTTGGCAGCAAAAGAAATTTAAAAAAGAACTTGATAAACTATATGAGCAGTTGGCATACGCAGAGATTCTTTTAACGAGGGAAGTTGTCCAGGGTAGAAAGGAGCTTTGGGAGGTTGAAAATGGGGTAGCAAAGGCTAGAGCTAACATTATTGGCTTTTGGAATACAGAAATTGCAAGGAGATTCTTAACTTCTGAAATGCAAAGTTATAAATTTGGGGAAACAATTGGCAAAAGATTAGCGGTAAGATTGCGAATGAAGCAGTCAGCTCGGAACATCAATGCAATGAAAGACTCTCAGGGTGTATCTTACTCAGAGCCGGAACAAATTCTCAATATATTTCAAAAGTTTTATGCTGAATTATACTCGAAGGAAGATAGGTCAGATGCAACCACTGAATGGAGTGATAGATTGGATATAGGGCTGAAAGTCTTAGATTCTGTAATTGCAGATGAATTGGATTTACCAATAACAATGGTAGAATTAGAAACGGCAGTAAAGAGCTTGGCAGTTGGTAAGGCCGCTGGCCCCGATAGAATACCTGCAGAAGTATATAAACAATTTTTTAAAAGCTTAAATAATGAAATGTTGCCTGTAATGTTGGAAGCACAGCAGGGAAACCCACCTAGTACTTGGTCTGATGCGACCATTGCGGTTTTCTGCAAGAAAGGCAAACCTGCGGATAATGTGGGATCTTATCGACCAATATCCCTATTGAACGTTGATAATAAGATCTATTCAAAGATTTTGGCCAACCGATTATCTAAAGTTGTAACATCCTTAGTTTCTCGACAACAGCACGGTTTTATACCGAAAAGAGGAACGGTGGATCACATAAACAAAGTCATCACGCTGTTTGACATTGCGGCAGTAAATAATCAGAAATTAGCGCTTTTTCTGTTAGACGCAGAAAAAGCGTTTGACAGGGTGTGTTGGGACTACTTATGAAGATTATTGGCCAAAATGGGATTTGGCCAGAAATGTATTAAGTCAATCAAATCTTTATATTCTAAACCAACTGCCAAAATTTCTGTTTTGGGAGCACTCTCCGACTCTTTAAACTTTACTAGAGGGACTCGCCAAGGTTGCCCTTGCTCCCCATTATTATTTGCTTTGTATATTAATCCTTTTGTAGAACAATTAAACCAAAATCCTCCTATACCCCCTTTATAATATTTGATTTTGCTTTTTCTGTTTTCGCTTATGCGGATGATATCGCGGTTATCACTGTTAATCCAGATACCGCCATTTTAGAGATTGAGAGGCTTGCAAAAGATTTTGGAATTATAACTGGCTAAAAGCTCAATGAATCAAAAACTCAGATTTTATGTTCGGAAGCCCTAACATGGGAAGACAAGAGAGTGGTGAGAGAGGTTACTTATCTTGGGATATTGATCAAGGCCAATATGACAGAACTGATTGACTCTAACTGGAATACGGTATATGACACAATTAAGCTATCACTTGAGAGATGGGAACGAGTATACCTGACTATTATTGGACGCAATAACATTATAAAAATGAATGCTTTACCTAAAGTGTTATATTTGTTTAGGTCAATACCCTTGGAATTTCCAAAATCCAAGATACAGTCTTTGCAATCCTTATGTGGGAAATTCATTTGGAGTCCCGGAAAACCAAGACGAGCTATGAAACCTTTGATGTTACCAACTGAAAGGGGAGGGTTAGGGGTACCAGATTTTTTTCTTTACTATATAGTTTGTTTTTTTATTGAAAATGAGAATATTGATTACAGGGGAGTCAACTGAACATATGTATAACCACCCATCAATATTTGAAATCTTGTTGGGGTCTTGTGTGAAGCAGAGTTTTTTTATTGAAATTGATGGCAGTTACTATAAGCAAACCCGATTTAAGGTATTAATGGGAGCTTATAAGACTTGGAGATGGTTGATTCGAACAACGGCAATTGGGAGGTTTTCGTATTACACTCCCTTTAGTGCATCAAGGTTACTGCCAAGCATATTTTTGGATGGAATGGCTCTAAACTGGCAAAAAAAGAGGGGTAAAACGGCTGGGCGACATGTGCATGGTGGGTGGCAAGTGTAAATCTTTTGTGGAATTAATTGATCAGTTTGCTCTACCCAGAAGCTACTATTTTAAATTCTTACAAATTCGGGATTTTCTCATAAGACAAAAGTTAATTTTACAAAAGCACCAAGTTATCGAGGGGGTTAGCGGACAGGTGAAAATTGGTACTTTGTATAGAATGTTAGTAGAAGAGAAGTTGGACAATCTTGAGAAAATAAGGGTAAAATGGGCCTACAGTCTAGGGGATACAGAAGTAGTTGTGGAAGACCTTATCTTATTGTCTAAAGAAGCTTTAATGTAGGCTAATCTAAAAGCTCAATTTTTCAAAACCCTGTTTGATTTATATTATACGCCTGAACGCATGTCCAAATGGGGAGAGGGTTTTGATGGAAAATGTTTCCGGTGTAAAGCTGACCATGCCTTGTTGGCCGGATTTATAGAAGAAATTGAAAAATGTATGTCTTTAGTACTTAATTTTCGCCTGACTATTACGCCTGCGATGTTAATATTGGGGAAAATTCCTAATGATAATCCTGCGGATAGATTATATTGTTTTCGCCATTTTATTTTCTTTACAATGACTTTTGCACGAATGTGCATTGCTACTGAGTGGCTACAGGAAAAGCCACCGTTATTTCAACAATGGCGAGCACGAATGTATAGCCTATGTAAATTGGAGTGGGGACTCTTTTCAGTTACTGGGTCTAGGAGAAAGAAGAAAATGGGTTTGAAAATCTGGGGGGCTTTCTCAGATTATTATGAAGATTGAGTACGTTATGAAGCTTAAATTGTAATTATATTTGTTATAATGTATTCTGTGCACATGTATAATTCAGTTTATGTTCTTGCTATTGGATGAATTAAGCCGATCTCCATATGTATTATTTGATTTATCTCTTCTGTATCTTTTTGGTATTTTGGTATTATTTCATTTACGATGATGTATTTATGCTGTGTATTTATGCTGTCAACCAATAAAATAAAATAAAAAAAAAATAAAGTTACTAAACCATCAAGTGTAACAAACATCTCTCCAGCCGATTGGGAGGCTTATATCAAAGCTCTTTATACCAAACCAAGTGACATAACTTGTGACGATCTCTCCATCCTCCCCCACATCAGCTCCCCCGACAACGAGACGCCAGCTACCAAGGTAACCCCAAACCAAGTTGCATTCATAATAAAGAAAATGCGCTCAGCTGGTACCCCAGGACCAAACGGAATTCCCACCCAAGTACACAAAGCCTCTGCTCAGAAATGGGCCCACCTGCTGGCCCCTCTCTTTGAAACCGCAATTCTGGGCGGCTCCATCCCGGCTTCCTGGTGAGGATCGCTGCTTGCCCCCATCCATGAAAAAGGCTCTCGCTCCAGCCCCGACAACTATCGGATGATAGCCCTTCTTGACGTAGATGGAAAGGCGTACGCGAGTGTCCTTTTATCAGAACTGACAACCTGGGTTGAAAATTTTAATGTAATTCCCTCTTCACAAACTGGCTTCCAAAAGGGCTGTCATATTGAAGACAATTTAATCTGTCTATCCCATATGATCGAACTCACACTAGCCACAAAAGGAAAATCTTTATACCTGGGCTTTATTGACTTTCGAAAGGCTTTTGACAGTGTGATTTGCCCCAAATTGTGGGAAAAATTGGCTAAATGGGGCATTCCTCAGCCCTTATTGAGAGCTCTCATGTCACTACATACAGATACCTGGGTGAAAATAAGAGTCACCTCGAGATGGCCTACAACCAACAAAATCTTGACCACCAGAGGCCTAAAACAAGGATGCATCCATGCACCCCTACTTTTCAACCTGTATTTAGCAGATCTCCCGAAATGCCTAGCCGGATGTCAAGCTTTCCCCCGCGAATCGAACTAACAAAGATCCAAACCTTTCAGTATGCTGATGATACCACCTTACTCGATCAGACCCAGGTGGGACTCCAAAGATGATTCAACTCCCTCGTGCAGTACTGTAACATCAATACCCTGGAGATTAACATCGGCAAAATGAAAGTTATGACAGTCTCATCCTTGAAAACAAGAAAAAGCACTTGGCTCATCGAAGGCAAGGCACTGGAATCGGTCTCTACATACAAATATTTGGGTGTCTGGATAGACCATAAGGGGAGATCGACCGCTCACATTACCGCAATGCAAAGTGTCACCCGAAGTTTGGAGGGAGCCTTCATTAGAACAAAGAGCGCGCTCCACTCTCCAGATCTCGCCCTACTAATAAGACAGATAGGCGCAAAACTTCTGCCGACGATAGCTTTTGGTGCTATAACCTATAAAGACAAAATGGACCATTCACAACTAGTTAGTTTAAAAGGTGGCTTAGACTTAATCTCCAACCCCATAGGATAGATGTTACGTTTTTTTTTATAGATTTGTAACTGTGCTATTGTAAATTGGCACTTACTGATTTTCTCCTGGATGAACAGCGCATATCTAGGATGTAGATTTGTTCTTGACATGGTGGTTGATTCTGGCTTGAATAAATATATTCACTGATAAAACCATATGTTTCAGGGACGTTATAGTTAGCTGGACATTTCACTTATACAAAACCATGGTCAGTGACATCACTGATGCCATAACTGATGACATCTCAAATGACATCACTGATGACATAATCCATGTGAAAATCTGATGCACCTCCTTACACTCTAATATAACCTTTGATACACCCACTGTAAAATGCAGACAGACGTTTTCGAAACCATTGAGACACAAATATCAGTTACTACATACGCACTCACTGATTCCTAGGTCGAAACACACATCCACTCATTCACCCATGCAATCACTTCTACATGCAATCACTCATCAATACAACATATCATATGTACTCATACACATATTCAGACACTCACACATGGAGTTACTCACACACCTAGTCAATCATGCAAAGAATCAATGTTAGTATGAATTTGTAGAGCGCACGTTCACCCTGGGGTTTCTTGTCGCTGTGTACCGCTGGGGAACCCGTCCTGGCTTTCCCTGTGAGATGGTCCCTATTGGGCATCCCTAAGGTGAAGCCAGGCATCCCCAGCAGCGAGAGGGCCATTGTGGAGATTGAGCAAGCTATTGCCCAGAGTTGCAGCGTGGGACCCATGGTTAGAGGGGCACAGAGGCGAGATTTATCAAGCCCGCTGACATTGGTTCCGTACCCTGCCGTGTCGGGAATTGAACCCTGGTCCCGGGCCAACCTCTGTTTCTGGGTCTGCCGCCTCTAACCGGTGAGCCACACTTAAGTACATTTTAAAAAGACGTGCATACTTTTCGTGGTGAAAAACTGACTGTAACAGTAGTCTGTTATAAGTTATAACTTAACAATGTTTAAAACTTAATTAGCAGTAATTCACATGTAAGGGTGGAAAAAGTGTGACGCAGCAGCTATGATACCTGACTTGGGACAACAGCATTCACAATTGGAATTATTAGATGTTTTTAGTCATGAGAATGCAAATGACACAGTTTGCCAGCTGACAGTTATTTACCTCTCCAACGTATGTACATATTAAGGACCTAATATGTGTTAGGATCAAAATCAAAACCTTTACCGCTTTACATTTTTTAACTTTTCCCAACATGTGCACAAGTTAAACAGCTAAAACGTGCATTTGGGCCCTTACCCTGCATCAGAGCCTTGCGCGTGTTATTCTCAATATGAGCCTTATTGCTCATATTACCACATATTATTTTCCCTAAAAACGTATAGGATTTCACAATTTCTAACTTTTGGCCGCCTATTGACCATGTGAAATTCCCATGAGAGTATCTTTTCTTTCCGGTTAAACACATAACCTTGCTTTTGGAGATGTTAATCTGTAAAAAATGCAACTCTGCGAACACATGTAATGCATGCAGACGATTTTGAAAACTTTTCGGTGTCAGATCTAATAAAAATATATCGTCAGCATACATTAAACATGCAATAGCTTTATCTCCCAAAACAGGGGCAATACCACTACTCAGAGACAGAGCTTGAGGGAGATCATAAACATAAAGGGAGAATAATAAGGGGGCCAGTAAGCATCCTTGTTTGAGACCATTGGCAGAGGGGATGGAGTGCGACAAACCTCTTTCACCTCCCATCATTATTCGGCACAAAGTGTCCGTATGGAGGTCCTGTATTAAATCCAACAGTATAGGTGACATGCCTAAGGCCGATAGTTTCCTCCACAGCAAAGGACGGTCAACTTTATCGAATGCTGTGGAGAAATCTATGAAGGCTGCATATACTTTTCCCCCCCGGACCGTGATACATTTATCCATAATCACTTGTAAAGCTGTTAAATTATCTAGGGTGCCGTGGCCTTAATGGAAGCCCGTTTGCTCAAAAGGAAGAATGTCACATCGATCCACCCACTCAGTCAATAATCTCAACAGGCATTTAGCAAAAACTTTGCCGATGGCGTCCAAGAGAGCAATCTGGCGGTAGTTTTGGGGAGAAAGTCGATCGCCCTTCTTGAAAAGGGGGACCAAAATACTCCCTTTCCACGAAGGAAGGACTGACCTGCTTAAAAAGCAGTATGCAAATACAGGAAAGAGAATTTTACTCCATTTTAAACTGCTCTGCTTTAGAGCAGAAATAGGCAGCTCGTCTGGACCCATAGCTCCAGATGAGCGCATTTCCATATGGCTGAGATACCCGCCACCCCCTCTCAACACAATCCCCAAGAATTGGGAAACCGGAAACAGTTCTTGAACTTTTGGAAGGCGGGAAGGGAGTGACCCTTCCCGGCCGTATTTATTAAAAATATGAAACAAAATTAAAACATTAAAATAACAGTTTCATATTATGTACAATTTCATTTCCACATTACGATGTTTGGCTAACCTTAACAGATCTCTAATACAAAGGTTCTCCTAGCCGAACTAACATCCTACAAAACATTTGACTTGAAATTGTACATCCTAACGTTAAGGGCCAACGGCAAGGTCGTAACCGGTGTCAGATCCCTAAACCAGAAATACCCCCCTCACTTGTGAGAGGAGCGACCGCACAGAGGTGTACCTCAAGTGCATCTACCAATTTCCCTTTGTACTTGACGGGGGCACCAATAAACTCGACGCCATTTAACGGTCGTTCGAGGACTCGTGTGAGGTGTCTAAAAGGTAGCGTAAACCCCCTCCCGCACCCCACACAACTTACCCATCTGCCGTCGCAGATGTCCTGGCCCCGGGAAATTCCCCAGGAGGGGCAGTAGCCCCTCCTATCCAGGAAGGGGCCTTGACCACCTTTCCTTTCCTTCCGGCGGCCTCTCCTTAGACAGGACCGCCTCCCCGTTGAGGGGCCAATTGGCCACCTCCCCCGAGCGCTCCCATCCGTAATGGGTGACGCCCCCTCATAGGGATCTTCGAATTACTGCTCAACTATCATGACCTTACCGCCCGACCAAAATAAATACGACAATTCTACCTAAGTTACTAAGATTACAAAGCAAACATCATTTATTACCGAGCGTAAATACTGATCAATCCTTGTTCCAAATTACTTTATTTGCAAAACATACTGAAAATAACCAATCTTTATTGCATCGTAAGAAATTTCACGACAATCATCACAACCTGTAAGAAAACAGAGAAAACAAAAAAGATACTATATCAACTGTATTCACAACGAATCGCTGTTCTCAGGGGCTGGTGGGTGGGTCAAAATTGCTCTTCGTTCCGTCTCGAGCTCACGTGCAGCGGGGAGGTGCAGCTTCAGAGCACAGGAACAAGAGGATGCTTTCTTGGCTTCCGCTCCTTTTATCCGTCTTCAGGGTGGGCGTAAACCCGCCCCCGCCTGCCTCCGAGGGCGTGGCCGGCCGCGTCGGTGTCTAGGCCAGCCCACTCTAGGGCGGGAAAAAGGCGCGCCCCGGCTACGCCGCTTCGGGCATACCAGCCGAGACTCGCCTCCCGCCCAAGATGGCTTCCCGGGGGGATCGTGGTACTCCACCATACGTTCGGGGGGACCGAATGGTCGCCCCTTTCCATTATTGCCTGTTCTATAGACTTTTCAGACGGAGATTCCTCTACGGCCCAAGGAACCGCCATGAAACTTCCAACAGGAACAGAAACGCCATTACTTGCATAAAGATTTTTCATATGGTCAACCCAGACACGTTCCTCAATAGGGATGGGTGAGGGCATTGTCCTTGCACCACAACCCCTACCTATTTAGGACCAGAACGTTCTTGCTTGGCCATGAAAAGTTGCCTCCCTCAGTTGTATCCAAAGTTGGTCCTCCCTATCTTTACGTAATCTGAATTTCAACCTTTTCCTTCTTCTTTTTAACAGGGCTATACATCGAGATCTTTCGGGGAGAATATTCAAATATTGATCCCTTACCAATTTATTTATTTCTTTGTTCAACAAACGAAGGGAACTAGGAGGAGGGATCGGGGGCCTATCTCTTTTGGGATGTCTAGCTAAAGAAGTCACTTTCATCAATAGATCTGAAAAACGTACAATTTCAGCTCCATCCCAGTTGACCAAATCGGAGATTGCTTCATCAAGGATGCTCTCCAGCCCACTAAGGGCCTTTCTATCCCAATGACATCTCCCTGATGCGCTACCGAAACTGACCAAGTCCCTATTTAGCGACCAACGGTCAGACATGGGGGGAAGAATATTTAAAGAGATGTCCAAGGTAGAATGGTCGCTAAGACACGTTTTAGAAATCACCAGATCATTCAATAAAACAAAAGTAGGATTATCAGCTATAACATAATCCAATATTGATTCTCCCTGGTATGATTCATGAGTGAAATTTGCCGGGGAATCAGACGGAAGTCGTCCATTGACCACGATCCCATCCAGCTCGAGTACCTCTTCCAAAAGAATTTTCCCTCTCTTATTAGTTTTAATGTTCCCAGGCAAAACAGCTTGGGGAATGTGCAGAGATTCTTCCCTATATTTATTTCTGAATAAAGACAAACTTGAGTTAGAAATTTTGCAATTAAAATCTCCAACCAAGATTATATGAGCAGATGGAGTATTCTCACGCACTTTCTTAGCATAGGAAAAACTTTCTTCAAAATTGGATTAAAATACTCATCGGGAGGAATATACACATTAATCAAAACCAGTGGGGACGGAATTTCCACATTATCAAGACAGAATAATGTAACGGCCTGAAACAGGTTACTGGGATCCAAAAAATGTGAGAAGTTCCATTTTATCCGATTTGCTGAACAACAAGCAATACCCCCTCTTGCATGGCCTCTTAAAGAGGCAGAGGCTTTACCCTCCAAAATAATGTAATCACTTCCCACAATAAGATTTTCAGTGCGCCATGTCTCTTGGAGACAGATCACGCTGGCCCCAGAAGATAGAAGGAACTCGATTTTTTCAGAGTTATTCTTTACGCCAGCTGCATTCCAAGACAGGATTTTTAAATTACTGCTAAAGATCAGATCGCCTTTCCTGACTCATAATGGGTTTCTTCGCAAGAACACCCGGCAGCCAATTCCAACGGGAGCTCTCGTCTTCATTTCTATTGCGCACAGAAAGAAGAGGAGGATTAATTTTGGATACGCAGCGAATATCCTTAGAAAAAAAGATTTTTAAGTCATTGTAAGCGTCAAAACGTTCTTTCCTGCCCAGAGCTGATGGAAAAAGAGGGGTAGTAGAACATAATCCCCTTGGGGAGATAGATAATCTATCCTTCAAATCATTCCCCCAAAAAGGAGTGACATCAATCCCCCTACTCTGAAAGCTCTCAGAACACTGAAGAATCAAATTTACAATGAGCTTAGAATGGAATTTAGCCCTCGTTAGAAATCTGCCCTCAGTTTTACAAATAAAAATCAGGTCTATATCCGAAGATTGGATTAATTCCAATTTTTCGGACTCATGAAAACATTTAAGAAGAGCAGCTCTATTCAAAATACAATCAGCCTCGAACAGAGGAGAAAAATCGAGGATAAATGTATTTATATTTTCCTCTTTCCTGAAGACAGTGGTTCTGCTTGTATCCTCTACACCTACCGTGAAGCCGGAAAATGACCTAGCCAATGGGTTAAGAACTGACAAACCCGTATCCATAGGATTATTAGTGGTCGCCCCTAACTGACCTGGCCTAAGTAACTCACTCTTAACAACTTGGCATCCACCCTTTACAACATTAGAGACAGTAGAGATAGAATTAGAGGTAGGATTAGAAGGCAATTTGGGAGGAGATAACATTTTTTTGTTGGAAATAGTAATTGGTTCTAAGGGGAGAGGCTGGGAAGGGTCATGAATTACTTTTGAGACCCCCACCATATCTTTAACCCCACTTGGAAGCCCCTCAACCACATCTTCTTTGATAGAGGTTTCCTGCTGGACTTCAAAGAAGATTTTCCTCCGCCTATTTTTTTTCAATCCTACGAATTAACTTCCTTTTGTTTCTTCCCTTCTTATTTAATTTCCCAATTTTTACTTTTTTCCCACTAACAGCCACTCCCAAAACTACCCTATTTTCCTTGACATTCTGTTGATTAAAAATCGCAAAGCATTCCTTTTCCTGCTTCACGCTCAAGGCGGTTGGAGCTTCAACTATAGAGCTATCATGCTCCACCACACAATTAGAAGCAAGTATATGTATAGGGGAGACCAACTTTTTACCAACTATAGGCACTTGGGAAACCTCAGAGGGAACAGGTACACTTTCCAAAAATGTGTTATTCAACCCATTGTCCTCCGGAGAACTGACACCAAAATTAGAGAGAGGAACCCTCTCCTGACAAATATTTAATAACACTTTAGAATTTGCGTTACCGTTTCCAAAACGCAATCCGAGCCCCCTACAAATAGAGGACAGCAAGCATTCCAATGAAATCAGAGACTCGGAAATGGGTTTATCGGAACTAACAGGGTTAGAATCGTCAAGGCCTGTTATGTTAAGGACGGGACTCATTGAAGTGCTGTTAGCGATAGATTTATTAGAAGGTGTACTACTGTAAAGTTGGAGGCCAGAAGGAACGAATGTTGCCGGAGTCTTTGCGAGAATGGAGAGCTTGCTAGGCTCATCGGCAACATAACGTTTGTAAAGCTCCAAGTCCGTTTCAGAGGATACGGATTTATTAATCTCATCTTCTCTCTGAGTAATTAAGCTTGAGGAGGATTTTTGAATAGACCCGCTAGGGCGATGTTTAGGAAGATGCACGATGGAATTGGGGAGGGGGTTATGAACTAAGGCCTTCACACTTTCACTTTTGGGATTATTCACAGGGGTACAGGAAAGGTTTGAGGGCAATGAGGCAATTTCAACTACATCATTTGTATAAGTTTTGACCTCTTCATCAATATTTGACACTGATGATCTTTCAGGAACACAAAGGTCCTTTACGTGTAATGGATCTATCATATCCTTGCTGATTTCGTCCTTATCAACCAGATGCAGTTTTGCCATTGCCGCTTTATTCGAACCCCGTTCCCACAGACTGAATAGCTGGCAGTTACCCTTTAAGAGTTTTGTAAGACCACCCTTATTTCTAAGTGGGTTAGATTTAGTTTTGGAACATACTCTGCCCAGCAAGATTCTCCCGGACCTTAGTTTCTTAGCGGTCATCTTTAGACGTGAACCTGGTAACTCTTAAATGCAATAGCACCTAATAAAGCTTTCAACAGTACTTATATAATATGACTGACCACACAATTATTTAGCGAGATCACAAAGTTAGGGGATAAGCCCAGCTCCAGCCTTCCTCGGCCTCTGAGGGCCTCAGAGGGTCCGCCCTTTGTCCGGGCTTCGTCCGGGTCTCGTCCCGCTCGCGTCCCGCTTCGCGTGGTGCCCTAACTGCTTATGAGGATTTCAACAAATGAGGGGGCGGAGCCGCTGCAGGAAGAAGCAACAGCTGATTCAAAGCCTCGCAGTCCCGCAGCAGTGAAGTAGCAGGCAGTAGCACTCTGGGAAAGCGAGTGCGGCGCTACTATCGTCCTTCCTCAGCCCGAGCGACAGCACAGCCTGTTGGACTCCAAGTCCGCCACGGTAAGCAGCAGCAAAGTTCAGCGTCGGAGAGCTATTCAGCCAGTACCTAGTAGCCACTCCACTCAGCCTCCATCAGATAGTGCTCACCCCGTCGCAGAGAGGCAGGCGGGCGCAAATTATAGTTCGCTTTCAGGAGCACCCCCCCTTTCAGCCACGCAGGGGGATGTTGGGTTTGTCCGGTTCTCACCTCAGGCTCCACCACAGTGTCCAGCAGCAGCGGCGCGTAAGGATTGGCCAGCTCAGTCCAGAAGCAGGGACCGCACACCACAGCACTGTCCAAAATGGCGCCTCAGTAGTTGTATTGTTTGGCTAGGCACAGCACCTCTGTCTCGCAAAGCCTGCTCTCCGCCACTGTGCGGGAACTCCCAGTCCGTATGCAGTATTCGAGACGACCAGCCAGCAGTGTCCCCTGAGACAAGTGTTACCCCGTGGCAGCGAGTGGTGACGGCCTCAACCCCCAGAGAATGGCAGCAGCAGTCAGTCTCCCCTCGCCAGGGCAGTGCTCCGCTTTACAGTTCGCCTCAGTATATCACAGGCTTACCTCCTTTGCCCGTGCTGGAGAGTCTTCCAGGCCGTGTGCATGCTAGGGGGAGCCTGCCTCAGTCCACTTCGCCACCTCCTGCCCCGCCACTTCCAGGGCCAGGTCCGCCAGCCGCAGAGTTCCCGCCTCTCTCACTGGTGTCCGGGTGGCGTGAGCATCGTGTCTGGAGCGGGTCTTCGTGCTTCTTCTCGGCTCCGTCCACCCACGCTGCACCTCCGTCTCTGCTCAGCGCCGGTCAGTGCCGTCGCCCAGCGCAGAGCCTCACACGACCGCTCCGGTCGCCTCGCACCGTCGGCTTCTCCTCTTTTTGGTCACCTCCTGCAGCCGCCACACCAAACAGGCAGGCTTGGCTCAACGAGCTGCTACTACGGCAGAAACTCTATGGTCGGACGGACGCACACAGAGCGTTGACACAAGTCCCAGAATGCAAAGTCAGCCGTATGGCAAATGTGCTACGCCACTCACTGCATATTCCTGTGTGGACTCCACATGCAGACATTCTAGTGGGGGAGGTGTGGCGTAGGGTTGTTGATCTGATGCCTGACAGAGCTGTGTAGGAAATGTGCAGTGGTCGTGGAAAGCTCAACAAGGGAAAAGACTCTCCTGTCCTCTCAGGAACCGAAGCAGGCTACATAGGATAGATCTGTCAAGGAATGCAAAAATACCCACCAGCACTTTTGTGCGTCGAAAATTATACAATACCTCTTTATAAGAGGAAAAGTCATCTTCATTTAGATTTAAAAAAGCCATGTGCCAGGATGCGTTGCTGCAGCACTGTGAATTCAAGTGCTTAAAACTTGCCCTGTATGTGTTACACCTTAGACTTCCTATATGGGGTCCTTAACTGCTTGTATTACACTACATCTCCCACAATGCATTGGGTGGGGGGATTAGGTTGTGTGCTATCCCAAGCTGCATCCAGGACATATCAGATGACATCACTGCCTTTAAAAGAAGACCGCCCCGCTCCAAGGTGCAGCCACTTGACATTTGACCCTGCAATGAAAGCAGTCTCATTTCCCGCTGCTGAGTGTCTTTTTCTCTCAGCTGGAGTTGTTTTGTTTTTGCTCAGTTCAAGGTTGCGCTTTCACCACGTTTGTTCCCACCAGCCTACAGCTGCATGGACTTTGTTGCACAACCCCCAATGAGTGTGCTGTAGTGCTGTTTCTTTAGTACTCATAAACGTTGTCTCGGTTGAATCCGAGGAGCATTATTTTTCTATTTTTGTTTTGAAGTTAGTTTAGAAAAGGATAGGAAAGTCTACAACCTCACATATTCGGATCTTTTGACAATAATTGTTTCTGAAGTGCACTTATTTATCAGTCTATCTCTTCGCTCCTGAGGATATCTGTTTAACTGACAAGCTGTCCTGAATCCCGGCAGAATGGGGACTGGGACAGGGAGTCAGGGGCGTTGAAAGAACAATAAAGGCTCGTTAACAAGTAAATGGTCTTTAAAAAGACCTGTGAAGTACTTGGGTACGCCTGCCCGGGAAGGAATTTCCAGCAGCAGGAAGGGCACATGGCGAGAACTCTGGATTCGAGTGCAGCAACATTTTCTAATATTTTACCGTTTCTAAATATAAATACAGACAAAGGAAATATAGATTTCTGTCTGTATTTATATGTAGAAATCCGTAAAAACGGAAAACCAGGAGCCCTAATTATAATATTCACAGTTATTGTGATCTCAGAGGAGTTTATGACCCTTCATTGTGAAGATGAAAGATATCAAAGTCCCAGTGAAAAGAAGCTCTGAACATATTCACCACTGGACAGTATTTCATTATTGATCTTGTTTTGTATTCATAACTTATTTTCCTTTTCCTACTTGTGTACCATCAGTGACACTCTCTATATTGTAATAGAGTGTCATGTTGTCACACAACAGGAATTGGAGATTTGTCAGTGCCAGGAGTAAACCATCTGAAACACAGCTTACTGATCTTTATAGCTTACTTGATCAGATATTTTTACAGTGAGAATATTTTTCGAAATTACAGTCTAAAAAAGATACTTTGCATAGATACTTTTTTAGTCGATAACTTTGATAAACCCTACTTTCTCAATGATATTTAGTTATTTCTAATTTTCTCAGTTACGGTTCCTATTCACCTACTCCCTATAGAATATATAGGACCTGTTGTGTATATTATTATACTACTATCCTATATATTCTTTAAAAAGTAAGTGATTTGTTAGCGGAGCAGTGCTCTACGTCTAAGCACTACGTTGGAATGTTTCCGAATTCTACAGAATAGAAATTGTAAAAATTGATAAAGCGTACATTTCTATGTAATATAAAGCTATTTGAGTGTAACAGTTTTTTACTTGTTATTGTACTTGTGACCTCAGATGATGTAGTACGGGAGTGTTTCTTGTAGCAATTCTTTTCTACTTTATCTAAAAGTAACTCCTGCCCTCTTATATTATCAAGTATATGGGGCAACACTTTTGCAAACTATATCAGAAAAAAGGGAGGGTGTGGCCACGCTTAAGTGATATTTTATTAATTGCTTTTTTCTTTGAAATATGCAGCATAAGTTTCCGAAGAAAGTTTATTTGTAATTGCTAAATTTAAACTGTTTCAAACCTAGACTGAAATTTTTGCTGCGCAACCAAAACTCCCTGTCAGAAAAGTAAACACCACATTATAACTAAATAGTGCTCCTGGGAAATATCCCACCCGCAAACTTAATAAAAAGAAGACCGCAACACACTCTGCTATTTTTTCCACCGTGATTTGTCACCCCACACCAATTATATAAATGGCCCTTAAAATATATAAAAAACATTTGTTTCCTTCACAATCCCTGTCCACCACCTTGTGACCACTGTTCAGAGTTAATAGTGTTCCTTCCCTCCCTGCTACTATTTTGTTTTACCGTACTCCATCGAAGTGCATCACGAAATGGCTGACAACAGTGAATTGTTCCCAGGCAATAATGAGCAAATTTGTACTCGGAACACTTTAGCCAATAAAATGTCCATGGTGTTCAGCAGAGGGGGAGGGAATCGCTCCCAAAACATCTACTTTTAATGCATCACAGCCAATAAACATTAAGCTTGGGAATGTCCTGCTTGGAACATATTACCTAATTAAATAGCCCTGATGCTCCGCGAAGGGGGAGGAAATGGCTGGCAACATTTCTACTTTCAATGGTTCGCAACCAATGAACATTAAGCTTGGGAAGATCCTGCGTGGAACACGTAAGACAATTAGATGTCCTTGCTACTCTGCGCAGAGGGAGGGAATGGCTGGCAACACTTCTACTTGTAAGTGTTCACAGCCAAGGAACATTGGGGCATATTACCAAGCAATAGCGATAATTATCGCTATTGCTTGGTTAGAGCTGAGCTGCAGCGATTTTTACCGCAAATAAACCTTGGTATTACCAAGGTTTATCGCAAATGCGATAAAAATCGCCTCAATGCATGAATATCGCTGAAAAGTCAGCGATATTCATGCATTACCGAGCTAATGCTCTTAGCCATGTTATCCACCTCCCATTGGATAACATGGCTAAGAACTGCTCAGGGCAGGTGTTAGCTTTTGGAGATATTCGCGCTTTGCGCGAATATCTCCAAAAGTTGGTAATAGGAGATAGCGATGTTAGCGACTGTTTTCAGTCGCTAACATCTTGGCACACCCACTTTGCATGTCATTAGTGATAAATATCACTGACATGCAAAGTGGGGCCCAAGATGGTCGCTATCTCCTACTAGCTGTCGCTAACTGGTGTTAGCGACAGCTAGGTAATAGGGAGATAATTTTATCTCCGCTTTCTTGGCTTTTAAAGCCAAAAAAGCAGAGATAAACCCCCTTGATAATATGCCCCATTGAGCTCTTTGTTGGAACACCTCACCCAATTAAACATTCATTTTGTTCCATGCACAGGAACACATCACGCCCTCCCACATAATATTAAATTTAGTCTATTCTATTATTCTATTAAAATTATTTATAACGCGCACTATCACCAGCGGTTTCTTGGCGCTCATTGACATATTGCGTTGACATATAGCGTTGGTCAAGGGTGACATGTAGCGATGATCAAGTCTAACAAAGTGACACTGTCCATGATAAAAGTGAACACTGCATTATAAGTAAATATTACTGTGCATTATATTAAGGGAAAGCTGCAATACAGCGCATTATTATTTTCCCACTATTATTTCCACAGCCTAGTGAACATTGCCACAATAGCATTGTTTTCCCGATGGAATTTGCAGAGCCTACGCAACCTTACTGCTTGCCGCAAAATGGTGCATTGTTTTCCCAACGGAATTTCCAGAGCCTGCACAACATTCAAACTCACTGCCTCTACACCATACAGACTGCTCAAACCAAGACCACAGTGTTTCTACTATACCCTCTTATACAATTTTTCTCTTTTTTGCGCCCTACTCCTTTCAACTTAGTCACAGACTGATGGCCTGTAGATGTAGAAATGCGAGCTGACGAACTGAATCACAAAATGGCTGCCACAATTTCCTAGTTTCAGCCACTCACAGCCAATCAGCCGCAAGCTCGTGCTCATAACCTCTCAGCCAATCAGATTTCAGAATTCTCAAATATCAATAACTGTACATTTTGATATTTCTCGAAAACTACTGAATAGATTTACACCATTTAAACAAAAGTGTGTTTTCTTGACCAAGACCTTTCTCCCTGCCAAATTTGGCGTAATTCCGTTCAGCAGTTTGACCTGTAGCCTAGTCTAAAGGTTCCTATAGAAATTGATTGGAGAAAAAATGTTTTGGACCCTCCTTTTTTCGCAGCCCAACTTGACCAATCCCCCCCACACTTTCAAGATAGCAGCTGAAGAGAAACCTTTTGGAACATTTTGTAAAGATTCGTCAAAAGACGCCGAACTTATAAGCACATGAAAATATACTGAAACATGGTCCTAACTATAACTGCCTATTGGCGGTTGCCAATTGGTAATTATAGTTAGGACCTTGTTTCTATTCAAAAACCATTTTTTCTTTTACCAATATCTTTGGCGCAGTTTGACGAATCATCGCAAAATTTTCCAAACTAATGGATCACTCAGGTCAGCTCCTGTCTTGAAAGTTTTGGAGTGATTTGTCAAGTGGGGGCCGTGAAAAATGGGGGGTCCCAAAACACATTTTCCCCATGTTCATTTCTATGGGAATCTTGAAACAGGCTACAGCCTGAACTGCTGAACGAAATTATATCAAATTTGGCAAAAAGGTAGCTCTTGGTTCAGAAAGCGCCCTATTTTTAAAATGTTATAAATCTGTTCAGTAGTTCCTAGGAAATTCAAAAAAGAAAAATGTATATATCTGAGCACCGAGGAGGAGCCGTGAACCCTCCCGAGAACAAGTTTTGGCTACCAGCACTCCAAACCAGAGTTTGTTGGCAGCCATTTTGTGACTCGGTTGAACCGAGTCACATCAAAAAGGTAAAAAAAGGTTATATATGTAGGAAAGGGGTCAGGGTAGAAATACCTTGACTTCCTAGGGCTGGTCAGGGGGCCCTGCGGGGGCCACCAGGTGGAAACAAATAATTTTTGTTTTTGTTTTTCAACAGAAGCCGTGAATCCCATGCTTCATTTTCTACAAGCCCCAGGTGGGCCAGGTCCAGAGGTAATGCTTAATTAATTAGCCCTGGGGACTGCCAACTCCCTGGGGCTTTTTATTTAAAATGCTTGGGCATTGCTCCTGCCCACCCCATGCTGCTCCATAGACCGCCACCTCCCTGGGGCATTTTCATTTTCATTTTTGTGTGGGGACCTAGGGGCCTTCCAGGAGCTCTTCATGACCCTGGGGACCACCACTCCCCAGGTCCGGCTCCTGCAATGTCCCGGGGTGCCTACTCATGGGACATTGCAGTTTTCAATGACAGGATGGGAGCATGGCTCCCGTCCTGTCATCGCAAAGACTGCTTTGCTTCCTGGAAGCAAGAGGGAGCTGCATGACAACAGCTCCCCTTGGCCAAACGCAATGCCGGTTCCCACATGAGGCAGGAAGCCGGCAGGGACCAGAGGGGCATTGGGGCTCCCCCGCAGACCTCATCAAGAAGGCCAGGCCCCGGGGAATGGGGTCCCCAGGGACAATACTGGCCCTGGGGAGGGGAGCCATGTGGCTCACCTTCCGTAGTATTTGTTAAAAAAATATATTTTAAAAGAGGCAACGCCCCTGAGGTTGTGGTCCCCAGGCCTTTTTGGGCCTCAGGAGGGGGGCACACGGTCCCCCTCCTTATTTAAAAATAAAAAGTGCTGGCAGGCTCCGGGGATGGGGTCCCCCAGGCAAATATTGAATAATGAAAGTGGTGCATTTTTATTTTCTTTCAGGTTTGGAGTCGCAACCCCAAAGCAGCTCTCAGTGCGCCCCCCGTGTAACATCACATTGGATTCGCAAATTCACTTTAAATTAATAATTTAGTAGTATATAATTTAGAAGGTAGTGTTAAATTTGTGAAACTGTTTTAAAGAGTTACTTTGGTTGAAGTTAATGATAAGATTACAATAGATAGAGTTGTTAAAAAGATATAAAATTAAAAATGAATAGTTAAACCTGAAAAGTGTACTGTGTTGTAGTACATAGAGTTCATGCTTTTGCAGATTTGCGTCGGGTGCACAAATCTACAAACAATATAAAAAAAATGTATGTAAAAAATGTATATTCACGATTATGTTATAGGGTGGCTATAAAAAGAGCCCTTATTTTCATTATGAGTTTGTTGTAGCTACATGTAAGTGTAGACGCACAGCTTTAGGTTGTTGAGAAAGACTGTACCTTGATCTGTGAAGTTTACTCTATCACTTCTGTAGATGTCATCCAAATCAAAACGTAGATTGTTGTGTAAAAGCATAAAATGTATTAATAGGGACAAGAAGAAGGGCACATACAAGGTTTTCAAAAGAAAGTGGCTTTATTGCCAATAAAGCTGCAGCTGAGACAATTTGCAGGAGTGCAAAGTGATCTGGTGTTACAGAAAGAAATCAGTCTTTATATACGTTCACAGACTCTTGGCATGTTATTAATTAACTTATTACATCACGGTGTGACCATGCTAGAATTAGGTCCACGTGTACATTACAGTATCAAGGTGCATTTCAAAAATATGTCTACGTTCACATTTTACATTATTTGCGACGCATCTGACCATGCAGCTACAGGTTAATCTTTAAACCACCACCTCCTGACTTTCAGCCTTGCCTTGGCCGGTTATCTTGAAATGTCAATATGCAATGTTGATCTACTATCAGCAGAGGTCCGTGTTTTCTGCTTTCCCACACAAATGACGCACTTGCTATCTGTGCTGAGCAAACAATTTGCCTCTTCACTTAACCGGGCAAGGGCAGGCCAAACTTGTCACGTCCTAGGTCAGCGAGCGATTCCTAGAAAGGGCTCGCTGAACTGACTAAACTGGCTCTGTGCATAGGTGAAAAGCTAGTGAATCATTAAACAACTTGGAGCTACAGCAGAATGGGCACGTACATGTTCACTTGCCTTTCTTTCCTGGTTTCAGCTGAATTTCAGACAACTTAATTTAACCCTCTGTGCACCAGCTGTGCACCATGGAGCAACATTTCATTATGACTAGTGGGATCTGTTTATTTGCAAGCAGGTTAAAGACAGAAATTAATATAAACTACGGTTCAATTTAATATTTTCATTCAACAAAGGGCCAACTAATTTTTCATCTTTTACAAATCGACCCTTTGAACCTCCGTTTAAAATAATTTCATCACGCAGCATATCACAATTTAATAATTATATTGTTCGTTCTTATCATTGTCAGAAATGTCTATGTTCATTAACTCAGTAGTGACTGTTTGCATCAGCATTCGTTCTTTTTCCTTTAATTTCCTCACTTGGCATTTTGTCAGCTGTCCCAATAGTTGACAGCACATTGGCAGGCAATTAATTAATAGACAACAGCCTATTATTAGTAGGAAAATTGTTATGAACACCATTCCTATCATCCAACCCCATGCGCTCAACCAACTCCAAAGTGAACCTCCTATATCCCATGTACCAGAATCCTGATGTGCTTCTACACCTATATGATGCAATCTTTTTATTGCTTCCCTGACAGTAACAGAGGAGTCCGGGACATAGGTGCAACAGGACGCCCCTATAATTGCACAGACTCCTCCCCTTTCTGCTAGCATCATGTCGAGAATCATTCTATTTTGTAACAAAACTAATCTCACAGCTTGAAGCTCTACTGTAATATTTTCAAGTATACTTGTTGTTTCATTTATTGTTGCTTCTAGTAGCCTGGATAATCTACGTATATCCCTGGAGTTGATAGCTGGACCAATCCATGGTATCACTCCTTTAAATATGTCCCCCGCTATCTGTGATGCTGTATCTCTTTGATCCACACTTCTCCTGCCTCGCCGTGGTGCATGTCTTTGCATGTTCCTTCGTACTTCTTTTGTGTCTTTTATTGCTATAGCAGGTAATACAAAACCTAGGTGACAACAACCACCCCAATTTGTTGAAAGCCATGTATAAGCCTTCTCTCCACAAATGAAATAAATTGAGTCACCTACGTAGAGTGGAATGCTAATATTTCCGGCCGTCATTTCAAATGTCATGTTACAATTTGTACTATTGCCCACCTGATAGGTCCCATTACTCTTAATACATATACTCCCTATTGCGTTGTGTTTTCTTAATTTTAACTTCAAAAATGGTATATTCTTATTTGCCTCTTTTGATGGGCTGCTATCCCAATGCTTGTATTCTTATTTGGAAAGAGTGGAGTAAAGATGTCAGACAGGGGAAATGTTGCATTTTGTTCTATCACTTCCGTGCAGTTCCCTAGTGTCAGAATATCTGCCATATATTTGTTATATAATGTTCCTGCAGGTGGGGCCATAGTTGTCCCTGCACCAGCAGTACTTTTCTTTAAATTCTGCAAAACAGCTATCAGTTCTATTTTTACTATTGTTATGTAAATGGCATAACAGGATGCTGCAAACGGTAGTGGGACTTGAACCAGGGGCAAACTTTGGTCTACAGAAGCTGGGAATTGCAAACATATCCAGCAATCTCCCCTTGTTAATATCTTATTGGTATGATGCATCAAAGTCACAAAGGAATCGTGGTGCATATCTTCTCTGTGGGCTATTTCTTCAGGTGACAAAGTGTATGCAGGTATTGTAGCAGGTGTTGTTGGTGTTGGGATCAACTTTTCCATGGGATAGAACACATCTAATAGATATACAGTAATTAATGCTAATAATAACAGACAGAATATCACCCCAGATATGCACATTTTAGACTTGTACCATTTTTTCTTCATTTTTAGAACTGTATTTTCCCTATCCATACCTATCTATTCTTATACATTCTTTAATTGGATGTAGTGCTATTGATGACACTATGTTGTGAATTATCACTATGAATCTTTACTATAATATAGGCTAAACACACAAAAAGCATAAACACATATAAGGTGAGGCTGTAGTATAGAATATATTGCGAACAGCTATTCGTTAATATTTCAGATGGTCTCTGAGTATTTTTTGGTACTTCTCTCCTCCCAAAGATATGCATGTAATTCTTGTAAGACACGACCCTTTGATCATGAATATCAATTGTTAGTGCAGCCACATTTACTTTTACAGGAGTGTCCACTATACCTCACCCCAAATGTATCTTTCTGAAGCTGGCTGTCCTGATGATCTAGAAAAAGTCCTTTGCTGGTTGCTGCAGCAGCACGGGTGCTCGCAGTGACAGAAGGACCCGCAAATTCCTTCTGGATCTGTTCAAGTCCTTTGCTGGTTGCTGCAGCAGCACGGGTGCTCGCAGTGACAGAAGGACCCGCAAATACCTTCTGGATCAGTTCATCTACTAATTGCTGCAGTGGCACGGGCACTATGCAGTTACAGGAGGACTCGCAAATACCTCCTGGATCAGTTCATCTACTCAACGTTGTACTGGCCCACTTTTTACTAAGAACTTCCCTGATGAATTGTTGTAGTCTCTTCCTGTTATGCAGACAGGCTGTTATTCCTGGTGGTAGTGTGCAATATCAGTCAGAAAGTACTCTATTCAAGGCTTCTTGTAATGCTATACTATTTAAATCTCGCATTAGTTGGTATTCTAGCTGATTAAATACTTCCTCAAGGTAACTGAGTGCATCTTCGTTGTCTTCTTCACTGCTATTCTCAAAGTCAAAAATTGTTGTCAAAATATCTGTTAGGATAATATCTAATAGTAGTACTTCATCTATTTCCTGCAGAAGATCAGGTACCAGAATTACTGACATTTCATCTCCTTCTTCTTTGTAGACCTCAAATTGTACCTTTTTTCTTCTTTGATCAGTTCTGGTGTTGGCATGTGCTGCTGACCTGGGTCTTGGCTGGATGCAGTCTCAGGAGGTGCCCTCTTGACGTGGCTGGCGTGAATCCAAGATTTGTTGTTGGTGCACTTCACTGCTGTCTTTGTGGCGAGCAGTACCTGCTGCGGTCCCTTCCAGCGAGCTTGGAGACAGTTGGACCTCTGGAATGGTTTGATGAGCACCCAGTCACCGGGCTTGAACTTGTGCCCCTCGACCTGCAGCGGCTCTGGAAGGACTCCCTTCACGTGCTGGTTGATAGAAGCAAGAGTACGTGTAAGTGACATGCAGTAATCATTCAACAGTTCATTCGTCATCATAGGCAGAGCATTTTTGTCTGGAACTCCCCAAGCTACCATTGGCAACCCAGTGACTATTTCATGTGCACTGAGTTTGGTCTTGGCATCTGGTGTGCTCCTCATGCTCATTAGGGCAATAGGTAAGGCATCGATCCAGGTCAATTTTGTGTCAGCACATATTTTTGCTATCTTGGCCTTAAGCACGCCATTTTTTCTTTCCACTGCACCAGCGGCCTCTGGATGATAGGCGCAGTGAAGCTTCTGCTGTATTCCCAAGGCTTTGCATGTCAGCTTTATTAGTTCATTACAGAAGTGACTGCCATTGTCTGAAAATATTGTTTTTGGGACCCCAAAACGTGGGATCAGCTCCTTTATCAGGCACTTGGCTGTTGAGATGGCATCATTGTGTTTCACCGGATATGCCTCTATCCATTTTGAATACATGCACATCACCACCAGTATATACCTATACTTATTTGTAGGGGGCATCTCTACATAGTCTATTTGCAGGGCTTCAAATGGCATTGTTGGTTTCTGAAAGTGGCCTTTGGGTACTGGAGAAGTCTTACCCACATTGTACTGTGCACATACCATACATGTTTGACATATCTCCTGTGCTATTTTTCTTATGTTCTTGTTCACCTGGAATTTTTCCATGCAATTTACAATCGCATCCCTGCATATATGTGCCGGGCCATGCATGGCCAAACACATAGAGTAGACCATCCTGTCTGGTAACATATATTTATCATTGGCGTCATTCATCCAACATCCTTGAACAAATGACCCGTCCTTTGACCAACCCATCTGTTCTTCTGCTGTTGCTCCTTGTTGCATTAGTCTTATACCTTCACTTGTTAGAGCTAGTGACTTCACTTCATCGGGTAATTCTTGGACCATTAGTACTAGTGCTGAATTATTTCTTGCCGTCTGTTTTGCTGTTATGTCAGCAAATGCATTTCCCTGGCCTACCTTGTCTGTAACTTTCTTGTGAGCGCTGCATTTAACTATGGCCAATTTCTTTGGAAGTGCCAGGGAGTTAAGTAATTTGGTGATAAGCACTCCGTGCTGTATCTTTGTGCCTTGTGAGGTAATGAAACCTCTTTCCTTCCAGAGTCTTCCAAAGGAATGTGTCACATTAAAGGCATATTGGCTGTCTGTATATATGTTAACACACCTTCCTTCAGATAATTCACAAGCTCGTGTGAGTGCCACAAGTTCTGCTGCATGTGCAGACAACTCAGGTATCTTACAGGACTCAATTACAGTTTTATTTGTTACAACTGCATAGGCTGCTGATGTATTTCCATCCTCTGTTCTAAGGCAGGAGCCATCCACCCATAATTCTCCCTCTGCATCTGCATAGGGTATATCTGTCATGTCAATTCTCCCTTTTGTTTGCTCCTCAGTTAACAAAATACAATCATGGTCTGAGTCCACTAGATCATCAGTGGGAATAGGTAACAGAGTGGCAGGGTTAAGCACATTGCATTTGTGAAGTGTCACATGTGCTGCAAATAAACAGATCTCATACTGCATGAGCCTGGCATTTGTGAGGTGCTGCGTACGTGTCTTATTTAGTATCAGCTCTACGGCATGTGGAACATAGACATCAACTTCATGTCCCATTATTATGCTTTCTGCACATTGTAGTGCTAAGGCAGTTGCTGCAACAGAACGTATACAGGAAGGTAAAGCCTTGGCTACAGTATCCAAGGTGGCAGAGAAATATGCGCATGGTCTTTTGTGGTCACCAAACTGCTGGCATAGAACCCCAAGAGCACTCCCGTCAGACTCATGAACATAGAGTTGGAAAGACTTAGAATAGTCTGGTAGGCCTAAAGCAGGAGCAGAGCAGAGAGCTTGCCGAATGGCAAGGAAGCTTTGTTCATGTTCTGGCAACCACTGAGGGGTTCGGGCGTGTCCTTGTGGGTCAGGGCCATTAAGGGTTTTGAAATCAAGGAGAAGTTAGCAATCCAATGTCGACAATAACTGGCCATGCCTAAAAAGGCTCGCACCTGTTTTTGGGTGCGTGGCACTGGTGTCTGTAGAATCAATTTAATGCGCTTATCATCCAATATTCTCTGCCCTTTCGACAGGATGTGTCCTAGGTAGGATACTTCCTGTTGAACAAATTGTATCTTTTCTGGTGAAACTTTGTGACCACGTTCAGCTCAGAAATTTAACAAAGTAATGGTGTCAGTTGTACATTGTGTCTCAGAGATGCTACCAAGCAGCAGGTCGTCTATATATTGAATTAGCACAGAGTTAGGTGATAAATTGAATGTGTCTAGTTCTCTCTTCAAGGCCTGGTTGTAAATGCTCGGGCCTTCTGTGAACCCTTGAGGGACCCTACAGAAGCAGAACGTTCTCCCGCCTATAGAGAATGAAAAGAGGTACATGCTACCCTCATCTACTGGGATTGAGAAGAAGGCATTCTTCAAATCCACTACAGAAAAATATGCCATTTCTGGTGACAGTGTTGACAATATTGATACTACATTTGGGACAACCGGGAACTGTGGCACCACTATTTTATTAATTTCTCTTAGATCAACTATGAATCTGTAACTTTTTTCATTAGTATTTCCATCGCTCTTCTTTAAGACCGGAAGAATAGGGCTGTTACAAGGACTGCCTGATATTTCTTTAACAATCCCTTCTTTTAGTAAGTCAGCTATTATATCCTGCAATCCCTTTAGACCCTCTGGAGCTATTTTGTACTGTGGTATTCTTGGTAGTTTTACATTCTGTTTGACTGTAATTGTTACAGGTGTGATGTTCATTTTCCCTGTGTCATTTTTGTGTTTTGCCCATATCCTTGAATCTATCTGATCCATTATTTGTGCAGCAATATTTTGTATTCCTATTGATAGGAAACAGTTGCCCATTTCCTCTGTCATTGGTCCATCTACTTCCAGGAAAACTCCGTCTGCAGTGCACTTAATAGTGGCATTCATCTTTTTTAGCAAGTCCAATCCCAACAAATTAAATGCACATTTGTCTGATATAAGGAATGAATGCGTGTCCTGAATTGGGCCTATACTGTATTTCAAGGGTGCTGAAATTGGGCTTGTTACAAGTATGTTGGTGAATCCCACTGACTTATTTATTTTTCCCGAGAGAGGAACATCTGGAAACTTTTTCTTGGTCAAGGAGGAATTGGTGGCCCCTGTATCTATTAGTAATTCCACAGGTGTACCTTCAATCTTACCCCTCACATATGGTCCAGTGGGATCTACAGGGATTACCATCCTCTGTATTAACTCTCTCGGGCCCCCCTATTGTGCATAATAGTCCCATTCCCCTTGGGGCCCTTCCTGATATATTCCATCATAAGGGTGATGCACCTGCATTTTTAGTATTTGTTCATTATCAAAGAAATTTGTGTTGGGGGGATACTCTGTAGGGCCATGTTGCGAGTCACGTCCTTGCTGTTGATATCCAGCTCTTCCCATGCTCCTTCCCCGGCCTCTTGATCTTCCCATCCCACCCCCTCTTTGTGACTGCTTGACGGGGTGTGGGCATTGAGCTCTCCAGTGATCCTGACCCCAAAAAGCATCCTTGTGTGTGTGCTTGTTCATTTGTGGTGGTATGCTGTGTAGGGGGAGTGGAAAATGACCTTTGTGGACCCCCACGGCCTCTTCCTCTACCCCTGCTTCTTTGTCCTCTGCCGCTATACTGGTTTGCCTGCTGAATCAAAACTTTAGTTTTTAACTCTTTTAATTTGTTATTTTTACTTTCCAACTCCTTTTTACCTAGCATTTCGTAATACTGTGCCAATTGTAAAACTTCTGTTAGCGGTTTGCATGACCAAGTAGGGTTGTACTCTAGAATCCCTTTTTTAATTGATGGTTTTAAATTATTTACAAAACAAGAGACAAGTGCACTTTGTGTTGCTTCCTTTTCAGTATCTAAACCACTTGAAGCTGTGAAGACTTTCTGTATTCTAGCGAAAAACCCTGATACTTTTTCTTCAGTGTCTTGAATGCATGCATTTAATTTTGACCAGTCTATTTGTTTTCTGGGTACCAGTGTATTTACTTTAGCCATTATTTTTGCTGGTAAGTCTCTAATATCATCTGATATATCATCTCCTCCTTTCCTTGTTACTGAAGTTATATCTTCCCATTTTATTTTTAAAAATTCATCATCCTCTCTCCTTATTTTTCCCCAAATGTCTGGTGGCAATATTATAGAAAACATTTGTTCAATGTCATCTAGTGTTAGAGTGCCAACTCGTAGTATTATTTCTGTCTGTCTATACCATTCTTCTCTTTCTTGTCTAATATCTGGAAACTGAAGTGCAAATCTATGTAATTCAACATTTGACCATGGTGTGTGAACTTTAATAGTGGGCTTCCCTTCCTGACTTCCTGGTACTTCTCGTAATGGGAAGTTGTGAGTAGGAGAAAGAGTACTAGCTTCCTCCTCTTTACTTTTTTTAATTTTTGTACATTTTTGTTCTAGTATCAGAAGAGTATCTATCCATTCAGCTAATATCTGGACAGCATCTAATATTTCTGTGCTTGTTGCCCCTATATCGTCTATTGCTGCTGATATTGTGCTGTTATGAGCACGGGACAATCTGTCAGGTTGGGGGTAGCTGTCTTCCTCAGGCCAATGTTTGTCCCATTCTTTAAACCAGCTGTAACTTTTCTTGTCCAACTTATCCAAAGCACTGCGTTGAAGTGCAGGCGTGAAATCAGGGGGGAAGCGACTTTTTGCGCTACGCCATGTAGAAGTACCATTTTTCATAACCTCCATCACCCACTCGTGTATCACTTTCTGTTCTTTTTCTGATATTTTCATCCGTAACCCTTGTCTACCAGAAAGAGGCGTATGTTCTAGTTGTATAGGTGTTGTTTTACTAGTTTGTAATGTAACTTGTGGTGTATGTGTGTGTGATGTTGATGAAGCCTGCATTCTTTGCGGGCTGTATGGTAGTGGAGTTGTTAATAATGCCTCTAATACAGGATCTTCAGTATGTTCCTGTTCTAAGGGAGCATTAGGTAGAGTGGGGTATACATCTGGTATTGGCTTGTGAACTGTAAGGCATTTGTCTATTTCCATTTCTTTTTCCCTACAACTTGTTACACATCTTTCTTTTGCCTTCTCCCTATCATGTGCCAAAGCTTTCCCTTTCGTTGTCCTAGGTTCCCCTGGCCATCTGTTAGCGGCGTATGACCGCCATGCATGAAATGCATCCCATTGTAATAAACGTACTTTCTTCCCTTTCTTTTCACGTTCCCTTAAACAATCTTCTAAATAAAGCATTTTAGCTCTATCGAATGTCCCATATTCTGGCCACTGTGAATCAGGATTTTTCCTGGTATAATGAGTCCATTGATATAGATGAATAGCTGTATGGTACCCTTTTTTCCGTGACACGTACCATGCTGGTGTGCCACGAGGAGGTGTTGGTTGACTGGCATCTAAGGCTGCCCTGCGGCCTTTAGCTGTGCTCAAAAATAGTTTGCTAAGCATTTTGAATTTTATTTAGTTACTAATTTTATTATTTTTCCTCTTTTATCACTTTTTATTTATTTTTAAAGTGCACACTATTTTACACTACTTTACACACTTTTTTATACTATATTTCAACACTTTTGCAAGATACAGTTGTACGACCTATTTCAACAATATGCATATGTACTTTTATTTTTTAGAAGTCTTTCAGAAGCATGCTCTGTCTAATGGCGACCACCCACTGTCCCTCTCCTGTCCTTGGGATCCTTATGATCTTTCACAGGTTGGACAGTCCTCCTCAGGCACCCATCTTAAAGGCGCCCTCAGACCTCCCCTAGAGACCCCTAATGAATCTCAGTATGTACCTTCTGATGTATTTTAGAAAAACACTATTCAATTGATAAAATTGAGTTCAGTGCAGTTAAGCACTGCCTACCTGATCATCAGACCAGTTGTATGCCGTTGTGTGCACCCTTCTTAGCTGTGGCAAAATCACCTGATGTAGCCCATCCTATGGTCTCTGTGGTAAGAATAAACCGCATTATTGACATTCTTTCTAGCTTTCTCAATCTGTGGACAGAATTGATTTGACCACTTCCATTTCTGTCTTTGGCATATATTAGAGTATACAAAGACAGTTTGAGGTAAAATCAAGATCTATTCGGCAAAGTTGTCCTTCTAGTCCTACCCCAGTCAATGTGACTAGGTAATTGCCACCAAAGTGCACAATCTTGAGGTCAGGGGGTTGGAGATTCAAAAAAGTTTTAGCCAAAGGTATCAATTGGTGCCACTTTAATCCTCTCTGTGCAATTCATTTAATATCCACATTTTATAAATCAATACCTCTGAGTTCAGCATACCTGTTGCACCCGAAAACAGATGTGCCTACAATCCACACTGTAAGCTTCTTAAAGAGATGTTTGGAAGTAATGAAAAGATGTATATAGCTGAGGTAGCCAGTTGGTAGAATGACGTGTTTCTAAAATGGTGGACAAGATGCTGTTTTTTAAAAAGTAGATAATTGAGTGGCTGTTTATGAACATTGTACACTCGAAAATAGGGTGCATGTTACTTTATTTAAAGAGCATGTTTCTTATTGGTTTGTTAAACAAGTTTGAAAGGTACAGTAGATAGGATAAGGTCATATTTTGAAAACATCAACCACAACTGCTGTATGCATTTGTATGCATTTGTAAGCTTGTGTGCTGAACTTGAAGATATGATGAACAATTCATGTCAATGTTCCAGGAACTGTTGCTATGGAAACTGACATTAAGCAGAAGGGGGAAGGGTTGAATGTTGTCTGTGGTTTCAAAATGTGGAATGGTAATTCATATATAAGTGACATGTTATTAAAGTAAGATTCCCCAAGCCAGTACTATCATTAGAAGTGGTGTGTTCCTAAAAAATAGTGGTATTTTTATTTGTAATTTATTTTTGAACTCTCGTATGGATTTGCGGCTCCAATCAATCAATCAATCAGTGACACTTGTACGACCTATTTCAACAATATGCTCCATCGAGTTGGTGTACTGTGGAATCATGACTCAAAAAATTCCAGAACCAGTTTGGGCACTTTTAGAAGTAGATTGGTAAGGGTTAATATGTCTAACCAACAGAAATGTGTTTTAAAATTTGAAATTATGTAAGAAGCAATGTGATTTGTTACTTACATTTATTTGTGTGGAGAAAGAGAGGGAAGTTTGCCATTATTGGTTTTACTTTGTTGAGCGAGGTGCATTACATTGATTGTATGCATAAGAAAATCTTTTATGAGTTTCTGATATTTAATATTCTACAAATCAATTTGGAAGGTGAGATATATATTTCTGAGGTGCATTATGTATTAGCTTTATTTTTAAACGTTATAAATTATTCAGGAACAGTGATGTTTGAAATTAATTATTAAATGTAAAATGTGTATTGTAGTTTGTTTTATTGTAGGTAAATTTTGCTTGAAATAGATTTTGTATAATAATATGTGTATATTGGAAGATGGATTAGTGATTATGGTAGTTTGTTTTAGTGTGTGCATATGTACATTAGTAGTTTACTGCATAATTTTAGGTGTTGCTGTAAAATTGGAAGTGGAGTCTGTTAAGTTTTTAAGGTGAACCTGAACTTCTGTCTCAACTATGTCTCTAGTTGTATATGTAAATTCATATGTCTTATACATTTGAAAGTGCATGATGTATAATAAAGAGGTGTTGTTGTTTTTTATGTGGCAGTCTCGAGACTGTGAGTACTGGTAGAATGGTGAAGATGCAGAAAAATAGTGTGGTTTAAATATGTTGAGATAAGGTATTAGTGACTATTCTACTTTTTATAAGTCTCTAGAGAGTTACAGTTGAAATATGCCACATAATTGTTGGTGTTACCTTCAAATTTGAAGTTTGGTTTGTGAATTTATGAAGAGTGCATAGTTTTCTGAAAGAGACATATGCATGTATGCTTTCAGGATGTTGCACTTTTTCCCTCACTCAGACACTACCACAGTACTACTCCAATCTCCCAGGCAGTACCCATGCACTTATAAAATCATCCAGGCACTTCCTATGCACTCTTGTTTTCTCCCAGATATTACCCCTTAACTAATGCAAACATCCAGGCATTATGTATGTATTCCTTAATCCCCAAGACATTATCATTGCATTCATGTAATCACCAATTCATTAGATATACACTGATTCAATCAACCAGACACTACACTTGCACTCCTCCAATCACTCAGGCAGTACTCCTGCAATCGCCCAGGCCTGCAATCTACGCCAACAACAAGCGCCAGGAGGCTCTTGATAAAGAGGAGTGAGGTTGGAGCTCTCTGGGCATCTTTAACGCCTGGACCCTGCCGTACACACCTGTCTATCGCTCCTTGGTGACCGCAATGTAACTCTCACCCCGTGGTGCCTTGCTGCTCCCGCAGCCTAACCACCATCGGC
This sequence comes from Lissotriton vulgaris, assembly GCF_964263255.1. Lineage (NCBI taxonomy): Eukaryota > Metazoa > Chordata > Amphibia > Caudata > Salamandridae > Lissotriton > Lissotriton vulgaris. Next base: position 774,422,865 of record NC_141689.1, on the reverse strand, counting down.
GCGGGATGGACGAAGGACTGCAAGTCCCGGCATCCAAGGTGTGTGGCGCATGCAATCTATGCCATCACCAAGCGCAAGAAGGCACTTGATAAAGCGGAGAGGGGCTGGAGCTCTCTGGGCATCTGTAACGCCTGGATGCTGCCGTACACACCTATCGGCCCTGGGTGACCGCAACGTAACTCTCACCCCTGGTGCCTTGCCACTCCCGCTGCCTCTCTACCATCAGCACGGGATGGATCAAGGACTGCAAGTCCCGGCATCCCTCGTGTGGCGCCTGCAATCTACGCCATCATCAAGTGTCAGGAGGCGCTTGATAAAGCGGAGTAGAGCTCTCACATCGCGGGACGTGCGGGGGGGCGGGCCGGGCGAAGCCCGGGCCAAAGGTGGGCCCATCTGAGCCCGTCCGAGATTGGATGAGACTGGACTGGGCCACCCCTCTAATAAGCTGTGTAAAGTGAGTACTATTGTAGCTGCCTGAGTGATGTTAAATTGTTCTTGTTTTTCACAATCTGCCAAGGGGTTTACTAAGTGCACTCGATAGTAGCTTTTAAAAGTATTACAGGGAGTGTACCTATTTTATTGTAATTCCCCACTCTTACCATCTTCTTTGAGAAATCCTTGTCACCGCTTAAGTATGGGGGAGAGTCCGCCCCTAATCTCAAGGCCTAATACACGATATAAAGTTTCTGAGCGCACCCCTACTATTAAACCAACCGCTATAGACAAAATGCTACGGCAGGCGATAGGAGGGGTCTCTAATGAGATGGAGCGCACAGAACGCAGGCTCTCTTTGACGCCAATAATTCCATGCCCATCCTTGGTCCTGGAAGAGGGAGTCCATGATTCATCTCAGTTAGTAGATCTGTCCATCACTCCTGACTCTATGCCACTTTTGGAAAGGGCTCCTCCTGTAACTGCTGTCAAATCTGCTTCAGGGGGGGGCTCCCGGGATAGGCACCCAAAGGAAACAAAAAGCAAACAAGGGGGGGAAGCAAGGGAACTCCTCCTCGAGAGCAGTGCCAAAGATTCAGATTGTGAGCAATACACTTGGTGGAAGTAGCCACCTACCTCTGGAGTCTCCGCCATGGGCTCTAAATTTGTCAAGAGATATCAAAGAGCATTTGGAAACCTATATAAATAGTGAGATAAGAGCTCTTAGACAGCATCTAGACAAACTTACCTCGATGGTTGACTCTTGGGGGAGTAAAATTAATACCCTCTCTAATACCTTGGGTAATTTGAAGACTTCTGAGCAGGCCCTTACACAACAGAGTAACCAGGAGACCTTATACCCCCGCATTGCCAACAGAGAACTTAATACTGTGGTTGAGCCCCCTCCCTAGTTAATCATTCTACGGTCTAGGGGGGGGGGTCTCGTCCTGGGGCAACAAAGGTAACAAAGGAGGGGACGGGAGGCCAAGGCCCGATGACAATGGTAACGATAACAATGGACATGTAAGCAGAATGTAACTTTTCTAGTAAAAGCAGAGGCGATTATGGGAATAATGTTGACTCCAATAGGCCTACATCTAAACCTAGTCTCCCATGTACAGACCTGCACCCTGCCTCGACTCCCTATACTGTCATTCTAACTGGAGTCCCTGAGCTGGAAATAGGTAGAGCGGAGCTATACCCAGAGTTAAAAAATAAAGGTATTTTCTTGCTAAACAAAAAGAGCCCATTGCCCCCTTTAATTCAGAGCGAAATACTTTTTGCTAGGCGGGTTAGCTGGCTGGGACAAAGAAGAAAGATATACAGGGGGATTGCTTATTAATCAACTTTAGGGATACTAGGGCGGTTCACCATATTTTAAATTGGGATCACGCAAGGGAGACCAGTGGCATAAGGACCCTTCCACTTGGTTATTTGTATCCTCCCACCCCTTTGATAGAAAGAATGGGAGGCATATATAAAAAATAGGAAAAGAGAGCCCAGACTGACCTTCTATCTAATTTGAGACAGGGCCACGAAACATTGCCGTCTTTTAATATCTCAGTTAATAACAGATTTAGCAGCTCAGATCTAGTTGATTGACTGGATCCCCCAGTAGAAGCTGTTGAAGGTATCATGATCCAGCCACCATTGCCACAAAAATGTGAAAGAACTGAGCAAGGGCTTTGCCACTCTAGGAAATTACTCGAGGTTATAGAAGATCCGGACAGATGGGGAGCCCCATTGAGTATACTGGGGGATTTTTCGGGAACTTTACAAGATTATGAGGGGGTACCTTGTTTAACAACCCAGCAGGAGGTGGAAATTCCTGACCTCCTGACTGTAAATGCATCAGATCCATGAAACATAACGGTCCTCTCATGGAATATAGCGGGTCTTGCCTCCAAGTTGGATCATCCTGATTGGGGAGCTTATATGGACAAGCATGAGCTATTTCTCTTCCAAGAGACATGGTCTCCTACCCCACTATATAGGCTAGGATTTGCAGCTTACTCAATCCCAGCCTTACAGGGCCGAAGGGGGAGACTCTTGGGGGGCCTTTGCATCTAGATTGCTACCCATTTGGCGTGTTCTATTAAAGTCCTCGATACTGGATCCTTGGACATACTGTGTATCCTCCTTTCGTTTAAAGACCAATCTAAATTGGCTATTATAAATGTATACTCGCGCCCAATGAAGTTGGGGCAAATCTCGCAGACTTAGATTCTTTGTCTTCCTTTCTTTCGACCCTTCCGGAGACTGTCCACTTAGTTGTTGGGGGGAATTTTAATTGCCACTTTGAACCTCTCAATGGCAGAGGTTTGGAAACATATATGGGAAATAAAGGCCCGTCGAAAATAATAATAATGGCGAATAGAATTCAATAGTGGAATCACCCTCTAAAGAAGGATAGTAGTTTGTAAGAGATACGAAACTCCACTAAAATAATGCGGTTAAGCTGGGGGTAGTTTAAAAATTTTAAATTAATATGAGGACATGGTAATAAATTTAATAAACTAAACAAGCTGGTGAACTAGTGATATCTTGGATGTATCCGTATAGATACAGGAGTGCATTTTCTATTTTTAGTTGGAAAACATTAGAACTACTACTCAACTAAAAACTACTAAAATGGTGGACTTTTTCTCCAGTGCGATTGGCCCCGAGACAAACTATATGAATAGGGACGCAATACCACTTAGGTAAATTGATTAAAGCCTGTTATATTTATGTAAACATATATTGACTTATATTCCCAAGACATAATAGCTGGGAGGAAGAAGATAAACATTAGTATTTAGTTTTCCCGACAATGGAGCTGGTAGTCCGTTTTCAATCTTGCTTAATAAAACTACAACTGGAAACTACAAAAATGGCGATGCAAGCTAGCTATCTGGTCTCAGCTGTTTCTTGTTTCATTCAATAATCATGAGCACGCCGGGTATAAAAAGGGAGTGCTCATAACAGTATTCTATCTGACACGGGCAGCCAGGGAGACCGGGCAGGCGGACCGCAACATTTTCGAGGAAAGGTAAGGCAAACTGAACCGAATCTCTGTCAGGAATAATAGCGGGGAGGGTGACTCGTTTTGTAAGTACTCACTATCTCGAATCCTGGTTAGTACCCTGGGCATTTTGTGCCATAAGGGAAAAGTTTTAATTATTTACTCAAACACAACTATGGTCTTTACGAGTGTGTTGAGGAACTGGTTGTAGTATAAACTCTTAGCCATGCTACACTATGTACCTCAAGTTAATAACTAGGAGGGTTTGATGTGAATGTTAAGGTGACCTTACACCCCGAATTGTCACCAGAGAGGGATTAGTATGTACCATTAATTTGGACTACATAACATTGGATGCCCTACCCAACAGAAATGTATTGCCTTTTATCAAAATAATGATTTATTAGGTAAACATGCAAATTAAAATTGTGACAACCATGCGAGGGGAAATCTTTCCTGATAATGTACATTATATATCTAGACGCTGAATATCCCCTCAAAGAATAAAGAGGAAGGATCGTTGTGTGACCCCAAGAGGAGCTAAAGAAAGAAACTCCCCCGGGCAAGCAAAACACGGAACGAATAAAACTTAAAAGTCTGTTGAAACAGAGTGCTCGCAACGGAGAGTGGCGCCCCTAGGCCATTATTAAGTAAGTGCACACAGGGGCAAATGTCCTTATATACTAGACATTAAAATTTAAAATTTGAATGTAAAGCCTAAAATATATGTTATTTTACATACAGATCCTCTGATGAAATACAGAGTGGAAGTGGAGATTCAACATTTACTGTAACCCCCGGGACATATCTGGTACCCAAAAGACAAATTGATTATTGATGTAAGACCTGTTTATGACCATTTACTCGAGTAGCTCGCTAGGGGAAAAAAAGTTTCCCCATATAATACAACTTTATTAATTGTATGCATTTAATTTTAGAAAGAAGATTTGATGTTTTTAAACCTGTCCCGAGGAAGGTGTTCTATAAAAACGAAGCACAGAAGCGCGTCGACAAACTGATTTTTATATTTACAATTACGGTTTTATTAAAATGATGTATTGTGAAATATGTATTGATTTATTGTGAAATTCAAGAAATTTGTATAGAATGTTGTTTTGAAAAATATGTATGATTGTTTTTAATGAATTGCTTATGCATTTACTATGAATTTCTTTTAATAAAAAGTATTTAGATACATACAATTTTATGTTGTGATTATTATATACTGCATGGGGCTATAAAATGAGGATGAAATTGGTCAAAACAAATGATGTTTTGCAAAACATATGCGAATACATAAATTGAAAAACACAGAAAGGAATTTTCTTGATTGCTTGTGATATTTCCCGGTCCTTTCTTGGTTTATTTGGGAAAACTCTCTCTTTTCATAGCCATAAGTCCCAATATGACAAGTAAAGAAGATTCTGTTTGGTCAATCCCACATTGTAATACTTATCCAACTAGGGGGTGGTCTCCCCTTGTTCTCCAGTTGACCTCACTTATACTCACTCATTTGCTAAGGGGTTGCAATGGTCGATTCCCAAACCCAACTTTTTATAAAATAGGGCAGGCTTATATAGTTGATTACAATCAGGTCGATCTTGAGAATTGGGCCAAAATTCTGGACTTTGCTTTCCAAACAAGATCTGAAAGCGACCATAATCCATTGATGCTTCACTTGTGTATTCCTCAACTTAGGAAACCTCAAGGCCATCCCACCCAATCTCCTCCAAACCTAATTGTAAGAGAAGGTGGTAGAAGAGTTCGCTGGAGTACATTAGCTGTATCAGACGAGAAAATGGCCTCCTTGTATAATGAGATTATCCCTTTTTTAGAGTTTGCTTTTGCTATGACCGAAAATCATCAAGACCAAAAATCTATGATGAAGATGAAAACCAATCATCAGGTGATGTTCTTAAAATTGGCATCCTTCTTTAACAAACATGAAAATATTAAAAAGCTTGACCCTAAATCGAAACATCTATGGTTTAACAAGGCATGCAGGGAAGCCAAAACTGCACTGGTACAAGGCGTTAAGAATAAGGATGTCCTAGGTACCAGACTAGCCAGGTGTCATTTTAAAAATACCCTGGCTGAGGCTAAAGCAGCCTGGGAGAATGAAAAATGGGAAGCGATCAGGAAAGCTTTGGACATAAGAGACATGCGTTGCTTTTGGAATCTAGGTAAGACTGGTCACACCGAAGGCAACCTGGCCATTGCTCCAAACCTAGCGGAAGAAGCATGAAGATCGCATTTTAAAACTTTATATTCTAGGTCTCAGTCTGAACGATACTGAAGCGCAAGGGTTAGTGGATGTTCTCCACTTTTCTTTAAATATGGCACCACCTCCCTGCACACTGTCTGAAATTACTTTGGCATTGGGCAAGATACTCCCTAATAAGGCACCGGGCTTGGACAGAATCCCCGGTGACCTGTTCAGAACAGAACAGGTTGTTTGGGCTCCCTACTTGCAGTCTTTATTTAACACTATTATCCAAGGTATGGAGTTCCCATCGACCTGGGTTGGTGCGGAGATTATCCCGATTTTTAAAAAAGGTTCCCCATTAGATCCAACTAGATTAGATTGGCCTATTAGCCTTATCAATGTCACCCAAAAGATATTTGCCCGTGTCCTTCTGGAGCGACTACAATCATGGATGGACGAGTCAGACATCCTAACCCCCTTACAAGCAGGATTTAGGTCGATAATTTTGACCATAGTCCAAATCTTTAGATTACAACTAATTTACTGGCAGACAGTAACCTTGGGAGGGGGCAGTCTCTATCTGACTTTTGTGGACCTCAAGTCCGCTTTTGACCTGGCTCATCGTGAGCAGCTATGGGGTCTCCTATTCGATCTGGGGGTGCTGGTTTACCTCTGCCAGCTTTTAAAGTAGCCTTCATGAAGGCACTTATGCAAGGGTTAGGTTTGGCAAGAACGGAGAGCTGACTGCGCCTTTTCCTGTGGAGAAAGTGATGAGGCAGGGATGTGTGCTAGCGCCAGCTCTCTTCTCTCTCTTTCTCAATGTCTTAATTGACACCCTTTTGGCCGTGAAGGACATAGACTCACCAAGGTTAGCAAATAAGAAAATTCCAGCCCTAATGTTTGCTTATGACACGAGTTTAGTTCATTCTGCAAGAAAAGGATTTGGTGATAAATATAAAAAAAACAAATATATGGTTTTCCATGCCAAAACAACTAATTGTCCACATCCCCAAATGGATGGTAGACCCCTAGAGAGAGTCCCTATTTTTGATTATTTGGGCATTTCATTGAATGATAGAATGGATTGGAGGACACAAATAATGAAGGCTAATATGAAACTAACACAGTCATCGGGAGGCATTATTAAAGTGTATAAAAATTGCTCCCAAAAGGTAATTGGTCCCCCTGCTGAAATCTATAAAATACAAGCAAGGGGAGCATCCCTCTATGGTGCCGAACTCTGGGGATACTACCTATCCCATCCTTCACAGGTGACTGAGAGCACATTCATCAGACAATTGTTGGGTCTCCCGAAAAGCACGCCCCTAACTCCCCTCAGGATGGACTTGGGTATTGGTCCTATATCAGATCTAATCGCCTCTCGTCCTCTCCTTTTCTGGTGCCGTATTTGTAGCACGCCAGAGTTAATCAATTAATGGGAGGAACTGAGGGATGTCATGTGTAACTGGGGCCACAAATCTTCCATGGCTGTCCTATGTTAGGAATTTGTGTTTTTCATTGGGTTGTGGCAATTTGTGGTCAAATCAGGAGGAGTCCTGCACAAGTATCCCTAAAAAAGCTTTCATTTTAGCCTTGAAGGAATTTAAACTTGCCAAATTAACTCAAAGCACAACTTCATGCTCCTTGACATCTAGGTTTCTTGATGCCAAGCAGCAGTATAAACTGGAAAAGTCCTTGGATAGCATTCAACCATTCATGGCAAAAAAACTGTTACACAATTTAGGCATGGAACCCTACCGCTAGGTGCATTTACGAACAAATGGAAGGGTACAGCTAACTCAGTTTGCCCTGGTTGTTCTGCTTTGGAAGAAACAGAACTCCATGTATTGCTCTTTTGCCCTGCATACCATAGGTCTAGATCAAAGTGGGTTCTCCAGCTGTGCAGAAATGTAGGGCTACGAAACTATATTGAGGTTTTTTACGAAACATTACCATTATTTGTAGTCGCTACCTCGAAATTTCTCTTTGCAATGTGGTGTATACGAAATTGAATTTTAAAGGGGAAAGAGCAGGGCAACAGTTGATGTCCCTCCTTATTTCACCTCTCCATTTCCCTTTGCTGCTATATAGTACTGTTCAGAGAATGTGATGACAATAATTGTCTTTATCTTGTTTGTATAGGAATGTAAATTTTTAACTCTATTCCTTCTAATACATTTTTTTATCAAGTAGTTTAATTAATTTTGTATGTGAACTGATATTGTCTTTTAATAGTTTTAAAAAACCTTTTAACTATGAGATCTGGGCTTTTTTTAAAAAATCCTGCTTACCATTGGTATGGAGGCCGGGTAGGCTTCTATAGTTTGTTATGGCTGTGGTATTGAGGTAATTCATCTCGGTCTAGTATTGATTGGCTGTTTTTGATCATCTACTCTTAATTGTCTTTTTTTTGTAATATTCTGATTTATTCTACCAATGTAAATTGTATTGTGATTTTATGGCTGTACAGCCAAAAATAAAGTATTTTGACTGACTGACTGACTTATAAAATCACCCACTCACTTCCTATGTACTCCAGTAATCCCTGAGATATTACCCCTGTAGTCTTGGACTCACCCAGGCACTAGTTATGTACTACCCTTGCAGTCATAGAATCATGCAGTATGTAATATTGCACTTATGTAATAACCCAGGCACTAGCCTTGCAGTTATAGAATTACCTAGGCCTTACTGTTGCACTCATCTGTTAAACTAGGCACTACCCCATAACTCATTTATGCCTTCAGATGCTATTTATACACTTATCCGTGCACTCAAACTCTATCTGTGCACTCATCCAATTAGCCAGTCACTATCCATCTTCTCCTTTAATTATCCATGGACTACTCAAGCACTCATACAATCACACAAGCACTACATATGGAGTTATGCAATCACTCAGCAGATCTATTCAATTTCTCAGTTTCTAGGTTTCACTATATTCCAGAAATATTGTATATTTATTTCTTTTAGATATCATGATGATTTGAAAAGTTAGAGAAATATGTATGCACGCTTTTAACAACATGGAGAGACTTATAGTCTGCTGCTTTATAATTGGCTAGGCCCAACACTCAAGCAGTTATAAAAACACCCAAGTACTACCCACCCAGTCTTCAAATGACCCAGGCAATACATATGCACTGCTGTAATCACTCAGGCATTACTGCTGCACTCATGCAATCACCAAGGTATTACCCATACACTCTTTGAATCATGTAGTCACTATTCATGCACTTATATAATCACCCAAGCACAACCGTTGCACTCCTTCAATCATGAAGGCACTACCCTTGTACTTATGTATTCACTCAGCCGGTAGTCATGCTGTTATGAAATCACCCAGGCACTACCTGTGCACTTATTTATTCACTCAGGCACTACCTCAGTAGTCCTGTAATCCCCCAAGAAGTACCCATGTACTTACAAAATCCCCCAATCACTTCCTATGTAGTCATGTAATTCCCCAGATATTAACCCTGTAGTCACGCAATCACCCAGGCGTTACCTATGTACTCCTTTAATCCCCTAGACGTTACTCCTGTACTCATGCAATCACCAATGCTTTAGCTATACAGTGCTTTAATCACCCAGGCACTATCCTTGCACTCTTTCAATCACGTGCACACTACTCTTGTACTTATGTACTTATGTAATCACTCAGACAGTACTTATGCACTTCAAATCAAATCAAATCAGCTATTTTTATATAATTATTGTAATAATAATAAATAATGTTTAGAAAGTTAATAAACTTTTTTTATATTATCTATAATTATCAAGAAACATTCAGTATGACAAGAAAAGTTGAAAAGGAAAGACAACAAAGAAAACAGAACAATTTAAAGGAGAGAGAAAAGCAAAAATTAGATGAAGTACAACATGTTGCATTCAGAAAAAAATATTTTGGAAAGAAAATGAAAAAAATGTGTTAAAAGTCTTTTAAAAAATGTAATCGATTTTCAAAATGGGGAATGAGAAAGAAAAGTACTACAATCAAACAGAAGGAAATACAAAAACGACAAATTAATGTAAAATCAGGTTATAGGAAAACATTTCATGTTGAAAACTGGATGAAGCAATATAAAGACATTAAGAAGAGAATGTATAAATGGAGAGTACTATAAAGTCTATCAAAAGATTGCAAAAAATATAAAAGAAGATCAGCATTTTACAAGAAGATGCAACAGATTCAAAGTGTAGTCGAAAAGGCTTTTGAAATGAAAAGAACATTGTGTATATTAGTATTGAAGGGAATGAAAACATTGAAAGAACAATGCACTTTATGAAGGAGAAAAGTAAAAGAAAAAGACTGGTTAATAGAACTAACTTTTGCAAAGAGAATTTCGAGTGAATGGAAGAATACTTCTAGTACTGAACCTTTTTTTTAATGAAGAAAGCTGTTTTCAACAAAATACATTAGTTCATGCAGTTGATACCAGTGGTCGTTATTATGAAGTTAAAAATGGTTGTCCAATTGAAAAAGAAAAGATGGTTCCTAGAAATGTGGTAGAAGTAATAGCCGAAGAAGTTCAAGGGAGTGCACACAAGCTCCAGTGTATAAGTGGGATTGTAGTGGTATTTGTAGTATACAGCAGGAATCTATTGATATATTACGAAGTTTCTTACAAGATTATGGTAAAAAAAACGCGCTAAACAGAAGATTAGGGGCCAGATGTAGGTAGGCAAATACCGGTCGGAAACTGCCGAAATTCGGTAATTTCGGCCATTACCGACCGGTATTTGGAAAATGAGGTGTAGGGCCAGCTAAAATACAGATTAGGTCATTTTACCGAATCTGTCATTTTACCGATTCGGTAAAATTACCGAATCTGTATTTTGCGATGTAGGTAGCACTATAATCAGTGCTACAGGGCATTAAAAATTCGTTATTTACCACCAACTAGAAGTTGGTGGTAAATAATGAAAAGCCCTGAAAAAGCATTTTTTTTGCTTTTCAAACGCTGCCATGTTAAAGACATACATGCCCTTAGGGCATGTATGTTTGCAACATGTGCACCCATACCCAATTGAGTGGTGCAACAGGGTGTCAAAGTGACACCCTGCCACCCTTCAATGTTTCCCCCAATTACCGAATCGGTATTTACCGATTCGGTAATTGACATTCATTCCTATGGTCCTGTAAATACCGATTCGGTAATTACCAAATCTTACCGATTCGGTAATTGCAAAAGAGAAATTACCTACATCCCATTTACCTACTCTTAAATACCGAATCGGTATGATTCGGTATTTAAGAGTAGGTAAATCGAGATTACGTACATCTGGCCCTAAGATGTTGCAAAGACTAGATCCTTGTAAAGTGAGAAAATATAGTAACTTGCAGGGTCATTCTCTGGCTTGTCTTTCTAAAAAAGTGTGTCAAAGTACTTTTCATCATGTAGGAATGTTAGCAGTACATCACTCTGAAATGCGGACGCTTGTAAGAAGATTGTACTATGTAAAAAGTCCTGCATTATCTTTAAGTGAAATAAACAAACGTATTTTGCATGGTTTAAGGTTGGTTGTAAAAAATGTTTCTGATGATATAGAGTTTTGTTTCTTTGGTCCTCAAGAGGAGTGTAGAAAAAGTGAGAGTTTGATAAGTGTAGGCGTTGAAGAAGAGATGTGAAGTTTTCAGAATAAAATTACAAAGTCTAAGGTAGTTTCTTGTGAAAATCCAAACTATCTTTGTATTTGTTGTCGATGTAATCACTATAGAAGTCAAACTAGGATTGTTGATGTGTATTTAAAAAGTGAAAAGGAAAACAATGATAAGTGGGAGCAATCTGGTGCTTATTTGTTGGTGGAAGTCATTTTGAGTTAGGTAGTGATCAAATTATTTGCAAATATTGTTACAACAAATTAGAAGAGAACAAAATGCCAGCTAGAGCTGTACATATCAACCTAGAGTTGGTAGCTTTTCCTCCAGAACTGGTAGATTTAAATACGTATGAGTCCATTCTTATTCAATCTGTGCACCCGTTTCAGTCTATAGTCCATATGGCAAGGAAGCAAAAGACACACAATTGATGGATGGAATGCAGAACAAATCAAAACATTCACCCTCAGTCAAGAGATCTGGGTTAAATCCATCATTATTTTGCTTACCATGCCATCTCAGTTTAGACCTGGCCATATGCAAATCAGTCTTGATCCTGTGCCTCATGGAAACAGTCCAGCCAGGTCCTCCCTGGACCGGAAACAGGCATCCTAGGACCGGTTTTGGGGTTTCAACCCTCATTATCTAGTATAGATTGAATCCAGTGGCACACTCAGCCCGGGACCCAGGTCTGGGCATACCCGGTGCACTTAGGGCGAGGAAGCAAAAGACAAACAATTGATGGACAGAATGCAAAACAAATAAAAGCATTTACCCCAGTCAAGAGATGTGGGTTAAATCCAATTTTCTCTTGCTCACCATGCCACCCCAGTGTAGACCAGTCCATATGCAAATCAGTCTTGATCCTGTGCCTCATGGGAACAGTCCAGCCCGAACTGCTAAGCCGGGTCCTCCCTGGACCGGAAACAAGCATCCAAGGACCGCTTTCCAGGTTTCACCCCTCTTCAGCCAGGATAGCTTGAATCCTGTGGCACAGTGAGCCTTGGACACACGTCTGGGCATACCCTGCGCACTTAGGGCGAGTAAGAAAAAGACTCTAGGATGATTGTTTCAGTCCAGGGAGAGCCTGGCCTAGCAGTTCGGGCTGGACTGTTCCCATTGGGTGTAGACTGATTTGCTTAGGCACAGATTTCTGTACTGAGGTGAATGTATGACATTGTTCTGCTTTCTGTCCATCAATTGTTCTTTTATATAGTTCATATGGAGCCTAAAACAGACAGGTAGGCTGCCTCCGAAAGATTTACAAAGAAGTTGAAAAGGAAAAGTTGCATATTTATCTTTAGATTTTAAGAAAAATATTGAAACTGTTGCGGTAGAGAGAGAAGTAAGTGAACCTGTAGTTTTTGTGTATAAGAGAAAAGTTTGGCAGCTTGTTGTTTTCCACAGGTCTTCCCCACTGGAAAAAGGTGGACGATATAATGAACGACCCATGCAGATTCCAGCTTCAGAATATCGTACAAGAAGAAGATCCAAAATTTCAACAGTGTATTCCATTTTTATTTTATCTTATGTTTGAAAGTGACTTGTCTGGACTTTCATATGCAGTGAACCACATATTAAAAACAGAAGTTCATCTTACACATCTTTCTGCAAAGAAATTTTTGGACAAAGTTCAACAAAGAGACGATCTTTTAGAATCTCAGTTAATTAATTTGATGGCGTGTCAATGTGGTACTAATGAGTATTAGTATTGTCGTCACAAAGAACTTAAATGTATATTAAGGAACTTAGGAACCCCTACATGGTTTGTTACGCTTAGCTGTGCTGAATAAGCTTAGGATTATTTACTTGAATTTCTACAACAAGCAAATTCAAATGTAAAAAATATTGAATTGAAGACAGCTGGAGAACTGTGTTGCTTGGATCCTGTAAATGTGTGCAGACATTTTAAACATAGGATTCAATATATGATGTCTTTTATCTGCAATAAAAAAATCCACCTCTTGGAGAAGTTATTGACTTCTTTTGGAGAAAGGAGAAAGGAGTGCCAAGCCAAAGGTGCTCCTCATATACATATGTTATTATGGGTCAAGGATGCACCTAAGTTTGGAACTGATACTGATGAAAGAGTTTTGTCTTTCATTGAAGAATATGTTGCCTGTGCCATTCGAAAAAAAGGAGAAAACAACTTGAGACAGCAAGTTTTAGAGTTTCAAAGTCATCGACGGAAATACATGTCAAAGGGAAGATTTTATACAAAATGTTGTTTTACAGTCCCACTTCCAGTAATTTCAAAAGGGAGAGTTAACAATTTTATGTCAGCAGTAAGGAATACTATAACTCAAAAATCTCTGAAGAATACTCACAACATAAAAAGAACTAAAGATTCAAAGTACATTAAGGACTACAATCCAGTGATTTTGACAATATGGAATGCAAATATGGATATCCAGTATGTTGCAGATAATTTGATTGCTGCTGCTCGCTATGTTACATCATATATAACCAAATCTGAAAAGACAGATTTGAAAGAAATGTGAGAAGAAATTTTTCAAAAGAAGACTCTATGGGGTCTATTACGATGGCGGGCTGACTTTGCCTGCTCGCCACCTCATCGAGTCACGGGATCGACCGCCAATGTTGCGGTGATCCCGCCATACACATTAGGATGCACCGCCACACTGGCGGGCGCATACTGCATTTTTAACATTGCAGTGGGCGGTGCTGTAAGCAGCACCTGCCTCAATCTTAAAAATGCATGTTGTGCATTTCCATGCACCTTTTGACAGGTACCGTGCGGTGCCTGGCACATTGTGCATGCGAATGCCCCTGTGCACCCCCCAACACCCTGGGTGCCCACTACAGGCCCCCAACAGCAAAGACCGCAAGACTTTCCATGGCAGCAACACCACCATGGAAAGGCGAGTGACCGCCTGCATCATAATATTGATGGCAGTGTCTTGCAGACACTGCCACCGTGTTATGGCCTTTTTCCACCCGGTCGATGAGTCGACTGACGAAAAAGTGATGGACGTATTTCCGTCCGCCGTGGAAACCCCAGCCATCCTAATGTGTCTGGGTCCTTCATGGCAGGATGGCGGGCGGATCGCCCCTGCCGGGCGGGTGTTGGGTACCGCCAGCCCGGCCGGGTGAAGTGTTCCCATCTAAAACTAATGCTTGCCTTTGTACATTTAAGAATGCAACAGATTTTAAAAACGTATTATGATGTTTTATTTCTGAGGAAAACATGTAATTGTTTTCGGCAATCTACTAAAATTTACTCCTGTGAAAGGACAACCACTTTTTAAAACACTTGTCCATGAAGACACTAGGAAATCTTTGGGAAGTATTGGAAATGTAAACATTTGGTCTTATTTTGAATATAAAGAACTTATTAAGAATATGCGACAAGCAAGTGATGTACATTATGAAAACATTCTTCAAGATATAATAATTGGCATTTTGACAAAATATGGTAAAGAAGCTTTATAAATTCGGCTACTAATGAACATGTTTAGAAATTAAAACATTGCACCTGAAATAATGTACAAACAAATTGGAGAAAGTAACTCTATAGTTTGCCTAATGCCAATACTCCCAGAGTGTTCTATATTCAATCAAGACTTTTTGAAACTAGAAAAATAACCAATAGTGAAAATGGAAGCCATTGATAAAATGGAACACAAAGGAAATATTATTATTCTCTCACAGAAATTACAGTCAAAATTGGATTCTTTGGAAAAGTCTGTGTCTACGTCTGCAGGTTTAGAAAAGACTTTATATGTATGTGAAAACTGTCGGGCAATTTTAAGACGTAATTTGGATGTAGAAAAAGGTTTCGTAAATGGAGCAATGGAAAACATTGTTGATTTTGTTAATTATCAGAACAGAGGTGGAATTGAATTTTTGAAGATTAAATTTGATCAGATTGAAGAGGTAAAACAGATTGGACGTTGTGCTGTTCGTTTTTTGCTTTTAAAAGACTTGTTTGTTGGTATAAAACAGTTTTCTCTTTCTTTAGTATATGCAGGGCTCATTCATAAATCTGGTTTGTATTTGATTGATTTGATGTTCCTACATTGCATTGTCTGAAGTAGGAACATTATCTGGTTTGTATACGATTGATTTGATGAGAAAAAGATTAGTGCTGATGCAAATTGTGTAAAAGGGTATAATCAGTTAAGAAGGCTTTATGCTCCTAACTTAGGCGAATATCCCATATATGAGAAATGTGTACTTTGTCCAAAATGGAAATATAAAAAACATTCTAGTGAGTTCCAAAAGTAGGAAACAATTCAAGAGAATGATGAAGCTGCAAAGAAAATGAAATGGACACTGATAATGATATTGTAGGATACCAGTTAGAAAATAGTTCAGGTATCAACTGCTATTCTAATGTAATTGTGAATGTAGTCTTTTATCTAGATCTTCATCATGAAATTATGGAAAATTGAGAAAAAAGATTATGTTCTTTACTACATTATATTTTTCAAAAGTTGGTAACTCAAAAAAGTAAAATCATTACTGCTTCTGGCATTCAGCATCTTTTGGATATATGTATATGTACTGGTTCTTCGCAATTACACTCAATATACAACAAGATGCACAAGAATTTCTTATGTTTATGCTTGCAGTATTGGAAGATGAAGGAATAGAAATAGAAAATGTATTTCGACTATGTTACAGATGGGATCATGAATGTGAAGACTGTTCATTTTCTTCAACCACTGAAATAGAACCTGAAAGATTCATATTTTTAACAATACCAGATTGCATATCAGTGTCTTTTAACAAATTAGTAAAATTAGCTAATCAAGATATGAAATGCTCTCATTGTAAATCAGAAATGTTGTCAAAGTTATATACAGAAAGATTTTGAAAATATGTCATTTGAATGGTACAACGTTGTAGAGCAAATGGAAGAAAATTGGAAACCAAAATTTGAAATTTTGTAGCAAGTCAACTATCAATTTCAGGAAGAACTTTTAAAGCTGTGGCTATTATTTTCCATGATGAACCTATTACAACATCTGGACACTATACTGTCTATTTAACGTGCAATAAAGTATAGACACATTCCAATGATGCCCATATGGATTTCAAATGTAGGTTGCCTTTCAAATTACCAGATTCATTTCTGATATTTCTCATGCAAAAGTTTTGAAAACATCATTCGGCCTATTGGGAAGATATTAACACAAATTAATGAGTTTATTTTTAATATTTTCAATGTAAATTGATTTGGAAACTTTATTCTGCCTATAGGAAAGATGTGAAGAATTACTGTTTGGATTATTGTTTATGCTAAATCTTATTGCATTTGCAAAATTGTGTTTGAAAGAAGTAGTTTATGTATTTGAACTTTATATTATTTGCAATGTAAATGAGCATGTATATTTCAGAAATATACTTCCGAGAAATACATGATTTATTGTGGTTGAAGAATGTAATTTATAAACTGTAGATAAGTAAACAGATAGCTGAACTTGTTGTAAATATTTTCAATGCAGATTTTATTTTTTTTACAATCACATTGATTGTTTTTTTTCCCTCCTGTTATATGATGATCTACATTGAAATCACTGTGTATGGTGAAATTAAGTAGAATCTGAGAACAGCAAAAATGGGAAACTGTATATGTTATGTAATTCTAAAATTATGTTGTGATCTTAAAACTATAACATTATATGCAATAACAGTGTTTCTTCTTTTTCACAGAAAGTAATAATAAAACTTAAAAAGATTTGCAATTCAGTTTACAATAAAACTACTGTAAAATAGTTTCAGTGTGTTTGGAATCTACTTTAATAAAGAAGGTATGATGAAATAATGTAATAAGCATAATAATATGAAGTAATGTTCACAGTCACTTTTATTGCAGTCATTCATTTTTTCAAACACTACCCATGCACTGATCTATATGATTAAGCCCTATTCTCACACTCCTGCCATCACCCATACACTATCCATGCATTTCTCCAATCACCTAGCCTGTATTCATACAATTATAAGATCACCCAGACACTGTGTGGAGGAGTGTGGCTCAATGGTTAGAGCGGCAGACCCTGATGCAGAGTTCTGGCCAGGGACCAGGGTTCGATTCCCGCCTCGGCGGGGTCGGGCTCAATTTCCTCGGACCTGTTAATTCTCGCCTCGGTGCCTATTCTAATCATGGGACCGACGCTGCAACTCTGGGCAATAGCTTGCTTAGCCTCCACACTGGCCCCAACAGCGCTAGGATGCCTGGCTTCACCCTGGGGGTGCCCAGGAATGGACACTTCAATGGGAAACCAGGAGGTAAGCATGGGCGAATTTTGCGAATCTCGCGTTCGCGAATTTTGCGGATTTGCGAACTCGCAATCCGCAAAATCCGCGAATTCTCGCGAATTTGCGGATTTTTTTTTTTTGTGTTTGCGCGGGTTTCTACCAGTTCGCGAGGGTTTTTTACAATGTCGCAAATTGCGAACTTACCTGTCGGGTCGCAAGTTTCGCGAACTTGTTGTTTCTACGTGTCCAGCCTGTTTGGGACACTCTTCTTCATCACTGCCACTCTCTGTCACAACTGCCACTCTCTGACTACTCATGCCACCCTCTGGCCCACCCATGCCACCCTCTGTTTCATCACAGCACCCTCTGGTTGTCCAGTCAGTGTACATTATTGTGGCAACGCAAGCACACCTTCCCTGCCTCAAGTGACCTGAATTAATTTGGGGCTGATTAATGTGTCACAGAATATTTTTTTAGCTGGCACCTGCTTCCTTAGTGCTTCCTGATTAGTGATCTTTTGCACTTGCTAAGTGCTTTCATTGTTGTAAAATTAGTTACAACACCTGCCCTGCCCCAACTGACAATAATGCATTAGGGGCTGATTAATGGATTTGAACTTCCAGCCTGGCTCCTGCTTGTCTCCCTTAGCTGTAATTCAGGACCTTTGTGGCATATGTGTAACTATTCTGAGGTTCAGAGCAGGGTCACATAATAGTTTCAACTGGCAACTGAACTCTGGAGGGGCCCCTCAGGAAGCACTACAGGAAATGGCTACTAATGATGAGGCTGAACTTTTGAACCTGGTAAGTAGTTACTTTCAGTTTTGCTAAGATCGTATTTCTGCAATTTTGCACTTATTCGCGGGGGCGCGAACTCACGCGAACAGTGCGAACAGTGCGAGCAAAATCCGCTGCTCGCGGATTTGCGGATTTTGCGGGAGATTCGCGAATCTCGCGGATTGCGAATTTACCGAAAATCCGCAAAATCCGCGAGCGAAACGGATTTTCCGCCCATGGTTACCAGTAGGGGTTCCACAGCGGTATGAGTAACAGCGCCAGGAAGCCGAATAGGCGACACCGCAAGGTGACTGTCTGGTGACAGTGCGCTCTATAAGTACCATAACATTTACATTTACATTTACATTTACACTACCTATGTAGTTTTCCAATCACACAGGTACTCTCTGTACACTCATGCAATCAGCTAGACATTACCTGTACACTCTTCCAATCCCCAGGGTAGTACCTATACATTTCTCCAATACAATAAACATTATACCTGCATGATGTAATCACCTAGACACTACCCTTGCACTTTTTCAATCATCCAGGTAGTATGTATACAATGCTCTATTCATTCAGGCAGTACACATAAACTTGTAAAATCACCCAAGTTATTTTTATACAGTCCTCCAATAACTTAGGTACTACTCCTGTACTCCTCCAACCACCCAGGGAGAACCCTTCAAGTTTTAAAATCACTCAGGCCCCACCTATGCACTCCTCCAATTACCTAGGCCCTTCCCCTATACTTTTGCAATCAGCAAGACATTACCCCTACACTCATGCAATCACCAAGGTATTAACTATGCATTCCACTAATCCCCCAGTATTTATGCCTGCACTTATGCAATCACTTAGGCATTACACATGCAGTCTTCCAATAACCCTGATATTACCCCTGCACTCATATAATCACCCAGGCATTACCCATGCACTCCTTCAATCACTCAGGCAGTACATGTGCATTTATAAAATCATCCAGGCACTCACGCAATCACCCTAGTACTACTCATGCACTCCTCCAATCACCCACAAACTACCCATGCACTTTTCAATGCACCCAGTCATTACCCACACACTCCTTCAATCACTCAGGCACTATCCCTGCAGTCATGCAATCACCCAGGCACTACCTATGCACTCATGGAATAACCCAGGCACTGAACCAGGTACTCTCCATGCACTCCTCCAATCGGCCAGCCACTACCTATCAATTATAAAATAATTGAAGCACTATCTATGCACTTGTTTAATCACTCAGACACTACCGATGCACTCCTCCATTCACCCAGACATCACACCTCCATTCATGTAATCACCCATGCATTATCCATGCACTCCTTCAATCTCTCAGGCAGTGCCTGTGTAGTCTTCCAATCACCCAAGCACTACCCATGCAGTCATGCAATCACTCAGGCACTACCCATGCACTCATACCTGCACTCCCGCACTTCTGATACACTTATGCAATCACTCAATCACTACCCATTCAGTCTTGCAGTCATCCAGACACTACCCTTACACTCATGCAATCACCCAGGTACTTCTTATGCACTCTTCCAATCACTCAGAAACTACTCATGCACTTCTCCATGCACCAATGCACTACCCATGCACTCTTTCATGCACCCGGGCATTAACCATGCACTCCTGCAATCACCTAAACATCACCCATGGACTCATGCAATAACTCAAGCATTAATCATGCACTCTTTCAGTCACTCAGGCGGTACCCATGCACTCGTCCAATTACCCAAACATTACCCATGCACTCTTCCAATTATCCAGACATTACCCCTGCATTTATACAATCACCCAGTCATTACCCATACACTCCTTCAATCACTCAGGCACTATCCCTGCAGTCATGCAATCACCCAGGCACTACCTATGCACTCATGGAATAACCCAGGCACTCAACCAGGTACTATCCATGTACTCCTCCAATCGGCCAGCCACTACCCATGCACTTATAAAATAATTGAAGCACTATCTATGCACTTGTTTAATCACTCAGGCACAACCCATGCACTCCTCCATTCACCCAGACATCACACCTCCATTCATGCAATCACCCATGCATTATCCATGCACTCCTTCAATCTCTAAGGCAGCGCCCATGTAGTCTTCCAATCACCCAGGCACTACCCATGCACTCATGCAATCACTCAGGCACTACCCATGCACTCATACCTGCACTCCCGCACTTCTGCTACACTTATGCAATCACTCAATCACTACCCATGCAGTCTTGCAGTCATCCAGACACTACCCTTACATTCATGCAATCACCCAGGTACTTCTTATGCACTCTTCAAATCACTCAGAAACTACCCATGCACTTCTCCATGCACCAAGGCACTACCCATGCACTCCTGCAATCACCTAAACATCACCCATGGACTCATGCAATAATTCAAGCATTAGTCATGCACTCCTTCAGTCACTCAGGCGGTACCCATGCACTCGTCCAATTACCCAGACATTACCCATGCAGTCTTCCAATTATCCTGACATTACCCCTGCATTCATACAATCACCCAGGCATTACCCATACATTCCTTCAATCACTCAGGCACTACATATGTACTCCTCCCATCACCCAGGCACTACCCCTACACTCATGCAATCACCCAAGCACAACCTATGCACTCATGCAATAACCCAGCCACTACCCATGCAGTCTTCCAATGATCCAGGCACTACCTCTGCACTCATGCAATCACCAGGTACTACTCATGCACTCCTCCAATCACCCAGGAACTTCGCATGCTGTCCTACATGCACTCAGGCACTACCCATGCACTCTTTCATGCACCGAGGCATTACCAATGCACTCCTTCAATCACCCAGATATCCCTGCACTCATGCAATAACCCAAACACTACCCATGCACTTCTTCAATTACGCAGGTAGTACACATGCAAACACACATGCACTACCCATGTACTTTTCCATATAATATACTTGCAGCAATTCATTAAAAAACATAGAAATAAGTCTTTTTTTAAACCAATGAGGCGGATGTAACAAGAACCATTTTTTTGTTTTATAACTTTTTTGTGTTTTTTAACTCTTTTTTGTATTTTTTGGGTGTTTTTTTAACTGAACAAACAACAGAAAAAACTGGAAAAACTTTCGTCTAACCCTTTGCAATTAAAAAATCATTGCAAAAAAAAATATTACAATGGTGGCTTTTTGCTGCGAAAACAATTGCGTCAACAGACTGCTCACCATAGCAAATAAGTTCCTTGCATTTAATACATCTTTGTTCTAGACCAGCAAACTCTGATCTAATATCAGGTCCTCTGCTTGAATTTGATGTACCAGCTGAGGTGCTAGGCCCTGCGTCGCGATCACCTTGCTGGGCTTGCTGTTTCAGCTCTCGTTGAAGTTGTTCTCGTGCTAGGCATAAAGGGTGAATGGTTTGGAGGGGCTTCAACATCGTCAAAGTACCGCACAAGTATTTTTTCTCAGAGCCCCGAGATATGATATGATAGTGCAGGTCACCTTTCTCGCATTGATCTTTTTTCCAGGTGGAATGGTAAAGAAGGGCAGGACAATACTCTCCTTTCATGTTTTTCTTGGTTCCTCTAAGTCATCTTCTTCACCAAGGATGTCATCTGGTGGATTTGAAGATGCCAGTCTCCTATTTTTTTCCCCCAAAAAATGCAACTAGAGCAGTAAACACAAAAGGTGTGTCCCCTGGCAATGTTGTTGGAGGAATGAGAAATGTGGGTGGGGTGCTGTAACTTCTAGAATAAAATGCTTCTTAACCAATAAAATGCATTCTTTTGAAGTCACATGGGTCCGTGGCACTAAGCGGGCGCTTCCTGGGAGACTGGCCCCCGGCGGCAACATTCTACAGCTTAACTTCAAGCATGACAAAAGATTACACCTTCGCATCTTTTTCACTCTTCGTTAGGATCACAGGTTTTGAGTTAGGGACCCAAGATCAAAGCGATGATTTGCCACTGGAAATCTCCACAAGAATAACTGGAACATTATTAGACCAGCCTGTCGAAGACCCGGAGTTAATACACACGGATAACTTTAGGAGGATCAAACTTAAAACTAACAAACTGGATGAACTTCTGGCTTCAGCAAAGGCATTATGGGAACAAAGGGAAGAGGCCGAAACAAATGAGATATTGCATTGGGAACATTTTATTACAACATTAGGAAGATAGCACGCAGCAAGCACCCTTTCAGCATTTCCGGCAAATAGGTCTTTAAACCCCCACGATAAACTCTTCTCTGGCAGAACAACTATAAAAGTTAAAAAATGTATAACAAGTACTTTTGGGACATTATAATTAGAAATAAGAAAACCTTAGAAAATCACTGAAAAAAACACAGGTTTCAGGGACATTTTAGTTAGAAATTTGTATTTAAAAAAACCTTTGAAATTCACTAAAAACACAGGTTTCAAGAACATTATAGTTAGAAATTAGCATTTAAAAAAACCTTAGAAATTCACTGAAAAAACACAGGTTTCAGGGACGTTATAGTTAGTTGGACATTTCACTCATGTAAAACTTGAGAAATTCAGCTGTTATAGTTAGATGAGCTAACTATAACTCACATCCCTGCAACACACTGCTGTTGACATCACATATTACATCATTCATGACATGGTCAGTGACATCACTGATGACATCTAACATGACATCACTGATGACATCATCCATGTGATAATCTGATGCACCTCCCCACACCCTAATTTAACCTTTGATACACCCACTCTAAAATATACACTACCATTCTCAAAACCATAGACACACCAATACCAGTTATGACATACCTACTCACTGATTCCTAGATCTACTCACAGACACTCACACACCACCACTCACCCATAGACTTTCTCACACACCTAGTCAGTCATGCAAAGACCCAATCACACTCCCAGTTACTCACCTATACAGTTTTACACACACCACTTCACTTATTCATATAGATACTAACACGTACTTCTACAATCAGTGACACAAGCACACACTAATCCATACAGCCACTCTCACAATCACTTACTCTCACATATAGTCATTCATATACTCCAATACTCATATATACTGACTTTCACATATGTAGTTACTCACACATGTTCCACTGAGACATCCATTCACTCACCAACACAGCCATGCACACACTCACCCACCCATACACCCCTTCGCAGATGCACTCTTGAACCCATACATCCAGTGAATCACCCACTTGCACATCTATGCAAAGAGTTGCACCCCCCACTCACCCACACAGACACCCATACAGATATTTAGACAACCGATCAATAACCCAAAAAGACATCGTGTAGATACTCACCAACCCATGCAGCCGCTTACACACCAAGTGACAGACTGATACAGACATTCACAGAGTTTAGTCACTAACCCATGCATTTAGTCAGACATGTTTAATCACTCACTTATACAGTCAGTCACGCACCTACTAAATCATCAATTCATACACGTATACACCAACTCATTCTTCAATACACCTTGGCACATATATTTATATTTCATATGTATAGATATATACAAAACATATTTAAGCTTTTCAGAAACACACAGTCACTGGATGATGTCATCAGTGATGTCACTTACCATGTCATGAATCATGTAATATGTGATGTCATCAGTAGTGCATTGCGGGGGCGCGTGTTATAGTTAGCTCAACTAACTATAATGGTCGAATTTCTCTGGTTTCATACGAGTGAAATGTCCAACTAACTATAATGTCCTGGAAATGTGTGTTTTTTTCAGTGAATTTCTAAGGGTTTTTAAATGCTAAATTCTAACTATAATGTTCCTGAAACCTGTTTTTTTATGTGAATATATATATATATATATATATATATATATATATATATATATATATATATATATATATATATATATATTACCTACTGGCGGTCGCCAGTAGGTATATATAGTTAGGATTTTTTCTCTATGGGATTTTTGAAAATTCTATGTCTAATTACTTTGGCGTTTGTGGACGGAATTGGCTGAAATTTTCAGGAAGATGGAACATTTTGTTTCTGAGCAGCCCCTGACAAGTTGGGGGGGTTTCATCAAGGGGGGGCCGAGAAAAAAAGGGGGTCCCAAAACGCTTTTTTCCCATGTTAATTTCCATAGGGTGGTTGGCCTCACTTTTAGCTCGAACGGCTGAATGGATTTGCACGAAACTTGGCAAAATTGTAGGGACTGTTAGCCCGATGTGCCTTTGCTAGGTCTCAATATATGTGCTCCAGTGGATTTTGAGTAATTTAGGTTCAAAAAAAGATATATATCTGGGCGGAGCCTAACCACACATCTGATCTGATTGGCTGTCAGCACTTCATCCAAGAAGTGTTGGCAGCCATCTTGGGACCAATATACATGATAGCACCTCATTAAAAAGCATTGTAGTTAATAGAGGGTTTTAGGACTTTAGTTACATTATAAATCATTTGTTGATGGTACCATACTCGTTTTAGGAATTGTGGGGGGTTCTAAGGTGATTTTACCATGGGAAAAAACCTTCTGCTGTGATATCATGAATATTGTTTGAAAGAAAACTAATATCTCATGATTTTCCCACAGTGGTTTGGAAGGGGATCGATAAGCTAAACTGAAAGCATATTTTCTGTAAATTCACATTATCTTTCTCAGTCATGTGAAAATGAAGTCTGACATTCTCAGTAAAACATGTACATCCAACAAGGACAGAGACTGTCAGTTGATTCCTTTGTGTTCTACTGCAGCCTCCTAGAGTGTTCTAAAGAACAACTAGAGTGCTAACAGTCCTACTTATTACAAAGGTATGGCACACCTGAAGCCATCTTGATTGGAATAAAGTGGTAACTCTAAAAACATTTAATTTAAAAAGAAACAACCTGAGGGGGTATATTTTGCCATAGAAAGTATGATTAGTGCTGCAGAATGAAAAATTAGGGCACATTTTGAGTGACTTCTCAAATCCTTTTCTATTTCATTAAAACATTCTGACATGCAGTCTCCCAAAATGGCCACCAGAGACAAAAGAGCCCAAATGTAGCCCAAATATCACCCAGATGTAGCCCAAGTATAGCCCAATGACAGAATGTCCCAGAGTGTTCTAAAGAACAACTAGAGCGCTAACAGTCCTACTTATTACAAAGGTATGGCACACCTGAAGCCATCTTGATTGGAATAAAGTGGTAACTCTTACAACATTTCATTTAAAAAGGAACAAAATGAGGGGGTATATTATGCAATAGAAGGTATTATTAGTGCTGCAGAAAGAAAAATTAGGGCACATTTTGAGTGACTTTTCAAGTCCTCTTCTATTTCATTAAAAAATTCTGACATGCAGTCTCCCAAAATGGCCACCAGAGACAAAAGAGCCCAAATGTAGCCCAAATATCACCCAGATGTAGCCCAAGTATAGCCCAATGACAGAATGTCCCAGAGTGTTCTAAAGAACAACTAGAGCGCTAACAGTCCTACTTATTACAAAGGTATGGCACACCTGAAGCCATCTTGATTGGAATAAAGTGGTAACTCTTAAAACATTTAATTTAAAAAGGAACAAAATGAGGGGGTATATTTTGCCATATGAATTATGATTAGTGCTGTAGAAAGAAAAATTAGGGCACATTTTGAGTGACTTCTCAAACCCTCTTCAATTTCATTAAACAATTCTGACATACAGTCTCCCAAGATGGCCACCAGAGACAAAAGAGCCTAAATGTAGCCCAAATATCACCCAGATGTACCCCAAGTATAGCCCAATGACAGAATGTCCCAGAGTGTTCTAAAGAACAACAGAGCGCTAACAGTCTTACTTATGACAAAAGTATGGCACACCAGAAGCCATCTTGATTGGAATGAAGTGGTAAGTCTGAAAACACTCAATTTAAAAAGGAACAACATGAGGGGGTTAATTTTGCCATAGAAAGTATGATTAGTGCTTCAGAAAGAAAAATTAGGGATCATTTTGAGTGACTTCTCAAATCCTCTTCTATTTCATTAAAAAAATTCTGACATGCAGACTGAAACATGCACTTTGAATACCAGCAGCAGACATCCCTGGTGAGCAGTAGCTTTACTACAGTGATCTAATGTGCAACTAGAGTGCTAACATTCAGAATTTATGGCAAATGTGTGACATATCTGAATGCCTTCTTGATGGAACCAAAGTAAACAAGCATTGAAAATGCAATAGATCTCGCCCTCGTTTAAGTTAAAGCCATTCTGTTTGTAATGAGGTGGCTTTTTAGCTTTGCTTTTATTAGGGTTTTTCAACTTTCATGTAAATAACATGCATCTGTATGCATATAAGTATATGTATGCATGCATTTATGTTTGTATTTATATAGATATACAGATGATATATGTTTATATATGTATGTATATATATATATTCACTGAAAAAACCATAGGCTATAGACCATATATAGTTTGGAATTAGCATTTACAAAACCTTGAAAATTCACTGAAAAAACCATAGGTTATAGACCATATATAGTTTGGAATTAGCATTTACAAAACCTTGAAAATTCACTGAAAAAACCATAGGTTATAGACCATATATAGTTAGGAATTCGCATTTACAAAACCTTATTTTACTCACACAAAACCATTGAAATTCCATATATAGTTAGTTGCACTAACTATATATCGCGCACCCGCAATCCACTGCTGATGATGTCACATATTACATCATTCATGACATGGTCAGTGACCAAGAGCCCGTGAGCTCGAAACGCGTCGTTTGTTTATTGCCTAAATAAACAACTTTTCCGGTACCTGGTGGTGTGGCTCGTCATCCTTTTCCTGATCGAGAGGAGTCCGTGGATATATATATATATATATATATATATATATATATATATATTTATAGATATATATTACCTACTGGCGGTCGCCAGTAGGTAGCTATAGTTTGGAACTAGTTACCATAGGAAAATCGCAACATTCTATTCCCAATAACTTTGGTGCCGATTGACGAATCGTCGCAAAATTTTAAAAACTAATTCTTTGTTGATATCAGCCCCTATGTTGAAAGTTTGGGGGTGATTTGTCAAAGGGGGGCCGAGAAAAAAGGGGGTCCCAAAATGTGTTTTCTCCATGTTCATTTCCATAGGAAACTTTAGACAAGGCTACAGGTCGAACGAGTAAACATAATTACCCCAGATTTGGCTGGGAGAAGGGTCTTGTTCTAGAAAGCACACTTTTGTTTATTTGGTTTAAATGTGTTCAGTAGTTTTTGAGAAATTTCAAAATTTATAGATATTGATATGTGGGAATTCTGCAATCTGATTGGCTGAGGTGTTACGAGCACGAGCTTGCTGCTTATTGGCTGCAAGCGGTGTGAGCTGTTGCAACTCAGAAGTGTTGTCCCCCATTTTGTGATTGCATTGAAGCAAGTAAGGGGAAAAAAGGGTGAAAAAAGTGATAAATAGAAGGGTAGGAGCACTGTAACCTCTGTGGGGTGTTTGGGGTGTGCTATAGAGGGGGTGCGAAGCGAAGTATTCACTCCTATCGGTGTGAAAGTGGTGGGTTATGGAAATTAAGTGAGGTATTGCCTGGAATCTGTTGCTGCTAAGGTGAGCCGGTGCGGGACTCGGGAATTAGAGCGTGAGCTCAAATTGTGTGTTATGCTGTGAAGTCATGTGCTGTGGCCGCTGCACTACATGCTTGGTAGTAGTGTCAGCATGTGTTTATACCTACTAGGATGAACTACTGACCGATACTGGTCTGAAAGTCCTGGGGTACAGAACATTTTTAAGGTATTTTGTAGAGTCTCATGGTGCTAAGCTGAGCTAATGCCGGACTCGGGGATGAAGGCGTGAGCCAAAACTGTGTGTGCAATGCTGTGAAGTCATGTGCTCTGGCCGCTGTGCCATACCTGTCCAAATAGTGTGAGCTTGTAGTTATAGCCACTTGGATGAACTTCTGTGTCGAATATTGTAGCTTGTGTATGGTTCTTGGGGGTGTTATAGAGGGAGTGCGAAGGTAAATTCGCTCATATGAAATCAATTTGTAAAATGCAAACTACTCCCTCCTCTGGGTCTGATGGCGCTGTGGACGTAAGCTGAGCTGCTGACAGACTCTGGGTAAAGCCGTTGACCTACTGACCCCTACCGATCTGAAAGGGCGGGGTATGGAAATTAAGGGCCTGATGTAGGTAATTCATATTTAAAGACTCTTAAATACCGAATTTTACCGATTCAGTATTTAAGAGTCAGTAAATATGAAGGGGGAAGATGTAGGTAATTCGAATTTAAGATTTACCAAATCGGTAGGATTCTGTATACCGAATCGGTATTGCCCATTGATTCCTATGGGCCACGAAGCCCATAGGAATCAATGGGCAATACCGATTCGGTATTTACCGAATCGGTAAATACCGAATCCTGCAAGGGTGCAGGGGGTGTCACTTTGACACCCTCTAGCACCCCAATTCCAGACTTGTGTGCCATGTGGCACACAGACATGCCCTAAGGGCATGTCTGTGTGTCACATTGCACAGGTGTGCATGCACAGATGTGCATGCACACCTGAATTCGGTATTTTACCACCCAATTGGATTGGGTGGTAAAATATCGATTCTTAAGGGCCTGTGACACTCTTAGGAGTGTCACCTACATGTGGATTTACCGAATCGGTAAAATTACCGATTCGGTATTTTACAGAATCGGTAAATTTACCGAATCAGTAAATTTACCGATTCTGTAAAATGATGGCCCCTACATGCCAAATCCTAAATACCGGTCGGTAACGCCCGAAATCGGCCGTTACCGACCGGTTTTTTCTCTCCTACATCTGGCCCCATGTGAGGTATGGCCTAGAGTGTCATGCTGCTAAATTGAGCTGCTGATGGACATTGGAGATAAAAGTGTGAGCCTAAATTGTTTGTGCTATGCTGTGAAGTCATGTGCTCTGGGTGCTGTGCCACACGTGTTCAACTTGTATATGGTGCTTAGGTGGTGTTGGATAGGGAGTGCAAAGTTAAATCAATACGGTATTTGTAAAGTGCAAACTACTGACCCCTATGGGTGAGTAGAGCCGGGGATCAAAGCGACAGGTTTGTGCTGCAAAGTGAGATGGTCTGGCCGCTGCACCATAGCTGTGTGGAGAATACATTTTGACGAGGGTCCGGGAGTTGCCATTATCTGGCCCTAAAATAGTGGGCCTAAGTTGTAAGTTATAGGGCGGCTCTAAAAAGATCACTTGTGATCATTAGTTAGAGCTATATATAAGTGCGGATGCACAGATTCAAGTTATTCAGGAAAACTTGGTTTCCCTCTTCTGTGAAGTGTACTCCTTCACTTCTGTAGATATCCGCCATACCAAAATGTATGTTGTTGTAGATGGAGCCCATTTTGTGGTCTCTGAGGTATGCAGACACAGCTTTGCTGACTTACCTCTGAGATTTTTCAATCTGAGGTCAAAATTGTTTGGACCATTTCAACTTCTGTCTTTGGCATATGTTGGAACACACAAAGACAGTTTGTGGCAAAAGTAACATCAATTGTTCAAAGGTGTCCTTCATAAGCATTTCCAAACCTACCCCAGTCAATGTGCCTAGGTCGTTTCCACCAAAGTGCACAATCACGAGGTCAAGGTGTTGGAGATGCAAACAGGTTTTAACAAAAGGCAACAATTGGTGCCACTTCAATCCTCTCTGTCCAAACCATTTAATGTCCACATTTTGTAAACCGAGATCTAAGACAATACATCTCTGTTCTGCACACCTCTTGCACCAGAAAACATAGCTATGTCCTACGATCCACACTAGCAGTTTGAAGGTATGGCTGGAAAGTATGGAAAGATGTCTGTAGCCCATGCAGTACCTTCGAGAATAAGAGATATGTTTAAAGATGGGGAACTAGTTTCTTTTCACATACAAAACGATACCTGATTGAGAGATGAAAAGCATTGTTTTTTAAAAGTAGGGAGCACATTCGTTTCATGGATAAGCATCTTTGTGACTGGTTAAGAAAAAGCAGTTTGAACGTGGAGTGTATATTATAGGATACAATTTGATGAACTCAACCACACCTGCTACTTGCATTTGGAATGCAGTGTTCGAACTTAAAACATTGGTGAAATTTTAACCTGCTTGTGCTGTTAAATGTTCGAGAAAATGCTGCAAAAGAATATCGTAAGGTTTAAAAAAATTATTGAACTTTTAACCTCCACGTGTTGTAGAATGTTCTAGAAAGTGTGTTGATAGAATACTTTGCATTACTGACTTCTATGTGTATTTGGATATTAAAAAAACTATTTAAATGGAAAATAAGAAAGACAGTAATAGAGAGAAATTTTGAAAGCTAAAAGAGTCAAGGAACTATTCTGATTTGATCATTATTACCTACTGGTGGTTGCCAGTAGGCAGATATAGATGAATCTTCATGAAATTTTAAAAACAAATTCTTTGTCCATATCAGCTCCTATGTGGAAAGTGTAGAGGTGATTCGTCAAGGGGGGGCAGAGATAAAAGGGGGTCCAAAAATGTGTTTTCTCCATGTTAATTTCCATAAGAAACTTTAGACAAGGCTACAGGTCAAACGGGTGAACGGAATTACCCCAAATTTGGCAGGGAGCAGGGTTTTGGTGTCGAAAGCACGCTTTTGGTGAAAATCCATTCAGTAGTTTTTGAAAAATATCAAAATTTACAGATATCGATATTTGGAACTTCTGCCATCTGATTGGCTGAGGCTTTACGAGCAGGAGATTGCTGCTTATTGTGTGCGAGCGGTTGCAACTAGGAAGGGTTGGCCTCCATTTTGTGATTTTGTTGAAGGGAGTAAGGGGAAAAAAGGGCAAAAAAAGTAGGAAAGGAAGGTAGGAGCACTGTAATCTTTTGTGGGGAGTGCCAAGTGAAGTAGTCACTGTTACCGGTCTGAAAGTGCGGTGTTGCCCAAAGTGACATGGTGCTGATATGATATGATGCTACACTCAGGTATGAAACCAAGAACCTAAACCGTGAGGTCATTGCTGTAAAGTGATGTGGTCTGGTGTTTTTAGCATACATGTGCAAGTAGTATTAGTAGGCGTTTATACCATACAGGGAGTGGGAAGCGAACTACTGACCGCTATTGTGTGTTTGTAGTATACCAGAAGTTGAAAGCTAAGTACTCACGCCTAGCGGTGTGAAAACTTGGAGATGAAATCGAGGAGATTGCTGTAAAGGGATGGGCTCTGGGAGCTGTAGTATACACGTGCAAGTAGTGTTAGTAAACGTTTATACCATACAAGGAGTGGGAAGCGAACTACTGACTGGTACTGTGCATTTATGCTATCCCGGAGTGGGAAGCAAAGTACTCACGCCTACTGGTGTGAAGACTTGGGGGTGAAACGGAGGTGATCACTGTAAAGGGATGGGCTCTGGGCGCTGTAGCATACCTGTGGAAGTAGTGTTAGTTTGCGTTTATTCAATATAGGGAGTGGGAAGCAAACTACTTACCCCTACCGGTCTCAAGACTTGTGGATGAAACTATGAGCTCTTTGTTGCAAAGTCATGTGCTCTGCGTTGTATTCCAATGTAAGTCATAGTAGAATGTTAGTGTGTAATTCTACTAGAATCTAAGTATGTAATCTTAGAATGTAGGAGTGTCATGAGGGGAACCTTGCGGAGTTTGAAACATTATGCTGGAGAAGACGGTTGCTTTGCTGTCTACTCCTGTTGGTGGCTGTTTCAGGTGTCGTGTTTACCTGTAATAAATCTACTTATTGTATCTACTGCTGTCTGCCCCTTCACTTCATAAATTTGGCGAGGAGTAGGAGAAGGTAAAAATAGGGCACCACTCACCAATATTTCAAAATTGCTTGCGTTGTGCTAAAGACCCGTTTTTTCGTGTTGCTGTTTCTACTCATGCCAGGGTCGTCGGCTCATTAAACTATTTCATCCGACTTCTGGTAGGATTTATATTTTTAGATTTTGTGCTTCTTCACTACATTCTGGTCGCTGTACTACACGTGTGTGAGTAGTGTTAGTGTGCGTTTATCCTAACAAATGCATCATGGTCCTAGGGAGGACGACCTCTCAGGCGCAGCTCATACAATGTCCCGGGGTGTGCATTCGCAGGACATTTGTGTTTGCTGTTAGAGGGCTTGTGCATGGCTTCCACCCTGTGATAGCAAATCCTTGTTTGACTACTTGAAGCGAGAGGAGGAAAACATTGTATCGTTTTAATAGAGGGGATTCGGATGGTAAAAATGGAGAGAAAAAAAAAGAAAATAAAAAGCGGGGTGTCACCCGTTCATTGAAATGAGGCTCCTGGTGGGTAATGTTCCTGGGCTAATCCAATTATTATATTGCGGGGTCTCTGTAGGACTGGGGATCTTAATGTCGCATGTAAATTAGGCGCGGAAGGGCACAGAGATTTTTTGCAGCCTAGGGGACCGCCACCTTCCCGGGTATTCTTTCCTAGTTGTTTGGGGGGTTCGAGGCCAACTGAAGTCTGGTAATCACCACATTCCGGGGCTTTATTTTAATATGCAGGGTGGCCTTGGCAGTCCCTGAAGCCTCAAAGGTCCTAGGCTGTGCCTTATTGGTTCAGTAATCACTTGGGCAGTACTCATGGTGTTATAAAATGATGCACTCATAGAACTCTTGCAGTTGCAGAATTACCCAGGCTTCATTTGTGTAATAGTCAGTTAGATTATGCTTGGGAGGTGCACTGTAATATTGGAAGGGTTTGCTCTCACAATATCCTATAAACAGATGATTTTCACAGTAAACTATAGACAAGTGTTGTCAGAAAAAGAAGACCTAGACACTCAGTTATTTATTTGAAAACAAGTGCGGGGAACGGGATTTTGATATCAATTTATGAGTATGATAAATTTAATAAAGAATCCCATTCGTCTGTTTTGGACCGCTCTTATCTGTCATTGAGGAAAGGACCACCCCCTCCTTGGTTAGACAAACCCCATTAACTGACGCCACTCAGAAGAACCACTTACAACTGATAAAGTTTTAAGAGTTTATATAAAGA
Organism: Lissotriton vulgaris; assembly: GCF_964263255.1. NCBI lineage: Eukaryota > Metazoa > Chordata > Amphibia > Caudata > Salamandridae > Lissotriton > Lissotriton vulgaris. The sequence continues at coordinate 774,389,640 of NC_141689.1, read as the reverse complement.
TTAATATGAATACGATACAATCCACTCAGGATAAAATCTCAAGGTATACAATTTACAAAATCAGTTTCAATATCCGCCTCTTAAGCTTCTGTGTGAAGTGGTTCCTTCTGCGTCATCTGCAGTAAGATAAAACAATCATCAAGTTAATCTGTCCCTACTCTATACTAAGTGTCAACCCTACTTCGCCAGCTTCTTCCCTAAAAAGATGTCAGCAGTTTGACTTCCAAAGAAGTTCAAACTCTCTTTAGCCTCTAAAGGAAATCTTAAGTTTCAGAAGCAGTACCCTATCTGCCTACCCATCCGCTCTCTAAGGGTCCTCGGCCTACTGCTCCCTTGCGCTCTGATGTCTTAGCGCATCTGCTCAAGGCATCTACCCTTCGCCCTTGTTCTGAGCAATTCGTCTCGCTGTTCCTAATCTCCCAATTGCCAATTGCTCTTCCCTGATTGCCCTGATTGCCCTCTCCTCCCCGGGGTGCTGTCCCTAAAATACACAATCACAGTGTAGGTGGAACGCCCCTTGACGCCCACCACGGACTTCCCCCGATGATGTCAACTTCCTGCTTCTTCCATTGGTCCACTCCTTGCGTCGTTCGTTAAGTTGACCCTTCTCCTTTCGATGTCATCTTCATCATCTCATCGTCGACATTTATTGACTCTTTCGGCTCAAGTGTCATAGAAACTTGGACAAGGCCTTAACTTATCCGTACTCTTCTTAACCTTCTAGATCATGTGAATGGTCTTGTCAAAACATAGTCCACTTCAACATATGCCTCTCCTCACGTTCGAGCAACAAGTTCCGTCCGGCATTGTCACCTTAAATCTAACAAGGGCTAGACCTCACGGCTCTCACGTCCACATCAAACTATTTACGACTTTTACAAACCCTCTAAATTACATTCTTGTGACTATGCTCCTTCGAACTCTTGGTCAGTCAGGTTACAAACACAAATGACCTAAACTCTTCCAACATTCCTACAGAAACTCTCTTTACAGTATAACCTTTGGCCTACATTTATATATTCGTACTTTTAGGAAAAGCCCTAGTTATACTTAAATACATTCTACATCAAATATATAATACATAGAATACGACTGTATAGAATATAACTTATGCATTCTCCTTGATTACATTATCATATGCGTTTATGCTTTTCCACATTACATTTCTCGCCGCTTCTTAAAGTTACACATATACGCGAATTCTACTGTGTACGTTCTACATTTCATATGCGTTTCTACATTACCCATCATGTATACAGGCCTTCTAAATCTAATGCATTTTAACATGTGAATACATTTACATTTCCTATAGCATGTTATCATATTCGTTGGCTTTTATGTTATAATTGTCAACTTTACATTACGAGATACGTTTCATTCCTACGTTTATAACATATACGTCTAAATATGGTTACGATATACTCTGCATTCAAATTGCGCTCTCTCACAAGTAACCTTTATTAAAACACAAACAAATAGAAAAGTATGTTTAATAGAACAAACAGTATAATATAAAAGACGTGGAAGCAGCGTAGAAAACCTGCAAGACAAAAATGAAACATAAGTATGTTTGCTATGTGGAAGAGGTAAAGAAAGGTAGTCTGAATGAAAGAACGATAGTGAGAATGGGAGGGAGGAGGAGTTTGTGGAAGGGAGAAGAGGAGGGAGAGCCAAAAGAAGAGAGGAAGGCGGAGAGAGAGCGTTGGCCTACTGCACCGAGCCCTTAGTGTTTACCCTCCCATCACACATTTGTCTAGGACGCTGGGGTCAGCGAGAAAGAGTGTGGTCCAACAAGTCCATAAAATGAAACAAATGAGGCCAGAGATTAGAGGCCGTATTATCAAGGAACGGCCATAACATTATTGCCGCTTTAGTGGCAGGAAACTGTTTCTAAAGTGGCGATAAGGGGCTTGATAATGTGCCCTTGTGAATTCCAAAAGGAGCCGAGGTTCTGGTGTGAACCTAGGCTTCTATGGAAATTCATATTATCAAGGCCATTGTCGCAGCTAAAGCGGCTATAATGTTATGGACGTTCTTTGATAGTATGTTGCTACATTATTAGCTATGGGGAAATCGCGTGCCTGTACCTCTGCACCGAGGGTGCTGCACCCCAGCCCCTTCCCCCCCACTATGCTCAATCGTAGGTCCTCACACCGATGCTTCACTGCTCACCTGCCACCACCGGTGTGTCCCATGAAGTGTTGGTGAAAAAAGCTCCGAGCCTGGGGTAGGTTTGTATAGTAGGAGACCAGGTCTCTGGTCGGGAGTGGTGTCTTGATACCACGATGGAATGCATCAGAATGCCCAGGGCATCATTGCGGGGAGAGCTCCCACTCCATCCTTTATTGTGCCAATCAATTGAATGTCTGAAAATTGAGAAATAATTTAATGGTAGAAATGTCCGGAGGTAAATGAAGGTGTAATTCAAGCATGATAGAAAACAGGAGTTGAGTGCATCCTTCGTTTTTGAGCTACGATCTACAAACTGTTAGTGGTAATCGTGGTTCAAAGGGGAGTTGGAGTGCTCGAGAATTCACACGGTTAAATTAGAATACGTTATACGAATGTTGATATAGAAAGGAACAGAGCGCATGCTAGAAGCATAATGTGCGTGTGTAATTCAGTGGCGGAAGGTTGTGTGCATGTACACTTAGTATTGATCTCAATACAGTGCACTAAAAGCCGATGTCACGTGTCTGTAGGGCAGCGATGCCCGCTGGCTCAGGCCTACAGTATGGTCCAGCAGGCCCTTAAAATGAGACAGATGTGACTGAATGAGGTCAGAGATCACATGATTACACACAGCAACATCGCTTTTGTGCACATGCACACTCAGGGTGATGCACCCCACCCCTCCTGCAGCACCTCGCTCAACAGGTGTCTGTAGGGCAGCGCTGCCCGCTGGGTCAGGCCTACAGTATGGTCCAGCAGGCCTTAAAATTAGACAGACATGTGACTGAATGAGCTCAGAGATCACATCATTACGCACTGCAACATCGCTTATTCACACGTGTACACTCAGGGTGATGCACCCCCCCCCCCCCCTCCCGCAGCATCAACAGGTGTTTGAAGGGCTGCGCTGCCTGCTGGCTCAGGCCTACAGTACGGTCTAGCAGGTCTTCAAAATGAGACAGAGATGTGACTGAGTCAGGTCAGAGATCACATCATTACACACAGCAACATCGTGTGTTCGCACATGCGCAGCCAGGGTAATGCACCCCACCCCTCCCGCCGCACCACGCTCAATTGGAGGCCCTGTGCACCCAGGCCGCTCTGCTTACCTTCTGTCATTGTTGTGTGAGAAAACACTATGGGCAGCAGTACTCACAATTCAAGTGGAGTGATGATTTCAGGATGGTGTACACCTCATGGATCCCTTTCAAAGATGACGGAGAGTAGGGCTCACAATTTAGAGCCAGTGTTGATTGCCAGGATGGTGTACACCTCATGGATCCCTTTTTTCTATTGCGCATTGTGATATGCGAGGTGGGTGTGGCCATATCATCTGAGGCAGTGTAGAAGAAGAGGGACATGTGGCATCCTGGTTATCTTATACGTACGCAAAGTGGTCTGGGCTTGCGTATGCCAGTCCAGCGTAGGGGTGTGAATAATTATTCTGGGGACCTGGGTGTTCTTCAGTTCGTGCCTGGCAGGAAGGGTACTTATGTGTGTTCTTTTTGCAGTTTTGACCTTGCAGAGTGTGCAATTTATATTAGTGTAGCATGTGTTGGGAGGGCCGCAACTATCGCAAATGAGATGGTGTTTGAAAAGATTGAATGGTGAACATCACATGTCGTTGTCAAGGTTGTGGATAAGCGCAGACACGTATGTCAATGGTGTGCGGTAATATTGAAAGTGTTGCTATCGCGAAGCGTACACATGTGAATGTGCTCGGATGGAGGGAGGATCAGCAGTGAGACTATGTCATACATAACACTCATTACAGTCAAGCAATGCATGTCAAATGTGAATCTGAAAGTCTCACATATAACACACTAGTATATTGGTAAAGCCTGTCAACAGAGCGTACAGCAAAAGAAATCTACACATTGCTGTTTACTGTTTGTCACATGTGACCTAGGATGTGCACTCTGCTCGTGGCTCCTGATACTTCTTAGAGCCACGAATACTCAGGCCAAAAGGGAGCACAATAATTTGCATGCCCACGCACACCAGGGGAATCGTGTAACACATATTTGTTTTTAATGTATCGTTTGAAATGCATGGCGATCACATGTGGAAGGCTAATGCACAGACCATGAATATTGATCAAGATGATCGTTACATGTTGTGTGTAGTATAAAATATGTGTACACAGCAAAAAAAACTTTTCAAAAAAGCTCTCTAAGCAGAAGAGGTGTCTCTCATCAAAGGCTGTAGCGAGAACGAGTAAAATGGGTAGGGTTGTCCAAATGTTACAATGGGAAATGTTATGAAGCAATTAAATGCTTTTTTTAAGGTCATATGGCAATCGCGCATTGAGCATGCAAGGAAGCCGAACCCGACGCGATTTTGACAAATATATTTATCATGCTATAAGTTTATTACAGTTAGAAATATATAAATGTTTAAAATATTTTATATAAAAATACTGTTTAAAGTTATTTAAATATACTTTTGAGACACAAAAAAATGAGGGAATGGCGTACCTGGCATGACACTATATGTCTGTGACATAACACAGGGCATGACAGTTTTTATTTATTTATGTTTCGGAACTCTAGACAGAGGTCCATATAAAATCTTCCAACATCAACATTTGACTCATTATAAGCAAGTTTACAAAAGAGTAAATCTAATATAAATTCAAGAAACTTTTTAAAAAATTAAAAATTTTACAGCAAAATCTCTCATTTGGTGGATTGTACATAGCAGCGAGGAAATCAGAGGAAGAGAGAATATTTAGTTTCAAACAAATAGGTCTTTTTTAAAGCCGGGCAGACAAATAACACATGTTTAACATCTTGATTGTATTTGTAGCAGAAGTTACACTTTTCTGAAGAGCCATACCATTTTGATAGCAGCGCATTTAGAGGAAGAAGATCCTGTCTTAAAAGAAACATAAAACGACGTACACCATGGGGGATATTCCATGAAACAAAAGGTTGGGGGATTCTAATTTGGTACTGGACAATAAGAGGAGACGGGCCCTTTTTGGCAATAAGGGCCTCTATCCAAGTTGAAGCTTAGATTCCAGGAGGACAGTTCTAAGGTCAATTTTAGCTGATAAGAAGATAAAGAAAAAAGGGTCAATTCATCAAGTTTCAGGAGTTTAACTGCTGATCTAAAATTCTTTACAAGAATAGAGTGTTCATTCAGAGGACCAAGAAGTTCTTTTCGGATCAGATATCTTAATGTATCCGATTCACTCTTGGCCAAACTGAAAACTCAGCGTACTACTCCAGCGAGACCCTGAGCCCATGCACTGCGTAAACCAAATTCAAGTCTAAAAGCGGCAATAGTGCACGTAGTAGTGCACGTAGTATTGACCGTACACAGTTTTGGTAGAATTTTTGCCTCTGTAGTGTTTAAAAAGCCCCAACTCCCCCCTTCTAGTAGTTCTATACCATATAGTAAGGTAGCTGGAATATTTGCTCTAAAAACCTCCAATAGATGGGCGAACAAGCCTTTTCCCACGCCGCAGCGAAGAAGTGGAACGAACTGCCTGTGGCCCTCCGACTCACAGAATGCCATCTGGCATTTAGGAAAAAACTAAAAACTCTCCTTTTCCCCCACTTCGACTAAATCAAGCAACGTTGCCCACTGCACCCGTTCTCTAGCAAACTTAGCGCCGTGATATCCCATTGGGATGATTGTTAGCGCTCTACAAGAAACCTAAATAAATAAAATAAATAAATAAATAAATGCCTCTGGCCGGTAGATCTATAGAGGGTATTAAGACCCCTCTCGTGGGACATGGTCTTCCGAATGGTATTGGTTATATGGGCTTTCTCACTTAATGAACTGGAAACTATTTTTCCCAAAAAAGTATAGGATTGGACAACTTCCAATCGAAGGCCCCCTATATTCCAAAAGAAGTTCCCAAATTTTTGCTTTTTTCTTCCAGCCATACACATGACTTTACTCTTAGTTATGTTTATCCTTAAGTGATGGGATTCTGCAAATATGTGGAGCACTTGTAACCGATTATTCAGTCCTCTGGGGGTCAAGTCCAGGATTAGTATGTCGTCTGCATATAGCAGACATACTATCGGTTTGCCCCCCAGGGACGGAGCAATACCATCACTCAAGGAAAAAGATTGGGGAAGATCGGATAGATAAAGTGAGAACAATAGAGGGGCCAACAGGCACCCTTGTTTTAACCCATTGGCAGTAGGAATAGCATGAGAAAGACCCCTTTCACCTCCCATAAGTATTTCACACCATGTGTCAGTCAGAGTGAAGCTCCCGAACCAGATTTAAAAGCTCGGGAGGCATACCCAGAGACAATAGCTTTCTCCACAGCAAAAGGCGATCCACCTTATCAAAAGCCGTGGTGAAATCTATGAACGCTGCGTATAGTCTCCCTCCTCTGAGCTTGATGCATTTCTCCGATAAGACATGTAGTGCTGTCAGGTTATCTAAGGTGCCATGGTTTTTTCGGAACCCTGTCTGCTCGATGGACAAAATATTATTCTCATCAACCCACTTATTGATTAATTGCAGGAGGCATTTGGAAAAAACTTTACCGACCGCATCTAGTAGGGCAATCTGTCGATAGTTTTGGGGTAGGTTTATATCGCCCTTCTTATACAGGGGTATCAATATACTACCCTTCCAAGAGGGGAGAAGTACAGAGAGTAGAAAACAGAAACTAAAGACTGGAAAAAGCATCTTACTCCAGATGTCACTATTCTGTTTTAGTACAGAAATAGGGAGCTCATCCGGGCCCATTGCACCCGATGAGCGCATACCTCTAATAGCCAATTCGATACTTTTTTCCGAAGGAGGAGTAAGGCTGGAGTTGTTCTCTTTTTCCCTATTGGGGGCTATTGACTTATCATTTTCAGCATACAAGTTCAAAATGTATTCTTCCCATTTCTGTTCTCCAATCGGGACAGGCAAGGGTCTACCTCTGTGACCACAACCTTCCCCGATCAGAGACCAGAATATCCTGGGATTGCCATTAACTACCGCCTCCCGCAGTTTGATCCATACCGAATCCTCATTTTCCTTTTTTTGCTTGATTTTTAATCTTTTCCTCCTTCTTTTTAGTAATGTGAGTCTCTGATAACTTAAAGGGCTGTGCCTCAAAAATTGTTCTCTTGTAAGTTTGTTTATTTCTATATTAAGTAACTTCTGAGAAATAGGAAGATTTTTAATCTTGGATTTCTTTGCTGGATTTTTAGCAACCAAAGTTATCCTATTCATGAAGTCAGAGAAACAAATTAGTTCAGAGCCCTTCCAGTTAGGTACATCATCAACTGCAGTGTCTAAATGATGCTTAATACCCTTAATAGCTTTAGAATTCCAAAAGCATCTTCCACTATGGGCTCCAAAATTAACCAAATTACCATCCAGGGACCATTGATCTGAAAGAGGAGGATTTAAATTTAAAGAGATACTAATTATCTTATGGTCACTAAAAGGGGTATAGGTAACCGTAAGGTCCTTAAGGAGGGTAAAAGTTGACATGTCCACCACAAAATAGTCTATGATAGATCCCCCCATGGTGGACTCCATCTATTTCATATAGTTCTTTAAGAAATAATTTCCCTCTCTTAGTTGTTTTTATATTTCCGGGAAAGAGAGCTTGAGGAATCTGTAGGGAATTTTCTTTAAGTTCATTGCGAAAAATTTCCAAACTAGAATTGGATACTTTACAATTAAAATCACCTACTATTATTATATGAGGTAAAACATCCTTTATCAAAAGTGATTTAATGTAGGTGAAGACCCTAACTAATATTACATAATAACAGACTTCAGGAGGAATATATACGTTTATTAGTATAATTGGATTAATTTTTGAATTAGCCGAGTCAAATAACGAGACTGCTTGGAATAAAATACTCGAATCTATAAAGTGGGAGAAATTCCAATGAATCTTGGATGACAGAAGACATGCTATGCCCCCTTTAGCATGACCTCTCCTAGAAGGACTTGCTTTGCCCTCCAACACAAAATAATCCTTCCCTATTGGAAAATTCTCTATACACCATGTTTCTTGAAGGCATATAACGCTAAAGTCTAAAGCGAGTAAAAATGATAATTTTTCGGGGCAATTTCGTATTCCTGCGGCATTCCAAGATGTTATCCTGAAATCATTGTTAAAGATATGGTTGCAATATTAATTTTTGAGAGGATTTACTAGCTAAAATCCCTGGCAGCCAACCCCATTGATGAACTGCCTCTACGTAAGTGCTTTGAGAGTGGGCGAGAGGGGGATTAAGGTATTCAACCTGACGCCCATTTTTTGCAATGGCTTCCGGCAAAGTAAAACTGAGGAATACTTCTTAATCTATTAATCGGGGGTTGTACCAAAAAAGGTATAACATCTATCCCTTTACATTGGAAACTTTCTGTTTTTTGGAAAATGAGATTAGCCACAAGCTTAGAATAAAATCTCACCCTTGTTGAGGACCCAGCTTCTGTGTTCATAATTTTCACTAGATCTATATTGTTGGTCTGCAACAATTTCAAACCATCTATCTCGTGGAAACATTGGAGGAGTGTAGATCTATTAAGGATAAAATCTGAATCGAATAACGGTAAAAAATCCAAGATAAAGGTATCAATATTAACCAGAACAATTTTCTTAGTAGTCCTGCTTGTTTCTATGTCCCCTCCTACGAGATTAAGAGAAGGCCTCTCAAAAAAATTAGGATTAGCTGGCTCTTGGGCGGGATGATTTATGAATTTAACTAAAGGAATTATGTTGGCAGAGCCCACGGGAGGCGGAACGGACAAGCTTAGTTTGGGCTGCGTAGGAAAGGGGGAGGGCGGGATTTGAACAGATTTAAGAGGAGAAGACGGAGCAGCATCCATAACTGGAAGAGCCAATGTCTCATACAACAAGTTTTCTACCCGCAGTTCCTCCATTGGATCATTAAATGAACTATTAAGGTTATTTTCAAAATTAATTTTCCTCCGCCTTTTCTTTGCAAATCTACGTAGCTGTTTCCTCCTTTTTCCGCCTTTCTTTTTTAAATTTGCTACTTTTCCCTTGGTAGATAACGGTAGCACCTCATTTATTCCATCTTTAATGGAGGGACAGAAAATAGGATATAGCTCTTGGGATATTCCTTTCTCTGGGGCAGAAATGAATTCAATATCGGAAACATTTTCCACCACACAATTCTTCTCAATAACGTCTACCCTCTTTACCTTTTCTATATCTAGAGTAGGTGGATTCTTCCATGCATTGGTTTGGACCGATACATTGGTTACAATTTTTTCCAATAAGGGGTGAGAAGTCTCAGTTGGGTTAATGTCCTTCCCTCCCTTTCTCTCCAGTAGTACCTTCAATATTTGGGAAACAGTATCCAGAACACAGTCAGAACCCCCAACAAACTTTTCCAACAAGGATAGAATAGAGGCTAATAGATGTTCAAGACTAATTAATGCTTCTGAGACTGGATTTTCCTGACTACTGGGCCCATTTGCATCACTATTTAGTGTATTAAATTGGGGGCTAAGAGAAATGTTTAATTGAGGCATAGAAAGGAGAGAGTTATTTGAAGAAGTACCATTAAAGAGTTGAAACTCAGAAGATGTGGGTATTACCGGGGACTTCCTTGAAACTAACGACTTATCGATTACATCCTCTATATATCTGTTACTTAAGTCCATATCTATAACGGGGTCAGAGGTATCAATATTTTGTACCAACCCAGGCAAATTCTCCATGGGAGTTAGGGATTCACCTGGGATTGGTATTTTATTGTGCACCAGGACAACAGTAGAGTTAATTCTTGTAGCTAAAGGGCTATGGGCAAGGGAAAAGCAAGTTTTGTTTAGGGGATCCACAAATTGCTGGCCTATCTTTGGAGTTGTAAATAACAATGAGAAGTTCCCCGACTCCTCACATTGGGTCTCTATACAATCCACCCTCTTAGATAATAAAGTAGAGGGAGATAGAGCAAAATCCCTATTTTCTACATATTGTGTCACCTCATCATTATCCTGAGAACTATCCTTTAAAGGAGGTATTGCACGAAGATTTTTGTCTCTGCCTCTATCCCATAGACTAAAAAGTTGGTATTTACTTTTTACCAGAGACGCCTGGGCGTCCTTATTTCGCAGGGGTTAGATTTAGTTTTTGAGCAAGACCTACCTACCAATAGTCTCCCAGAACTCAATTTCTTAGCAGTCATACCTAAATATGTTCGGGGAGCTTAAACCACAATACTGCGCACACAAAAGGGTAAATAAATAAATCCAATACAGGTGGAACAGAGATCCGCACCGCCACAGCCTTTTCAGCCTCTGAGGGCCTCAGAGGGCCCGCCCTTTGCCCGGCGCATGCCCGCGCGCGTCCCGCGTACACGGGTATGGGCTTACCTATATACTAAAAGGGGGAGGGGGCGGGAAGAGTCGCAGGTGCGCCTGATGGCTACAGCGCTCCGCCTGCTGGGACTCGCAGTCCCGCACCCGCTGGTGAATCCAATTTCAATGTCCGCAAATCCCTGAGGGCAACAGGAGACTTCTGTCAATCTCCTTAGGGCTTCTCCTCCTCAGATACGCCAAATGTCAATCAAGAAAACAACTGATCTCCGCACACACGGCTACGAGCGGCTCCCACGAAGCGGGGGGCGCAAGCCGTTTTCAGGTGCCGATGGGGGAGGGGCAGGAAGAGTCGCAGGTGAGCCTGATGGCTACGGCGCTCCGCCTGCTGGGACTCGCAGTCCCGCACCCGATGGTGAGTCCAATTTCAATGTCCGCAAATCCCTGAGGGCAACAGGAGACTTCTGTCAATCTCCTTAGGGCTTCTCCTCCTCAGATACGCCAAATGTCAATCAAGAAAACAACTGATCTCCGCACACACGGCTACGAGCGGCTCCCGCGAAGCGGGGGCCGCGAGCCGTTTTCAGGTGCCCATGGGGGAGGGGCGGGAAGAGTCTCAGGTGCGCCTGATGGCTACGACGCTCCGCCTGCTGGGACTCGCAGTCCCGCACCCACTGGTGAGTCCAATTTCAATGTCCGTAAATCCCTGAGGGCAACAGGAGACTTCTGTCAATCTCCTTAGGGCTTCTCCTCCTCAGATACGCCAAATGTCAATCAAGAAATCAACTGATCCACGCACACACGGCTACGAGTGGCCCCCGCGAAGCGGGGGCCACGAGCCGTTTTCAGGTGCCGATGGGGGAGGGGCGGGAAGAGTCGCAGGTGCGCCTGATGGCTACGGCGCTCCGCCTGCTGGGACTCGCAGTCCCGCACCCGCTGGTGAGTCCAATTTCAATGTCTGCAAATCCCTGAGGGCGACAGGAGACTTCTGTCAATCTCCTTAGGGCTTCTCCTCCACAGATACGCCAAATGTCAATCAAGAAAACAACTGATCTCCGCACACACGGCTACGAGCGGCTCCCGCGAAGCGGGGGCCGCGAGCCGTTTTCAGGTGCCGATGGGGGAGGGGCGGGAAGAGTCGCAGGTGCGCCTGATGGCTACGGCGCTCCGCCTGCTGGGACTCGCAGTCCCGCACCCACTGGTGAGTCCAATATCAATGTACGCAAATCCCTGAGGGCAACAGGAGACTTCTGTCAATCTCCTTAGGGCTTCTCCTCCTCAGATACGCCAAATGTCAAACAAGAAAACAACTGATCTCCGCACACACGGCTACGAGCGGCACCCCAGTCCCAAAACATGCACACGGCTCCTCTGCTTTCAGCGGTGCACGAACCAATTGGCGCCAAAAAAACGCAACGTGCAGCGGGCGCAACCCCATACGTAAATGACATAAGGTGTGGCTTGGTACTGTGTACCTGTCGGATACCAAAGTAGCAGCTGGGGTGACTTCATGCGTCTATGATGTTATGCAGGATGCGGTGCCGCTAAGTTGTCGGATATGAAATGTGCATCATTTTTTTGCAACATGGCGGATAGAATTTGCATGGTGATGGAGCTTGGTACGCTACTGGTATGCAAGTGCAGTTTTCTCTGGAGAAAAAAAAATATATACATATTTTTGGGGAAGATATAAAACATTACATAATTTTTAAAGTTAAAAAAAGAAGTATATTAGAGTTCCAAAATATTGAAAAAAGTATTTAAAAAATATAGGTTTTAGAAACATTAAAATATGAAATTAACATTTAAAAAACCTTTTAAATTCAGTTAAAAAACATAGGTTTCAGGCACGTTGTAGTTAGAAATTAGCATTTAAAAAAACCTTAGAAATTCATGATAAAAAACTATAGGTTTCAGGGACGTTATAGTTAGTTGGACATTTGACTCATATAAAACCAGAGAAATTTGCCTGTGATAGGTTAGTTGAAGTAAAAAATTATTAAATTACAAGTTAATGAGCGACAGGAGCTACTTTTGTATGATTCACTGCTCCTTGCACGGAGCACCCCACAATGGCCTGCAAGGGCAATTAAATATCTTCTTTGAAGCCTGATGGTGACCCTAGAAGCGCAAGGGCACCACCAAGCATTTTCTTAAGGTTGTGGGGGGCTCCATGGGGCGCAGAGCCCCATTGTGGTGGATTCTGTAGCAAAAGAAATTACTAGACATTGATTTTTTTTAATGAGGGTTTATTTAGAGAAGATTATGAAAATCACTTTTATTAAAGATTGCAATGTGTGATTTTATATAGAGTACATTAGATTACAAATATTAGTGAGTTTTTGAAGAAGATAATAGGCCTGCTTTAAATATATTTATATGCTAATCCCTTTTAAAGCCAATGGTCCCACTTTTCATACCTTGGTGTTGTGATCCCTAGATACCGTCAGTGGGTCTCCCTTACTTAAAATGACACCCAATATACTGTAACATCACATTGCCAGGTGTACGCGACCAAAGGTGTTTGGGCTCCAGGCCCTGCATCAACTGCCCCCACTGCTCACAGAGGGGGACTGGGCGCCAAAAGACATGATCATTAAGGGATTTGCTGCCCAGTCATTGTACTCAGGGCCTGGCCAACCCCAAACTGTGCCCAGCCAAAGGTGTGGGGTTGGTGTAATGTATAGTAATTAAATATTACATTATTTTAAAAATATCCCTAAACATTCAGTGAAAAAAACAAAGGTTGCCATAACATTATAGTTAGGTATCATAATAATATGTTGCTTTGTATTAACTTTTTTAAAACCCTAGAAAATCACTTAAAAAGGTAAGAGTTAAAGGGACATTATATTTAGGTGAAAATGTCAGTTAAAACATACCGTTTTAAACTAACAAAACCACTGAAATTCTCGTTATTGTAATCTCAAGTAGCTATAACTTGTGCCTTAAAGTAAGTATAACTCGCCCCCTTGCCATACGCTGCTAATTACCACACATATTACATCACTTATGACATGTTCTATGGCATCTTTAAAACCATCCCTGAACACCTGAAATGACAACACTGTGAATGGCGGAGGTGAGCGACATCACCATGCGTTGCAACCACTCAATTCAAGACTCATAAGACTGTCATCAGCCAGTAACTGTGCAAAGGAAATGGAGGATGGCTACTGTCTGAAATTTCAGGATCTTTGTAGAGGATTCCAAATCTCAGGTCTTCCCATGGGTGACCCAATGGAGCACCATATTTGCAGTTTGAGGGATCTCTTAGGATAAGAGGACCCATAATCTGTTGCCAAATTACCAAAACAAAGAGGAGGGAAAAATAGTAAAAATGTTACTGCTGGACAAATGGCTAAACACTTCTATTCTTACACAAGCTATTTAGGTAATGCAGTGTAGGTTCAAGAGTGATGCAAGCGGGTGCTGCTGTTCTCCAGCAGCCACTTGAATTAAGGGCTTATATGTTCTCTAGTGTATAATAGCTTTGCCCATGTCCTTTTGATGTAAATGTCTTGGCATTTATATAGCGCACTACTTACCCGTAGGGTCCCAAGGCGCTTCGACCGCTGCGAAACCCTTCCTGGCTTCCCTGAGAGATGGTCCCTTAATGGGTATCTCCAGGGTGAGACCAGGCATCCCCGGCGGTCTGGTGGGGCCGTTAGTGACGATGAGGCAAGCTAATGCCCAGAGTTGCCGAGTGTGATCGCTGATCAGAGTGGGCACCGAGGCGAGAGAATTATCGAGTCCGCTGACCCTGGTCCAGAAACCTGCCGCGCCGGGAATCGAACCCTGGTCCCGGGCCGTCCTCTGCTCTCGGTCTGCCGCCTCTAACCAGTGAGCCACACTACCTCACTACCTCACCCCTTGATTTATGTGCTCTGTGACACAGGGGCTGCGAAGATATTCTTACATGATAAAGTGGGCCTTAAGGCATTAAAGGAATCTTACAAATGCAATATTTCCGGAAAGAGTCTCTTCCTGTTTGTAATCGGAGGCACATCCAGATGTATTATGATTTGTTCCACGTGTTTTCTGTAGAAATCTCAGACTATCACTAGGTTGCCGTTTTAGAATCTGGCCCACAAGGAAAACCGAAAAAACTATCAAAAGACATCAGAGCAAAAACATATGATTGCTCCTGGCATATAAATGGCGCTTTTGTAAAGGTTGCTATTTGTGAGAAGCCGGAGAGAAACTGTTGAAGTTCTCCATGTCTATAGGGAAGAAACAAAGTCTTTGCAGGGGTGATGGAGAGGGAAGTGTAGCCAGAGAAATGTGTCAGTGAGGCTACGAGGGAAAACAAAGTGAGCAATTTTACTGTCCCTGCTTGCCAAGAACTGACAGGTGCTCAGTTTCTTCTTGCACTGAAATCAGCCAGATCCCACAGTTCAATATTTAGCTGGAGTACGCACTTTACAGGGGAGAAAGCAGCTGTCTTCCGAAGCAGGGCTTCGACTTTCACCATGTGTTCTTCAATTGCTGCAGCAGGTGGGCCCTGAGTAGGAAGTGCAAATATCTTTCATATTTGTTCTTAAGCTATTATTAATTAGCATGTAGTTGTTCTCTGTTGCTGCAAGATGTCTTAGAATCAACCAATGTGAGCTTGAAATAGAGCAATATGTGAAAGAAGGACGCCGTGCTACCCAACGCCAGTCTAGCATGATCCCCTCCTTACTGCCACGCGCACACCTAAATAATAGAGGATGTGTCTCCCTTCATGCCATAGTCCCTTGTTCTCTGAAGGCTTGCGTAAGGAAAATTCATCTTAAGCTGCATACCAAAAGTGCACTATGAACTACTGGGGGCAACTTTCAATGCAGGGCTGGACTGGCTGGACCGAGAATCTGGGGTTTCCACGGGAATCTGGAAGGGCGGGCCAGTTTTACAGCAGTGAGTGCTGCAATATCGCCACGGGGAACAAACACAGCAGTGCTTCAAACATGCACCCCACCCCACTCCAGGGGCTGGTCCCACAAAACTTCCAACGCTGATTTGAGTACCCAGTCCGGCCCAATTTGTATGCAGTGATTCTGTTTAGAGATTCGTTCAACATTAAAGCCAGATCAATCTGCAAGACAGTCTGGGCCTTATTGCAATGTCGGTCGGAGTTGCCTCTGGCTGACACTGTCATGGTCTCGGGCTGGCCGACTTCTGACACTACAATTACAAAGTGACAACACATGGTGTGGTCGCATACTCCCATTTCTCAATGGGAGCTTGTGCTACCACCATAAACTGGCTGTAGCACAAGCTCACATTGAGAAATGAGACATTGGGTGAACAACCTTTACAACAAAACTTTTACAACGCACTACCATTACAACGCAGGCATTACAACGCAAACCATTACAACGCAATGCGTTGGGGGGCGCTCTAGGATAGGGAATACGTTTAATTTTCTATCCAACACCTTCCCTAGTGTCCACGTGGACTGGAGTTGGAATAGAAAATTAAACTTGTCACTATCCAGCATCTCTAAGCGCTATGCGTTGTAATGGATTGCGATGTACAAAACCGCGTTGTAAAGGCATGCGTGGTAAAAGCATGCGTTGTAATGTCATACATCCATATGTTCATCCCTGCACTGTGTGGCAGGCACCACAAGGGACCTGCCACACAGTGCAGGGGTCAACAGAGAAGCACCATAAGTGCTTCCTTGCCCCCAACTGACGCCACAAGGAGAAGAGGGCCCGGCTAGGGGCACCCAAAATCACTTTCCACAGGCTTTCCATATCAGAAAGACCGGCATGGAAAGCCTGTCCAAATTCGAGCATCGTAATCCCAAAGGCGGATATGTCATCCATTGGGATTATGAGCCGGTCTCTGATGGCCAACAGGCTCCTTGAGCCTGTCGGAATCCAGCCAGACTGACTGGCCGGTTTCAATTCCGAGAGCCTAGATTGTAATTAGGCGATCAAAAGTGAAACCGAAGATGAGTGTTGGAAAGTCTCCGACCTGAGGTCGGAGGCTTTCCGACACTCATCGTAATCGGCCCCTCTGTGTCCTTCACAAAGTCTTACACAGGAGTATAACCGGGCTCAATTGCATTACAGATGCGCGACCAGAATTTGAATCTCCCTCCTTCCTGCATCCTGCGTCGATACTTCGCTAGTAACATTCAATAATGATTTTAAAATGCATTTTTAAAGGCAAATCTAAATGGGATTCATAAACTTGCATCTCTGAACATTTTCATATTCTTCGGGTACTCTATTTTGGTTACTTCTTCATCTTTTATTCATTCCTCAACTCCTGCACCTACCTCCTTTTGCCTTCTTCCCCATTTATGTTTTGATTTACCTCTTCAATACTCTGTCACTCCCTAAACAGTTATATATTCATTGTTTCTCCCATAGCCTATTGTATAATACCTATTTGTTTTATTCACTGTTCTTTCTTGATTTCGCCTCTATTACTCTGTAGCTCCCCTTCCTGTAACACCTCAAATGTCTACATTTTCTTTTATATCTGATACATTCTTTGCTTCTCTCATAGTTCATCATGTAATTCGTCTTCATTATATGTTATATCCTATCTTGATTCAGTCTAAACACTATTGCTTCTTCTCCTTACCCATCTGTTGTTTTCACTCCATAATAACTCCTCTTCTTACCTGCGTTTATGTTCTTACCTCACATCACAGTTTTCTCAACATGATTTTTTATGTACTTGCTCCTGTATATGCATGCCTGAAACCTCCATGTAAGTCAGCACTTCCCGAGTTAATGTTAATGGAGTCCTGTTAAGTTCATGGTACTTTACGTGGCAACTATTACTACGGTAGCAGTTCAAGACAAGGAAGTTTGCCATCCCAGAGAAAAGAATATGTCTAAATTATATTCTCTATTTGTGTCACAAACATCTGCTATGCGCCACCATACAGCATTATAATGCTATCTGACCATTCGCTAATCGAGCATGCAGTGCCTTCCAGCTGCAAAGATACATTTCTGATGTTAATTATCTTCCACTGTACTTGGCCGGTACAGATGTGCTTCTGACAGATATATTTACCCTCCTTGGTTTTTCCCCATACTTTGTGTTTTTGTACACAAAATTGACCGTTGGTACTGCAAAGAATAGCGACTGACATGTTCTTGTGGACAAAACACATCATGGATATTTCTCAAGCAACTGATTTCTGTGCATCTATGAATTAATTAAATGTACCAAAAACGAATCCTTCAAACATTGCATGGACATTCATGAAAGATCTGCTCTATATTTTTATTGTTCTGCTCTGACATGATTTTTGCCAGGAGTCTAAGTGGAATTGTGAGGGTTCACTGAGAAACGGGGAATTACTGAGTGACTGGTAAGTCCAAATCCAATTCATCTAAATAATTCAAATTAGCCCCAACAGTTATCCCCCGAATCTTCAGCTATTTTGAAAAAGCCAGTAGCTCCACGAGAAACAAAACAGGTCTGTGGTCTTTCCCAGACCTCCTAATTCTGATGAGTCTAGTAACTTTTGTTATGGGTTTCATCAGAATTACCTGACCATGTGTGATGAAGCCCTTTGGCCAAAAGCACTCTGGAGTACAGCTACTCAAAATGCACTTAACTTAGTCTTGCAGCAAGCTACTTCCGGGAGATTGAGGGCCTCCAGAGGATGCTGGTATTGGGCGGGCGACCTCACATTGCGTTGGCGAAACTGACCCTACCCTGGTACGACGGTGGTATAGCATTGCCTGACATAAAACGGTATTACTGGGCGTCGCAACTGAGTGCTATCAACCATGCAATGTATGGCCCGCTTCCTAACCCGGCATTTGAGATGGATAGATGGCAGCTCCCGGGTGGAGACTATAACAGGGCACTGTACTCCAGGTCGGCGGGAAAACATTTAACCGGGCCTACCAGGGTTGCGGTGCGAGTGTGGGGCGTGGCGACTGCTGCTACGGGATGGACAGATCGGCTGACCAGAGCCACTTCGCTATATGCGGCTGAGAGACTGGGCTGTTTTTGGAGAACAAAGGGGTTTGACAAGTGGGATCTTATAGGGATTAGCAAGGTAGGAGACCTCTGGGTCAAGGACAGGATCAAATCCTTTGTGGAACTCCAACAAGAATATAAACTGGGCGATAGGGAGCACTTCCGCTACCTGCAGGTTCGTCACGCACTTGTATCCGTCTTCCCTGCTGGTACTGATATCCCAGAGTCCTCTCCCTTGGAGCACAGGGTGCTTGACGGGCATGTCCCGGACAGCACCATCTCCCTCATTTATAAAAAGCTGATCAATAACCGCTCAGATCTTCTTGTGCGGGTTCGCGGGGCCTGGACTGGTGATGGGCTGGAGCTTGACAATGAAGATTGGCGGGCCGCGATATCCTCTCTTAAGGAAGTAGCGATCCCGGCGCGTCTCCGACTGGTGCAATTGAAGATCCTACACCGAGTGTATGTTACGGGTCCACGTTTGCTGCGCATGGGTTATTCTTTGGATGGGTTGTGTAGGCGTGGCTGTGGTATGCTTGCTACTTTTCTTCATATTTTGTGGTGGCATATTGGAAACGAGTGCATGAGGTTATGGATGGAGTCACGGGTGTTTCGCTTTTGCCAGAGGCCAGGAGATGTTTGTTGAATGTGTGGGAACCGAATGACTATAGCGTAGCGCAGACTCAATGGCCACCCTCGGCAACATGATTGCGAAGAGAGACATTGCCCAGCTGTGGGGGTCTCAACGGGCACCCCTGGTTTCTACTTGGGGGGAAAACATGGATTGGTGCATGTTGCGAGAGAAAACTGTGTACATCGCCTGTGGACGACTTAAGTAATGGGGGAGGATATGGGGTCAATGGAACACGTGTCGTGGAGAAATTTGCACCCCCCCCTTCGTGGAAACAATTGCTGTCCCTCAGTCCCCGTGACTGACCATTCCATACATCCATGTCCTGTTGTATTTCACCTGGTTGTCTGACCCTGACCCCTTCCTTTCCCCCCCTTCTGTTCTCATATCCTTTTGTAGTTGTCTTCTTGGGTCGCTCCCCCTACTATTTAAGACAGTCACACACCCTTTATACATCACCTCGGGATTAGGTTGTTATGTTTGTTTATAAAAAATAAAAAATGTGAAACCTTTCATTAACCTCTTAGCAGCTATGGAACGTCCATCTCCAGTGCTGAACGTTCCATTGCACAGGTGAGGTTCGAACGTCCAACGGCCGACGGCAGCACTCCTGAGGTAGTGGTGCCGTCGGCCGTTGGAATAGGCGCAGCACCTAAGAGGTTAATCCTCTTCTCATCACAAGGATATCGTCTGGGTGCATTGCGGTGGAACGCCCACAGCAACACCCATTGCACACCCTTTTCACCCAAAGTGATGCGTGTAAAGGAGTTGTATTTACTAGGTGGCATTAGTGTCGCTTTGTAAATATGGAGAGGGCATAGCGCCATCAGAACACCACTAAAAGTGACATTCTGATGGTGCCATCCCTTGAAATTATACCCCGAGATATCTGTCATGTTTGTGATGGGGTATCCTGTCGGCCAAATTCAAACTAAGGCCCCAAGTCTCTGGTGTATAATCAAGGCGTAAACCACATATCAGTCTCAAACGTTACCTGGCATGGTGGGAGATGTCAGTATTTGGATGAGAAGTCATGGGGGTGGATGGCCCAGCAGGGTTACCTAGCCAGAGCATCTTACACCTTTTTAGGGCAATCTGTCACCATCTTGCTCCAGGGAAGGCCAAAAGTGTCAAACGAGGAAAGTGGTGCTAGCAGTGATGTTCCAAAATATCATGAAGGCAAAACAGTAGGTCACTTAGCAGAGTTCTCTTAATGTCAATTGTGTTCATTGAGCTAGCCATTCAAAAATGGGGTTCTTTAAATCAGTGGCGCGTTTACCACACTACAGGGAAAGGTGCCATGGATTGAAGATGCTCTATGAAGAGCAGCCAGCTCACTGAAGTCTCAGAGATGTTCAAGGTTTTGATACTCCTGCAGTACTGTTTTGCCCTGCGTAGCACACAGAAATACAACACGTGGTTTGTCGTCATTTGCAAACTCCCTGCTCTGAATCAACAGCTGCTTTCGATTTCTCAAGTAAATGCTCCGAAACATTAGTTTTAAATTGGTGCTCGAGTGCTTTGCGATTCCAGTAAAAATAATGTACTGTGTCATCGAATGGAATGATGAAACAGAGAAGTGCAACTCCGTCTTCACTCTGCTTGTAAAATGCAGCGAAATCGCCCCCCGAGGTTCCTTTCATCTCGTGTAAGTGCTGGCATACGGTGTGATTGTTAACATAGCTGGCCACCAGATGAACCGAATTACTTAAACCGCCGAATTTGCCGCTTTTCCTCCAATTTAAAAAACAATTTCGCCCAGAAACTGAAGGGTGCAATAATAGCATTAACAGAAACCATTTCAATCATGGAAAGGAACTGCGAGGACTTTTCAAACCACCAAAAACAGGCACACAAATATGTGATCGATGATGCCTGGGGAAGAAACGGAAAAGAACATTGCTGGGAAGCCTGTCATTGCCCTGACCAGGCGGCTTCCAGTCAGCGCCAGGGCCTAGTTAATTCAAGACCTGCTGTCACTGGAAAGAAATTCGGGATAAATAGGGCCCCCGGGGAGTCACTTCTCACCCAATCATGGCTGAGCCTAATCAGAACCAGGCTCATTTTCAGTTAATATAATCGCAGTGTTTCCTCATGTTATTACCAGAGGAAATGTAAGACTAATCATATTGTATGGTTTAATGCTTGCAGGGAGCGCTGAATGATGACGCGTGGGGCAGGAGAAAGGAAGCTGCTATTTTTTTGAGAATGTGCTTAGAAGATTAATGTTGGTGTCCAGTAGATGTACAGAAGCAAAGGATTAATTTACTGAATCGGCAGGATGCTAGATGTTGCTAAAGATCGAACAAATTGAGTTCAAAAAGAGTGTTTGAAAAAAAATAGAGGTAACAGGTGTGGGTAACATTTATCACGGTAAAAAAAATTAGAGTTATAAAAAGTTTCAATTTTTGTCACTTAATTTGTGTAACATATGTAGGTATGCATTAAACCCTTACCGGTTCTTCTTCCTTTACAATAACCTTAGGTCTCTTTTGCGATAGGGAATGCACAGCATGCGTTCTCGCTTGTGGGAGATATTGTATACAAAAAGGAGTTTGCAGCTGCCTGTTACTTAACATTTGTGGGCTTCATTGTCACTCTTATTTGCTGCCTTCTATTTGACCAGTGTGTGCTGGCTTCACTTCCTTTTTGTTTGTAAGAAGCATGTACCAAGTACTGATTATTTCAGCTTGACTGCTGTCCTTCTACTGATCACGTTGTGATTGAGAGATTACTTTTGTTTCCTTCTTCCATGTCATCCTTGTTGAACCTCTTGCCATTGGTAGCTATGATTAACTATGTCACACATACTTCAGCGAAGCCCTTTTCTCCTGTGAAGTGGATGTATGCTGTGACAACAGATGTTATCTGATTTTATTGTGAAAACAGATGTTATCTGCTTCCCAATAAGACATACCTTCAATTGCTTTCTATATGTAATAGGACTTTTTGGCAAATATCATTTGTTTACTCTTTTTTGCACATGGGGAGATTATCTGATTTGCTAATCCCTGGGGTATTGTGCCGAAAATTTAACAAGCATGGGCAAAGCAATAGGTCTCACCCTAAAAACCTTTAGGTCTGCCATGGCCTTTTGTTCATACTGTACAGCATGGGTATTGCAGACTTTTGCAATGATTTGTAGCCATGCTGTAAAGCAGTGTGGCTGCTGTGCAACATGGCTCAAAATAATAATCAAAAAAGTACTATGGTGCATCTAGCACTAATGCACTTCTTTAAAAAAAAGTGCATTAGCCCTGCCTGCATCATAGCACATTTTCAAAATTAGTTTTATCCACACTGTAAAGTAGCTACAGTGCTTTACAACATAGCTACAAAATATTTCCAAAACCAATAGTTCTTATAGATGAGATCTATTCGCTTTCCAAAGCTCGTTTATATTGCACCATGTTGGTTCTGTCATTCTTCTCAGGAAGGAGGAGAGGGTAAGGCGAATACTATTCCTCTACCACTTCCCATCGTACTTTTTCTCACACCATCTCCTTGCAGCAAAATAAGGAACCAGGAACAGTCCTCTTTCAGTGTTAGAAACCAACGACCTCTCCCATCACATGTTGCCTGAACCTTTGTCTTTCAGCTGTGCGAGCATTATACATACATGCATATATGCAATCCCTTACAGCATCACTTACAGTTCCCATTACCATAGCCCAGCCTAATATTAACCCTCTCCCATGGCCTAAACCTAATCCTTAACCAAATTCTAACATTAACCGTTACCCTAAACTTAGTGTAACACCATTTTTCCTATGTTTTCAACAAAAACTGGAAAAAAAGAATACTAATAACCACAATTTGTTAATGTCATTTAAATAATGAAAGTTCAGAAAGAGAAGAGAAAGTTTTTCATCAAAAAAGTCTTAAATGGCAACCATCCAATCAAATTCTGTCTATCATCGAGTGAGGAGTTGTGTATTAATATACATATCCAATGTTATTATTTATTTATGCGGGGTGGCAAACAGCCCCCCCGCAGCCCCGGGAACCGCCACCGGGGCTGTAATATTTAATATTGTAAACGTGGATTATATTATATAGTTGCACCTTTTTCCATAATCTCTGCCGTTTTTCCTGACAGTCTACCTCTCTCTGCTAATACTGTCTGTTCTCTTGTGATATTTTCTCTCTTTCTTTATTTTTACTTGTCTTTCCTTATAGTGCTGCTTGTTGTCATAGTCTTTTCTGTACTCTTAGTGTCTCTCTGTCCTTATTGTCTCCTTTGTTTCTTAATAGTCTCCATTCTTTTTATACTGGCTTCTCCGACCTTTTAATGCACCGTCTCTCATCATACCTCCCTGTTAAGAATTCCTCAGCCAGAATACATAGACTGCTGTATACAGTCTTAGGTAGATTTACAAGCCCCTTGGGCCAGTTTCTTGTTTTATTGTGTCTCACTTTTGCTTGTAATGTTGGCAAAAATATAATGCAGCAAATTTGAAACATATTTGAAAAATGAGTCAGGATTGTCTACTGAAATGTAGTGTTCATATACATGTAATGTGTTGAGTCACTTAAACGTTTTAGTGTGGGAAATGTGTTTTGTTGAAATGTATGGTTTTAAAGGATTTGTCTAGAATCACACTGAGCATCTGTGTAAATTAAGGATTTATAGTTTCACCTTTTTCCATAATCTTCACAGTTTCTGCATGCACCATCTCCCCTCTTCCTGCATCATCTCTCCTTTTGTCCACACCATCTCCCTTCTGCATGCACCATCTCTTCCTCTGCCTGCACATCTCTCCCTCTGCCTGCAATATAACTCTGTATGTCTGCACTATCTCTCCCTCCGCGTGCACCATCTCTCTCTGCCTGTACCATCTCTCCCTGTGCCTGCATCATCTCCCCCTTAACGTGCACCCTCTCACCCTCTGCCTGCACCATCTCCCTCTCTGCCTGCACCATCTCACCCTTTGCCTGCACCTTCTCTCTCTGTGCCTGCATCATTTTCCCCTCTGTCTGCACCATCTCCCTTCCTCCTGTAACATCACTACCTCTGTCTGCATCATTTCCGCTTTGTGTATGTGAATATTGGGAGATACCACAGGTACCTCTCATGTGCACTCCCAATTACACTTTTACTCTGGGGGCATGCAAGGGGCCCACATACTAAAGACTGCATACCTTTCTGTGGCGGTATTGCTGCTACTGAAAGGCATCTGTAGAGGCCTATTATGATATGGCTGATGGTGTGTATTAGACACCACTACCATGTTAAATCCTTCCCTCTCTACCTGTAGCATTTAACCCGCTGCCTGTACCATCTTCCTCTCTGTCTGCACTATCTCCCCCTCTTTGTGCCCCATCTCCCCCCTGCATGTAACATTTCTCCCTCTGTTTGCACCATTACCTCTCTTCTGTACCATCCCACCCCATGTGTGCATCATCTCTCTCTCTGCCTGCACCATCTCACCCTGTCTCTGCACCATCTCCCCTCTGCCTGCACATCTCTCCTTCTGCCTGTAGCCCTGCATCATCTATCCTCTGCCTGCACCATCTCACTCTCTGCCTGCATCATCTCCCTCTCTGTCTGCACTATCCCTCCCCCTACGCCTGTACCCTCTCTTCCGCCAGCTGCTATTTTGGTATTACGTTCTCCCCCCTCCTACCTCATGGTTTGCCCCTCACAGTTATCAACTTTTTTTTAAGACACTGAAATAAACAAATGAAATGTGCTTTGAGTTTGTGCTTGCGCTGTTGAAATAAGTTGAAATAGACACAGAGCAGAGGCGAGGCTGCATATCTGTGTTACATACATAGCGTAAGCAGATGGTGTCACCCCATGTGAGGGTATCACCCGGTGCGGTCTGCACTCTCTGCACCCCTCTAGTGACGCCACTGACAAGCCCTTTGGGACTATTTCTTGTACTATTGTGTCTCACTTTTGAGTGTAATGCTGGCAAAAAATAATGCAGTAAATTTGAAATGTATTTGAAAATTGAGTCTGGATTGTCTACTGAAATGTAGTGGCCATATACATTTAATGTGTTTAGTCACTTAAACGTTTTAGTGTGGGAAATGTGTTTTGCTAAAATGTATGGTTTTAAATAATTTGTCTAGAATCACACTGAGCCTCTTTGTAAATTAAGGAATTACAGTTGCAGCTTTTTTCCATAATCTTCACAGTTTCTTCTGACAGTCTACCTCTCTCTGCTTATACTGTCTCCTCTCTTGTGATATTTTCCTTCTTTCTTTATTTTCACTTGTCTTATGTTATAGTGCTGCTTGTTCTCACAATCTCTTCTTTACTCTTTGTGTGTTCCTGTGCTCATTGTCTCCTCTGTATCTTAATAGTACCCCTTATTTTTATAATCCGTTGTGTGATCTTTTATTCCACTCTCTCTCATTATACCTCCCTCTGTCTGCACGTTCTCTTCTCCGTCTGCACTATCTCTCTATTTGTCCACACCATCTCTCTTCCACCTGCATCATCTCTCTCTCTGCCTGCAACATCTCTCCTTGTGCCTACACCATCTCCCCTCTGCCTGCACCATCTCCCCCTCAACCTGCACCATCTCACCCTCTGCCTGCACCATCTCTCTCTCTGCCTGCACCATCTCACCCTCTGCCTGCATCATATCTCTCTCTGCCTGCATCATCTCCCCCTCTGTCTGCTCCATCTCCCCTCCTCCTGTAACATCACTACCTCTGTCTGCATCATCTCCGTTTTGTGTATGTGAATCCTGGGAGATACCACAGGTACCTCTCATGTGTACTCCCAATTACACTTTTACTATGGGGCGTGCAAGGGGCCCACATACTAAAGACTGCATACCTTTCTGTGGTGGTATTGCTGCTACGGAATGGCATCTGCAGAGGCCCATTATGATATGGCTGGCAGTGTGTATTAGACACCACTACCATGTTAAACCCTTTCCATCCGCGGTCGTAAGGTGACCGGGACAGAAAAGCGGTGGACGGTCTTTGCCACTGTTGTGGAACTGTCAGCCATGGCGGGGGGTCATTCTGGTTGGGATTGCAGGTGGATTGCCCTCAGCAGGCTGGCGGTGGGTATTGCAGCCTGGCGGGGGCTATCTGCCCGCCATCACAATGGGCCCGTTAGTGTCTCTCGGTCCTCATTGTCTCGTCTGTCTCCTAATAGTCACATTCTTTTAATACTCCCTTGTCTAACCTTTTTTTTATACTGTCCCCCTGTCTTCTCATACTCTGTATCTTTCTTCTTATATTCTCCCTTCTCTCCTCATACTGCTACCTTTCTCCTCATAATCCTCATTATCTCTTCATATTTTCCAGTTTTTTCATACTCTATTTATCCCCTTATACTGCATTGTCTGCCTATGTCCTCTTTTCTATTATATTTCATATTGTCTTGTAGTCTTCTTTCTCTGTTGTAAGTACTTCTATTTTCATATTCTTATGTGTGTTGTCATAATCTCTCCTGTTTTCTTATAACTAATATAATAGTGTATTTGATATAATTTATTTTTCTAAAATGATATATATATTTATAATACATTCTTTTGGCCAGCACTGAAAAAAATCATCAAAGCTTCTAAAACTGAGAAGAAGAAAGGACAAAAGAAAGCAGTTTATTTAAAGAGGACTCATCTACAACATGTATCTGAAGATCAATGTATTAACAAAAAGAAAAAAAGTCCTGGTAAGAAAACTAAGACTTTTCTGCGAAGATTGACAACCTCTAACAGTAGTGTGCGCAAAGTAAACAATACTGTGACTGTTTCTGCAACTAAGAGAAAAAACAAGAGTCTTGGAGCAAATTCAGAAAAAAATATATAGTAAAAGGAGGATCAATCAATTTAACGACATAAGAAGGAAGATGTTTTATAATAGAATTTTGTTCAATTTGACTAGGTTAATAAAGAATTGTAAGAAGAAAACCACATTTTATAAGAAGAGGAAATGTATTGAAAATGTAGTTGAGAAAGCTTTTGAATTAAAAAAAAACTTTTAGTTTTAGTAATCAATAGAATTCGATCACTAGATAAGCCAATCCATTTAATAAAGAGCAAAAGTAAGTGGAGAAGAAAAATTAACAGAACTAATTTTTCTGAAGTTTTTTTGGGTGAATGGAAACATAGTTCAAGTTCTGAGACTTTTTTTTAATGTGGAGAGTTATCTTCAAAGTAATGACTTGTTGTATGCAGTTGAAGCTACAGGTCGTGCTTATGAGGTTAAAAATGGTTGTCCTATTGAGAAAGGG
Organism: Lissotriton vulgaris; assembly: GCF_964263255.1. Taxonomy (NCBI): domain Eukaryota; kingdom Metazoa; phylum Chordata; class Amphibia; order Caudata; family Salamandridae; genus Lissotriton; species Lissotriton vulgaris. Next base: position 774,362,419 of record NC_141689.1, on the reverse strand, counting down.
AACATTTTTCCTAGAAATGCAGAAGAGGTGTTAGCTGATGAGGAATTAGGGCGAAGGCCTAAAGCTCCAGTGTACACTTGGAATTGCAATAGTATTTGTAGTGTACGACAGGAATCTATTGATTTTTTACGCAATTTCTTATTTAACTATACTAAGAAAAGCGTTAAACAACAGATTAAGATGTTGCAAGGTTTAGACCCTTGCAGAGTGAGAGAAAATACTGGTTTGCAAGGACATTCTTTGGCTTGTCTTTCTAAAAAAGTTTGTAGAAGTATTTTTCACCATTTCAGGATATTGGCAGTACGTCATACTGAAATGAGGAAATTAGTCAGAACGTTGTATTATGCAAAAAGGCCAGCTCTAATGTTAAAGAGGTTGAACAGTGCTCTTTTGCATGGATCTGTGTTAGATGTAAAGAACGTTTGTGATGAAATTCAGGTTAGTTACTTTGGTGTAGAAGAAGATAGTGCAGAAATTCATACGTTAGTAGAAGGAAATGTAGAAGAAAATGTACAACATTGCAGTACAGAAAAATTTGAGCAAGAAATTACAAAGTTCAAGGTGGTTTCAGGTGAAACACCAAATTATTCTTGTATTTGTTGTCGACGTACTCATTATATAAATCAAACTAGGACTGTTGATCTGTATTTAAAATGTGTAAAAGAAAATAATAAGGAGTGGATGGAATTTGTAACTTATTTGTTGGTCGACAATACTTTTGATTTAGGTTGTGATCAGCGTATTTGTAAATATTGTTACAACAAATTAGATGAGAACAAAATGCCTGCTAGAGCTGTGCATAATAATCTTGAGTTGGTGAATATTCCTCCTGAATTGAAGGATTTAAATACTTATGAGTCCATTCTTAGTCAATGTATGCATCCTTTTCAGGCTATTGTTCGTATGGAGCCTAAGACAGGAAAATTGCCTCCTTCAGATTTACAGAGAGGATTAAAGGGAAGAGTTGTGTATTTACCTCTAGATTTAAAGAAAAATGTTGATACAATTGGTGTAGAAAATGTAGAAGATGGCCCTTTAGTTATTCTTGTTAATGGTGTTCCTACTAATAGTAAGAAAATCTGGCAGGAATTAGTAGATGTTAGGAAAGTTAAAAAAGCAACGTTGTATCTTGTAAAAATTAAAGAATATTATACAAATGTGTTTGTAACAGAAGAAGTAAGTGTAGAAGAAGATAGTGACTCGCAATCTGGACAAATTGAAAAAGTGGATGTGTACAGAACTGAAGAAATCTATGAACATTACAGTGTTCATCCTCTTCATTCTAAAGAAGTGATGGGGAATACTATAGAGTTATTTCAAATGCAAGAAGCAAAGGGAAGTCCCATTATTGTATGGGAAAAAGCTTGGAAGCTCGTTGTTGCCCTCATTTGTTTCCCACTGGAAAAGGAGGATGATATGATGACCGACCTGTGCAGATTCCTGCATCTGAATACCTGACATTAAGATTTTATGCAGAGGATCCAAGATTTCGACAATGTATTCCGTATTTGTTTCATCTTTTGTTTGAGAGTGATTTGTCTGGACTTTCTTATGCTGTAAACCATATATTGAAATCAGGTGTACATTTGCAAAATGTTTTGGCAAAGGAATTTATGGATAAAGTACACCAGAAAGATAATGTTTTGGAATCTCAGCTAATTAATCTCATGGCATGTCAGCGTGGTACTAATGAGTACGGGTACCATCGTCATGGAGAACTTAAATATATGCTAAGGAACTTAGGTACTCCTACATGGTTCCTTACTCTGAGCTGTGCAGAATATGCTTGGGATGATTTACTTCAATTTCTTCAAGAGGCAAATTCAAATATACAAAATATTGAATACAAGAGTCCTGGAGAATTGTGCTCTTTGGATCCTGTTAATGTATGCAGGTATTTCAATCATAGATTTGAAGCTATGATGTATTTTATCACTAGTAAAAAAAATCCTCCTCTTGCCGTGGTTTTGGACTTCTTTTGGAGAAAGGAGTATCAAGCAAGAGGTGCTCCTCACATTCATATGTTAATATGGATTAAAGATGCTCCTAAATATGGAACAGACTCAGACGATACTATGTTGTCTTTCATTGAACAATATGCCACATGTGATATACCGAAAAGTGTACAAGATAAGGACTTAAAACAACAAGTCTTACGATTTCAAAGTCATCGTTGTGGAAAGTATTGTCATCATAAGTACAAATCTAAGGATAAATTCTACACCAAACGTTTTTGATTTCCACGTCCTGTTTTATCAAAAGGAAGAGTGAACAGTTTTATGTCATCTTTGCGACATACTATCACAAGAAAGTCTCCAAAAAATACATACAATTTAAGTAGAAATGAAGAGTCAAAATACATAAATGACTACAATCCAGTCATTTTGTCCATGTGGAATGCTAACATGAATAATCAATATGTTGCAGACAATTATTTTGCTGTTGCTCGATATGTAACGTCATACATAGCAAAATCAGAAAAAACAGAATTGAAAGAAATGTGGGAAGAGATTTCCCATGAGAAGAGCCTAAATAAAAAATTATATACTTACAGTTTGAAGACGTTATCTCATCGTGAAATTGGAGCGTATGAATGCTCGGATCGCTTATCATCTGCAAGTCTATACTCCAAATCAAGAAGAATCATTTGGGTGAGTCTAGGTCTTGCTAGGTCTTGCTGCAACACGAAACCGAGTACTCAAATCTGTGCAAGAAATTGAATATTTAGCTAAAAAAGAGCCATAATGTACAGATATTTTGAAATCAAATATGTTGGATACATATTATCCAAATAGAAGTCATCATCTTGAGAATATTTGTCTCTATGAAGTGCTGCAACATTATATCTTTTAATGGTATATATGCTGTGATTGGTTCTGAATGATGTTTGGTCAAAGAAAGAAAAGGACATTTGATTAATCACCGTAAACTGAGTTGTGAAACTCCTGATAAAAGGGATTTTTACTTCTTAGCTCTTTTGCAACTTTTCATGACCTGGCTTTCAGAATTGCATTTACTTGGAGATTTTGACAGCTATGAAGATTCTTTCAATGCAATTAAAGATAGTATAGAATGTCCTGTTTTTCCTAATTATGTGAAAATGTTGAACGATGAATTAGAACAAGAAGCTACAATTGCAGCTGAGATTGCTAGAGACAGTTCTCAAGACAGTCAAACTTCTGCTCCGTTAAGTCAGGATCCATTAGGAGAACCAATTATTCAAAATGAAGCAGCAACTGCTATGGAAGAGGTGGAAACAGCAATTTATCAAGCTCAAGAAGATGTAAGAAATTTTGAAAATTTGGAAGAAGAACTTAATGTTGAGCAGAAAGAAATATATGAGCAAGTGAGAGAACAGTTTAACCACAGATTACTTCATGAAAATAATGAGTGCCCTTGCTCATTATTTCAACCTATCCGGTTGTATGTGAGTGAACAAGCTGGAACAGGAAAAAGTTTTTTAATTAAAGTAATTTCAACTTATTTACACAAAAGAACTGACTCGCATTTGTCTTGTGTTGTCACTGCTCCAACTGGGTTGGCGGCACACAATATTAAAGGAGTTACTTTACTTCGTTTATTAATGCTACCAGTAGAGCATGAAAATAAATTAGAATACCACAAGCTATCTGGAGAAGCTTGTTTTGAAGTTGCAAGAGTGCTGAAGAAAAGTAAAGTTCTCATTATTGATGAGGTAAGAATGGTATCAAACTTAATGCTTGCCTTTGTGCATTTAAGAATGCAGCAAATTCTTAAAACAAACTATGATGTATTATTTGGAGGCAAACACGTAATAGTTTTTGGAGATCTATTACAACTTACTCCTGTAAAAAGACAACCAGTGTTTGAAACACTGGCACATGAAGATACCAGAAAGTCTTTGGGGAGCATTGGAAATGTTAATATTTGGTCATATTTTGAGTATAAGGAACTTACTAGAAATATGCGACAGGCAAATGATGCAGATTATGGAAATATTCTTCAAGATATAAGAATTGGAAAAGTGACAGAACATGGCAAAGAAGCTTTACTGAGACGATTACTTCCCAATTTGTTTCCCAATGAAAATATTGTTCCAGAAAAAATATATATGAATATTGCACAAAACAAGTCTGTAATCTGCTTAATGCCAACACTGCGTGAATGTTCTGTATTCAATGAAGAAATGTTAAAGTTGGAAAATGAAGAAATTATAAAATTGGAAGCTATTGATAAGATACAGCATGAAGAAATTACTATTATTTTGACTGAAAAGTTAAAGAGGAAATTGGATTCTTTGGAGAAGTCGATAAGTAAAACTGCTGGTTTAGAAAAGAATGTATATGCATGTGTAAACTGTAGGGTAATTTTACGCCGTAATTTGAATGTGGAAAAAGGTTTAGTAAATGGAGCAATGGGTAAAATTGTTGATTTTGTTAATTATATAAATAGAGATGGAATTGAATTTTTAAAAATCAAATTTGATGAAATTTCTGAAATACAACAATTGAGTCGTTGTTCATCTCGTTTCTTGCTTGTAAAAGATTTGTATGTACGCAGAAAACAGTTTCCTATTTGTTTGGCATATGCGGTGTCTATTCATAAATCTCAAGGTCAAAGTGTAGATTGTGCTTTAGTGAATATTGGAAGTACCGTGTTTAAAGAGGGAATGGCATATGTTGCTTTGTCCCGAGTCAGATCTTTATCTGGATTGAACTTGATTGATTTTGATGAGACAAACATTAGTGCAGATGCAAATTGTGTGAAAGAGTACAATAGGTCAAGAAGAGAATATGTTCCCTATTTAGATCAATATCCAGTATTTGAAAAGCGTGTGGCAGGTAGAAAAAGAAGATTTCAGAATATCTGTAGTGAAATTGTAGAGAAAGAAAAGAAACAAGATGAAGTTGCACCTTCAAGCAAAAAGAAAAAGGACAGTGTTGAAGAGAATGTTGGTTATCGGTTTGAAAATAGTTCTGGTGTCAACAGCTATGATAATGTAGTAGTTAATGTTGTTTTATTTCTTGAAAGATTGCAACAGCAAATTGTTGATAATTGGGACAAAAGATTGTGCTCATTGTTGTATTCTGTTTATGAGAAATGTACTAGTGATGGAAGTAAAATACAATCTGTTTCTGATATTCGAAATGTTTTGGACATGTGTTCTGGTTCAACTCAATTTATGCAGAATATTCAACAAGATTGTCAGGAATGTTTTATGTTTATGCTTAGTGTACTGGAAGATGAAGGTATAAATATTGAAAATCTTTTTGGCCTTTCTTATAAATGGCAACATGACTGTCAAATTTGTCTGTTTACTTGTAACACTAATATTGACAGTGAAAGATTCATATATTTGACTTTACCAGACTGTGAATCAGTGTCCTTTAACAATCTAGTTAGAGGAGCAAGTCAAAACATAGAGTGTAGCCAATGTATTTCAGAAATGTCATCAACATTATTTATACAAAGATACAGACAATATGTTATTTTAATGCTGCAACGTTGTAAAGCTGATGGAAGAAAATTGGAAACTTTATTTAAAAATGTTGTAGCTGGTCAAGTTTCAATATCAGGAAGAACTTTTGTAGCTGTTTCAATTATTTTTCATGATGGACCTTCTATAACATCTGGACATTACACTGTTTATTTAAAATGTCTGAAAGGTTGGATACATTGTAATGATACTCAATTCATTTTTAAGCAACATTTGCCTAAAGAGTTACCAAATTATTATCTAATATTTTTAAAGCCAAAATTATAGGATATAAATTTGGTCTTTCTGGATTACTGCAGTTAAGATACATTCATTTGGTGTTCTACAATATTTTGTAAGTGAGGGTGAGGAGCTTGAAAGTAATCCTCTTGTTGATGTTCAGGCAGAGTAAGTGTATCATGTAGTGGGCGATGTGGCTGTAGAAGGGGACATTAAAGATCAATCAAGTGGAGGTGCTTTTGATTGGTTGTAGTCATTATAGGTGTTCGGCTGTAATTCCTATGTAGAGTGTTTTGCCACAGTGTAGTCTGTTTCTTCTTGTATTGTTTAGGATGTACTAGTAAATGTTGTGGAGAATGTTGAGGGTAATGTAGCAGTATAAGAAAATGCTGTAGACTTGTTTACATTTGTAGTGGGAGGAGTTCAATATGAATCATAGATTGTGTACATGGTCAGTAGGTGTTGGTACTGTCAACACTGTAGTTGATCAACAGGAGTTATCTGAAGCTAAGGGGGTGAGTTTGAGAAATGTTGTTGTGTGAAATTATGTTTAAAGAGCTGCTCCTGATCCACTTGTTGACGTGCTTAATTGTGTTGTGGAAGTTGTTTTAGGTGGTATGTGGCTCCTTGGTGAGAAAGAGGATGAGCTGGGTGTCGTCGATGTAGGAGATAATGATGTAGTTCAGTTGGTGGGCCATTTGTGTATGGGTGGCCATATAGATGTTGAATAGCGTTGGACTGAAGAATGAGTAGTGGAAGACTGTACAAATGATGTTAGTGGTTTTGGATCTGAACGCTGGGAAGCAGACACTCAAAGTTTCTTTTGAACAACTTTTAAATTAAGAATTTCTCACATACTATTTGGCCATGGGGAAAAGTTTGTAAACTCTTAATGACTTTTTGTTGTAAATTTTGTCAGCATATATTTGTAAGTAACATTATTTACAATGGAACAAAATTAATTATAGTTTTTTGTTTTTTCAAGATTGTTTGCCATATGTCATAGTTACATAAGAAATTTGTCTTTCAAAAAAATATTTGAGATTGTTATTGAGATTGTTGGTTTTTTTTTTTAGATAATCTTCTTGATTGTCTTTTTTTGCCCTGCTGATTTGTGATGAGTACTATTGAACTCACTGTTTCAAGTGATTTTCAAAATATTCTGAGAGCAGCAAAAAAGGCTTCTGAAATGCTTTACATATGATTTGATTTTGTGTTGTAAATCATAAATTGCAATTGTACTTTCTTTGTCTTTTACAGATGCTAAATTTAAAAATATATATTTTTAATTTATTATTTTGAAAGTAAGTATAACTAAGTGTTAAAAATGATCGATGGGATGTACTTCTACAGGCCTGAAGTAAGAGAATGTCCATGGTGTACAAAAGTTTGTAAAGATGGTTTGTATCTTTTAAACATTTTTCAAGAAATAAAAAAATATATATACACCTGTATTTTATGCATTTAACTACAACACATCAACTCCTTTGAAACTGGTAAGGTGAATATATATTTAGCATTTTTTTTTAGTACTGCATTTTATTATAATAGCTCTAGTTTATTTCTATAGTGATAAAAAATTATTGGTTGGAAAATGTGAAAAAAATGAAAAACTAAAAATTCATATAAGCAATTTCATTGGTATAATCATATAAAGTAGTTGAGAATGGTTTTTGCATAATATTTTTTAAAAGGCAAAATAGTTGATAAACCTAGTTTTATATTATGTATTAGGAAAAATGATAAAACAAAGCGTTTATGTTTTTTTACAAGGGATAACAACATTAAAATATTTTCACTACGGAAGAACATATGAATACGGAAATTTATTTAGAAATTAGTATTACTTTGATGGAAGAAATAAATATACCTTTCTTGGCGAGCGAAAAGGAAGATAAAGATATTGCTGCTGGAGAAGTCACCTGCAATTTTTTAGACGAGACATTGGATAATGATTTTGTTCATGCATTGGAAGAAATCGAGTTTCTTGAAATGAGTTTTGTAATTGATCATCCTGAAAATGAAATTTCAGATAAAATGATGATAGAATTTCTATTAAATTATGAAAAGGTAGAGGAATACATTTTTGACTTAAAATTTATAATGGTTTGAGAGACTCTTCTTGTTGAATTCTAATCATTCAGGTAGTATCTAAGTACTCATTGTGGAAAGTGAACCTTAGGACATGTATTGCTTCAAACTTTTTTTTAATTGTGTGTGCACTCTTATATGCTTTAGCAAAGATGTATTTTATAGCTTTTATTTCCAGGTCTATATTCATATATCTCCCTCCCTCTGTCTTCCTCATTTTCTATTTTTGTTTGTCCCCCATAGTTTTCATTTTTCTCTTTTTCCCTCTCTCTATCTGTTTCTCTTCATATGTCTGTCACCCTCGATTTTTATCTCTTTCTGATTGAGCCATACAGCACTATGTGCTTGCCTATAAACTATTAGAACGTTGGATTGTCGGGAGCTGCACTGATAACAATGGAGTGCTCTTGGCTTATAATGACTGGTATAAGCCTGGAGCTTCAACATTCCAATGTTACTTTGTTCACTGCTCTGTCTATGAATAAACGCTTCAGGGAGCCTGAGGGGATTCCAATCCTCTCGCACTTCCTGAAGGCTTTGTTCTTTTTTGTTAGAACATTCTGTCTTCTAATGGTAGAATGTTCTAATAGCCTTATAGCCCTTTGTAGCTGGGCTATACCGGCTATTAAAGTCCCTCTCCCTTGTTAAAGGCCCTCACCATCGACTCGGGCCTTTAATGCTGGAGAAAGCCTTTTATAGCCCTTTACAGTGAGCTATAAGGCTATATTCTAAAAGTGAAGATGCTATATATTCAACCAGACAGTTGACATCCAATCAGCATGCAGCTTGTGCTCGGGAAGGTACGCGTAGTGTACGCATACTGTACAGATATAGAGTACGGTAAGCTTCTATAGATATACTTATGATTTTACTTATGATTTTCTGAGGAAGGTTTCTAGTCACTTTTTGTGATGTTTTGTGGCACAACTGTCTGCGTAATATTTATCAGGCAGCACTAATGCACTTTTTTTGGTGTACCGTTGCATGATAAATATCAGACTTTTTAATGTAGTAGTCTGTGTTAAAGGGGTGTGCAATGGTGTTGCTGGCGATGTTTCCAGCAACACCCATGGCCTTTTGAGACTGCTCTACATTTAGAAGAAATTGTAAATCTGAGGCACTGCGAAAAACTTATGCCTGCTCAGGAGAGGCATAAAGAAAGTGCAATGGGGAAAAATAGTTTTATTTTTCCCCGTTTTTTTCTTTTCTCTATGTGTGCTGCTTTCTGCATCATATGTAGAAAAAGGAAGAGTCTCTTGAGATTATTTTTGTACAGAAAGGTTTGCCTATCTCTACAAAAATAATCATCCTTGCAACACAGACTCCTTTGCTCCATTGTGCTAAGGTTTGTTCACTGGTGCAGGCAGATCATTGTGCACTAGCGCAAGGGAAAAGGATAGAAATATGCTGCATCTTATAGATATGGCACATTCCTGTCTTTTTCTTTTGCCATAGGGAAGCATAGCAGGAAGGCCTGCTGCACTTTACAACGGCAAAATCTCATAAATGTGGCCAATGTGAGTAGTCAATTACTCATGGTGCAAAGTAGGCCTAAGGGCATAGATTGCTTCAAACCCCTACAGACTGTGCATACATTGTTGTATGCACCTGCAAATTTGCCTTTTATGTTGAATTTTGCAGTTTCTATCTTTTCACTTCGAGTAAACACTCTGTTACTCTTGGTATACTTTTCTAGTGACTCATTGAAGAGTGTGTAGCAAGCCTTTCTCCCTTCCTTCACCTCCCTGCTGCCTGGGCCACTCGCAGCCGAGCGTTGACGCTGTCAAGTCGGTCCTGGATTAGAATCCACGGCAGACATATTGGGTGTGCTTGAGTGCTGCGACGCGCTCTAGTCACGCATATAAGGGGTCCCCCTGAGCCAAGCACCTGATTCGCTGTTTGTCTGTGTGTATCCTCCTGAGGCGGAAGCCGGGAGGTTGTGTTTGTTTTGCCACGAGTAGATTTTAAAACAACTATTTTTAAAATGTAACTTTAAGGACCTAGGCATGATTTGAGAAGCCTTTCTCCCTTTCTTCACCTCCCTGCTGCCTGGGCCACTCGCAGCCGAGCGGTGACGCTGTTGAGTCGGTCCCAGCTTAGAATCCACGGCAGACGCTTGAGTGCTGCGACGCGCTCTAGTCACGCATATAAGGGGGCGGACATGCCTCCGCGCAGCGGACACGCCGGACCTGTGCCGGAGTCATGCCAGAGTCCTGCCCGTCTGCGTCCGTACGCGCCTGCACGTCACCTCTCTCCAGGAATTATGGCGAAACAAGAAAAGAGGTAATATCGTACTCTAGACAATCTATATTATCACTAAAAGACTCGACCAAAAAGTGTGCCAAAATAAATCCCTCATGTAGCCGAGGTCCCTTCTCATGCCCCTGTGGTTTCTCTCTCCCGAGTCCTTCACGACTACCATCCCTGATAAAAGACACGCCCCATCAAATCAGAATAGGCCAGTTGAATGTAAGATCTATGCAAAAACACTGCTCGGAAATTTAAGAGCTACTTTCCAACTATTTATTAGACATTTTATTTCTGACAGAAACTTGGTTGCAAGATGACATGAACTCTGTCATCAATCTGGCCACCTCCCTGGGATATACCACACATATGCTGAATAGACACTCCAGGGGAGGGGGGATAGCAATAATGGCTAAATCGGACTTCATTTGCCACATATAGAAACTAGAAATTAAGGATAGTGAATGTGCACGATTTACAATTAAGATAAATTCTCAACTTAGTCTTATGGGTCTTCTGATATACAGGCCCCCGGGAGCAAGCATGAATTTCACTACCTCGCTCCTAGAGCATTTATGCTCCTTGATCACCGACACTGCTAATTTCACCATTATAGGTGACTTAAACATTCATTTTGATCTTACTTCTGATACCAAGATCAACACCTTGCTAGCTGATCTGGATGCTTTCCAACTCCGTCAGCTAGTGAGTGGCTCAACACATAATGGCGGGCATCTTTTAGACCCCATTTTTTCAAACCTAAACAATGCGAGTGTTGAACCCCCCATCCCTATGGTTTGGTCCAACCACTGTTTGGTGATTATGACCATTCCTCTTGCTAGTGACACTAACTCAAAACCCACTCAACAAGTCCTGAAAAGACCTTGGAGGAAGCTTCGGCTTGAAGACTTTCAAGCACTTCTTATAATGAATTCCCCTCAACTAAGTGAAGACCCGGATCAAAACTATGAGCAGTTTTGTGAGTGGATCAAAAAGGCCTAGACTCCCTGATACCAGCTAAATGGATCAAAGCGCGTACACATGAATCTAGTCCCTGGTTCAATGAAGCACTTTCCATGCAAAAGAAGGAATGCAAAAAAGCGGAACGAAGATGGAGGAGAGATTATGATCCCACATTTAAAACCCTCTATATTCAAATGCAAAAAAGCTATCATCGGAACATTTGCAGGACTAGAATGGAGTATTACACCACGGAAATTAAGAATAGTGACAACGCCTCTCAAACTATCTTCAGGATATTGAAAGAGCTTAGTGCTAAGAAATCGACATACAACCCCAATATATCTTCTGCATTCTGTGACAACATGGCGTCTTTTTTATCGATAAAATTAAGAAAATCTATAGCACCTTCCTGTTAGGATCCGTGTCAGTCCCCTTTCTATGACCATGCATTACCCATCATCTGACTTGCCTGACAGGGGGATTTAAGCAATGCAGGCCCCGTTCCTCTTGCTTGGTATCTTTCCTAGGTTTAGGTTCCAGGTGTTGGGCGTCTTCCAGTGTGGTTCTGAGACTCTAGTGCTACTGGGCTCATAGCACTCTTGCTTATTCCTTTACTGCTCCTTCTTCCCCCGTGATTTGTGTATCGTACATTCCTCCCCTCCTCCCTGTTTTCCTCGTGTACCTCATTGGCTACCTGCTCCTTCCCGTATGAAGAACTGTGTTTACTTCTGGTCCGTTGCCTGGTATCAGTTGGGGGTTCTGGGGCTCCAGTACCCTCGTTCTTCATCAGGAAACGACGGAAAGCCATGCTCCGTATACTGTCGGATTAACGCACGGCTGTGCGTTGGAACTGAGGGTCCAGCTTCCGCATCTTTAGGAGTCGCTTATCGTCGTGCTGATTTGGGCGCTTTCGGCATCTGTGGAACAGAACGGAGCTGAGAAGTAGCTTTGGTGCTCCGCTCTCCTTTGTTGGGACTTTCTTTCCTAATTCCCACGTATCCTGTACTTGGCACAGGGGTTTTTTCTGTCCTTAATTGACTTTTTCCCCCTCTTGGACCCGAGTGAAGTTTTGGGACCAATATTTAGTTTTCCCTTTCTGGAGATGAAACAGAGAGCAAGCCTTGCCGTTGAAAGGACCACAACCCCCCACGGGACGTCACTGCCATTCCACGCTGGTAAGGAAGTCATTGGTGTTGTATTGGGCATGGCATGGTCATGGTCAAAGGCGGGTGGGGTTTAAGGTATGACAGTGTAGAGTGGTAATGTTGTGCCTTGCTTTGTAGGTGCAGACACGTGGAGGTTCCTATAGAAGTAAAAGTGGTTCCCTTGTCTCTCTTCCTTGTTTTTCTTATTTCCCTTTCCCACCCTCTCCCGGTGTTCATCTGCTTTCTCATTGTGTATTGTCCAGTGAGTGGCATATGGGCAGGGGTAGCAGATTGGGCCATACATCGCTCCTGCAGTGTCGTGGGCTTTTTTGGATTGGAATCTAACAGAATACCAAGCCCAAGATATATTGTACACTGCCCGTGTGAGTATGGACGAACTGATTAATCTCTCTGGTGGGGCAGTCAGTCCTCCCACTATGGAGGACTTAATGGGCATTATCACTGCTTTGCAAGATCAGGTCAGGGACCTGAGTCAGGAACTGGGTGCGGCCAAGGCCAGGGAACAAGCACAGGTCAGGGGTCAAGGTCCCGTTTTGCGCCCTGCAACCTTCCAGTATGATAGAGGGGCGGGTCAGGGTTCAGCTGAGGAGGCTCCTATCGCAGTTACTGTTAATTCACCGGTCCCTGTCCCTTTGGCAGCACCTGAGAGATTTACAGGGGATAGCGAGAAATTCAGTATATTTATGAATAAGTGCCAATTGCACTTCATGTGTAGACCGAACGCTTTCCCAGATGACTCGGCTAAAGTCACTTTTAGCATCTCATATTTGGCAGGCACAGTGGCCGTGTGGGCTATTCCCCTGGTCAACAATGATGATCGGGTATTGTACAATTACCCGGCTTTTAGGGAAATGATGCAGGGATTGTTCGCGAAACACGCGTTTATGCAAGCCAGTGATGCTGAATTGTTGAAACTACGGCAGGGCAGACAGGATCTGTTGACATATATTTCCTCATTTAATCGACTGGTGTCAGAAACCCAGTGGCCTATGGCAAAGCGGACATCTTTGTTCTATCAGGGATTGTGCGAGGAACTGAAAGACATAGTATCCCAGGTAGTCGATCCCCCTGCTGATTGTGCTGCATTCATCGACCTAGTGGTTAAATTAAACCATAGATTGTCAAAAAGACACGGTGAGCGCATCCGTTTTCAGTCTACACGTGGGGGGTTTAGTAGCAGGCCGGACATAAAACCAGTGGTGGAGCACAAGACAGGGCCCGAACCCATGGAGATAGGGGGGGGCAGAGGCAGTTTGTCCTTTGAAGAGAAGAAGAGGAGAAAAGAGAAGAACTTGTGTTTGTATTGTGGGCAGGGTGGTCATTATGCACGGGAGGATCCAGTGAAGCCCTCCAACACACCATACACCAAGAAAGTGGCGTTCTTACAGCACGCAGGTAGCCTTTCGGGTGGGGACCAAACCAGAGTGTTGGACAAGACACGGGGGCAGTAGAACGAGTACCCAGGCATTTTATCATCTCCGCATTTTTGATGATTTCCAACAGTAATCGAGTGCCTGTTTCGGTGTTATTGGATTCCGGTGCGACAGGGAACTTTATAGATATAACACTGGCTGACAAATTGTCGATTTCCTGTGTCTACAAAGAACAGCCTGAGCCAGTACGGGCCATAGACGGGACGGAGCTGACTTCTGGCTCCATTACTCGACGAACAGAACCCTTGTGTCTGTTGTGCGAGAACGGACATTCTGAATATGTATGTTTTGACCTCATAGATGCTCCTTTCTTTGGTTTGGTGTTAGGGGTGCCTTGGCTAGAAAAACATAACCCCAAGATAGACTGGGTTCGGCGGTTGGTGACCTTGGACTCTGCGCATTGTCTGTAGAGCTGTTATCAGGAGGCTACTGATTGGGTGACCCCTTTGACATGTGCGGCGAGTGATAGTGGATTGGTACCCTCTTGTTATTCTGAGTTCAATGAGGTTTTTGATGCGAGTTAAGCAGAGGGCCTCCCTCCCCATCGCCCGTTCGATTGTAAAATCGACTTGATGCGAGGTGCCTCTTTGCCATGATGTTGAATATATGCGCTGTCTGAACCTGAGGAGGTGCACCTGAAGGAATACCTAGACGACATGCTGAGAAAAGGGTACATCCGTCCATCTTGTTCGCCGGTTTCCTCTGCTAACTTTTTCATTCCGAAAAAGGAAGGCACATTGCGGGCTTGTGTGGACTATAGGGTACTGAATAAAGCTACAGTGAAGAATAAATATCCCCTTCCGCTTATTCCGGTGTTGCTGGATCAGTTGCGCAAGGCTACGGTGTTCACTAAACTAGACTTGCGGGGCGCGTACCATCTAATACGTGTTCGCCCTGGTGATGAGTGGAAAACTGCTTTTAAAACGAAATTTGGCCTGTACGAGTATTGCGTGATGCCGTTCGGCTTGTGCAATGTGCCTGCAGCCTTTCAGTTTTTTATAAATGAGGTGCTCCGAGATTACCTAGATATGAGTGTCATAGTCTATCTAGATGATATCTTAATCTACTCGGAGACCGGCAAGGAACACCGTGGGCATGTTACTCAGGTTTTGCAGAAACTACAGGACCATCATTTATACGCTAAACTTGAGAAATGTCTGTTTAGCACAAAGACGGTGTAGTTTTTGGGCTTCATTATATCAGCAGAAGGGATCCAGATGGACCCTAGAAAGATCGAGTCCATCGTGACTTGGCCTATTCCAGCATCGGCCAAGGACATACAGGTCCTCCTAGGGTTCGCCAACTTTTACAGGCGCTTTATCTCCCATTTCTCCGATATTGTTGCTCCTATGACTAGGTTGTTGAGGAAGGGGGTTTCTTTTGTCTGGTCCTCTGAGGCACAAAACGCCTTTCAGCTGTTACTTGAGAAATTTACAGCAGGACCTGTATTGGTGCATCCTGATCCTGCCCTGCTGTATTTTGTTGAAACAGATGCCTCGTTGTGCGCTGTGAGAGGGGTCCTGTCACAAAGGAACAGTGAGACAGGGTTCATGCACCCCATTGCCTTCTTCTCAAAAACATTATTGCCTGCAGAACGCAACTACACCATGGCCGAAAGGGAGTTGTTGGCTATTAAACTCTCTTTTGAGGAATAGAGGCATTATTTGTGGGGCGCGAGGCATTCCATAACTATTCACACCGACCACAAGAACCTGGAGTTTTCCCGTTCTGCGAGAGCTTTGACACCACGCCAGATGCGGTGGGTTCTTTTTTTTAACAGATATGATTTTGTTATAACTTATCGGCCTGCCGCTCAGTAAGTAAAATCGGATGCTCTTTCTCGTATTCATGTGGATCTAGGGTGATCGGACCTGTAGAGGAGGCACAGACCATGATCAAGAGCGACCGCATTGTAGGGGTGAGCTCGACTGATGAGTTTACTTCTACGGTGAAGGATCGCATGAGACAGGTTGATTTGGCCCCTTGGGTGTCATTGCCCCAGATTAAGATCCAGGATGGGTTATTATATCATGATGGTCGATTGTTTGTGCCTCCTGCATTGAGGGAGTCGGTACTGCAGTGGTGTCACTCGTCTGCATTGGTAGCTCATCCAGTAGTGCAGAAAACCAAGGAAATGTGTTTGAGGTGGTTTTGGTGGGAAACACTGGTTCAGGACATTCAGGGTTATGTAGCTGCGTGCCCGATTTGTGCCACCAGTAAGCCTACGCATTGTAAACCATCTGGGCTGTTGCAACCCTTGGCAGTACCTCCGGCTCCATGGCATACTGTTAGTATGGATTTCGTGACTGACCTTCCATCTGTTTCTGGGTTTACGACCATTTTTGTGGTGGTGGATCTATTTACGAAAATGGCGCATTTCATTCCTCTGCCCAAGATCCCCACTGCCAGGGAAATGGCTTTGGTCTTCATGAATTCTATGGTAAAGATGCATGGGCTGCCGTCGGCTGTAGTCACGGATAGAGGGGCTCAGTTTGTGTCCCACTTCTGGACGGAGCTGTGTTCTGTGCTGAAGGTGGAGATAAGGTTGTCCTCGGCGTATCACCCGCAGTCCGATGGGCAGACCGAGCGAACAAACCAAACAATGGAACAATATCTCCGGTGCCTTATATCCTCCCTTTCCTGTGATTGGGTAACTGCTCTCCCTTTAGCAGAGTTTGCATATAACAAACGCTTGCACTCTGCTTTGGGAATGACTCCCTTCTTTTGTTCTATGGGGTATCATTCTAGGGCATTAGCTATCCAGCCTACCGGACATGTGCCAGCGATAGATGATGTGTGTACGGCTCTGAACAACATCTGGAGTATTGCACGGGTTAATTTGCAGGAGGCTAATGCTAGTATGAAATCACAGGCTGACAAACATAGGGCTCCCGCTCCTTTGTATAAAGTGGGTGATCGGGTCTGGTTGGCTACACGTAATCTTCGGTTACAGGGGTCCCATAAATTACAGCCTAGGTATGTTTGCCCTTTCTCTATAGTGAAGGTGATCAACCCAGTGGCAGTGAAGCTTGAGCTACCAGATGAGTATAAAGTCCATCCAGTGTTTCACTTGTCTTTATTAAAACCATATGTGCCATTGGATCAGGTGTTACCACACCTTCTCCTTTGTTGGTTGATGGCAAGGAGGAGTTCGAAGTTCATGCTATACTGGACTCGAGACAGAGGAGGGGTCGTTTGTTTTATCTGGTGGATTGGAAGGGCTACACCCCTGAGGATGGGACCTGGGAACCGGTAAGGGGGGTACATGCTCCCAGGTTGGTCAGTTTGTTTCACAGGCGGCAACCCTCTAAACCCCGTCCTGTAGGGAGGGTTGTTGGGGGGAGGTACTGTTAGGATCCGTGTCAGTCCCCTTTCTAGGACCATGCATTACCCATCATCTGATCTGCCTGACAGGGGGATTTAAGCAATGCAAGGCCCCTTTCCTCTTGCTTGGTATCTTTCCTAGGTTTAGGTTCCAGGTGTTGGGTGTCTTCCCGTGTGGTTCTGAGACTCTAGTGCTACTGGGCTCATAGCACTCTTGCTTATTCCTTTCCTGCTCCTTCTTCCCCCGTGATTTGTGTATCGTACATTCCTCCCCTCCTCCCTGTTTTCCTCGTGTACCTCATTGGCTACCTGCTCCTTCTCGTGTGAAGAGTTCGGAACTGTGTTTACTTCTGGGCCGTTGCCTGGTATTGGTTGGGGGTTCTGGTGCTCCAGTACCCTCGTTCTCCATCAGGAAACGATGGAAAGACATGCTCCGTATACTGTCGGATTAACGCACGACTGTGCGTTGGAACTGAGGGTCCAGCTTCCGCATCTTTTGGAGTCGCTTATCGTTGTTATGCTGATTTGGGCGCTTCCGGAGTCCGTGGAACAGTATGGAGCTGAGAAGTAGCTTTGGTGCTCCGCTCTCCTTTGTTGGGACTTCCTTTCCTAATTCCCCGTTTCTCGTGGTGATCCACGTATCCTGTACTTGACACACGGGTTTTTTTCTGACTTTTTCCCCCTCGTGAACCCGAGTGAAGGGTTGTGACCAATATTTAGTTTTCCCTTTCTGGAGCTGAAACAGAGAGCAAGCCTTGCCGTTGAAAGGACCACGACCCCCCATGGGATGTCACTGGCATTCCACGCTGGTAAGGAAGTCATTGGTGTTGTATTGGGTATGGCATGGTCATGGTCAAAGGCGGGTGGGGTTTAGGGTATGACAGTGTAGAGTGGTAATGTTGTGCCTTGTTTTGGTGGTGCAGACACGTGGAGGGTCCTATAGAAGTAAAAGTGGTTCCCTTGTCTCTTTTCCTTGTTTTTCTTGTTTCCCTTTCCCACCCTCTCCCGGTGTTCATCTGCTTTCTCATTGTGTATTGTCCAGTGAGTGGCATAAGGGCAGGGGTAGCGGATTGGGCCATACATCGCTCCTGCAGTGTTGTGGGCTTTTTTGGATTGGAATCTAACACTTCCCAACAAATACTTTCCTCACTCCTCAAGCTGACTTGAGTAGGCCTAACCTTTCCGATATTCCAGCACTCAGCCAAGATGACTTTCTCAAACTATGCAATAAAATCAAGTCAGGCTCACCTGCAGATCCCCTGAAACCGGAACTATTTAGAAATTCTGACTGGACGTTTTTTTCGGCCCTCTTAGAGACATGATAAATCTATCCTTCTCGACAGCCAACATACCTATGAGATGGAAGCAAGCCTGGGTGACTCCCATCATTAAAAAACCCACGCTAGACCCTGCCCTACCCAAAAACTTTAGACCCATATCTCTCCTCCCTTGGCCGGCAAAAGTTGCAGAAGCCCACGTCAATTCCATTCTGACCAATTATCTGATATCCAATGACATTCTGGATAGATCTCAACACGGCTTCCGCGCGGGCCACAGCACTGAGACAGCTCTTCTTAGTGTGACAGAACATCTCCGTACCATATTAGACTCTGGGAGGACGGCAGCACTGATTCTTTTAGATCTCAGTGCTGCCTTCGATACGGTGTCACGTGAGATCTTGCTGTCGAGGCTGGAGGGGATAGGAATAACAGGGCTTGCCCTCAAATGGTTCAAAGCTTTCCTTTCGGGCAGATCCTTTAGAGTCTCTACCCCTCCTTTTCTATCTAAAGAACACCCCATTGAACAGGGTGTGCCCCAAGGGTCAGCTCTGAGCCCTTCCCTGTTCAATGTTTATGTCCAACCCCTGGCAGAAATAGTTAGAAAACACGGTCTCTCACTAGTGACATACGCCGACGATACCCAGAAGGTGGTGACACTGGACAATGAAAACGGTCTTAGTGCACAAAATTTCAAGCAGACACTTATCGACATCACCAGCTGGATGACAACAAACTGTCTCCAGCTTAACGCTGGAAAAACGGAAGTGTTACTGGTGGGAAAAGAAACAACGACCTGGGGAAACAATTGGTGGCCAGAGACACTCGGCCAACCTCCTGAATGTAAAGGCCATGTAAGAAACTTGGGAGTCTGGATGGATACCGACCTGTCTTTTACCTTTCATACCAAAAAGGTAGCAGCTTCCTCTTTCGGTATCCTACGCAATCTTAGACCCATCCTAAAATTCTTTGACCACCAAACCCGCCAAATTGTGGTGCAGTCAGCAATCTTGTCAAGACTGGACTACGCCAGCTCTCTCTTGTTAGGGGCAAATGTAGCATAGAAAGATAGGCTCCAGCGAGTCCAGAACGCCGCAGCGAGAGCGTTAACCGGTCTCCCACGCTATAAGTCAGTGTCTGCTGTCCTTATGAAACTCCATTGGCTTCCCGTAGAAAAAAGGATCCATTACAAAACCCTCTGTCTTGCATTTAAGATCCTTAAAACTGCCTCCCCCCATGCTATGTTCCCTTCTCGCATCGTACGTCCCCCGACGTGCGCTGCGCTCAGAAGGACAGAACCTGGCAGTAGTGCCCCGCTTCAAACTAGCAAGAATGGGCGGTCGGTCATTTAGACATCTCGCCGCAAGATTCTGGAATAGACTCCCTATCCATATTCGAATAATCGAGGAGCTTCTACCTTTCAGAAAAGCGATAAAAACCCATCTTTTTTGTTAATGTACAACTGCCTCACTGTGACAGAACTAACACTCATCACTGACACACCTCTTACGGCAAGCGCCGGGACGCCCCTTGGCTGGGGCAGCCGTTACAAGTTCACTTAACATTAACATTAAAACAGTAATTAGTAGATGTAGAATAACTGGTAGATCCCCAGAGATATGACAGTTATTGTGCACTGTGACATCACCACCATGAATGCACCATATTTACAATGTGGTGCACTATGAGGCAAAAGTGGCGCAGATATGTGATGTATCTGTGCTGTGAAGATAGTGCATTGCTACATTTGCATTGCAAGCAAAATGCAGCTGCAGGAATGCTGTTTGGGCCATATGCTCATACAGCTGTATCAATCCTTACACCTGCTTCAAACAGGTGCAGGGTTTTGACGCAGTATAAACCCAAAAGTGACTGAATTAAATCTTATACATTTCACGAAGTCACTTTTAGGAGGCATTCCTGCACCAGAACATCCCCCATTTATGCAGGAAAGCCTCCTTTTGGGGCACGGCTTTACAATGTGACGCACCTTCCAATTATGTCAGATTTTAATTAGCATATATCATGGTACATCTTTTGCACCACCGGTGCATCGCAAATGTGATGCAACGGTTGTGTAAAAGAGGCACAAGGAAGTTGCAAAACCGCCCTTAATACATACAAATTCAACCACGCAGTTTCACCTATAGTGCAAATTGAAGCATAGACTTGTAACATATTTATATGCATATGTTACATTATAGTGCTTCGGGGGTACTACAGTATACTGTAGGTAAACACCATATAGATTTTTGCTGTAGCACATCCTTATAGTTTTGCACTTTCATATTCATTCATTCATTTATGAACTACAGATTCTTTATTGACAAACTTTTACAGGCAAACATAGACATTTTGGGCCAGATGTATCAAGATACACTTTTGCGATTCTCAAATAGCGATTTTTAAGGAATCGCTATTAGAGAATTGCAAAATGGTATGTATGTAGAAATTCGCTATTTTTTAGCAATTTCTTAAATTGCTAATTGCAATTAAGGAATAATTTCCCATTCATTTTGATGGGCCAGGAGGCCCATTGGAATGAATGTGAAATTATTCTCAATTTGCGATTCGCAATTTGCGAATCGCAAATTGAGAATAATTTCAAGGGTGCAAGGGTTTCCAAAGGACACCCTGTTGCACCCCTGAAATAAGCATGGGTGCACATGTGGTGCACATACATGCCCTAAGGGCATGTATGTGCATCACATGGCACTTAT
Source organism: Lissotriton vulgaris (assembly GCF_964263255.1). NCBI lineage: Eukaryota > Metazoa > Chordata > Amphibia > Caudata > Salamandridae > Lissotriton > Lissotriton vulgaris. Next base: position 774,341,503 of record NC_141689.1, on the reverse strand, counting down.
AAAAATGCAAAAATGGGCATTCTTCAAGAAATTCACAAATTGCCACCAACCTGAAGTAGGTGGTAATTTGCGATTCCTTAGGGATAATTAGCAATTTTTTTTTGCATCATACATTGCAATTAAGGAATCGCAAATTTTGCGATTCCTTAAATGCAATCGCAAAATAAGGAATCGCAAATTTGCGATTCCTTATTTTGCACTGAAATTTGCTACATACATACCATTCTGCTCAAATGATTCCCAAACGCCGAAATTCTGCGACTTTCGGCGTTTGCGAACCAATTTGAGCTTCATACATCTGGCCCATAGTTCTTTTTTTTGACCAATAGAGATAGTTCTAAAAAGAACTGGGTTTTTTTCTTTGTTATTTTGTATTTTTTGTAGTTTTTGCAACAATTTTTTTTGAGAAACTAGAAAAATTGAACTTTTCCAGACAAACAACTGTGGACCTGTATTAGAAACTGAAAAAAAAATCACTTTTTGGGGCATTGGTGGTGCTCCTGCCTCCTTACAATCAGGTCCACTGACTGTTTCCCATAGCATAATAGTTTGTTGCAATGTTTGCACAGGAACTTCATTTCTGCAAACTGGGGAACAATTACATGCGTTGGAGTGCTTCCAGATGGTGGTGCAGTGGAGGTGGTCGCCACTGCAGGTGGTAGAACATCCTGTCTGCTGCGTGTTGCCTCCCTCACATAGTTGTTTGGGTGTAAATTCTTTACGTGTCTGTCCATGCGTGTAGTCCCAAATGAGTACTTTTTTGTCGGGTCGCCGCGAGACAGTGTCACTTGGCATATATTGCAAGTGACCTTTGGAGCATTCACTTTCTTTTGATCATCTGTTAAAGTAAAGCATTTCCAGATGAAAGTCTCCTTCTTCTTCTGAGGAAGAGGCTCAGGTAGATAAGTGTTCTCATCAGAAGAGTGGTCTGATGGTGAAGGAGACCGAGCAGCCATATTAATGAAGTAGAGTTGCACAGAACTTCACCTTGAAAGAAAATATCCTGCTTGTCTGAAAGTCCAAGTAGAACGAATACAATGGGAAGGGTCTTTCAACAATTGGAGTTGGATGTATTATGAACCAATGAAATCTCTTCTTTTAATGTCACATGACTGTACGTACTCTCTTACGGAGCTCTTACGTTGCGCTTACGATGCTCTTACGATGCGTGTACGCTGGACGTACGATCACGATATTCGTTATTACTTTAAAAAGTAATATACGGTTCTTAAAAGTTAAAAAAAACTTTTTCTTGATTATCGCAGACAATGTCTAATTTTAAAATTTACAATAAGTACATAAATATATCATTTTTAACATTATAAAACCTTCGGAGGTGCGCGTACGGGGGTTCGTACAAATGTAGATGACGTCACACGGAAGCGCAGATGTGCCGCGTAACGGCGTGGAGGGTGCCGAAGGGCGTAATCGACGCAATACCATCCGTGTCATTGGGCTCCTGGAACGCAGTGAGGGAACCCATGCAGAAAAGTTCAAGGAAAAGTGGTTCCGTGATCATGTCGCCCCAGAAGGCCTGTTACCGCTCTTCTGCGTGGAGAGGGCACACCAGATTCCTACGGGGAGGCCTAGGCCGGGGCAGCCACCGCGCCCGCTGATCGTAAAGATCCTTAACTATCTGGACAGGGACACGCTACTTCAGAGAGCCCGGAAGAAATCAGTCATTGAGTATGAAAACCAGCGAATCTCACTATACCCAGACTACACTAATCAGGTGCAAAGACAAAGGTCATCCTACTTTGCGGTCAAGAAGAGGCTCCAGACAGCAAACCTCCGGTACGCCCTGTTATTCCCGGCCCGCCTCAAGATAATCTGTGACAACAAGACCCACTTCTTCGAGAGCCCCACTGATGTGGAGGAGTGACTGGAGATGATGGACATTGAGGCAGCTCAAAGGGCAGCGTCCGGCAGCTCCAAGAACAGTTCGGATCGGGTGGGAAGAGCCTCCCCCACACCGTCTGCGCAGCAGAGATGACGCAAGCCCTCTACCGCACAGCAGAAGGAAGACCAGATGACAGCGGTCAACATGGTGGGCTCTTTTCGAGATGAACACGAAATAATTAACACAGACATGGAAGACAGTACACTACACTCAGATTCAGAACATAGCGTGGTCCTGTTTCCGACTGTGACGCCGAGAGCGGCGGACGAACTACTGGATAATGGGCAGGAGTGACGGCCCAGTTCGGAGTAACCTATGACTATATCTCCTACTGATATCCTTTGATGGTGACTTACATAGGGCTGAGAGGTGCGGGGTAGAGGGTGTGGGCACTGAGCATTATTATTATATTATTATTTTATCAATTTATAGGGCGCAACAGCTACCCAAGAAGGGTTTCCCGGCGCCTAGACACAGCTAGAAATAAGGACAGAAAGGAGGTAACTGTTTGAAGTGGTTATTGTTCGTACAGCCAGGTCTTTACAAGCTTTCTGAACCTACAGTAGTTTTCTTCCTTCCGGATGCCTGGGGGAAGCGTGTTCCACAGGGAGGGTCCAAGAAAGGCAAAAGATCTGCATAATTGTGAGATGTTCATTCTGTGACACTTGGGGGTCGAACCCACGATCCGACATTGAATGCCCCTCCCATGATAGATGCACTTTATTATCCTGCCATAATAGACCTTCACAAGCTGAGATTGCCGATTGATGGTAAGGAAAGCAAGAAACGCACACCTACCCCTCCTGGAGGTCGTCAAGAAATATAACTCATGCAAAGACTTCCCTGGCGGCGCCATTGAGCCGGCAGCGTAGAACTGTAAAACTATGTGGACAGGGTACATACTAAGCCAACCCCCTGAAGGCATATGCACCAATGTTTGGTTTGTTGTGGTTTTCATTTCATGGTTCGGCACAGCAATGTTTTTAGCTGTGCCAAAAGAGTTCAAGTTTGGGGTGGGCAGAAGTACGTCTCCTGGTTATTGCAGATAACACTGGTGCTGCAGTTGAGGGTAATGTTTCTCGAGGCACTTATCATAGAGTATGACTGGCACTATAGGGAAATATAGACTGGCTACCTGGAACGTGCGGGGACTTGGCGCCATAAAAAAGAGACACAGAGTACATGCATTCTTACTCCGACAGCACGCCCACAATGTCTACAAGAATCCCACTTAACACACTCCGAGACACACACACTCCGGAAGAAGTGGAGAGGAACTGTTTTTTCTACAACATATTCTGCTTTCTCCAGAGGAGCTACCATCTGGGTGAGACACGGCACTCATTTTGTAGAACTGGGGAGGAAGGTTGATGACCAGGGTAGGTATTTACTAGTGAAAGGCACACTGGATGGCACACTAGTGGTTCTGGGCAGTATATATGCCCCGAACTTTGACCAAGAAACATTCCTGGGGAGGGTGGGCCGAGCGCTGGCTGATTGGGTGGACATACCTTGGATTTTAGGAGGGGACTGGAATATGGTTATAGACGTAGATCTAGATAGGTCACATCCCCCCCTCCAGATGACAGGTATACACAGACTGGCGGACTTTTATAGGACCTGGCTCCAGGGCTGGGGACTAACAGATATATGGTGAACACTTCGCCCGACACACAGAGAATATTCCTACTATTCCCCGGTGCATGCCTTACATACCCTCTTTAGATAGGTTTTTGTGTACTACCTCATTGGTGTCTAAATGTACGTCCTCAGACTACCTGGCTAAAACCTTCTCCGACCACAGACCCCTGACACTTGACCTGCATTGTGGACGGGTGCCATCCCCAGTGCCAACTTGGAGACTTAATCCGCTACTGTTATTTCTATTACTAGGTTTGGTGAAGCGCAGCAGCTACCCCAGCAATGGGGCGTCCCGGCGCTATGAGACAAGCATGTTAGAGGACGGCCCCTTCCGCGCTTCCTTGTCAGTCACCTTAGACAATTACTTTCGGGAGAACTGGGACTTTTGACATCTAACCTGACGGTGTGGGACGCTATGAAGGCAGTGTGAAGGGGAGCGGCCATAGGACAGATCGTGGGTGCTAGGCAGGAGATCCCCAGAAACCTGTGTGATGTGGAGAATCGCCTAAAGGCCCTAGAGTCAGCAGTGGGTGAGAACCCCGACGGCAGCAAGGAATTACAACTGAGTAATATAGAGCATGCCGAACTTTTAGAAACACTGAGAGTCATTGATCACAAAGACTATTTGCGGCGACAACAGGCTGAATCGGATAATTCGAGTGCTTTACTGGCTCGGCTGGTACGAGACAGTCCCGAGGCCCCAGTGATTACACAGATCAGGGACAGCACAGGAGGACTGGTGTCTACACAGTCAGCCATAAATTATGCTTTTGGGGACCACCTAAGTATATTATACACCTCCCCCCTCAGGGAGGACCAAGAGGAGATGATAGAATTTATGAGAGATCTACCCTTCCCAGTTCTGTCCCGAGCTGAGCAGGAGGAGATGGACGGACCCATCACGCAGCAGGAAATCAAGGTGGCCATTCGATCCATCAATCGAGGTAAGACACCTGGCCAGGACGGACAACCAGTAAAGTTTTATCAGACTTATTCTACGACCCTGGTACCCGTTTTGGAGAACATCTTTAAGACATCCTATGAATCTGGTCACCTGCCTATTACAACGATGCAGGCCTCAGTTATTTCAATCCCAAAACCCGGTTAGGACACCCTTGACCTCACCAATTACAGACCCCTATCAATGCTCTCTACGGAGTATAAAATACTCAGTAAAGCCATAGCTCTGCGAATACAGGCCCATCTCCCGGCCTTAATACATCCGGACCAATGCGGATTCCTACCGGGTAGGAGCACGTCCCAAAACACAAGGAGGCTCCACGCCCTGCTACACCACCGACTCTCTCCCAGGCCAGCTGTGTCGCACTAGATCTCCGACAAGCCTTTAAATCATTGTCCTGGACATTTATGTTTGAGGTTTTGAAACGTTTTGGCCTCCCTGACTCCTTGATACGATGGATCCGGCTATTGTACACACCCCCAACGGCTCGAGGACGCACGGGCCAACACGTCTCCTCTAGCTACGATATTTACCGAGGCACCCGACAGGGTTGCTCGCTGTTGCCCCTATAGTTTGTCCTGACCCTGGAGCCCCTGGCGATCGCCCTTCGGACCAGGGTGGCTGAGATGGGCATTTCCATCAGAGGAACGCACAATCTGATATCAATTTATGCCGATGACATCCTATTGTATTTCCGGGACCTAGAGGAGAACCACTCGGCCCTAGCGACCATTTTTGACCGGTTCGCGACAGTATCGGGACTGACGATCAACCCGGCCAAATCGGTGGGGTTTTATTTCCAAGAAGGACAACGGCCTGCCCACATACAATTTGGCACCTCCCAAATTCCGATAGCGCAGACTACGTTCAAGTACTTGGGCATTAATGTCTATAGACGACCGGAAGACCAGATTTTTTTTTTTAAAAACTTTATTTTTGGCGGCGAAGCAAATAAAGAGGCACAAATTGTACAAGTGAAAAAGCAGTTAACACTTTCGGACCAATAAGGTCAGATCCAAACAGGAGGAACACAGCCAGGTGCGGCCCACATCCCGGGGGCAGGGCGGCACCTCGTTAAACCTGCAAAACAATGAAGGGAATTGCTCTTGTGCTCCCAGAATCCCCTGGTCAATATCAGTACCTTCGCCAATTTTCTTACATGGTGCTATACCAACCCAAACAAAAACATAACCGAAACAAGAACCCCATGAATGGCATTTGTGGCATTGACGCAATCACATAAGGAGGGGGTAGGCGAGGGCCTACTACAAAGCGGTCCTCATAATAGAACGTGGTCAATGGTAATCCCAATGATCAACAAGCGTACGCAACAAGGAACATCAGCATGGCCCAGGGGACTGCTACACCACCTCAGGACACTGCGCCCCGGATCCCTCCCCACCATCATCAGACTCCGAGGAAGCGGAGGAAAACAGCTCCGCGCTAGTAGCGTCTGAGTCATCCTCCTCCATCCCCTCGATACACATGGCCCTCCAAGCGAGTAAGTCCTCCTGGAGTTTCCCATCCCTGCGTGTGCTCAGCATATGTGTCTCCTCCGCTAGGGCCCATTCCCTAGCGTCCCGCAACCAACTAGAGATTTCAGGCGCCCTCTGTCCCATCCAAGTAATGGCCACCCGCCTGCGCGCCAGAACCAACAGGAGTTGCAGTAATTTGTAGGACAGACCCTTCTTCCTGGGTTTGGGCACCAGCGCTAGCAGACAGTGAAGCGGTTCCAGTCGGATCGCAAGGTGTGTAATCCGGGTAATATGTGCCACCACCTCCACCCAAAAGTCATGTACTAGGGGGCATTCCCAGGCCAGGTGAAGGAATCCCGCCCGTTCAGCTCTACACCTCGGGCAATTATGGCTCCTGTCTGAGGAGATACGGTGGAGGGAGGCAGGTGTCACATATGTGCGATGGAGGAAATTAAAATGTATCAATTTGAAACGCGCATTACAGGAGACTTTACGAGTTAACATTCCTAATCGCTTCCTCTGAGCTGGATCCAGTTCAGTCCCCAGGTCCGCCTCCCAAGCCCTCCAAGCCGGCATCAATGGGGGAGTCGAGTCCCTGCGCATTGCCGAGTAGAGAAGGGAAATCAGTCTCCTACCTCTGCCACAGGATAAGATGATGTCCAGAGTATTAGTGAGCTCGGGCGCCTCTGGGAATTGGGGCCATGTCGTCCTGGCTACATCCCGGAGACATCCATAATGCAGGTACTGGCCCTCACGCAGTCCAAACGAGTCCGCTGCTCTCTCAAATGACACAAACGAGTCATCCGGATAGAGATCCGCAAGTGTCTCGCAACCGCCCATGCGCCACTCTCGGAAGGACATATTCGCCTCCATCTTGAGAATTGGGGCCAGGATCCAAGGGGAGAGCTCCCTATGGAATGGCGCACGTCGCAAAACTCGTTCAACGAATTGCTGCCAAATGCGGGCCGTATGCCTGACGACATAGGGCAGAGCGTCGTCGGCGCCCCTACCCTGCATTAGTGCTTCCTGTAGCACCCTGTCCGAAGCCACTCCCGCCAACATTGCCAACTCCCAGTTCTCAGTGTCAGCAAACCATCTGGCCGCCGGGAGAAGTTGTGCAGCATAGTAATATAAATCGAATCTAGGGGCCTCAAGGCCTCCCGCATCCCAACATTGCGTCACCGTACGCAACGCAACTCTGCTGCGACCACCCGCCCAGAGGAGAGATGTAAGGAGCGAATTCAATGTGCGGAACACCCGGGGGGGCAACGGGCATAGGGTATTCTGCAGCACATATAGAACTCTAGGGAGCATCACCATTTTGGCAACTGCTAGACGGCCCATAAGGGAGAGAGGGAGCGTATTCCAGAATACAACGGACTTGCGGAGTGCCACAAGGATCCTGTCCATGTTATGGGTTAAAAGAGCCTCATCCGAGGCGGCCACCTGAATACCCAGGTACCGGAACGCCAGACGTTCACATCGGAGGCCCGCACAGTGAGAATCCGGCGGCGGGACAAGATCATCAGGCGTCAGCGGGAACACCAGGGACTTGTTAACATTTATGCGCAGTCCCGAGGCCGCACCAAAGCGGTCCAAGAGGTGCAACAGAGCGGGGAGGGCCTCCAGCGGAGAGGTCAGGTAGAAAAGCGCATCATCGGCGTAAAGGGAGATGATATTCGTAGTGTCCCCCACCACGATACCCCATTCCTGCAACTCCTTACGGGCCGATATGGCCAGGGGCTCAATTGCGAGGGCAAATAAGAGGGGGGACAATGGGCAGCCCTGTCTGGTGCCCCTCCCCAGCGTCCACTCATCAGAGCGGGCCGAACCCAGACGCACCCTGGCCCGGGGCGTCCGATATAATATCCGTATCCACTCTCGAAAGCCAGGACCAAATCCCATCTTAAGAAGTACATGCATCAGGTATCCCCAATGCACTGTATCAAAGGCTTTGGCCAGGTCAATGGAGACCAGCACATGGGGAGTGTCTCGCCCCCGGACCTCGTGCAATACGTGGTTCAGGCGGCGTAGGTTCATCGCCGTATTGCGACCAGGAACAAAGCCACATTGGTCCGGATGGACGAGCTGAGCGACGTGCGGGGCAAGGCGATTGGCCAACAGTTTGGTCAGGATTTTCGCGTCTGAATTAATCAAGGTGATAGGACGATACGAGGCGGGGTCTGTACTGTCACCGCCCGGTTTCAGGATCATACAAACCTCACCCTGATTCAAGGTGGGTGGGAGGTCACCTGTGCGTAAGGCTTCATGGTAAACCTGCAAAAGGAGGGGGGCCAGGGTGTGCCCGAACGTATGATAAAACTCTGCAGGGAATCCATCCCCGCCAGGGGTTTTGGCTCGTGGGAGGGCGGCAATCGCCGCGGAGATTTCACCGAGCGTCAGTTTGAGATCAAGGTCTTTTGCCGCTGCCTCTGGGAGGGTCGGCAAGCCAATGTTTTCGAGGTATGGGTGGTAGACCTCCTCAGAGATAGACTGGTCAGACTCATACACAGCCCGCAGGTGGTCCCGCAGAACCGTGAGTACAGCAGCTTCCGAGTGGACCATATCGCCATTGGGCGCCCGCAGGGCTACTATACGCTCAGCCGTGAACTCCCGACGAAGTATCCAGGCCAACAAGCGGCCAGATTTATCCCCCTCTCGATGCAGCCTCTGTCTATATTGCCCCAGCGTAAAGCGATCGAGCCTCGTGAGAATATCATGGATCGATCCAAGGGCCAGGCCCTCCGCGCGCTGATCCGAGATGTCCGGGTCAGGGCGGGCCTGGACACGCAAGAGCTCCGCCTCCGCAGTCTGTAAGTCTGATAGTAGTTGTTTCCTGACTCCGTACGTCAGGCCCATACATGCACCGCGGACGACCGCCTTTAGTGCCTCCCACTTAGTGGAATAGGACAAGTCACTCCCCGCCCAGTTGAGTTCCAGATAATCAGAGAGGGACGTCGCCACATGGTCCCGGGCCACCTGATCCTGAAGCAGATCAGTCGGCAGTCTCCACGAGCGGGGACGTTCCGTCCGGTCAGGCCATTGCGCCAGGCACGTGACCGGAGCATGATCCGACAGGTATCGAGCCTGGTGCGTGACCGTCAACGTGAGAGAGGAGGGGAGATTGGCCGCCAATATTCTATCTAGTCTGCTGTGAGTGCCATGGGTCGGGGAGTAACAAGTGTAAAGCTTCTGTGTGGGGTGACACGCGCGCCAGACATCGATCGCCCCTATATTATGCATCACATCCCGCAAACACGCCGTCATACGGGGCTTAGTACCCGCCCGGGGTGGATTACGGTCCAGTTCATGATGTAGGACACAGTTAAAGTCCCCGCACCAAAGGAGGGGCGCGTCCAGGCTAGGAGCCACCAGGTCCTGCATGCGGGAGAAAAAAGCTGGATCATCAATGTTCGGCGCGTACGTGTTAAAGACCAGAAGGACCTTATCGTCCAATCTGAGTTTCGCCAATATGTACCTGCCTTCCACATCCGCATCAACATATTGGACAGCGCATGGAACCCCAGGGGCCACCCAGATTAGGACCCCCCTAGCGTATGTAGAGTATGAGGAGTGAAATAGCTGGCCTCTCCATTTCTTGGCTAGGCGCTGCGCACCATCATCATCCAGGTGGGTCTCCTGTAAACAAGCAACTGAAATCCCATGGCGTTTTAGGAAGGTGAGGACCCTGTGTCTCTTAGTGCACGTACCCAGGCCACGCACATTCCACGTCAAGAATTTAAACCCCATGACCACGATACATGCCCAGCCGGGCAACAGTTTACACACAGCCTAGGCTGTCGCCAGTAGGCCCTCGCCACAAAGAAGTTCAAGAATGCATCGCACAAAGCAAGCGTCCCGCTAAGCAGAAGCAACATGCGCCAAATGCCAGTGTCATCAGTGTCACACCCCAAGTCCCGCCCCCCAACAACCCCAACATACGAAATATTAACTGGAACCCCAGAAACCCCACCACCCACGAGCAATAGGATAGCAACAACGAGAAACGCCACCCCGCCCTTCCCCCGCCCGTGCCAGGACGTGCACAGCCACCCCATTCAACACTCTCCACTCGCACACACACACAACAAAACAACCCAACCCACCCCCCTCCCAGCTCCCCGAAAGACCCAAAGAATCCGGTATACGACCCCGGACATCTCTCCCCCCCTAAATCAGCAGCGCGGGAGGAGCAGCTCACACTCACAACCCCCCCACTCGGTGCACATGCAACCCAGTCGTCAAATGCAGGCATCGATCAGTGGACAATCACCCACTACATCTACTTCGAACGAGCAGAGATTTTAAAACCACTACTGGGCAATAAGGAACCTCATAACAACAGCAATCGCACAGCAGAGTCAGTGCAGGCAGGGCCAGGATCATTCCAAGTCTAGAGTCTGTAAGGCAGTTTCCGGGACCACTAGGCCCGCAGACTCCGCGTTCACCGGCGTCACCAGCAGGGTATCCGGGACCAAAATGTCATCAGGTGCAGCCGCACCATGCAACCGTGACTCAGTCTTGTCAGGCGAGGCTTCCATCAATATGGCTCCGTCCGGACACACCGTGGGCCGAGCCTCAGGAGGATCACGAGATCCAGAACGGCGATTCCTCCTGCCACGTCGTCGTTTCTGCGGCCTGGTCCCCCACACTTCACGCGATCCTCCTCTCTCACCCGGGGGCAGATCATCCCCTCTGATCTCGAGCCACTCCCATACCTCTGCCGGCGTCTCAAAGAAGTGTGCCCGGCCCTGGGAGAGCACCTTGAGCTTAGCAGGGTATAAGAGCATATACTGCAGCTGCATGGTGCGTAGCTTCTGCTTGACCCCCAAGTAAGATTTTCTTTGCTCCTGCACCTTCTGGGTATAGTCGGGGTAAATGGAGATGCGACTGTTCTCGATCGTGTGGGGCCCCGACTCCCTCGCCGCCTTGAGGATGCAGTCCCGGTCTTTATAGTTTAGGATTTTTGCAATGAGGGCTCTAGGGGCCTCGCCAGGACGCGGAGGGGGCACCAGGGCTCTGTGGGCCCGCTCCACAATAAAGACACTGGACAAACCGTCCGGACAGAGATGCTCACGGATCCAGGTCTCCAGGAATCGTTCAGGGTTCCCTGCCTCCAGCCGCTCCGGGACCCCCAGGACCCGTATGTTACTTCGGCGCGCCCTACCTTCTGCATCCTCGGCGCGTCTCTCCAAAGCTCGGGTAGTAGAGGCAAGCTGAGAGAGTGACTTCTGTAGGGACGCTACCTCCCCCTGCAGCTGAGTAATGTTGCCCTCTGCGTCCGAGACTTTATCCGCCACCTTGCGAAGGTCAGTCCTCAAAAGGTTCACGTCCACGGACACTGTCTCAATCTGGCGCTCTAGGGCAGTGTGCGAACCCTGTATAGCCTTAAGAAGTTCTGCCCTGGACGGCTCCGGTGACTCCCCATCCCCATCTCCAACGCCCGTTTGGCGCGTGATCCTCTGCGGTGGCAGGCGAGGGGTAGTATACTGTGTGATCATGTTGGGTTGGGTAGCCTTAGGGCCACGGCCAGTCCGGCCTGTCATATCTGCAGCCCCAGGGATCAATGTTCTCAGCGGGGCCCTCCGGGAAGGCACCCAAGCAGGGCAGAGTGCGCACCACCACAGCGCCGGAAAGAAAATGGGCAAGCAGTGCCCGGGTCCACAAGACCAAGATCGCAGTAGGCAGCGCAGGTCACAGTTCAGATGCCACCAGAGCGCAGTATCACGGGTTCACCTCCACCAACTTGCAGGGCAGAGCGGGGCACAGACAGACTCTTCCACCGGTCGCCACCGATCCCAAGGAGGCCGCCCAAGACCAAGTCCCAATGGCAGACAGCCGGGGGAGGGGCGCCGTACGTCCACGGGTCCAACAGCCTCCCTGTGAGCCCCCCGGCGTCCCACGAGTGTCAGGGATCCCGATCTGCCCCAGGGCACAGGATACTAGGCAGTGGGAGGGGACACAGGAGTGGCAGATCCAGAGTGGTCGGGCGCTGAGAGGATCACAGCAGACTAAGGCCCCCACACGCACCTCCGCGCCACAGGGAGGGCCAGGGCAGATTGGTTCCACAGCCCCCGCTCCCAGATGAAGGCACCCCGTCCTCCGGTCGTGCAGCTCCAGCAATCAGGGAGGGGCGGGCCCTCCGCACTTCAGCCCGGCAGGGCCTCGTAAGATGGCCGGCACCTCCGTCCCTCTCCCCTCCTTACCGCAACACAGCAGGGCCGCAGTTCTCCGGCACCGCCGTCGCCCGGTCCGGGCCAGGATCTCACAGCGGGCAGCCGGCGGGCATCAATTTACGGACCCAAGCTGCTCACATCAGCCGCTGTCCGGCCCAGCAAGTAGGCCAAAGCCTCGGTGTCGCGTGAAGGAGCACGCCGGCGCCGCCCTCAGGATCAGCCAGGCTGCCGATCGCGGCGGATTGTCGACCACGGGTCCGGTCCCTCAGGCACAGGAGTTCGGCGGGACTTCCACTGCCTCTCCGACGTGCATTCCCGGGGACGAGAGGGTCCGGGCAGGAGAAATAGCAGGATTTAGACGGTCTTCGGGACGGAGCTGGTGGAGCTCACGTCCTGTCGGCCATGCTGCTTGGCCACGCCCGGAAGACCAGATTGAAGGCAATATTCGGCGGGCCATTAACGGCCTTCGTAGTAGTGTGCAATTCTGGACGTCTCTGCCACTGTCCGTCATGGGTAGGATCGCCGTCTCTAAAATGGTCATGCTCCTCCGCATGCTTTATTATTTTGTAAATCTATTGGTTCTCCACCTGCAACATATATTCAATACATTGAATACACTCTTGATCACCTCATCTGGGGCACTGGACGGCGGAGAGTGAGCCTCAAAAACTCCAATTGGGTACAAGACGGGGAGGCCTTGGCGTGCCGGACTTTCGCGGTTATTATTACGCGAGTCAACTACAATGGCTGTCACGATGGGTGATCGGCAGAAATTTGCATGAAATTGATTGCAACAGCGACCGGTTGGAGCGCGGAGAACTGCACTCCCTCCTGTTACCCAAGACCAAGCTACTCCGGGATTGCCACCCTCTTTTGCATACATCCCTGACATGCTGGTGGAAAGCTCTGGGGTACACGTCAATGACCCTGCCTTATGCCGATAATATTCCCCTGTTGGGAATCCCAACGCCGCAGAGGCGACTGACGCACCATAGATTACAGCCCTGGATGGATGCAGGAGTGGATAGAGTAAGTGACCTGTTCGGAGATGACCCACTGTTGGATCACGCTTACTTTGTACAGACCACAGGGGCCCCACCCCGACTACACATTCTACATGCCAATTTGATACATTATGTACGCAATACATGGGCCCCACAGCATAGTAAACCTGAGCAACACGAACTGGTGCACCTCCATCACTACATGGGGACGGGGGGACACCTAGTACGGTGGTTATACACTGGCATTAGGGAACACGCCGCTACGCCTCTTACCTCACTTAGGAACACCTGGACGTTGGACACGGGGGAGGCTGTGACAGATGGGGCCTGGAAGGCTGTCCTGGAACACCCTAGAAGAGTGTCCAGAAATGTAAAGTTTAAATTTATACAAGCCATGGTGCTACATAGAGCATACCTTACCCCCCAAAGACTGCACAGGATGTTTCCTGCCTCTCCCCTTTGCTGTCCCCGGTGTCAGGCAGATGAGGCTGGACTTCTCCACATGATGTGGTCTTGCCCACGCTTAAGCAGTTGTTGGGGACAGGTTCGACACATACTTCACACTGCCGTGGGCATGCAGATACCAGAGGAAGCTGTCAGAATCCAGCGTAGTGCTTATCGTCAGGCTCCCAGTCCTTCCCTCAAGGTTTGTGCAATGCGTTCGTTGCCACTCTCCTTATGGAGTTGGAGACAGCGTTTGGCATCAACCTGGTCGATTTGATGTGCTTCCTGGTTGTTCCAATTGTAAAGGAGGTTAGCGCTCTAGTTCAAATCCTGGTCGGCCATTTCGTGCGCTCGCGTTCTATACGCGGCGCACTTCAACTGAAGTATTTTAGCGTACGGAGGTGTTTTTCCGTGACGCGTCCATTTTTCATAGAAAATTCCTGTTCTAGCTTTTGGCGAAGATTAGCATTCGCTTTCCTAGAAGCCCCAGTTCAGCAATTATTTCCCGTCTTTCGTCCCGCTCCTGAGGCGCATATCTTCCAGCTGAGAACAATTAAGCTGCGCTGAGGAGTATTTGCTGACAGCGGTTCTAGCACATAGCGGGGGCCAGGTTTGAATTAAGCAGTTCTTCTGTGAAGCGGTAAGAGGAACTTTCACTGTGAAATATAAACTGTCTCCAGTTGCTGGGAGTTAGAGTCCATGAGAGAATCCTGAAATTCCAGAGTATATACAGAGACTTTGCAGACAGCAGCATTAAGTCAGTCAGAGTACTTAGAAAGACTGGAACTATATTCACATTTGGCGAGTGAAGTAACTCTTCAGCACTGTTCGAATGGAGTACCAGCCAGCAGCATTGTAGACAGGGGTATTATGATATGCATATGATATATACGTTTGTTTACCGACTATTGTCTGCGCCATCCTGAGAATCTACCTGCGTGGGACATCCAGCATACTTACCCACGTTGTCATTTCTTCGAACATTGCTTATATCTTCTGAGAGGGGCAAAGATTCACACAAATTCAGGTATACAACGTTAAGGGGGAATCCTTAGATAAATAGAGTATCAATATCTAGAAGGGAACTGTACTAAGTGTGCTTATTGTTTTAGGTGATCGCTGCCAGCCCTGCTGAGTTGACGAAGACACCTGTGTGACAGTCTCTCTTGTTATCCACTTCCCCTTTCCCCGTCATTCCTGGGCTTGGAGAGATTCGGGTCCAGGGGTGTGGGGGAGTTGGGAAATCAGCATCTGGGTTCCTTCTTCACGTCATCCGCTCCCACGGAATCACTGGAGTTCAGGTACGCTTCTTGACAGATTGAAGTGCCAGTTCTTCCTTCCGTCTGAGCAGGATGGCTGAAGGGTTAGATGTCAAGGCTTTGGCATCCATTCTGGAGGGGTTGCAGAAACAACTCAGTGAAACTAGGGAGGAGGTTCGTAAGTCCAATCAGGAGGCCAGTTTTTTAAGACAAAGAATAGATGAGCTCTCTGCAAGTCCGAGTCATAACTTTGGGGGGCTTAAGTCTCCAACATTTGCCCCATCTTCGTCCTCTTCCTCTGCCTTGACTACGCAGGTAGTGCATGCTATGTCCCCTACGATTCCTTTGGCCCCACCAGAAAGATTTCAGGGGGATCCACATAAAGCTCAGATCTTTTTGACCCAATGTTCTTTGCATTTTCTTTGCAAGCCGATTTTGTTTAAAGAAGACCAGTCCAAGGTGGCGTTCGTGCTGTCTTACCTCAGTGGAGATGCAGCTGCTTGGTCCCTGCCTTTGGTATCCTCTAATGATCCAGTCTTGTATAAGTTTGAAGATTTTAAAGCCGAATTCCTGCGCATCTTTGATCGTCGTACTGTTTCCCAGACCACCGATAATGAGTTGCTGGATTTAAAACAAGGAAACAGGGATTTGGTGGCATATCTGGCGCAGTTTAACAAGTTAATAGTTGAGACCAACTGGCCTGCAGAAAAGAGAGCAGCAATTTTTTATCGTGGACTCAAGGATGAGTTAAAGGATGGTCTGGCTCAAATCCCGAAGAGACCAACTGAAGTGTCAGCCTTGATTGATCTGGTCCTGCAAATTGATCAACGGCTGTCTGAGCGTCGGAGTGAGAGGCGAAGGTACATCAAACCTATTCCGCCTCGATTTGATCGAGTTCGTTCAGATCCCCCTAAGAATAGTGATGGGAATTCCAGTGAGGAGCCTATGCAAATTGGAACTGTCAGAGGTCCTCTTTCTCAGGAAGAGAGAGAGAAGAGACGTCAAGGCAAACTTTGTATGTACTGTGGCCAGTCCGGTCATTTTGTCAAGGAATGCCCTAGAAGACCCAAGACCAACCCTTCGGTAAAAGACAAGCTCCACCAGTAGACGGAGTTGCTCTGGTGGGAGCGGCACATGAGTCAACTCCCAAGTCTCAACTGTTGGCAAATACGTTGCAATTGGAGGCTCCGCATTTGATCCTGTCTTGTGTTATCCGATTTGGAGAAAGTCGTGAGGAAAGAGTATCAGTAATGTTAGATTCTGGGGCAACTGGAAATTTTTGTGACTTACAGTTTGCCAAGAAGTTGCAGATTAATTTTGTGAAGAAATTGAAGCCAGAACCAGTGCGTGCAGTAGATGGCACAGAGCTATCATCTGGTCCCATTGCCTTTGATACTGAAGTTATAACCGTCGTGGGTCCTGGAGATCATCGGAGCTATCTGAGTTTCAATTTGATTGATGCTCCACAGTTTCAAATGATATTAGGCTTGCCTTGGCTTACAGAACATAACCCTCAGATAGATTGGGCCAAGCTATCTGTGGAGATGAATTCCAAGTTTTGTACTGAACACTGTTTTTATGATCTATTGGACCATCCACAACTAGCAGTGTCTGCAAGTTTAGCCAAACAAGTGCAAATGATTTGTACAATCGAAGTTCCCGAAATTCCAAAGGAATATTTGGATTTGAAAGAAGTTTTCAATGAAAAGGAGGCCTGTAAATTACCCCCACATAGAGAATATGATTGTCGGATAGAGCTTGAACCTGGAGCCTCCTTACCCTGCAGTCGCATTTACGCTCTCTCTGAACCTGAGAATTTACATTTGAAGGAGTATATTGAGCAAAATTTGGCTAGAGGCTTCATCCGACCTTCGCAGTCCCCTGTGTCTTCCCCCCTCTTCTTTATTCCGAAGAAGGATGGGTCTTTGAGAACTTGTATTGACTACAGGGCCTTAAATCAGGTCACCAAGAAGAACCGCTATCCGTTACCCCTCATTTCGGAGCTCCTCGATCAAGTCAAGAATGCCAGTATCTATACTAAATTGGACTTGAGGGGAGCTTATCATCTGGTGCGGATGGCAGAAGGTGAGGAGTGGAAGACAGCATTCCGAACTCGGCTGGGGTTGTTTGAATATCAGGTAATGCCCTTTGGCCTTTGTAACGCCCCAGCCGCTTTTCAACATTTTGTGAACGATGTACTTCGTGAATGTTTAGATCGTTTCGCTGTTGTTTATATTGACGACATCCTCATTTTTTCAAAGAATCTCGAGGAACATGTCCATCATGTGCGAATCATTTTAGAGCGTTTGCTGAAGTATCAATTGTATGTCAAACTGGAGAAATGTGTTTTTCACACTTCAGAAGTGGAATTTTTGGGGTTTATTCTCTCCCCAAAAGGTGTCTTTATGGATGATACCAAATTACAGGCAATAAAATCCTGGCCTGCTCCAAGATCTGTCAAGGAGATACAAAGTTTTTTGGGATTCGCCAATTTTTATCGGCGGTTCATTCAGAACTTTTCAGAGAAAGTAAGTCCAATCACCCGCTTGTTGAAAAAGAATGAGCGATTCATTTGGAGTGAAGAGTCAGAAGAAGCCTTCCAATTGTTGAAGAATGCCTTTGTTTCAGCACCAGTTTTGCAGCATCCAGACTTAAGTGAACCTTTCTTTGTGGAAGCGGATGCTTCTAATTTGGCAATTGGAGGAATTCTGTCCCAGCGGCAGAAACAGACTGGTCAGTTGCATCCAGTGGCATATCATTCTCGAAAGCTATCCCCTGCGAAAATCAATTACTCAATTGCTGATAAGGAACTTTTAGCAGTAAAGGATGCTTTTAAAGTATGGAGGCATTACCTACTGGGAGCAAGACATGTGATCACAGTGTTCACCGATCATCGCAATTTGCAGTTTCTTAAATCGGCCAGAACTTTAACTCCACGCCAATTAAGGTGGTCCCTTTTCTTTGCGGATTACGATTTTGTTTTGACATACAAGCCTGGATCTGCCAATGGGAAGGCAGATGCCCTTTCTCGTCTCAGTCTTGGAGATGATTCTGAAAAGGTTGAAGAAAGTTTTATCATTCCGCAGGAAAAGATTGTTGCCTCAGTTGTTGAGGATGACTTAGAAAATCGAGTCCGAGAAGTATTTCAAGGAAGTGAATTCTCAAATTGGGAAATGGAAGGCACTGATCGCGAAGTCAAAGATGGGAAACCTTACTTTCAAGGGAAGTTGTTTATTCGTAGTGAAGAGTTACAGAACAAAATCCTCCGGCAGTTTCATGAGCACCCGTTGGCAGGTCATAAAGGTGCAGTGAAGACCCTAGAACTGGTGAAGAGGGCCTTTTTCTGGCCTGGGATGGAAGCGCAGGTGAGACAGCACGTCGCTACTTGTGAGCAGTGTCTTAAGGGCAAGAGTTCTAGACAGTCTCCCCAGGGTTTGCTTCAGCCCTTGCCTGTAGCCCCAGCCCCCTGGCATACCATCTCAATGGATTTCATTGTGGATTTACCCTCGAGTCAGGGATTCTCAGTCATCTGGGTGGTGGTGGACCAGTTCTCTAAGATGAGCCATTTCATTCCATTGAAAGGGTTGCCCACAGCTCCTCGATTGGCTACACTTTTTTTCCAACACATAGTCAGATTGCATGGGGTTCCAAAGATAGTAATCTCTGACCGGGGTTCACAGTTTGTTTCCCGTTTCTGGAGGTCATTCTTAAAAGGTTTAGGAGTAGATTCCCGTCTGTCGACCAGTTTTCATCCGGAAACGGATGGACAGACGGAAAGAGTAAACCAGGATCTTGAGCAGTATCTCCGCATGTATTTGATGGAACAGGAGGGAGAATGGCCCTCACTATTGAGTACTGCGGAGTTTGCTTACAACAACTCAGTCCATTCAACTACTGGATATTCTCCTTTCTTCCTTAATTCTGGTAGGCATCCAAATATGCTAGTGGGAAAATCGGAGGTTGAGGTCCCTGCGGCGGAGGAGGTGATTCAGAATCTACAGAAGACTTATCAGTCTGCTTCACTTAATCTCTCCAAAGCAAAAGCAGATTACAAGAGACAGGCCGATAAGAAGCGCAGGGAGGCTCCAACCTTTTTGGCAGGTGATTTGGTTTGGGTATCCACCCGCCATATGCGGTTGGTTGGAAATAGAAAATTTCAGCCTAGATTTGTGGGTCCTTATCCAGTGGTGAGGATGGTGAATCCAGTCAGTGTCAGGTTGGCTCTTCCTAAGTCCATGAAGATTCATCCCACTTTTCATGTATCCTTGATAAAACGAAGCCCACCAAATCTTAGGAGAGATCTCCCACCAGTGCCAGTTCAGGTCCAATCTGCAGAAGAGTTTGAGGTAAAGAGAATCCTGGACTCAAAATGGAGAAAAGGCAGTCTGTTCTATTTGGTGGATTGGAAGGGGTTTGACCCAGAGGACCGGTCGTGGGAGCCTAGTAAAAATGTTCATGCTCCCAGGTTGGTCTCGGAATTTCACAAGACACATCCACAAAAGCCTAGAGAGGGGACTTTGGTGGGGGGTACTGTCAGAATCCAGCGTAGTGCTTATCGTCAGGCTCCCGGTCCTTCCCTCAAGGTTTGTGCAATGCGTTCGTTGCCACTCTCCTTATGGAGTTGGAGACAGCGTTTGGCATCAACCTGGTCGATTTGATGCGCTTCTTGGTTGTTCCAATTGTAAAGGAGGTTAGCGCTCTAGTTCAAATCCTGGTCGGCCATTTCGTGCGCTCGCGTTCTATACACGGCGCACTTCAACTGAAGTATTTTAGCGTACGGAGGTGTTTTTCCGTGACGCGTCCGTTTTTCATAGAAAATTCCTGTTCTAGCTTTTGGCGAAGATTAGCATTCGCTTTCCTAGAAGCCCCAGTTATTCTTTCCTCATTCAGCAATTATTTCCCGTCTTTCGTCCCGCTCCTGAGGCGCATATCTTCCAGCTGAGAACAATTAAGCTGCGCTGAGGAGTATTTGCTGACAGCGGTTCTAGCACATAGCGGGGGCCAGGTTTTAATTAAGCAGTTCTTCTGTGAAGCGGTAAGAGGAACTTTCACTGTGAAATATAAACTGTCTCCAGTTGCTGGGAGTTAGAGTCCATGAGAGAATCCTGAAATTCCAGAGTATATACAGAGACTTTGCAGACAGCAGCATTAAGTCAGTCAGAGTACTTAGAAAGACTGGAACTATATTCACATTTGGCGAGTGAAGTAACTCGTGATTTTCAGACACAGTATTTCTTCAGCACTGTTCGAATGGAGTACCAGCCAGCAGCATTGTAGACAGGGGTATTATGATATGCATATGATATATACGTTTGTTTACCGACTATTGTCTGCACCATCCTGAGAATCTACCTTCGTGGGACATCCAGCATACTTACTCACGTTGTCATTTCTTCGAACATTGCTTATATCTTCTGAGAGGGGCAAAGATTCACACATATTCAGGTATACAACGTTAAGGGGGAATCCTTAGATAAATAGAGTATCAATATCTAGAAGGGAACTGTACTAAGTGTGCTTATTGTTTTAGGTGATCGCTGCCAGCCCTGCTGAGTTGACGAAGACACCTGTGTGACAGTCTCTCTTGTTATCCACTTCCCCTTTCCCCGTCATTCCTGGGCTTGGAGAGATTCGGGTCCAGGGGTGTGGGGGAGTTGGGAAATCAGCATCTGGGTTCCTTCTTCACGTCATCCGCTCCCACGGAATCACTGGAGTTCAGGTACGCTTCTTGACAGAAGCGTTGCCTTGCCTGCTTGGGCACAGGAAAAGACCCAAACGGCATAAGGCCCCACTGAGGCTCCTGGACTTGGCATTGTTGTTGGCACTGAGGGCACTGACTATGAGGTTCAAATCTGCAAGACCCCCAACTGTAGAGACCTGGTGATCTGAATTATTGAAGTGGGGCAGGGATGAGGGCATAGTTCTCCGTAGGGAAGAGGAGAGGTGCTACGGAAACACCCAATTGCACAAGAATGGGAACGGATGCTGCTAGAACTAGAGGACATGGATTTGGCGCCCTCCCATGCGGAGACTTCATAACAGGGACTGTAGGATGAGAGAGGATGTGACCATGAGCAGGACCTTTTCCAAGGCGCGTACAGGTCTGCCAGAGGTTGATGAACACAATTATTTGGATGTGTCTGCTCTTTGAGATTTCTAGGCCTAGAGTTGCGGAACAGGATATGCTAGAATGCCAGGAGACGTACGAAATGGGGAGGGAGGTAGGGAGGGATGGGGAATGGATATGACTTAATCTCTTGGTCCAAAGTCACATAAACGATGATGAGAGGTTTAATGTTATTAATATGAACCCATTTGTAAAGAACTATTACTATTACATAAAGATGTCCATGCTGTATTGGCGACATATATGAACACAACTATGAGAGACAATGTTTCAGATGCCTAAAGTTTAAAGGGAGAAAAAGAGAAAAGACTGTATGAAGACGATGATAATTGTATATGCAATGTAATATCGGATTGAAGTCATGAATAAAGAGTTTTAAAAAAAAAAATGTGCTGCGTAACGTCAAAACGTATTTGTGATGTGTACATGCGCGCTGAGTACAATTTACAGTACAAATGTTGGTGCGTTTACCGTACGCGTATGGTGCGACTATCTAAAAAAAAGGGAATAATATAAAATGTTATTTTTATATTTGTGAAAAAAAAATAATTAATAAAAAAATATCTTTGTATTTAGTTTTGTTATTATTTTACATTATAATATGAAATATAAATAAAAGAAAATAATATGCAAATATTTATTATAAAAATGAGGACATTTATTAAAAACTGAATTTTTTAAAATAAATAATACATTTAAGAATTATCATTTACAAAACCTTTCAAATTCACTGAAAAAACCATAGATTTCAAACACGTTAAAGTTAAAAATTAGCATTTAAAAAACCTTAGAAATTCACTGAAAAAACCATAGGTTTCACACACGTTATAGTTAAAAAATAGCATTTAAAAAACCTTGAAAATTCACTGAAAAAAAACATAGCTTTCACACATGTTATAGTTAGCTGGACATATCACTCATACAAAACCATTGAAATTCCCCCGTTATATTTAACTATATCTCGCGCGCCCGCTGCACTGCTGATGTCGTCGAATATATAACATCACTCATGACATGGTCAGTGACATCACTCATGACATCACTGATGACATCTAAAATGACATCACTATAACTTGCTCACATATTACATCATTCATGACATGTTCAGTGACATCCCTGATGACATCACTGATGACATCTCAAATGACATCACTGATGACATCATCCAGTGAATGTGGTTTGCTTCCATATTTAAATAAGTATTATATATATATAGCAATCTGCATTGAAGACTGAGTGGATGTATAAGTGTGTAGATAGAGATTTTAGTAGCACTATGTTTGACTGTGTAAATGCCTAATGTAAAGTGTGTCACTAAACATACGGGATAGTGATTAAACTGTCTGAATATCTGTATCACTTTCTCTCTTGTTCTGTAAACTACTGCCTAAGTTGGTTACCACCTATGTGAAACTCTATATTAGTTTTTAATTAGTTAAGCGAGTATTTGTATGAGAGAGTGAATGTGTGTGGTTGTGTGGAAGGTGTGTGACTGTCCAAAGATGTGCAAATAGTTGTTTTAGTAGGTATATGATGTTAAGACTGCATGTTGAAAACAGTTGTTTGGGTGAGTGAATATCTTTATGTGTGTGGTGAAGAGTAAATATATTTCTTAATGATACACGTCCAAGAATGTTGAAATATAAAAGGCACTGTATGTGATAGTCGGTGAATATAAATAAGTATATATAAGAATCAGTGGTTATCTGTATAACTGTAAGGAAAGCTGTATACTTATAATAGTGATTATATAGCTCACTAAGTATGAGTTACTTTCTATACAAATAAATAAAGTTAAGTTTATTTAAGTGTGTAGCTGAGTAAATGTATGCATGATCAATTGTTTGCATAAGTGAGTAGCATGACTGCATAAGTGAGTAGGATATGTCCTGCTTTCTAATGTTGATATAGGTGTACAAGTAAATTTAATATTGTTCTATTGATCTTTGTCAGCATGTATGAGTGAATGTATAGGTAAGTGTTTAGATGTGTGTGTAGATGTACAAATTAGTGAGTGGGTTTTTAGAAACTTGTGTTGGTGTGTGAGAGATTTAAAAAATGGTAGTTTATATTTTATATCGAGTGATGAAAGGTTATACTAGTGTAGGATGAGGTTTATCTCATTGTCACGTGGATGATGTCATCAGTGATGTCCTCAGTGATGTCATTTGAGATGTCATCAGCGATGTCACTGACCATGTCATGAATGATGTAATATGTGACATCATCAGCAGTGGATTGCCGGCGCGCGAGTAATAGTTAGTACAAACTAACTATAACGGAGGAATGTCAATGGTTTTGTGCGAGTGAAATGTCCAGCTAACTATAACACCCCTAAAACTTGTGTTTTTCCATTGAATTTCTAAGGTTTTTTAAAATGCTAATCCCTAACTATAACATGTCTGAAACCTATGTTTTTTTTAGTGAATTTCAAAGGTTTTTTAAATGGTAATTCCTAACTATAACAGGCCTCAAACCTACGTTTATTTCAGTGAATTTCAAAGGGTTTTTCAATGATAATTTTTAAATATATTTATTTTTCTATTTCTTAGATTCTTTTGCTACATTTTTGAAATCTCTTTATTTTTAAATATCTTACTTTTTACATTACACATATTTATGGTATATTCTTTTAAATATATTTATATAATTTTCTTTATTGTTTTTTTGCCCTTTTTTTGGGAGTTGCGCACTCAAAGCGCACCCTTCTCGATCACTACGCGGAAACTATCCCCCATTTTAGGATTGCTGTGTAGGATCCGCGTAGGGTGTGCGACGGTTACGAGTTTCCCTACACGATCCCTATGCGACTGGTACGAATTATGAGATGGTCACGCGGTTGTGGTTAACGTCATATGCGTGTTGGATGTGGTGTGTGGGCAACTCACGCAAAATTATTTTAATTTCTAAAAACATATATATATATTTAATATATATATTAAGGCAAGACATTATCTCAGCTAATCATAAAAATAATATTCTTTTACTTTTAATTAAGTTACATTACTTTTAAATGCAATTTCGCGAAATCTTGCTGGGTGCGAGCTGGGTGCGAGCTGCGTCCGCAAACACTATGCAGACCCCATGGGACCAGAAAAAAAGAGATTTGATTGGTTCATAACACTTCCTATTCTAACTATTGAAGAATCCCACCCATTTCAATCACTCTTCTTAGACCTTCCTTGAGAGAAGACCTGTCTTCATAAGAACATTAGATTTTTTGCTTTGGAGATCCCAAATTATTTTTTTAACAAAAAAATGGCTACACCTGATGTGGAATCTTCAGACTCTGAATATTCTGGGGCAAAAGAATTTGTTGCAGAACCTCCCCCTCCAGAAAAATATACCTCCATTGTTTGGAAATTTTTTACTTTCCCGGCGGGGCAAAAAAAAAGTAAATGACACGAAGGTTACATGCAAGATCTGCAAGGCAGTGCTCTCCAGAGGGGACCCAAACAAGAAGTACTCATGTGGGACTGCTAGCATGAGAAAACACCTGCAGTCACTGCTTCCAGTAAACTTTTCACATGAGGAATTGAGAAGACTGCGTATAAATGCTCCTGCACCACCAGCTGTACGTAGCACCTCTGGGGCATAAACATCTACTTCAGCACCAGATATACGTCCCCAATTTAGGAAAGTAAGGATGCATTGCGTGCAATGCAATCATTTAATTTGTTACGGGGAGCAGTCAGTGGACCTTGTTTGTCGTGCCATCGATAAACATCGATGCTAGTTTCTTTTTTTTACCTGATTGGAATATTTTGATTGAGGAACATCACATCTGTATATTCCAGGAAACATAGAGCCTAGCACCACTATATAAGTCTGGCTATACTTGCTTCTTTACCCCTGCTGTTCAATCGGGTAGAGGGCGGCCCTCTGGAGTGCTTGTTGTTTGGGCTAAGATCGTTATGAGCTGCGAAATAAGGGAACATAAATGTGCGAGCCCGGCATTCGATCAAGGGTACTAGTGGTGGTGAAATTCCTGAGTTGCTTAATGTCTATATAAGGGGGACCCCAGGTGGCAAAGTATCAAATATTGTTATGTCCTTGGAACAGGAGTTATCCAGCTGCTCACCAAACTCCTTTGTTATGATTGCTTTTAAATATACTTTCAAGCCTTTAAGCTCAGAAGATTTGCTGGGGGTGGATGAAGATAACGCAAAGTGGGGTATCCCATTGTGAAATATACCCCCTATTAAGAAATGGTCCCAGGTAGCAATTCAGATCAGTGCTCGCACCTTAGAAGTTGTACTAAGGGCTGTGAATACCAGAACCCCCTCTGAAGTCACAGGGGCAAACACGTATAACAGAGTGACTTGCCCCTCACAAATTGACTATATATTAAATGACGTTAGATTTTGGAGAACCATAATAGATATGTAAGTGGTTCCCGTGACTGATAGTGACCATAACACACTTAGCTTGACTATGGAATCACCCTGGGTTCTTTCTATTGCCTTAGCCTAGGGTGCATGGCCCCCCATGAGGACAAAATAATTGGTCCCCTAAAACTGTAGGAGGTATCTCAAATGGCCAAGAATTGCGGCTCAAGAATCTCAAACGGTTGAGATAAGGCGCATACTCAGCGAAAGTACATTTAAATTGCAAGAGGTTTTGAGTGAAAAGGACAGTCTGCCCAGGGTCTCAGAGTTATACTGAAGCATGATGACTGAGCTGGCGTCTCTATTTGTTAGAGAGATTCATGCTGGTAAACAAATTATACGTCACAAAAACCATCAGACCTGGTTTAACACAGACTGTAGACAGATGAAAAAGGCTTTGATTTTAGCATTAAAAAACAAACGCTGTCCCTTAGTTAGGAAAACCAGAAAGGACTACAGAACTGCTCTCATCCAAGCAAAACGTGAGTGGGATGAGACACACTGGCAGAATCTAAAGGATGCAAATGTAGCTAAGGATCCCAACCTTTTTTGGGATATGGTCAGCCAGTGAGGTAATAAAGACCCCGATTTGATTCCTAACCATATCACAAATCAAGATTGGTTTAACCACTTTGGGAAACTTTATTCAGGGTCCAACTCAATCCCCCAAGTTGGGTCAAATGGCTACTAAAGCACCTGCCCCACTTTGGATGTTATTGATCCCTTTAATGTGAAAGAAATAAGTCCCTACAAAAGCTTCAGGCCCGATGGTCTTCCGGGAGATCTTTTTCTTGCAGACCTTCCCAATTGGGTAAAATATATTATGTTTTTAATTAAATCCATTGCAAAGGGTAGCGCAGTACCTGATTCATGGAAAGGTGCAGAGGTTGTACCTTTTTTTAAAAAAGGTCCTAGGGAAGACCCTGCCAACTACCGCCCAATAGGTTTGATCAATGCTATGCACAAAGTAGTTGGCAGGGTGCTGCTCCAAAGAATTGACCTTTGGGTAGACGATAAGGATGTTCTCTCCCAGTATCAAGCAGGTTTCAGGACGTGCACAGAGACAGTGGACCAAGCATTTAGATTGCTTTTAATCTACTGGAAGGTTGTATTAATTGGCAAGGGCCGTCTTTACTTGGCCTTTATTGACCTGAAGACTGCCTTTGACCTAGTACCCCGTGACCGGATGTGGCAACTACTAAGTGACATGGGAATCCCACCGATGATCCTGAATTTGCTCATTCACCTTCACAAGGGCAATTATGCACAAGTTAGGTGGGGAGCTCAGGACCAAAAGAAACACAGGATCCCTGTAAATAGAGGAGTGTGCCGGGGCTATGTAATGGCGCCCACCCTATTTTCCCTATTCATCAATGGGGTGGTTACTTTTTTACAAGAACTTCCATCGGATGCCCCTTCCCTGGCAGGAGACAGGGTTCCTACCCTGCTCTTGGCTGATGATACTCTCCTCTTGTCTAAAACTCTGGCTGGGCTTCAGAAGCTCTTAGACAGATTCCATCTCTTCTGTGAGTCTAGGGGGCTGGTCGGTAACACCTCCAAAACAAAGCTTATGGTGTTTAATCCCTACAGGCCATATAAGGGTAATTTCACACTAGATGGAACACGCTTAGAGCGAGTCTCAACGTTCGACTACTTAGGTATTCGGCTTGCTGAGAAAATGCATTGGCGACCTCACATCGATAAAATGCTTTTGATCCACAAGTGTGTGGTAGGACAATACTCAGAGAACATCGCTCCTCGCAGAGCAGACCCATGGCTCCTGCTCTTACGATCTATGCAGGCAAGGCAGTTAGCTCAGCTCTCTACGGTGCCAACTATGGGGCTTCGATAATGTGGATGGAATCAGTAGATCTGAGCATAAATTCCTTAGAGATCCAGTGATGCTTCCCAGCAAGGTACCATTAAAACCTCTGATGAGCGACATGGGTAGGTGATCTTTTAAAGATATAGCCAGGCTACAGCCCCTGGTATTCTGGGCTCGCTGGCGTAGGACCCCTGAGCTTGCTAGCTATGCCTCTGTGCTCACGGAATTTATGGTCCTAGATGGCAACCAAAGATTGAGCTGGCTTCTCAATCTAAAAAAGCTAGTCTTTGTGCTTGGTTTGAAGGAATTGTGGGAAACCAAACCCCACCTAATAAGGCTGACCTTAAAAAGCGCTACTGGGCATGGGTAGATGCACAAGAGCACTGTAACTCGAGATCGGGAAGGCTCACAGAGGAATTTTATTCACATAAGTAGTGCATACTTTTAGAACCTTACTTAAATTTTATCCAGACGCCACAAGATAGGGCACTTTATATTCAGTTCAGAGGAGGCACACTCCCGGTACGAGAATTAACTACAAAGTGGAGTGCCCAGCATCAGTCAACAGCGGACTGCCCCTGCTGTAAGGCTTCGACTAAAAGCATGGCTCATTTTATGTTTGCCTGCCCTGCAAATAAGAAGGCAAGAATGAGATGTATAAAACCTATTTGTAGTGTATTGGGAACCCACGAATATAGTGTTGCCTTGCGCATTCTGAAAACGGATGCACAAACCCTCCTGACCTGTGGTGTGGCCAAATACCTCATCCATGCCTGGATAGTAAGGTTTACATTTTTACGTGTTCCACTTTAAATGAACTATTGTGCTTTTATATTTTTAACTGCTTTGTGCATGTTTTTTATTGCACTGTCACTTTATATTCTCCTAACTAAACAAGCTGGAATTGATTTATCTTATGGCTGCACTAAGTTTCTACCTGAAATAGCCTGCTAGTAGTTTCCTCTGTACATTCAAATTTACTGTTTTTATGGACTGTATATCTTTCATTCTTAGATCACGGATCACGCTCATCTGATAACTTGTATTTTTATGTTGATTGTATGTATGTTACTGCTTTTAGAATATTTGTTATCGAAGAAAGCTACTTTTGATTTTGACTTTTTATTTCTCCTCAAAGTTTTGGTTTTGTTCTTCCGGTTGCCTTTTTCTCACTGTTAAAAAAAACCAAAACAAAAAAAACATTACAAAAAATATATAAAACCACAAAAAAAAAGTTCTTTACAGAACTAACTACTCTGGTTAAAAAAGAGCTAGATTTGTATGCTAGTGTGTGAAAGTTTACATGAATATATATCTAGTGGATAATTGACTGAAAGAATGCATTTGTGGTGAATGGTGAATGTATAAGTGCAGAACTATAAGGAAGTGCTGCAGCATGACACTGTAAAGTGTTTAGCTACAGCGTGCTGTGGTACTTCTGAAGCACAGGGATGTAACATATGTACATAAATATGCTGAAAGTCTGTGCTTCCCTATGCACTGCTGCTTAAACTGCAGCCATGTGGTGACACAGGCACCCTTGCGCCATGGTGCAAGGATATCTGTCGTATGGAGTTTATTTTTGTGCAAAAAGACACACCTTTCTGCACAAAAACAATTTGTGATGGCATTTTTCTCCTTCAATGTAAACTGTACATTTTAGCATACATTCACAGAGAAAAAATGAGGAGAAATGAAAATAATTCTCCTTATTGAGCCATGATACACCAATTGGAGGATGGTGAAGCATTCACAAAAATGTCCAGATTTATCATTTCTGATAAATCTGGTGATGTGTCTTGTTCTATGACTGTTCTGTGCAAGTACGCACAGTAACATCTATGGAACACCCTTTCAATGCAAAGTGGTGTGTATGATGAGGTTGTATTTACATAGAGAAGAAAAGGTATACAGAATGCTTTTTCCTCTCCTTGTAAATATGAAAGAGAGTTAATAGCTAGGCCAATTCATATTGTATGAGTAATAAGTAGAACAATTTCAGTACTGCAAACAGAAAACAAGATACATTTAGTACTTGCGTTTTGGCAAACTTATAGGACATGTTTATAGATTACTGAAGGGAAGGGCTGGGGCCTAATGTGACATGTGCAAAAACACTCAGTGATGTGTTTTAAGTTAAGGAATTTTGTCTCTTTTAATTCTGAAATTTCCTGGGCCCTATTAGTCCACAATATCTCTCTATTGTATACCATACCATGTGGGATGCAGACAGGTGCTGTGAAGCTGTGTCCTATTTGATACCTGTTTGCAATGGAATTCTCGGGCACAAATCTACTCCATCCATCTTTCCTTTTTTCAACTGTGTACAAACACACGCCATTGTGAATTTTAAGACTTACTTTAACTTACCTCTGCAGTAATACACCTAAAAAACACTACACATTTTAATAAGTTGTTTTTTATAATGTAATTAGTGGTAAATTGCATATTTTAGAATTAGGATCTGTGTAAGAAAAGAAAAAATAGTTATAACATATAATAATATATTTTTAACAGCACAGTATAATTTTTACATTTTACATACTATTTTCTTTGCCATTTTTGCTGTTCTCTGAATATATTGATTTTCACTAGAAACAGTGATTTCAATCGTACTCATCACATAACAGCGGGCAAAAAAACCAAGATTGTTTAAAAAAAAAACAAGAATCTATCCTCAATAAAATACCATATAATACAAATCACACATATATGAAATGCTTACTGCTAAGAAATTTTATAACTTACATTTATAAACACTGTAAATGTTGTCGCGTAAAACTATACACCGAAACAATGTGCAATGAAAAGTCTGTAATTCAAACATACCTTTCCCTGAGGCCAAATGGTATTATTGCAATTCTTTTTATTTAAATTGTCTAATAGCAATCCTATTAAATCATTATAATAAATTCCTCAGAGGCTGAATTATCATCCTAAAACTTTGGCTTTAAAAATATTAGGTAGGAATTTGGTAATTCGCTAGGCAAATATTGTTTGAAAACCAACTGAGCATCATTACAAAGGGGCCCATTAGGATGTCGGGCGGATTGACCGACATCCTTGTCCGCCCTCCACCCATTTCCCCCTGCCATATTACTATGGCAGGGGGACCGCAGCAGACCAATCAATAAATCAATCATAGACATTTATAGAGCGCTCTACTTACCCGGAGAGTCTCAAGGCGCTAGGGGGGGGGGTGCTGCTACTGCCCGAACAGCCAGGTCTTGAGCTTCTTCCTGAAGGCGAGGTGGTCTTGGGTCAGGCGCAGGTCGGGAGGGAGGGAGTTCCAGGTCTTGGCGGCCAGGTAGGAGAAGGACCTTCCTCCTGTTGTCGTTCTTCGGATGCGGGGGACGGCGGCGAGGGCGTGACTGGCTGATCGGAGGTGTCGTTTGGGAGCGTAG
Source organism: Lissotriton vulgaris (assembly GCF_964263255.1). NCBI lineage: Eukaryota > Metazoa > Chordata > Amphibia > Caudata > Salamandridae > Lissotriton > Lissotriton vulgaris. Next base: position 774,310,899 of record NC_141689.1, on the reverse strand, counting down.
AAGTTGATGCAGTTGTTGAAGTAGCTCGGGCCTTGATCGTGGAGAGCTTTGTGTGCGTGGGTAAGGAGACGGAAGGTGATTCTCTTGTTGACCGGGAGCCAGTGCAGGTCTCTTAGGTGTCCGGAGATGTGGCTGTGTCGTGGGATGTCGAGGATGAGTCTGGCTGAGGCGTTCTGGATCCGTTGGAGTCTCTTCTGGAGCTTGGTGGTGGTTCCGGCGTAGAGGGCGTTGCCGTAGTCCAGTCGGCTGGTGACGAGGGCCTGGGTGACAGTCTTCCTGGTCTCGGTGGGGATCCACCGGAAGATTTTCCGTAGCATGCGCAGGATGTTGAAGCACGACGAGGAGACGGCGTTGACTTGCTTGGTCATGGAGAGGGAGGAGTCCAGGATGAAGCCCATGTTGCGTGCGTGGTCTGTTGGTTTGGGTGCGGTTCCCAGGGCGGGGGGCCACCAGGAGTCGTCCCAGGCAGAGGGCGAGGATCCCAGGATGAGGACTTCCGTCTTGTCCGAGTTCAGCTTCAGGCGGCTGGTCGACATCCACTCGGCTACCTCTTTCATTCCTTCGTGAAGGTTGGCTCTGGCGGCGGCGGGGTCGGAAACACCGGGGTTCATATGGTGGCGGTGTCTATCAGACACCGCTAGCCATATTATGATGGGCTAATTCAGATGCCTTTCCGTGGCAATGCCACCACGGAAAGGTATGTGGTCTTTACTTTGAGGGCCCCCTGCGGGCCCCCATGGTGAAGGCGCAGTGGGGGGGTGCACATGGGGGGTACCTGTGGTACCCCCCTGTATTTTCATACACAATGCGGCAGGCACCACACGGTGCCTGCCGCTTTGTGTATGCAAATGCATACCATGTATTCATAACATTTCGGCAGGTGCTGGTGTGAACACTGCCTGCCGCAATGTTATGAATCCATGATGCACCCGCCAGTGTGGCGGGCACATCATAATGGGCATGGCGGGACCACCGCTCAGATCGCAGGCGGTACCGATTTCCACAAGGATAGCGGGCGGGCAAAGTCCGCCCGCCATCCTAATGGGGGTCATTGTGTCCAGCCTTTTTCACATTTTAGATAGGTAGTGTAATGTCCATATGTTGTGGAAGGACCATCATGGAAAATATTTGCAACTGCTACAAAAGTCTTTCCTGATATTGATAGTTGATTTGCTACAAAATATTTTATTAAAGTGTCCAATTTTCTCCCATCAGCTGTACAACGTTGCATCACTAAAATTATATATTTATCCATATCTTTGTATGAATAATGTTGATAACATTTCTGATTTGCATTGGCTACACTCCATGTTTTGATTTGCTGCTTTAACTAATTTATTGAAAGACACTGATTTACAGTCCGGTAATGTCAAATATAGAAATCTTTCAGTGTCTACTTTAGTGCTACATGTATACATACAATTTTAACAATAATGTTCCCATTTATAACAAAGGCCAAAAATATTTTCAATTTCTACGCATTCATTTTCCAATACAGTAAGCATATACATCTGAAATTCCTGAACATCTCGTTGGATATTCTGCATAAATTGTGTAGAACCAGAACATACATCCAAAAGATTACGAACATCACAAACACTTTGTATATTATTTGTATCAGTTCTCAATTTTTCATAAATGGAATGCAACAAGGAACAAAATGTTTTTCCCTGATTCTCTATAATTTGCTGTTGCAATACTTTAAGAAACAAAACAACATTGACCACTATGTTAGCATAGCAGTTGACACCTGAACTATTTTCAAACTGATAACCAACAATCTCTTCAACAGTGTTTTTTTCTTTTTGTTTGCAATCACAACATTATTTTGGTTTTTTTCCTGCTCTATACCTTCACTACAGATATTCTCTTCTTTTTCGACCTACTACACGCTTTTCAAATACAGGATATTGACCTAAATTGGGAGCATACGTACTTCTTAACCTCTTATACTCTTTTACACAGTTTGCATCTGCAGTAACCTTTGTGTCAGCAAAATGAATCAAAAAGAAACCAGATAAAGTTCTGACTCACGACAAAGCAACATATGCCAGACGCTCTTTAAACACAGTATTTCCAATGTTCACCAAATCACTGTCTACACTTAAACCTTGAGATTTATGTATAGTAACTGCATATGCCAGAGAAACTGGAAACTGTTTTCTACGGACATATAAATCTTTAATAAGCAAAAAATGAACTGAATAACAACCAATTAGTTTCACTTCTTCAATCTGATCAAATTTAATTTTAAAAAATTCAATACCATTTTTAGTCTGATAATTAACAAAATCCACAACTTTGCCCATTGGTCCATTACCTAAACTTTTTTTCTACGTCTAAATTACACCTTAAAATTACCCGAAAGTTTCTACATGCATATAGATTCTTTTCTAAACCAACAGTTTTAGATATAGATTTTTCTAAAGAATCCAATTTTGTTTTCAGTTTTTCTGTAAAAATAATAGTGATTCCTTCATGCTCTATTTTGTCGATGGCTTCCATTTTTATTATTTCTTCATTTTCCAGCTTCAAAAGTTGTTAATTGAATGTAGAACACTCGCGCAGTGTTGGCATTAAGCAGATTAAAGATTTGTTTTCTGCAATTTTCATGTATATTTTCTCAGGAACTATATTTTCATTTGGAAACAAATTGGAAAGTAACCGACTCTGCAAAGCTTGTTTGCCATGTCCTGTCAGTAGTCCAATTTTTATATCTTGAAGAATAGTTCCATAATTAACATCATTTGCCAGTCGCATAATTGTAATCAATCCTTTGTATTCAAAATATGACCAAATGTTAACATTTCCAACACTACCAAGAGACTTTCTGGTGTCTTCATGCACAAGTGTTTTTTAATACCGGTTGACCTTTTACAGTAGTAAGTTACAATAGATCTCCCAAAACTATGACATGTGTTCCTCCAAATAAAACGTCATTGTTGCCATTATTCTGGATCCACGGTACAAAAAGGCTGTGGCCAGCAAAGCATTTATTCCTTTTAATGAAGCAGACGTTTCAATGTACAAACATTGGCTAGCTCTGTCAGCCACTCGGTTCGAAAAGAGCGGCAGAAAATTGAAGGAACAGGCAGAAGTACTACTGAATCAGCAGGCCATCCGGCGTCAAGGTCCACTTCTGAATCTTTGTCCGAAGAGAGCCACTTTCCCTCACAGCCGTTTACGACACCAGCAACCGTATCATCATCCTCACCTGCACCAGGCCCAGCCATAATATTGTCGGAAGCGGATTGGCTAATTCATCAAGGGTTTGCTCGTTCCAGTGATGCAAAGACCACAGAGGGTAACCAAAGTGGAGCAACCCTGGAGAGCCTTGAGTCAATGGTGCAGGCCTATCTGGATGACCCAACAGAGGTCTTTGTTAACCCCTTCACTGCGGCGGCTTTTCCGCCACAGTGCTAAGGGGGCGGGGCAGAGGAGCGGCAGGCGCATGCTGGTGACGGAACCGCTCCGTCACCAGCGTCGGTTGGCTGTGCTTATGACGGAGCGGTTCCGTCATGGCCCCACCCGCTCAATAGAACACTCAGAGCAGGCACGGAATTCGCGCCGCACATGAGCGGTGGGCGGGCCATAACGGAACCGCTCCGTCATCAGCACAGCGCCACCACAGCTGATGACGGAGCGGTTCCGCATCAGCATTCATGGGGTTAATCAGAACCCATTGCTGTATTTGTATGGGAAAAGGCCTCTATGGCGACTGATCACCTACCTGGCTCTAAATTATTTGTCTTGCCCACTCACAAGCATGTCTTCTGAATGTGTTTTCAGTGCTGCTGGTGCCATTGTAACTTCAAAAAGTATCCGCGTCTTGCCCAAAAATGTGGAGAGGTTAACAATGATCAAGATGAAGAAGCACTACATACCACCATATTTCAAAAAAACGTGAATGCATGCAGGAAGAAGAGGACGCTGACTTAGGTGACGGAAGTTATTCTTTGTTAGCTGACCTACTCCTGTCTCAATTCACAGAGTTTGAGGACGAGCTCTACTTCCCTGGCACAGAGGCCTGAAAATGACTTCCTTTTTTTTCTGTCCTTATTCACTTTTATTCCTGTGTGTCTTTCTTTGTTTTGCAACTTTTACCACAACAAAACTCTAATCACCTAATCACAACAAGTCCATCAGCAGCACTGTCTTCATCTTATTTCCTTATTGATTTGAAGTTGCCGCAGTCTGCATTCCTGAGGTTCACAAGTTCACAACTCAATCATGCTCCTCTATCCTCCTCCTCCAGACTCCCCCTATCCATTTTCCTCAAGGCAGATGGCTGGATTACGCAGAATCAAGAAACTTTGTCTTCGTAGACGAGTACCCTCAAGTGGGACTGGAATTACTGACTACATGCTGATTGCTGACAGTTACTTCTGAAATTGACAGGAGAGGCTGCCCTGCCTTTCACTTTCAGAAGAAGATGCGTACAAAAAGTGGAACAGATAATGAATAATGAGAAGATGGCATGCAGTGGACAGAAATGGCTGTCTGGCTCTGATGAAAGCAATTGCTGTTTGCTTGTTGTGCATGAATTGAATCATATGTCTTCTGTTATTATTTAATCTTTTACACACTAAATGTAACTTGTTGCATTTTCCAATATGCATAATGTCCTTGGACTCACTGTTTGCCAATATACCATGATGATTGATGATGAGTGTTGATGATCAAAGTTAAATAATATATATTTTTTCTTTACAGTCACTCACTGGGATGGATGGATCATCATCGTCGGTTTACGAAAGAACTATGGCCAATTCGTGAGTGGCAAACAGGTAAACCAGTCTACAACAACTGCTACAGCAGAACTACATGTCTGTCTAGTCTTGGTATGGAGTGGTCGAGGCAGTGTAGTGTTGTTATGCTAGGCAGAGTCCAGACAGCAGTTCATATAAAATTGGGGCTATGTGGCTTGCTGCATACAATTAGATATGCTTTGTCTGTCTGTGTCAAAGAGCCTAGGTATGCTACATCAGGTTGCTTCTCTCTGTGGTGACTGCCTTGACTGTCTTCATGGCCCTGCCTCAAGCATGGGCCAAAAATCCGTTCCGCTCGCGAAATTCTAGGATTTTCGCCGGCAAATTCGCAATCCGCGAATCTCGAGAAATTGCCGTAAATTCGCAAATTTGCGAGCGGGCGGATATTTTTTTTTTTAGGCCAGCTCAGAGTAGGGTTGAGGGCTAGGTTTGAGAGAATTTGGGTGTTTTTTAGGGTTTAGGGCTGTTTATTAGGGTTTTTGGGTTGCGGTTTACTAGGGTTTTGGGTTGAATTTGGTAGGGGTTCCCAGAGTCTAGGGCTCAGGGCCCGATACAGGCTCGTTCATAATGATGTTGGTAAGGTTTTTTTGTCCAGAATTGGTCGAATTTTGGCCATTTTTGGTGTTTTGCGTTTGGGTGAAAAGTCGTACACCTTCCAGTAGATCGATTTTGTTCTGCCTTGCTGAGATTCTTGGGAATCGCTGAAACAAGTGTCCTGGTCAGTCTCAAGAAGATCGAAGAAGTGGAAGTGCTGAAAACAGCAATTTTTTGTCGAGGCGCGATTTGCGATGTTATCCAATGGGTGGTTTGGGGGTGCAAGGAGAAAGTGTGTTTGGGGTGTTCCACTTGAGCTAGGGGAACGGGGCTTCTGTGAGTGGTAGGGAGGGGGAATTGGTGGTTGTGCAGGAAGTTTGGGAGGAATCGATTGATGGGAAGGGTGTGTATAGGCTAAGTCGAGGAAGGGAAACCGCTGCCATAGGCGCCCATGTTAATTTTCGACTATTGGGTGTATTTAGGGTGTGATTGGAGTGTGTTGTAGGTGGTTCTTAGTGGATTTGCTTAGCTGGGATGAGAGTTGGGAATGTCTAGTTTTGATTGCAAGTGGTTAGAAGAAAATCCATGGTAGAAAAGGGGTGTTTTGGGATTAGTTTCAGAGTGTGTTTTGGCACAATTTTAACTTAGACCTCTGCGAGGTTACGGTAATGCACGTTTTTGGGAGGGTAATGTGCCGTGTTCTAGATTTTTGGGAGTGGGTTTAGGGGTCTGGGAGCACTGCTTGGAAGGTCTAATTTTGTGTCAAAAGAGCAGTTTGGTTGTAGGTTGAGGGGAAAGGGTAATTAGGCCCTGTTTCTGAGGTGCATTTTTGTCATTGGCTTACATTGGCAGCCTGCAAGGTAGCAGAATTGCATGTTTTTGGGGGGATATTTGGGAGTGTTCTGCCGGGTAGGTCTAATTTCGATTTTAAGTAGTTTGAAGAAAATCCATGGTGGAAAAGAGGTGTTTTGGGCCTAGTGTCAGAGTGCGTTTTGGCACGATTTTAACTTAGGCCTCTGCGAGATAGCAGTATTGCATGTTTTTGGGGGGCTATTTGGGGGTTTTCTAGATTTTTGGGAGTGGGTTTAGGGGTCTGGGAGCGCTGCCGGGTAGGTCTAATTTCGATTGCAAGTGGTTTGAAGAAAATCCATGGTGGAAAAGGGGGGTTTTGAGCCTAGTTTCAGAGTGCGTTTTGGCACGATTTTAACTAAGGCCTCTGCGAGGTAGTAGTATTGCATGTTTTTGGGGGGCTATTTGGGGGTGTTCTAGATTTTTGGGGATGGGTTTAGGGGTTTGGGAGGCACGGTGGTAAGGTCTCGTTTAGGGGAAAAATAGTAGTTTGGCTGTAAGTTGAAGGGAAAGGTGATTTGGCCCTGTTTCTAAGGTTATGCAAATCGCAAAAAAATCCGCGAGTTTGCGGGAAAATCTGTGACTCAGAGTACACACTTTCGAAATTATGCTTGTATTTAATACTGTCACCTCTGATTGCTGTATGCTTGTTGTTTTAATACCTTGACACATTGGAGAGTTTCTTTTACTCCACAAGATTATTATTGGTTAGACAGTGACATGAAATACATTTATCAACAGGCACAGAACATTAAGCTACACAAGTCAAAATATTTTATTTAAGACCTTACGATATATAGTTCATATGTTGATTATGCTTTATTTGAATTTCTTTCAGTATTGCACCCTGATGAAAGGCAGTCAATTATGCCCGAAATGCATTGGATATGATGCAATTAATGCCGCGTGTATAACAGTGAAATAAGTCAATGAATGAAACAACTAAAAAATGAAATATAAATGTATTGATACCTTGTGAAGGAAAACATGGAGAATCTTTGAATAAACTGCATTCAGAACCCTCATTTGACACTGAGGGGTGATTGAGTGCCTGCAAGGATGCAACTAATGTTCTATTAGGAGCACTTTCTTTTTGATTACCTTAGGCGTCACAGGACGTTCAGACGCCACTTGTGGAGCACCTACAAAAAAACTTAAAACCATTGATAAGTGATTAAAAAAACAAAAGGCGGTGCACCTGCCTCAATACTCAATTTAACTCACTACATTAGACTCAGACAGTACACCAGTCTTCTTCTTCTTCTTGTCTCTTGTTTAGCGAAATTGGTACGTAAACTTCTGGAAGCCGGCATAATGCCAGAGCAGTCAACTTGCACCCGAGAAAAACAGACGCAAGCCATGATGATACAGACTTGCGTTACTGTACCACTCTAGTACATGCAGGTGGTGAAGCTCATCCTTTTCTATTACGGGTGGCATTGACCATACTCTGTTACAAGGGCTACTGCTTCATTAATTTAACTTTCACCCTGCAGTGCCAATGACTACTAGAAAAGGAAAATGAAGAAGATAAATACATTTATGATTATCTATCCCTTCACAGGATATTTGCCTACATATGGGATGACTTTAGGTGCTTTGTTTTTTATTGAGTGAACACTGATAGGCCACACATGAATGACAGAGTTGTAATAAAATTATTAACAGAGGTAGTGAGTGGCCCCCGTATTCGCAGGATATATGCTGTGCTTGCAAACTACTGTTACTAGTCATGGTAGTATTCTGAAAAATTGCAACTTCTTTTACTCGCCTTTGCTACACTGGAACTGACGTGCGGGTGTGGTGTTACATGCTCTTCAAAGTAACAATTACTTCATCCATTGACCGTCTACTCTGTCTACATACACCTATGCTATCTATGAGTAAGATAGTACCATGATCCAGGTATCCATCCATTCAAAGTAAATGTCAATCATTCTTCTTAATGTCTCAACTGGACAAACCTTAGTTTTTCTCACGGAAAAGCGACCTTTTTATTTTATTTTGGAAACCGCCAGCCATGCATCCGTGCTTGACTTGCATTTGAATTCGAACCAAAGGATATATTGCGCACACATACAGTTTCTGTTTCACCCACCCAGGCAGTCGACTTCCCTTTCTCCTTCCACCCATCCTTGCTTCAGCCTTCAACCGGCCATGCATCATATTCCCAGCCACCTCGGGCAGCATTCAAAAACATGTATGATTCTTTGCCAGTCATTACTTTTAACTCGCTCGTCCTTCCTTACACCCTTCTTTCCCTTTTCGTTCATCCCATCCATCAAGTTCATCTCTGATCTGACTTGACTTCTCAATAAAACTTTCACAGCTGAGTTGAAGTCAAATGTAGAGGAGGCCATTGGTTACTCGTCAACTATTGCTAATGCGAAGTCAAGGGTGAATGTCTTCTACCTGGTTAACAAAAACTTAGTTCTAAATTTGTATGTCTTCTTAACAGTAAAGTGTACTTGTACTGTACAACATATACACCTGTGCAGAGAGCACACTCTGCAGTCTGCAATCTCAATAAGTAAGGAATATAATAGCTTAACACTGCCCGCCACTCCCGTGGCATCCCCCACAGCAGTTCCCGATGGCTGTTGCAGCGCCTCCGCCCCAGGAGAGCCCACCTCCACGCTGGCCCCGGCACTGGTGGATGGCTGTGCCATTGTTCCACCTAGAAAATACATTTCATATTCTTAGATGCCATATACACCACTCCATATTTTGATAAGGAATTGTAAAATGTTACTAGTACTACATAAACAAATTTAATAATTTGTGACTCTCTAGTTTCTAAGCTAAAAATTTCCCTTTCTTCATGGAAGGGTGTTTTTTATTTATGCTCAGCCGTAACATGTCTTGCTACACTTTTTGGCACAACTGATGAATGCTTGCTTTTTAACACGCACCATTTTTCTCATAACAGACAGAAGCTTCCCTTCTAAGAACAAGAGCAAGATCAGATCATCATCACTTGGACGGAGTCAGCAACGATTCATCCCCACAAAGAAGACTTGAAGTTCCAACATGGTGCGGGCTCTCCCACAATTAATTTGTGGTATCAACTACTTTTCAGTTTTGAATCCTTCACCGTTTATCTTATATGTTGAAGTTGATTTTAATAAATGTTTTCACTTTTAATAAAGCTTTAAAACTTGCATAGAATCTGTGGTTTTTGGTCATGAGTGAGTGAGCGAAAGGGTTTGCAATTTGCAAGCATGAATCAGTGGCTCAGAGAGGTCGGGACTCCTACTCCGTAGTCTTATGTCCTGGGTTGTATAATCATTGGGGATCAATCATCGCTGCATTCGGGAGCTAAATAATGACTCTGACACAATAGCTAGTCAGTAAGGAGATTGGGGGTTCAACTTCTGTTATGACTAAGGTATGTGGGAAGTCTAACTGCGCCTATTATAATTTATAACCAATGCCCTATTTCTTGTATATAGTTCTGTTTGTGCAGAATAGTCCCTGCAACAGTAGTAGTATGGATTGTCCTCCTATTCAATAAAAAAGTAAATTAGTATCTTATTCTTGGTGGCCATTGACATTTTATTGTTCGGAATTGTCAAATCATAAACATTTAGAAGACTTCAATAGACATTATGGACAACCCACAGGACTGCACTCAGTGCATAGAGCTATTGCTGAATAGAATAGGAGTTTTGTTTAACACCTTTTGCCAACTGTGAAAGCTTAGTTAGCTACAAAGACAGACTAATAATAATCTAGTAGTACCACAGGGAGTCATACTAAAAGCAGGATAAGAATTTAGAAACAGTCTACAAGAAGATCAAAGACGATTTAGGAAAAAATAGAATGAGGAACGATTGGAAAAAATACAGGTGCTGTAAAAGATAGGGAAGTATAATTATTAACATTATCAGGAAAACTTACTGGGGCCAGCAGAGGAGCTCTGACCGGACCGATCCTGGCCTTCCTGCTATTGTCCCTGCTCCGCCAGCGCCGCTACCTCCTCCTGTGTCCTCCTGCCCCTGGGGAGAGCTGATGTACAACATGAAAGAAAGACACAAACATGGATGATTGATGTCAACCACATCAAACATTTCATATGGCCGAGATACCCGCCACCCCCTCTCAACACAATCCCCAAAAGGAGGGAAACCGGAAACAGTTCTTGAAGTTTTTGGAAGTGGGATGGAGTGACCATCCCGGCCGTATTTATTAAAAACAAAATTAAAAACATTAAACGTTTCATGTTATGTACAATTTCATTACCATATTGCGATGTTTGGCTAACCTTAACAGATTCTCTAATACAGAGGTTCTCCTAGCCGAACTAGCATCCTACAAAACATTTCTTGACATATTGAAATTGTACAACCTAACGTTTAAGGGCCAACGGCAAGGTCATAACCGGTGTCAAGATCCCTAACCAGACTTACCCCTCCCACTTGGGCTGGGCGACAGCACGGAGGCGTACCTCAAGTGCAACTATTACCAATTTCCCTTGACTTGACGGGGGCACCTAAAGACTCGACGCCAGTTAAAGGTCGTTCGAATACTCGTGTGAGGTATCTAGAAGGTACCGTAGACCTTATCCCAACCCCACACAACTTACCGCATCTGCCGTCGCAGATGTCACTGGCCCCGGGAAATTCCCCAGGAGGGGGCTGTAACCCCTCCTACAAAGGAAGGGGCCTTGACCGCCTTTCCTTTACTTCCGGCGACCCATCCTTAGAAGGGACCGCCTCCCCATTGAGGGGCCAATGGCCACCTCTCCCGAGCGCTCCCATCCGTGTTGGGTGACGCCCACTCATAGGGATCTACTAATTAGTGCTCACCGATCATGACCTTACCGCCTACCAAAATAAATACGACAGTGCAAATTAACCTACGAATACATTGGCCACTATGACCGAAAGAGCATGCATTAAAATTCAACACTAAACTGAATATCTTTAATGGCAAACATACTCAAAACGACCATTCTTTATTAACTCATCAACATGGCACTACGACCTGTATACGAAAACCGAAGCAATACTAATCAACTTTATTATACACCACTGGCTGTCTTCAGGGGCTGGTGGGTGGGTCAAAATTGGCTCTTCGTTCTGTCCCGAGCTCACGTGCAGCGAGGAGGTGCAGCTTCAGAGCACAAGAACAAGAGGATGTCTTCTGGTCTTGCGTCCCTTTTTATCCGTCTTCAGGGCGGGCGTATACCCGCCCCTGCCTGCCCCGAGGGCGTGGCTGGCTGCGTCGGTGTCTAGGCCAGCCCACTCTAGGGCGGGAACGAGCGCGCCCCAGCTACGCCGCTTCGGGCATACCAGCTGAGACGCGCCTCCCGCCCAAAAATGGCTTCCCGGGGGGATCGAGGCACTCGGCCATACGTTCGGGGGGACCGAGTTGGTCGCCCCTTTCCATATGGCCGAGATACCCGCCACCCCCTCTCAACACAATCCCCAAAAGGAGGGAAACCGGAAACAGTTCTTGAAGTTTTTGGAAGTGGGATGGAGTGACCATCCCGGCCGTATTTATTAAAAACAAAATTAAAAACATTAAACGTTTCATGTTATGTACAATTTCATTACCATATTGCGATGTTTGGCTAACCTTAACATATTCTCTAATACAGAGGTTCTCCTAGCCGAACTAGCATCCTACAAAACATTTCTTGACATATTGAAATTGTACAACCTAACGTTTAAGGGCCAACGGCAAGGTCATAACCGGTGTCAAGATCCCTAACCAGACTTACCCCTCCCACTTGGGCTGGGCGACAGCACGGAGGCGTACCTCAAGTGCAACTATTACCAATTTCCCTTGACTTGACGGGGGCACCTAAAGACTCGACGCCAGTTAAAGGTCGTTCGAATACTCGTGTGAGGTATCTAGAAGGTACCGTAGACCTTATCCCAACCCCACACAACTTACCGCATCTGCCGTCGCAGATGTCACTGGCCCCGGGAAATTCCCCAGGAGGGGGCTGTAACCCCTCCTACAAAGGAAGGGGCCTTGACCGCCTTTCCTTTACTTCCGGCGACCCATCCTTAGAAGGGACCGCCTCCCCATTGAGGGGCCAATGGCCACCTCTCCCGAGCGCTCCCATCCGTGTTGGGTGACGCCCACTCATAGGGATCTACTAATTAGTGCTCACCGATCATGACCTTACCGCCACAGGCCCGGATAGTTGACCGGCTATCCGGGCCCCCCCCAAAACTCCTAGCTAAAGGTCATGTTCCAACGTTTTTAACCATGCTAAGAAGTCTCCTATGAGTAACTCATTTCCCACCCGAGACAAATGCACACCATCCCCTAGATACATACTGTCATCATTAATACAACCGTGCGAGATAGAATGCAATGTCCTGGAACGAAACAACCTACTCACTTTGTTATTAAGTTTTCTAACAGAATGGTTCAAAGCAGGGATCGAAACAGCCCCCCGCCACACTTTTCGTGGGACCATATGAGACCACGCAATTATGCACCCCGGAACTTTCCTCGCCAACCAACTTACAGTGGAAAGCATTGCCTCCAGGAGAAGTCGTCTACCGGTGGTGACCAAATCATTGCCCCCTAAATGTACTATGACTATAGACGGCGGTGACCTCGTCCGCCCTAACAAACCCTCAAAAAATGCCTGAAACTGGTCAATACAGAGACCGCCCCTTCCGTAGAAGGACATTCTGTACCCGTATTCCCCAGCTACGTGAATCATGTCACCTGCTTCGAATACGTCAGCGGCACGCCTCACGTATGAGTGGCCCACGACCCACACCTCCTTTCTCACAGCCGGTGATATCTGACCGCTGGCCTGGTGTTGGGTCGACTGCATAGTCCGCCCCGCCTCGAAGGCTTGCGTAACTGAAAACCAAACAAAAGACAAGAAGCGTGAGTACATTATTACAGCTTCACAACATGTGCAACCGCACATACCTCTTATAACAATTGGAGGACCAACGCCCCACTCGTTTTACTTGTTCCACATTAAGACCCCTGGCTGTAGCTTCAGTGGCAGCCCCTATCCGAAAGGAATGGGTCCCAAACTCACCCGGGTCCAAGCCCGCTGCGGTAATTGACATCGCGAGCACCCGCTGAAACTGAAACTTCGTCAGTGGGGTGGCGTCCGCGTGTCTCAACAATGTCCCCCCCCATGATGCCACCCTTCGTGCTAGGTAATCTTCTAAACACTGCACCGGACACATGGAAGACCCTGAAATCCTGCGAATGACTATGCAGTCTCCCACCCCACCTTGATCGGTTTTTGACTTGACAAAGGATACAGTCATCGTCTCACCCCTGATCTGAACGTGTTCCCGGCACAAACCCCCCACCACATCCCGCTTGTTCCTTGCTACCAGCTCACTTATCCTCATTGCCCCGTGAAATGCAAGCGTAAAAGCAGCTCGGAACAAACAGGCCTCGAACTGAGACGAGCATGTGGCGGGGAGTGTGGCCAGCAACTGGGACAACCTATCCAGACCTATCGGGCGCCTCTCATCTACTTTGCGACCCTCAAGGCGTTGCCACCCACGCAGCGCTTTCTGTACCACAAAAGACGCTGTCGGGTCCTGGATATTATGCGCCCTGGCAACAAAGGAAATGGCAGCACGATGCCTCTGGGCTGTAGCCACCGACTTCCCAGCCTTACGCAAGGACATCAGAAAATGTACTACCCAATCCTCATGCCCCCAAAGCCCCCCTCTCTCAGTCCCCAAAAAGGCTAAATAAGCCCGAAACGCCCCTTCGTATGCCTTCCTCGTCCTTGGTGCTAGACTCTCTCCCACGAGGTAACGAAGTTCGGGGCACCGAGAGACCAGAGAGCTTCGGGAAAGGGTGCTGGCTCTGGGTCCGCTGAGGGAAGGAAACCCCAGAAAGCCTGCATTTGAAAACGAGACAGTGCATCAGCAGCCTGATTCATCACCCCTGGGACATGTTTTGCTCTGAATACCACGTTCAGTTGCATACACAGTAAGACAATTTCTTTAAGCAGCCTTAAAATCATTTTACAACGTGCTGCCTGACTATTGATGCATTCTACAACGGTCATATTGTCAGACCAAAATATGACAGAGTGATTTCTGAATCCATCGGGCCAGGTTCTGAGGGCCACCAAAATGGGAAACAGTTCAAGGAAAGCAATATTACTCGTCAGCCCCTCTTCATGCCACCATGTTGGCCACCTTTGTGCCGACCATTTTGTGCCGAAGATGGCGCCGAAACCCATGCTTCCCGCTGAATCCGTCCATAGACCAAGCTCTTCAGAGGACAAGGCCGGTTTGTTCCAGACGACTCGACCATTGAAATCCGCCAAAAATGCTAACCAAATACGCATGTCTTGGCGGACCTCGGCCGATAATCTCGTGCGATGATGACCCTCTTTTAGGCCGACCATCGCCTGGGCAATTGAACGGGAGAAGGGGCGGGCCATCGGGATCACCCTCAGGGCAAAATTCAACTTCCCCACCAATTGCTGCAATTGATGCAGCGTAACTTTAGATGCAATAATACACATTTGCAGGGCTGCCCTGAATTTCGACACTTTGGCAGCTGGTAAACGAAAACAACCCTCACTAGAGTCCAACTCGATCCCGAGAAACTCGAGGCAAGTCGTGGGACCCACAGTTTTACCTGGTGCCAATGGCACGCCAAATTGATTCATTAGAACACAAAATTCAGTCAAGGCCCGGGCACATTCATCATCCCCAGCGGCCCCAAGGAACAGAAAGTCATCGAGGTAATGCATCACATTTCCAAAACCCGTTTTCTTCGTGTAAACCCATTGTAGAAAACTACTGAATTTCTCGAAATATGCACAAGATATAGAGCACCCCATCGGCATACACCTATCCATGTAATACGAACCTTGAAACATGAATCCCAAAAGCCGTTGGTCTTCCGGGTATACCGGGAGCAAACGGAACGCTGACTCGATATCTGATTTCGCCATCAGCGTCCCGGGCCCCAGGCGATTCAAAATGGCTACGGCCTCATCGAATGATGCGTACCGCACCGAACATATCTCTGGATCAATTGCGTCGTTTACAGAAAGGCCATGAGGCGCTGATAAATTGTGAATCAATCGAAACTCACCTGGGTCCTTCTTGGGGACCACCCCTAAAGGAGAACAAACAAAATTCTGTACCGGGGGAACACTAAACGGGCCGGCAACCCGACCTCGGGTAACCTCTTTCCGGATCTTATCCTGTACTACAGTCGTATGCTGCAAGACGGACAGTTGGTTTTTGCACGACCCGACACCCTGAAAGTTCCCCACTGGGATGCGGAAACCATATGAAAAACCGTTTCGTAGCACCCCAGCTGAAGTACGATCAGGGTATTCGCTGAGCCAGGGAATCATCGCCAGGGTATCAATCGGGGTTGGTAAAGGCGCCCCTCGGACTATATTAGACCTGTTTGGCGCCCCCTCTACCCCCATTTTCACCCGATTTGGCTCTGCACGAGGACTCAGGATGGGGTGCCCCACAACCACTACATTCGTGTTTGAATTTACAAGATCCCGGGGGCCTAGTACATTTACTTCTGTTGAAATTGAAACAGAAACCTCTCTTCCCTGTATTGCCGGCGGATCTCGGGTAATCGTCTGAACCCGTACCCGACCGAAAGGGCGTCCCCCCATTTTGGCGGGAGGACTCACCAACAGTACTCCCCACCAACGGCACTTTCAACATCCCCGACTCTTTCATTTTATTCCATGTCAAAGAATCGTAACAGTCCCAGGTTAAACTTTTGTTATGCTCCATCGCTTTCCTGAAAAGGTTGTCATAACAGAACCATTGGTTACCTTGGTGCGATGTCGAGTACCCCATAATTCGTGACTGATATACCGGAAATTCAGGGAGCAATTCAGGCCTACGTTCCCCCAAAATTGACGTAAAAATTCCCCAAGCATTACCCCAGTTGCCAATATTCTCATTCACTTTAAAGGCGGCCATTTTTGCGCGCCAAACACTTGGATGCATCAGATCCTTTTGGCCCTTAACAGTTTCAACCTCATAATGATCAACGAGCAAGGAGAAAATGTTTACGTATTCCCCCGCCCAAATCTTTTCCTTTATTGCCAAAGGAACATGTTGCCCCAACTTTTCTCTACGAGAGGGTGTTGACTCATCCCTTGCGATCGGCAATGGCCGCTTACCTGCACCGGACGCTGCCTCCGCCACTCGTGGCTTGTCTATCACCGCATCCGACGCGGGCACCTTGGCTGTATCACGTTTCTCGCGCAACTGTTTAATGAGTGCTTGCGCTTCGGCAGCCGTGGCGCCCTCGCTACTGTCCCCCAACCACGCCGCTAACTGTGCCGCCAACTCGGGAGGCATATCCTCAGTGGATGTCGGGGTGACTACTACGGGAATCGGATTCCCCTCCTTCGGTACCGGGGCCGGTACCGGGGCTGGCGCCTCGAGCGGGGAACAGGGAACCGGGACGTCTCCCCCGACCGGCCCCCTTCTCGGCCTCTTTGGCTTCCCTCCGGCCGGTGGACGCCCCGATCCCTCCTCGCCGTCTCGCTCCGCCAACCGCTTCTTAATTTCGGACATGTCCTTCATGAGGGCCCGAACCAACTGGTCAGTCGACATTCTCTTCGCGCCTTTCTTGGGCATCTTTTCAGACGAAGTATCTAGAAGACAAAAAGAGGGATTAAAACGCTCAAAATTGGCTCTTCGTTCTGTCCCGAGCTCACGTGCAGCGAGGAGGTGCAGCTTCAGAGCACAAGAACAAGAGGATGTCTTCTGGTCTTGCGTCCCTTTTTATCCGTCTTCAGGGCGGGCGTATACCCGCCCCTGCCTGCCCCGAGGGCGTGGCTGGCTGCGTCGGTGTCTAGGCCAGCCCACTCTAGGGCGGGAACGAGCGCGCCCCAGCTACGCCGCTTCGGGCATACCAGCTGAGACGCGCCTCCCGCCCAAAAATGGCTTCCCGGGGGGATCGAGGCACTCGGCCATACGTTCGGGGGGACCGAGTTGGTCGCCCCTTTCCAAAAAAACAATACCAAATTATTTCGGGGAAATGGACAACAATTGCACTAAATTTGTTGACCCATATCTGATGTGGTCTACTAGGATATAGTATTGCTGGATTCGCGGACCGTCTACTAAACCAAATACAAAAAGGTTCTATTAGGACTGGCAGATAGCACTACACAGGATGGGAAGTGAAAGACACAGTCCGTCATGATCACCACCACTATCTCTTCTTGGTGTCAGGAGTACAAAGGAGGGACTGGACTTGAGTCTCTAATGTCTAGCATTAAGCAGTTCTGTAAAGTACACTGATACATAATCATTACCCAGGCCAAATGAGCCCAAAATTGAAAACAAGTAAGCATAGTAGCACCGCCAGTGAGCAGGCGACCACCTGCAATCACGGAAGCTTTTGAAACATAATTTACCTGCAATGCAATCGACAGCATTCTTGCTCTTCAGAAAAAACAAATATTTGCAATATCATAATAACACAGAGCAGGAGAAAACAAAGTAGTGATTAAATAGCTACTTCTACTCACCAAGCCCAGGGATCTCCACGCCAAGCAGGTCAAGCAGGTCGTGTTCCCGGTCCTGGATGTCGGACCACCAGTGCGTCGCCTGGTTGTAGGTGCGCCGGATCCCAGACTCCCGATACATGGCCCGGCACACCTTCCCTCATAGCTTGCGACGCTCCCGGAGCCCGTACCCGGCACCGAGCCTGCCGCCTGCCACGACGGTCTTGGGGAGGTGGCGCTGGACGAAAAAAAACAGTGCGGCCACCTCCACCGTGCTGAAAATCTCCCTGCCCACTACATCCTCCCCCCTCATTCGCCCGCAAGGGAGCCGGCAACGGGGTGCGGGACCCTTTCCCTTGCTCTTCCCGGCTCCCTTTGCCATGGTCCTCGACAGGAAAGTTAAATAAAAGTAGAAAAGAATAGGGAAAAAGTAAAGAAAAGAAAAGAGTTCAAAAAAGTAGTTTAAAGTAACCAAAAGTAGAAAAAAACACAAAATATAGATGTAGAAAAAGAGAGGGATAGATAATCATTAAAAAAAAAAGGTTAAAAAAACAAAGAATAGCAAAGATTAGGAGAGGATTGAAAAAGCATGCCTTGAACCATAGCAATGAATGAAAAACAAGATGGCCACGCCCATTGAGGACCACGTGGGTAAGTTTGCGCGATATTTCCCCCGCGAGCACGCGAAATCGCACGCGACCACGTAATCACGCCCGCGCACAATGCGAGCATGCAACTAGCGCCCTGAAATGGAAGTACGCAACGCGAACAAGATGGCCACGCCCATATACGACTGCATGGGTAATTTCGCGTTCGGTGCGCTGCAAGAGGCCCGCGAACGCGCAAAGTGCCCCACAAGCACTCCAAAAAATACACTAATTCGCTGATTATGTGGAGAGCGAATTCGCTTTCGCACAAATTCACTTTACGTGAATTTGCGCATTTTGCCCATACTTACTGACAAGTCACAGTCTAAACCCCTATCCTAGTGCATTTGAAAGAGAGTTCACAATGTGAAACCTGACTCTCAGGGTATTGAAGAAGAGCAATGTGAAGTTGACTTAGGGAGGTTTTGTAGGAAATGAGCTACACTAAGAAATGTGCTACATATAAAATAACACATAATAAATCAATGTTCAAACAATATTGTTTTGTTTAAAGTAGGAAAAGTACTTGAATGCACACACAACTGAAATACTGAAGATGTCAAGTATTTACATGATTTCAGGTAGGATTATGAATGATGTCTCTCTCCTTTAGGGGCCTTGGAGATGAACCCCTTCTTATTGCCTTGGAGGTCACAATGTAAATCCCCTGCCTATTGTATTTGTCAAGCAATTTGAAAGTAAGGCCTCTTCCTATTCTGTTTTTCCTGGGTATTGCAATGCAAAACTTATTTCTATTGAATTTGTGCAAGAGTTCACCATGTTAAACCACTTTCTGTTGCATTTGTCAGAGTTCACAATGATATACCCATTCCTACGGTGTTTGCCATAGAGTTTACAATGTGAAAGCTTTTCCTATTGTATTTGTCAGAGAGTTGACATTATAAAACTCCCTCTATTGTATTTCTCAGAGTTGATAACTCCTTTCTTTTAACATTTGTCAGAGTATGAATGGTAAACTTCATTCCTATTCTATTTGTAACAGATTTCATGATATAAAACTCAACTCCTTCCTATGGTGTTTGGCAAGGAGTTCACATTGTGAAATCCCCTCCAATTGAATCTATTGCATAGCTCGCAATACAAACCCCCTTACTATTGATCTCGGGAAATCCGATTTAGGAGGCCTCCATGCATACAGTAAGTATTGAGACCTAACTGTGCCAAAGGGGGACTTTTACCTTTCATGTCCGGAATCCTCTTTACTTTGGTCCCTGAAATTGAGGAACAAATATGCCTATAAGCATTTGAAGCTCAGGTAATGAGGCAAAGTTTCCTAAGGCTGACTCTGGAACTGAAACGGATTAGAAAATCAAAACGCAGCATCACAAATAAATAACAATAAATCAGTGTCCAACCAATGCTTTTATACAAAGAAAACATACTGTAATAAACACCCAACTACTATGCACAAAATTACAAACATTTACAAGATTTGACATGGCTTCTTTTAAGAGACCTAACATATTTACAGTGTGCAAACCAGGTACTGCAAGGAAATATCACTGGCGGCAAAAAAACACAGTGTATATAAAATCTGTTCCATTCTCATAGCATGAAAGTATTCAAGGGTGTTTTACTTAGACTAAAGGCTAGAGTTATTCTCTGATAGGTTACATGTATGTGCATTATGATCTGGGTGACAGTTTAAAAAAATGATATTTGATTTGAAAAAATTTGGGGCCCTATTATCAAGAAAGGGCGATACATTTTCGCCACTTTTATCGGCAGGAAAGTGCTGCTAAAGCGGCAATAATGGGCTTGATAATATTCCCTTGTGCATTCCCACGGAAGCCCAGGTTAACACCAGAACCTGGGCTTCTATAGGAATTCACAAGGCCATATTATCAAGCTCATTATCGCCGCTTTAGAGTCAGTTTCCTTGCGATAAAAGCGGTGATACTGTATCGCCCTTTCTTGATAATATGGCCCCAAGTGACCACCGACATTGGGTTACTATTTAGGTGTTAATACATGAAATGAACATTTTGTACTTGACCTAACTACCTAGTCACATATGATCATTATTAATGTATCTGACGGTCAGCTGGGTGTTATAAGTTGGTTCCAGTTACTACCTGGTATAGTAGTGCATGTCTGAATGATATAAACTTTATTAATGATACCTAGAATTCAGAGCAAGAACTAATGCCTGCCATCCAATTCAACTCAGGAGGGAACAACTTAGAACTGCCATATCATCGTCCTGATGTTAAATCAATGAAGACCTTGGAAAACAGAATATGAGTGTCTTTCGGGCCAGTGTTGCAAAGTCAATAGGAATGGAAGCTGAGAAAAAAGTAATCATTTCGAAACCCATATACAGTGGTTACAACCATCATGAAATTGATTTTCCAGTGTATAGTGTAGTTAATTCTACTCCCATGATCCCATTTCAAACGTGGATGAACATTTATATTTTTATCTGCAGAGCATATTGTTAATGTCATTCTTTGTTTTCAGTATTCTTAGGCCCAAGATCCAGATAGAATTCTGATAACACTATATGAAGCTGCCCCCAAATTTAATATTTGATTACTTACAATCCAAGCATCTCATGTCATGATGTGACACTGATACATAATCATCACCCAGGCCAAATGAGCCCAAAATTGAAAATAAGTAAGCATAGTAGCACCGCCAGTGAGCAGGCGACCACCTGCAATCACGGAAGCTTTTGAAACATAATTTACCTGCAATGCAATCGACAGCATTCTTGCTTTTCAGAAAAAACAAATATTTGCAATATCATAATAACACAGAGAAGGAGAAAACAAAGTAGTGATTAAATAGCTACTTCTACTCACCAAGCCCAGGGATCTCCACGCCAAGCAGGTCAAGCAGGTTGTGTTCCTGGTCCAGGATGTCGGACCACCAGTGCGTCGCCTGGTTGTAGGTGCGCCGGACCCCAGACTCCCGATACATGGCCCGGCACACCTTCCCTCATAGCTTGCGATGCTCCCGGAGCCCGTACCCGGCACCGAGCCTGCCGCCTGCCACGACGGTCTTGGGGAGGTGGCGCTGGACGAAAAAAAACAGTGCGGCCACCTCCACCGTGCTGAAAATCTCCCTGCCCACTACATCCTCCCCCCTTAATCGCCTGCAAGGGAGCCGGCTACGGGGTGCGGGACCATTTCCCTTGCTCTTCCCGGCTCCCTTTGCCATGGTCCTCGACAGGAAAGTTAAATAAAAGTAGAAAAGAATAGGGAAAAAGTAAATAAAAGAAAAGAGTTAAAAAGTAGTTTAAAGTAACCAAAAGTAGAAAAAAACACAAAATATAGATGTAGAAAAAGAGAGGGATAGATAATCATAAAAAAAGGTTAAAAAAACAAAGAATAGCAAAGATTAGGGGAGGATTGAAAAAGCATGCCTTGAACCATAGCAATGAATGAAAAACAAGATGGCCACGCCCATTGAGGACCACGTGGGTAAGTTTGCGTGATATTTCCCCCGCGAGCACGCGAAATCGCACGCGACCACGTAATCACGCCAGCGCACAACGCGAGCATGCAACTAGCGCCCTGAAATTGAAGTACGCAACGCGAACAAGATGGCCACGCCCATATACGACCGCATGGGTAATTTCGCGTTCGGTGCGCTGCAAGAGGCCCGCGAACACGGAAAGTGCCCCACAAACACTAAAAAAAAAAACACTAATTCGCTGATTATGTGGAGAGCGAATTTGCTTTCGCACGAATTCACGTTACACAAATTTGCGGATTTTGCCCATACTTACTGACAAGTCACAGTCTAAACCCCTATCCTAGTGCATTTGAAAAAGAGTTCACAATGTGAAACCTGACTCTCAGGGTATTAAAGAAGAGCAATGTGAAGTTGATTTAGGGAGGTTTTGTAGGAAATGAGCTACACTAAGAAATGTGCTACATATAAAATAACACATAATAAATCAATGTTCAAACAATATTGTTTTGTTTAAAGTAGAAAAAGTACTTGAATGTATACACAACTGAAATACTGAAGATGTCAAGTATTTACATGATTTCAGGTAGGATTATGAATGATGTCTCTCTCCTTTAGGGGCCTTGGAGATGAACCCCTTCTTATTGCCTTAGAGGTCACAATGTAAATCCCCTTCCTATTGTATTTGTTAAAAAATTTGAAAGTAATGCCTCTTCCTATTGTGTTTTTCCTGGGTATTGCAATGCAAAACTTATTTCTATTGAATTTGTGCAAGAGTTCACCATGTTAAACCACTTTCTGTTGCATTTGTCAGAGTTCACAATGATATACCCATTCCTACTGTGTTTTCCATAGAGTTCACAATGTGAAAGCTTTTCCTATTGTATTTGTCAGAGAGTTGACATTATAAAACTCCCTCTATTGTATTTCTCAGAGTTGATAACTCCTTTATTTTAGCATTTGTCAGAGTATGAATGGTAAACTTCATTCCTATTCTATTTGTAACAGATTTCATGATATAAAACTCAACTCCTTCCTATGGTGTTTGGCAAGGAGTTCACATTGTGAAATCCCCTCCAATTGAATCTATTGCATAGCTCGCAATACAAACCCCCTTACTATTGATCTCGGGAAATCCTATTTAGGGGGCCTCCATGCATACAGTAGTTATTGAGACCTAACTGTGCCAAAGGGGGACTTTTACCTTTCATGTCCGGAATCCTCTTTACTTTAGTCCCTGAAATTGAGGAACAAATATGCCTATAAGCATTTGAAGCTCAGGTAATGAGGCAAAGTTTCCTAAGGCTGACTCTGGAACTGAAACGGATTAGAAAATCAAAACGCAGCAACACAAATAAATAACAATAAATCAGTGTCCAACCAATGCTTTTATACAAAGAAAACATACTGTAATAAACACCCAACTACTATGCACAAAATTACAAACATTTACAAGATTTGACATGGCTTCTTTTAAGAGACCTAACATATTTACAGTGTGCAAACCAGGTACTGCAAGGAAATATCACTGGCGGCAAAAAAACACAGTGTATATAAAATCTGTTCCATTCTCATAGCATGAAAGTATTCAAGGGTGTTTTACTTAGACTAGAGGCTAGAGTTGTTCTCTGATAGGTTACATGTATGTGCATTATGATCTGGGTGACAGTTTCAAAAAATTATATTTGATTTGAAAAAATTTGGGGCCCTATTATCAAGAAAGAGCGATACATTTTCGCCTCTTTTATCGGCAGGAAAGTGCCGCTAAAGCGGCAATAATGGGCTTGATAATATTCCCTTGTGGATTCCCATAGAAGCCCAGGTTAACACCAGAACCTGGGCTTCTATAGGAATTCACAAGGCCATATTATCAAGCCCATTATCGCCGCTTAAGAGTCAGTTTCCTTGCGATAAAAGCGGCGATACTGTATCACCCTTTCTTGATAATATGGCCCCAAGTGACCACCGACATTGGGTTACTATTTAGGTGTTAATACATGAAATGAACATTTTGTACTTGACCTAACTACCTAGCCACATATGATCATTATTAATGTATCTGAGGGTCAGCTGGGTGTTATAAGTTGGTTCCAGTTACTACCTGGTATAGTAGTGTATGTCTGAATGATATAAACTTTATTAATGATACCTAGAATTCAGAGCAAGAACTAATGCCTGCCATCCAAATCAACTCAGGAGGGAACAACTTAGAACTGCCATATCATCGTCCTGATGTTAAATCAATGAAGACCTTGGAAAACAGAATATGAGTGTCTTTCGGGCCAGTGTTGCAAAGTCAATAGGAATGGAAGCTGAGAAAAAAGTAATCATTTCGAAACCCATATACAGTGGTTACAACAATCATGAAATTGATTTTCCAGTGTATAGTGTAGTTAATTCTACTCCCATGATCCCATTTCAAATGTGGATGAACATTTATATTTTTATCTGCAGAGCATATTGTTAATGTCATTCTTTGTTTTCAGTATTCTTAGGCCCAAGATCCAGATAGAATTCTGATAACACTATATGAGGCTGCCCCCAAATTTAATATTTGATTACTTACAATCCAGGCGTCTCATGTCATGATGTGACACTGATACATAATCGTCACCCAGGCCAAATGAGCCCAAAATTGAAAACAAGTAAGCATAGTAGCACCGCCAGTGAGCAGGCGACCACCTGCAATCACGGAAGCTTTTGAAACATAATTTACCTGCAATGCAATCGACAGCATTCTTGCTCTTCAGAAAAAACAAATATTTGCAATATCATAATAACACAGAGCAGGAGAAAACAAAGTAGTGATTAAATAGCTACTTCTACTCACCAAGCCCAGGGATCTCCACGCCAAGCAGGTCGTTTTCCCGGTCCAGGATGTCGGACCACCGGTGCGTCGCCTGGTTGTAGGTGCGCCGGACCCCAGACTCCCGATACATGGCCCGGCACACCTTCCCTCATAGCTTGCGACGCTCCCGGAGCCCGTACCCGGCTCCGAGCCTGCCGCCTGCCACGACGGTCTTGGGGAGGTGGTGCTGGACGAAAAAAAACAGTGCGGCCACCTCCACCGTGCTGAAAATCTCCCTGCCCACTACATCCTCCCCCCTTAATCGCCCGCAAGGGAGCCGGCTACAGGGTGCGGGACCCTTCCCCTTGCTTTTCCCGGCTCCCTTTGCCATGGTCCTCGACAGGAAAGTTAAATAAAAGTAGAAAAGAATAGGGAAAAAGTAAATAAAAGAAAAGAGTTAAAAAAAGGTGTTTAAAGTAACCAAATGTAGAAAAAAACACAAAATATAGAAGTAGAAAAAGAGAGGGATAGATAATCATTAAAAAAAAAGGTTAAAAAAACAAAGAATAGCAAAGATTAGGGGAGGATTGAAAAAGCATGCCTTGAACCATAGCAATGAATGAAAAACAAGATGGCCACGCCCATTGAGGACCACGTGGGTAAGTTCACGTGATATTTCCCCCACGAGCACGCAAAATCGCACGCAACCACGTAATCAAGCCCGCGCGCAACGCGAGCATGCAACTAGCGCCCTGAAATGGAAGTACGCACGTGAACAAGATGGCCACGCCCATATACGACCGCATGGGTAATTTCGGGTTCGGTGCGCTGCAAGAGGCCCGCGAACACGCAAAGTGCCCCACAAACACTAAAAAAAACACTAATTCGCGGATTATGTGGACAGCGAATTCGCTTTCGCACAAATTCACGTTACGCGAATTCGTGCATTTTGCCAATACTTACTGACAAGTCACAGTCTAAACCCCTATCCTAGTGTATTTGAAAAAGAGTTCACAATGTGAAACCTGACTCTCAGGGTATTGAAGAAGAGCAATGTGAAGTTGACTTAGGGAGGTTTTGTAGGAAATGAGCTACACTAAGAAATGTGCTACATATAAAATAAGACATAATAAATCAATGTTCAAACAATATTGTTTTGTTTAAAATAGGAAAAGTACTTGAATGCACACACAACTGAAATACTGAAGATGTCAAGTATTTACATGATTTCAGGTAGGATTATGAATGATGACTCTCTCCTTTAGGGGCCTTGGAGATGAACCCCTTCTTATTGCCTTAGAGGTCACAATGTAAATCCCCTTCCTATTGTATTTGTCAAGCAATTTGAAAGTAAGACCTCTTACTATTGTGTTTTTCCTGGGCATTGCAATGCAAAACTTATTTCTATTGAATTTGTGCAAGAGTTCACCATGTTAAACCACTTTCTGTTGCATTTGTCAGAGTTCACAATGATATACCCATTCCTACGGTGTTTGCCATAGAGTTCACAATGTGAACGCTTTTCCTATTGTATTTGTCAGAGAGTTGACATTATAAAACTCCCTCTATTGTATTTCTCAGAGTTGATAACTCCTTTCTTTTAGCATTTGTCAGAGTATGAATGATAAACTTCATTCCTATTCTATTTGTAACAGAGTTCATGATATAAAACTCAACTCCTTCCTATGGTGTTTGGCAAGGAGTTCACATTGTGAAATCCCCTCCAATTGAATCTATTGCATAGCTCGCAATACAAACCCCCTTACTATTGATCTTGGGAAGAGGCCTCCATGCATACAGTAGTTATTGAGACCTAACTGTGCCAAAGGGGGACTTTTACCTTTCATGTCGGGATCCTCTTTACTTTGGTCCCTGAAATTGAGGAACAAATATGCCTATAAGCATGTGAAGCTCAGGTAATGAGGCAAAGTTGCCTGAGGCTGACTCTGGAACTGAAACGGATTAGAAAATCAAAACGCAGCAACACAAATAAATAACAATAAATCAGTGTCCAACCAATGCTTTTATACAAAGAAAACATACTGTAATAAACACCCAACTACTATGCACAAAATTACAAACATTTACAAGATTTGACATGGCTTCTTTTAAGAGACCTAACATATTTACAGTGTGCAAACCAGGTACTGCAAGGAAATATCACTGGCGGCAAAAAAACACAGTGTATATAAAATATGTTCCATTCTTATAGCATGAAAGTATTCAAGGGTGTTTTACTTAGACTAGAGGCTAGAGTTGTTCTCTGATAGGTTACATGTATGTGCATTATGATCTGGGTGACAGTTTCCAAAAATGATATTTGATTTGAAAAAATTTGGGGCCCTATTATCAAGAAAGGGCGATACATTTTCGCCACTTTTATCGTCAGGAAACTGCCGCTAAAGCGGCAATAATGGGCTTGATAATATTCCCTTGTGGATTCCCATAGAAGCCCAGGTTAACAACAGAACCTGAGCTTCTATAGGAATTCACAAGGCCATATTATCAAGCCCATAATCGCCGCTTTAGTGTCAGTTTCCTTGCGATAAAAGCGGCAATACTGTATCGCCCTTTCTTGATAATATGGCCCCAAGTGACCACCGACATTGGGTTACTATTTAGGTGTTAATACATGAAATGAACATTTTGTACTTGACCTAACTACCTAGCCACATATGATCATTATTAATGTATCTGAGGGTCAGCTGGGTGTTATAAGTTGGTTCCAGTTACTACCTGGTATAGTAGTGTATGTCTGAATGATATAAACTTTATTAATGATACCTAGAATTCAGAGCAAGAACTAATGCCTGCCATCCAAATCAACTCAGGAGGGAACAGCTTAGAACTGCCATATCATCGTCCTGATGTTAAATCAATGAAGACCTTGGAAAACAGAATATGAGTGTCTTTCGGGCCAGTGTTTCAAAGTCAATAGGAATGGAAGCTGAGAAAAAAGTAATCATTTCGAAACCCATATACAGTGGTTACAACCATCATGAAATTGATTTTCCAGTGTATAGTGTAGTTAATTCTACTCCCATAATCCCATTTCAAATGTGGATGAACATTTATATTTTTATCTGCAGAGCATATTGTTAATGTCATTCTTTGTTTTCAGTATTCTTAGGCCCAAGATCCAGATAGAATTCTGATAACACTATATGAAGCTGCCTCCAAATTTAATATTTGATTACTTACAATCCAAGCATCTCATGTCATGATGTGACAATCGTACTCTCCCTGTTTATTAAAAGGGACTTATAGGCCCATAGTTACATTCTCTGACTAGTATCTCGGTCGACATGCTAATCAAGCATGCTGGTTCAGTAGTAGAAACACAAGCCTACCAATGCAATGTGGGTTTCAATCAAATTTCTAAAACTTGATCATGTTTTACCCCTTAAAAAGGTTACAGAAACATAGGTAACTGGGTAGACTCATACAGTATGGGTTGATTCTATCAATTCATCAAGTGTCTTAAAAATGTAGGCCATTCAAGATTATGGTCTCAATCCAAGATTTTGCAGGGTCCCAGAGGATGTCTTGAAATATTTAGAGTTGCAGATGGACAAGAGCATATGGGTTTTGAACAGGTCACACAATTATTTCACATCACCAATTCTTAATTCAAGCATTGTAGTAACTCCCTGACATTAACATTGTACCACTGTTTACCTGTTCAAATATTAAAGGTGCTGCATTTTCCCTCTTCTTTGCGTTCTTGGTCTTTGTCTAGGCATACATTTTTTAAAGGCACAATAATGTTGGATTTAACAACCAAGGTTACTCAGCTTTGTCTAATATGCAAAGTGTAACATGCTTTATATTTACCCTAAAAGAAATGAAACAATGATCTTCAAGGAAGTATTATGCTCTTAGAAGTAAATCTGTGGACAAACCCTAAACTGTAACAACCGCCAAGATAATGTGTCTTTGCAGACATATATATCTAATAGAGTGGCATAGGTAATGTCTGTTAGTCTGAACTTACTTCACTTCTTCAACAAAAGGCAACCTGCCAAGGGTGTTATAAAGGTTTATATTGCACAAATACCAGCTGTTTTACTATAAAGCATTGATTTACCGAAATGTTCAGGTTATAATTTATTTCAGAGAATTTGAAGGTACATTTTAGAAAGCTTTTCACTCATTTGTCAGTAGCATCTGTACTGAGGCCATTTGCTTTAAATTAAGGAAAGATTGCACAGGTTTTCATACCCACTGTCAAATTATAAGAAGTCTTTTTAGTTCATAAAAAGGCTTTGTGACTGTCTGAATCGCAGATGGGATGTGGAATGAAAACAATGTATCAGTAGTTCATGACCACAATTGCAGTGCAAACCATTGATAGGAACCAACACCTCAAAGGGGGGCTGATTTGCATATAGGAAGCTGTCCCTGTGTACATCTCCCCCTTTGGAAATCATGTCGCACCATAGGGTAGAAGGCAGTGGTTCATGGGAGACCACTGCCTGCTTCACCCAATGTCTTCCCAAATGATAAACATTTTGTTTTTAAATCACACTTGTCATTTTGATGGGCACAGATTGTTTACATAATATGTTTTATGTTTTTGAAAGTTGATGCAGGGACAGAGGTCTACTGTTTCTTGCATGCCTCCATCCCTTCATTGACAGGGACATTTTGACCTTAATAATTCATACACTAACGAGGCATCTCATTCTGTCACCCTCTGCGAATGTACCTTTTTTGATGTGACCTATTAGTACATACGTCGCATCGGAAATTGCATTTCCACTCCAAATGAATTAACGTGCAATTTGCACATCACCAGTTTGTGATGGGAATAGTACATCAGAGGAGAGACCGAAATGATATAGAGGAATCGTCAACTCCAATATTTAAGTATGCAAGTAATCATGAGAACTGGAGGTCTCACATTAAGTGACATTTGTGTCAATCTACACATGTGGCTGGTCACATTTTGGACCCGTTTTTTACTAACTTACCGGATGTCCAAGTTTCGGCTATTTCAGCTATTTCTCCAGTGGGTTGGACTGATCATTTTTTGGTGTCCATTTGGCTACCTCTCCCCGAAACCCCCATCATTCCATCTCCTAAGTGGATCCCTCGGCGGCACTGGAATAAGCTCAGGCTAGAGGACCTACACTACATCATGGCTGAAGAGCCACTTGGCCCTTTGTCCGACGCCACCTTGGGCTACGACCAATTCTGCAGCTGGATTACCAAGACGCTCGACAGATTGGTACCCATTATTGCAAGTAAATCCAGCTCCAGGCAGTCGAGTCCTTGGTATGACAGTTCCCTCCGCGCTCTGAAGGGTTCATGTAGACGGGCAGAAAGGGAGTGGCGGAAGGCATATGATGCCGTAAAAAAAACGCGTATTTGGCATCTGTCAAGCTCTACCATCGAGCTATTTGTAGAGCCCGCGTGGTGTTTTATGCGACGGAATTCCGTAACAGCCACAACCCCTCGAAGACCATCTTCTAAGCCCTAAAAAATCTGATGGCTAAGAGAGCGGTTTCGCCTGTGGACGGTTCTACCTCACATTGTGAGACCTTGGCAGCTTTCTTTTTGTAGAAAGTTAAGACCATTTATCAGTCGTTTCCCAGTACGACGCTGCCACTCACTCCTCTGAATGGCCCTCGCAGCTGCCCGGCATTACATTCTCTCCCTACTCTCTCCTGGGATGGGTTTGTCAAGTTGGCACAACGAGTCAAGTCCGGATCTCCGGCGGATCCGCTCAGACCTGCCCTCTTTAGAGATCCGTCTTTTCAGGGGCGCACTGTAGTGTGTTCACTAATCAATCTTTCCTTGACTTCAGGCACTGTTCCTGCCAAGTGGAAGCAGGCGGTGGTTTCCCCGATCCTGAAAAAACCATCATTGGATCCTTTAAAACCGGAAAACTACCGCCCGATTTCATTGCTTCCCTGGCCGGCCAAAGTCATGGAGGCTCATGTCAACCTGGCTCTATCCGAGAATTTGGCCCGGGCCAATGTCCTCGATCCTACGCAGAATGGGTTCCGTGCTGGGCACAGCACGGAGAGCGCCCTTCTGGCAATGGTAGAACATCTGCGGAATGTGTTGGGTGCAGGTCAAACGGCAGCGCTTATTTTATTAGACCTTGGCGCTGCCTTTGACACGGTGTCCCACCGCATTCTTCTGCACCGCCTGGAGGACATTGGCATCTGTGGCTCTGCTCTGCAGTGGTTCCGTTCCTTCCTCAGCGATCGCTCCTTCTGCGTTGCCACCCCTCCTTTTCAGTCCAAATTCCACCAGCTGGACCTGTGGGTCCCTCAGGGCTCCTCGCTGAGTCCCACGCTTTTCAATCTGTATGTGCGGCCGCTGGCTGATGTGGCCAGGCAGTGGGGCCTAACCATGGTCTCATATGCCGACGACACGCAGCTAGCGGTCACGATCAGCGGGGATGCCCAACGGGATGCCCCCAGGTTCCGAGACGGGCTGAGAGAGGTGGCCAGCTGGATGAATAACAACTGTCTCCAGCTGAACGCGAAAAAAACTGAGGTGATAATCGTGGGAAGGGGAACGGATTGCTGGGGGGACACTTGGTGGCCTCTGGAGCTCGGGCCGGCCCCTACACCAGTGATGGAACTTAGAAACCTGGGAGTATGGCTTGACCACACCCTTTGCTTTACTACCCACACTAAGAGAGTGGCGGCATGCTGTTTTGGTGTTCTGCGTGGGCTGAGGCCGGTGCTCAAATTTTTTGATGCTCCGACGAGACAGTTGGTCATCCAAGCGACGATCATCTCCCGGCTGGACTATGCCAGCTCGCTCCTGCTGAGAGTTAACCAATCTGAGATCGTTCGCCTGCAGCGCGTTCAGAACGCGGCTGCGAGAGCAGTGGTGGGTCTGCCGAGGTCCTGTCCCACGTCCAATACTCTGCGGTCCCTACACTGGCTACCAATGAAAAGCTGAATCCCCTTTAAGGCCCTTAGCCTTGCCTTTAAAATTTTAAAAGGATCGGCACCTGAGATCCTCAATAATCTCTTATCCGCCTATGTCCCGACTCGCTCTCTCAGATCTCTTGGGCAATCCCTTGCGGTTATCCCGCGTTTCAGGCTTAGCCGGATGGGCGGTCGTTCTTTTCGTGTGAGAGCTGCGGCTCTCTGGAACTCTCTCCCTTTGGAAATCCGCCTGTTAGAGGATCTATTAGCATTCCGTAGGGCCATGAAAACTTACCTGTTTTAATTTTTTATGTTGACTCCTACACTTTTTTGTCTTCTTTTGCGTTGTGTTATGTCCACCTTTTCCATGCGCCAGGACGCTCCTTAGCTGGAGCATCTGTGCGCAAAATAAATGTTGATAACATAACATAACATAACATAACAAGTGCAGAAAAACTATTATATACTTAGCAGAGATACAGGAGACTAGCTTTATGGAATAATACAATATTTTGAAAATAAAACCCTCACTCATCAACATGGTTGATGACATGCTTCATCATGGGGTTTTACCAAGGAGACAAAATGTCTCCCTGGACTGCTGCTACAACTGTGTTACAGCGGAGCAGATTCCAATTATATACAAGGCGGGAAAAGTGTCAGGAATGAAATTAAAAAATGGCAAGCTGTCCTCCACAATCAATTTAATAAGGAGTCAGATTGTCATTATTAAAAACGGTGATTCAGACATTAAGTGGCCATCAATTTGAGTCATCTATGTCCTTAGTGCTTCTCTTAAAAAAGGTCGACATGTTTCTGCTTACAGAGTGCTCTATTCCGCAAAGCTTTCATCAGGACCAAAGAAAATTAGAAAAAGAAAGAAAAACTTCCAGGCGGTCTACGCACCCTAAGGCGTATCCTAACCTTGGGAAGTTACATACACACATAGGTAAACTCATTGTTTTACCCAGTTGTTGGTCATGTAAGGGATTTCCAGCACCTACCAATCTGTAAAGAAAAGTCAGAGTTCAAACATATATCCTCACTTAAACAAAATACACAATTAAGTCAGTGTCAGTGATCAATTTGACTATTAACACCTATATAGCACAAGCTGCCTGTGTCAAATTGTAATATCATCTACATACATTTTATAATTTGGGTGCCTTGAAGTATAAGATGTGATATACTAATCACATCAATACTGTGCACAATATCATACCGCTCACACAAATAGTACATCCGGAGTGTCCTTTATCCCTATCTCTCTTGTTGTTTTTGAAATAGTACATCAGACCCAGATCCTGTATTTATTGTGCTCCTTTTGTCTTGCTGAATGTGTGAGTTGCTGTTCTTTTATTATCACTATCACTTGGTAGCCTTCTGTGTTTACAATCTGGAAATAAAAGTGAACACATCTAAATCACAACTCTAAACATGGCTCAAAGAAATAACACAAATAAAGAGTTCTTAGGGCTGTAATCTACTGTAAGAAATTAAAAAGTTTGCAGTTCAGTCAAATGAGAAAAGAATAGTTTTTATTTTAATGGCAAGTGAAGATGATCCCTGAAATACATTCTTTGCATTTACATTTTTCAAACAGGCAGACTGTCGGTACAAGGTAAGGCTGGAAATTGGATTGCGGTAGATTACATTTCTAGGCAGTGTAACATTTGCATAGATTTGGTCATATATTTAATACGTTTCGTTTGTTCTGGAGTTTCTTTGGATGATGGATTTTTTTGCTCATTATTATGTCACTGAAACCTGCAATTGTTATGTGTAATTCACTAATAAGTATCAATGCACCTGTTTTTTATTTTGTGATTGCATGCCAATTTAGAAGTTAGAAAGTGACTGTAATTAAAAAAAGATGCCACTACTTGCCAGTAATACATTAATAAAAGTGAGTATTGACTAAATCCTCCTGCCACCATGTTTGAGGATTCTTCTCACCTTCCATGACCAGACCAACAGAAGGATGAATCTCTTCACATCTACTGGTGACATCTGCACTTCCATCTCACAAGTAATACTGGTACTGGCAACAACAAGACATTCTATCTAATCTGATATCAGTGGATGGTCATGCCAAGAAGATAGTGTCTGCCCATACTGCCTTCTGTTGCCTAATCTACTGCTGATGTTGTCTAGGACATGGTAGTCCATGGGGCCCTACAGTCCCTTTATAATCCCCAGAGCCTCAATTACTCCACCGAGCTCAGAAGTTACAATGAAGACCATGGAAAGGCCTCCTTTAAGAAGGAGGATTTGAGAGCCTGAAGATATAAAATTTGCATCCAGACCTGCTGCTTACCTTTCATTGTAAGACATACTATCCTGCATTTATTTCTTCTGGAGAAACTGCCGGTCCCTGAATCCAAAGAAAGAATAACAGAGAACTATTCACACCGTAGTTTAGACAATTGAAGATTTCTCTAGTGGGAAAGGGTTGGGGGCACGACAATTATTATGATAAATAACATATCCCTATCTGTATTTTTAAAAGGATATTGCACATCACTTCAGAGATCTGTGAACATAAATAGGCACTGGGCCGTGCGCTCTGTGCCAGAGCACTTTATTTATAATAATTGTGGTTCAATATGAAACCGCTGGTTAATACTATGAAAAAGTGTTGAAAAATCACCACATGACAATGTGGGATATAAGCATTTTGCACTATCCAATTCAATTTTAGAGTGTAAAAAAAAAATCAAATGCAAATTCCAAATAATTACAAACGTAAAAAATTCGACATTTGAGATTACAGACAGTGTTAGGTTTATTGATATCTCTTGATGGGTCGTCATTCAAAGTAGGTAAACATCCACAACCTTGCAGGTAGTCACACAAAACAATTATACCATATACACATTTACTCCTGCAAGAAGCAGTAGTAAGTTATCTTATAGTATGTGAAAGGGAAGGGGGTTTTGCCACACAACAATAGTCTTATGTGCTAATGCACACGTTTGTCCAAATTTTCTACTTGGTGAAAAATTTGCTTCAGTCATTCCTAATTCTTGGGATACACCAAGGTATTTGATTTCCTAGAGTACTGGGATTCTTTGGACATCCCTGAAAATTTGAATATGTTATTGCTGGCATTATTATTTGCCATGGAATGACAAAGATTACCATGTCGCAGGTTCTCAAAGTATCCTTACTATTTTTGCACAGATTTCTGACTGTTAAAGCATTTGTATAAATCTCTAATAGAACACCTGGATATCTACGTAAATTGTGGTTTTTCATTTATAATTCTTCTGCTATAAGAGGTCCACAGGTTCAGTACAACAGGCATGGGAATTAATACATATAACTTTTTTCTCCACCTGTGAAATATTTGTACGGATGAATTAATAGTTTCCTCTAGGTTCTCATAAACTATAAGTGTTCCATACCCCTTCATACCTTTGCTAGGTGCAAAGTAATTATTTATCAGATGTAAATTCTTGGCTTAAAATCTGGAATAATCTGCCTTTGTTATGTTGTCCTAAGTGTCCTCCTTCACCTGATTTACCCGAAGGTGTTGTAAAAATGTTCCACCCCCCTCCCTATGATGACTACCTGTTCTAATAGGTCTTGTGAAGATCATCACAGGCTAGAGCTACTACTTGGTCACCAGGTAAGATATACCATGGAGGTCCGTGGGGGATGATGTAGTGTGTCAGGGACCAAACAAGGCGGGTGCAGTGGCACAGCTAAACTTACTACCAGAATGGAGAGCTGCACCATAGGAATTGGAAGGCCAGGCCTACAAATGCTTGTGGGGCTGGGGCCAGGGGTGAGATACCAGAGATTTGAAATTTGTCAAGAAGGTGAGAGGGCTCATAACACAACACTGGGAACAAAGCCATACACTGGGAAAACCGGATCTGTGAGGAGCTGTCGAGCCAACAAACTAGAACACATATCTTCCCCTAAGGGGTCCCAGAAGGAGCAGCCAGATGGGCGCCAAAAACGCTGCCTATGAAAACCTTTGCATCTCTGCAAAGGACCACATAAGAGTAATTAAATGACCAAGCCCTGGAGGAAAGGTGTTGCAACCAAACTGCCAAGACTGGATACGGTTGGCAGCTGTATTAGTAAGTGGCGGCAGATGCATGATAAGGGAGGAAACAAATTGATTAGCAAATACACAGCCATTGCCTGCGAAAATTGAAAATCCCCATAGGCAATCGGGTGATTATGGAACTAGCCCTATTGAGAAGGACTATTTGCACATCCTATCCTGGAACATTGCAGGACTGGCCAGAAAGCTAGAACATGAGGACTGATTAAAATATAGACGCCAGCATGCAATATATTGTTTCCAGGAAACCTGGGCCTCATCTGGCAGTGTTGCAAAAAAAATTCTGGAGATCAGGGTGTCCGCAAAATGCTCTGGGAAGGGTCGCCCATCAGGGTATCTGTCCACATGGGTGTCCTGTAAGTTGAATGGTCAGATAGAGCTTCTTTTAGAGGCGTAACCTTCCCCATACGTATTGCAGGTGACAGTTTTTCTACTGATTCACTGAATGATGTGGACAATATTGTTTATGTTTTTATTCCACTTGCATGGTCCCCAGAAGTACAGGTTGTCTGAGGAAACGTTGGAGAGGAACTTAATGTCCAAAAAGTGCTTGGGTAAGTCATGAAGGGTAAGAATGTGAATCTGATTTGTGGGGACTTTAATACTCAACTCTCTGACACAATAAGTAATGAAGAAGCACTGGTGGAAGACCACTACTTCGATATCCCTGAGCCAGACATTAACTCCTTCAAGTGAAACATGATGCTTTTTTAACATTCTTATTAAACCACCACCTACGATTTATCAATGTTATACTCCCTCAGATAGCCCTGTTAAAGCAACATATAACAACAGCAAAAGGTCATCATTGATTGATTATATCATAATTATCGTTGAAAGCTGGACGAGTGTCCTTTTTATGGAGGTTGTTAAAAGACTGGAAAGCAATCCTGATCCTGTAGTATTATGTGTTAATTCTAGCTCTGTAAAGCATTTTTCAATCCTGATGCATTTGTTAACAGTCATTATTGCCTTGAGATCACTTCAGCTAATAATGGGAAGAGTATAAGATGGGATATGAGAAAATACCAGACTGAAATATTGCTTCTGGAGGGCATAATGGTAAATACAGCACCACTATATTGAGCATCCTGATTGAAAGTAGTGACACTGTATTGATAGCATTTTGTTCTATGATTAAAGACCTGGAACTGCTGTGGTTTGAGCTGGTAGAGGCCAAACCAGCCCGTCACATCATAGACAATCAAACTGGTAACAAGCATAGCTGGTATGATGCAGAATGTTTCTCTATGAAACAAACGGTCCCGCAAGGATTGGTTGTGCATTGCCTTGGTCCTCAGAATGAAGCATGTTTTTGTTCACGCAGTTGAGAATACAAACATCACCACACACTGATATTCCAAAATGCCTTGTGGGTTGAGCTAAGAGAGTGCTCCTCTATGAAAAACACTAAAAGGTTGTGGGACGTTGCTTCTCATGTAGAAATGGCGGGATGAAAGAAAATAGACTGTCGGTCAGTCAAAATTGCTTTTATTCGGTTATTATTTAAAACTATAAAAGTATTTTAAAAATACTCTTCAACATTACAAGCTTAAAAAGAATTATTACATAAAATCATCCATAAATATAACATCGCTCTAATTCGTAATATGAAAATATCACTACAAAATAAAGACAATATAAAAACATTACATGTGCAATGGGGTAAAAAATACATAACAGGAACCGGACACATAAACCTGTTTCAGTTGGTACTTCCATTTTTTCCTTGCTCAAACTGCTGTACCAAAAAGCTAGCAAAACTGAAAGTTTTCCAAGGATTGCTCAGCAATTGCAGGTATAAAAGAGCTGGTCTCGCCTGCAAAAAAACATTTATTTTTTAAAACCGGAAGGATATAAATCCTGCGAATAGGTAAATAAAAGTTGCATAATAAGACAAAATGCATACTATCTTGCCTAGAAAAATAATCGCATGAGCAAGGACCCAGGTCTTCTATCTTGGCCCACCCTAAAGGATCAGCCAGAAAAAAATAATAATAATTAAACCATAATTTCGTCAAAAGGAAACAATGTTGGGACTTGGTAACAGTATCCAAGTAAGGCTCCATAAAGTAAAACGTTTTTAGGAGCTGGTGGGCACCAATAGTGTATTTCAATAATTCCAAGGTCTCTCTTACTGATGATGCTATGAGCTGAAATGAGGTCTTGGCCCACACAAGATCTATTTTACATATATTTTCTGGGCTGTCAAACAAGTTTGGTCGACCTAACCACTCCGCCGTGCTTTTTAAATGTCTCAACCATGGTATACTACTTGCCCTATCTAGAGCCATGTAATCTCGTATGATCTCTTTATTTAACACCAAATCAGGATTAGACCAGATCGAGATCCATTTGAGAATGGGAGACATTCTAATCAGATCAGAAACATAGCTGAGACCCACCTCTTGATGAATTATATACGAGGATGTGGATTGGGGGACGGAGAGCAGCCTTCTTATAAATTATTTTCAACAATTTGGAGCTCTGTGCAGTTATTATAGCCTCAAATTTCAGAGCCATACTTCACTATAGCAATGGTCTTGGACTTATACATATTCAATAAGGCACGTATGGGCTTGGCACCCAGCCTCCAGGTAAAGTCAAGAACCGCCCCTGTTGATCTAGCCATAGCAATTCTCTTCGCCCTCCTTTGCGCAACCCATGAACACCTATCATCAAATAGGACGCCTAGGTACGAAAATGTGGGGACTCTAGTTAGTCCAGTCCAGCCACAGCAAAACGTTTTGGCTACCTTTGACTTTTCTCCCAGGTTCAGGATATGTGACTTTGACAGGTTAACATTTAAGTCTAATGAGACCATGACATTTGTGAAGGCGGTCAACAAGTGCTGACATATTGGCCCAGATGTGTGGGTCAAGCACTTTAGCTCCCTGTATAAGGCTGAAAAGGCGGACACCCACATCACTTCTGCTTCTAACACACCTAGTGAGAGCATAAATAAAGGGAATTTCACATTGAATATTTTAGTGCCTCAAGTGGAGCGAGCTACAAAAAGTGTGGAAATACACAAGACGTCAGGCCCAGATCTAGTGACTGCCAAGATCTATCAAGAGAACCCCAAAATATGGGATAGATTGTTTGCCAAAGTATTCAGTTGGGCAATTGCAATCAATCAAATTACATCATCATGGCATTCAGCCTTCATAGTGCCAATACTTAAGGAAGGTGACCGTAGTAGCCCCTCTAATTACCACCGAAATTCTCTTTTGGATGGGGCAAGGAAAATATTTGGGAAAGTCCTTCGAAAAAGATTGCAAGTCTGGGTGGATAACTAGAACATATTAACGGAGGCCCAGTCTGACTTTAGTGTGCGGGTTTGGACTAACGATCAAGCAATACGCCTGTACATGATTGTGTGCAAGTATCCAATTAAAAGGAAATATCTACTTTATCTAACCTCCATTGATCTAAAGGTAGCCTTCAATCTCGTAGACCTGGAAAAACTATGGAGTTCTTTAGCCGCATAAGGGGCTGACATCACATTAGGACATGCAATACACAAGGACAACACAGCTAGGACCAGGTATGGGCTGCGGGGCACACACCAATAGCAGAAGAAGCAGCTCTAAAACCAGTTTCATACTGGATTATAGCTGTTCTGAACCCCAAGGTAGAAGCCTAGATAAATATATGGAGGAAGTCAACCACACTGGTGCTCACGGCAGAAACTCCTGGCTGTCCCATGTAATACGCATACTAGTTGAATTGCAGATGGGTTTTGCTGGACTGGCCTGAGTGGCGTAAGGCAGGACACAG
This sequence comes from Lissotriton vulgaris, assembly GCF_964263255.1. Lineage (NCBI taxonomy): Eukaryota > Metazoa > Chordata > Amphibia > Caudata > Salamandridae > Lissotriton > Lissotriton vulgaris. Next base: position 774,271,656 of record NC_141689.1, on the reverse strand, counting down.
TAAAACTTGCCAAGGAATGATGCATTGAGATCAGAGTGGAGAGAAAATGTTCCTTGATTAGACCTGGAAGTTTATTTAGGCATTATTTTAGCAACACCTATGGTAAGTCAACGTCATGTTATATATGGATCTGATCCACCCTCAACAAAAACATACACTTTATATCAAATTTAGATTGGATACCTTGAGGACAAGTGAATACCTAGTTAAATGCGCAAGGCTCCCTATAATTGACGAATACTGTCATTTTCAGGGAAGGATAATCTATTGCACTTTTTGCTGTTTTGCACTAAACGCAAGTAGAAATTGGCTTGTGCCCCTTTCTAGGAAATATGAGATTAAATGCATTGGGACTGTATCACCGTTTTGTTTCAGAACGGGTGATGAATTCAATCACCTCATACCTATGGGCAGTTTGGCCATGTATGAGAGAGCTGGTAGCCGCCCCATGAATCTGGTTAAGCTACAACAGGAATGCATTTAATTATGGACACTATGGTGCCTAAGCTTTCTATATAAAACTTATGCATCTACACCTTGCAGATTTCGATTGTCCGCTGGTGCATTAATGGACGCTATTAACTGTATCCTAAATGCCTATTTTTTGTAACTTGGGAATGCCAACACCATTTCTTTATTGCATATGTGCTTACACTTTACTGGGTCATCAACTTGTACCTGCGGGTACTACGGGTGCTACTGCGATTAACAAGAGACTGTTTAATATGATTTCAAGTAGGTATTGATTTTACTATTTATTATTTTATGACAAAAAACCGAAACAATAAATAATCAATTTAGAGCCAGCATGGGAAAAGCTGCTAAACAGCTATAATTCACTTATTGAAAAAGCAGCATGGTCTCATCAGGAGACGTGTTCTCCACAATCACTAATACCCTCCGAAGACTACACTTTTTGTTTTTCTTTTTTAAAACTTCCCATGCCTCACAATTTACATGAATTATTTTTTAAAAAGGCAGGTAGTTTGTAATTCATGCCACTTTTCAACCACCGACATCCAAAAGGAACAGTCAGGAACTTCACACTTTGTGTATGTTTCAAATATTTAGCATGGTGAGGGACCTGTCCCTTCCTGTGAACTGTCATGCTCCGAGCTTTTGCACTACACTAACAACTATTAACCTTACTAGCATATTAGCCTGAGAAGAAGTAAGTGCATTTGGGTCTGAAGAATCAGCAAATTCTCGGTCTGTGGCACACAAAATGTATGTCAACCGGCAACTGTGGGGCATATTATCAAGGGATTTATCTCCGCTTTTTTGGCTTTAAAAGCCAAGAAAGCGGAGATAAAATTATCTCCCTATCAGCAACAGGGTGTTAAAAGCAAAATCGCATGTTAGCACCCTTTTTCTCTACGCTTCCTCTTGCATCTTTAATGAGATGCAAAGGCGGCGTTCCAGAGATAAATAATAGGAGAAATGTTGTTAAGCGACATTTCTCCTATTATCAAGGATTTCGCTAACCCTGTTAGTGATAAAAAAAAGCAGCGCTAACCGCGGTTAGCACTGCTTTTTTTACACCTGGTATTTTCCTGACTTAGCCAAGATATCCTATGGAAGGTGGATATCATGGCTAAGTTTGTGAGCCCCTATCATCAAGCTAACGCCAAACTTTGAGAGATTATCATTGGTTTTTCAGCAATAATCTCTCAATTGGCAGTTAGCGTGAGGATTTTTATCACTTCTGAGATAAACCTTGCTAATAGAAAGTTATCTCTGCAATAATTTCCGGCGATGCTTAGCATTAAAAAATTCGTTGCTAAGCATCGTTAGCGATAAATATCGCTTAACGTTGGTAATATGCCTCTGTGTTTTTCTGGTGCGTCCAATAACCTCTAGAATGGAACTGATTTTGCTTGAATCAGATGCAACACTTTTAGGGGCTTATTTACAAGCCCATTGCGCCGCCACTGCGTCATTTTATTTGATGCACCAGCAGCACAACGGGCTTGTCCATATTTACAAGGCGGCGTAATGTCACCGTGAGTTTCTTTTCTTGAGCTTGTAAATATGGGACCCTTTCATGCATTACTCTGCGTGAAAGGGGCGTTCCATGTGTGTTGCTGTCGGTATTCTCTCGGAACAACTATTGAACCTGACATATTCCCAGATTTACAACATTTTATAAAGATGGGAATGTGTCTCAATCCTACGACACCCCAGGAAAGGCGTAGGAGTGACACAACTATGAGAAATACTTTTATTTCTCCTTGTTTTTCCTCTTTCTATGAGTGCTGAATTCTGAAGCTCGCATAGAAAGAGGAAAATGACATCAATTGTTTTTGTGCAGGAATGTGTCCCTTCCCTCACAAAAACAATCATCTGCACAATGCAGGCACCATTGCAACATGACACAAGGGCGTCTGCATTGGCCCACGGCTGCTGTTTGTGCTTCGGCGCAGAGGAGTAGGACAGGGATGTGCCATATCTTGTAGGTCCAGTGGATTCCTGCCCTTTTATTTAGACCCACAGCAGCGCAGTAGGAAGGCTTGCTGCACTGTCTTGCGCCAAAATATAGTAAATTAGGCCTTTAAAGTATAGATAATACAGCACCATCTGTCAGGCCTATATGTGTTCTTAGATGCAAACTGCTATGGTAAAGTTTAAAACACAAATCAAAATATGTCATTTAGAAATTGGATTTAATTTCAGATGCTTCAGACATTTTGCTTAAAAATCACAAAAGAATACTAAAAGGAATTATGAACACATAGGTTTAGAAAACATCTTCAGGTTCAGAGTGAGTTTGGACAGAATTGTGGCTGTTCCTTATTTTTCCATAGCATTTTACTGATAGAAGCACATTTATTCACACATTTATTTACATCATACGTTGGTAATTTTATGTGTGAGTAAAATACATATTTTTTGCGTGTTACAAGCGTAAATTCTCAATTGTAAGTCCTGTCACGTTCACACCTGAATTGCACATATGGCTGCAACTGCTTTCATGAATCGGGTCCCATAAGTCAAGTGCGCATTTCCAAGTTTAAGAACGCACAAACTTTCATCCACAAGCGGATCAACATTTGCAGGGTGCCTTTTTGAAGGTCTTATTTTGAAACAGTAAGACTCAGGCAGCAGTGAAAGAGTTAACCGTTGCCACCGGGTGCCCTTGTCTCTGATCACAAATTGCTTTGTGCAGAAGGCAGCAGATTGAGAATTGTGTTCTCGCGCCTACTGACAACCAGTGCAGAGATGAAAGCATAGCAGTATTTCTGTCACATTTTCCCAGGTGAATTGCATCGCTGCAGCAATTTACAATGTGTAAAAATGAAGGAGAAAATGAGCCCGAGTTACTGTGGACTATCTGACATCCATCCAGTGTGAGAATTCGGTAAAAGAGCACTGACTAATGTAGCTGTTACCAGTTCAGTGGATGCTGGTCAGAACAGCGCAAATTCAATATTTCCCCTTTTCACTGAAATGGCTCTATTACCGGCATCTTTTCTCAGCTACTTGTATAGTTTCATAGCTCATAACATGAGTAATTTAAAGTGGTATTTTTTTACTGCGTCTCCTCCCCGAGACAAAAACAAAATGAAGTATTAACTGTATATTGTTTCTTCAACATTTAAGCATAACTTTCTCGAGATTCCTCCCTCTGGGTGCAATCAACCCAACTCGGGAGAGACATATGTTCTTTTTCCGCCAAAGTAGTGTCGAACACAATCTAAAAAAGACTGATTACCTTCAAATTCAATTAACTTAATATGTTATAATGATTATTTTCTAGTATAGACGAAGGGCCTTATTCTTACTGCTGGCTTAGGTGTGATTTATATCATAATGTTAAGGCCTATATTCAGTGAATAGCTGAGACTTACCCGTGACTTCAATGTAGCTTACTCTTAAATTTCCAGGTACAAGACACGTTTACTCACAGTAAAGGGTTGTGCGATTTAGGGGCCTCATTTATGAAAAGTGACGCATCGCTGCGTGAAAACAGCGATGCGTCACTTTTCACTGCGCACTCCTTGCGACATTCCTGATGCGTCATATTTAATGTATGACGCATCATGTCGCAAGGAGTTACAGATACGTCAGTATTTCTGACGTATCTGTAAGCGCAAAAGTGACGCATTGCTGGAGTGTGTCACAAAAGTGACGCAACTCCAGCAATGCGTCCTTTCACATGGGGAAAGCCCCATGTGAAAGGCCTTGCGTCAGTCTTACGCCTGCTGTGAGGCAGGCGCAAGATTTTGACGCAACAGCGTCCTAAAAGTGACGCAGTGAAATCTCATAGATTTCACTGTGTCACTATTACGAGGCTTTTTGCGGGGGAACGCCCCCTCTGCATACATTATACCTGACGCAGGTATAATGTGGCGCAGGGGTTTAAAAAGTGACGCATCTACCTAGATGCGTCACTTTTTAAATATGGCGCAACAAGGCGCATTTTGTACGCCGCTGGTGCGTCACAAAAAGTGACGCACCGGCGGCGCAAAACTGACACATGGCCTCATAAATAAGGGCCCAGGGGCCTCATTTATGAAAAGTGACGCATCGCTGCATGAAAACAGCGATGCGTCACTTTTCACTGCGCACTCCTTGCGACACCAATGATGCATCATATTTAATGTATGATGCATCATGTCGCAAGGACTTACAGATACGTTAGTATTTCTGACGCATCTGTAAGTGCAAAAGTGACGCATTGCTGGAGTGTGTCACAAAAGTGACGCAACTCCAGCAATGCGTCCTTTCACATGGGGAAAGCCCCATGTGAAAGGGCTTGCGTCAGTCTTGCGCCTGCTGTGAGGCAGGCGCAAGATTTTGACGCAACCGCATCCTAAAAGTGACGCAGTGAAATCTCATAGATTTCACTGCGTCACTATTACGAGGCTTTTTGCGGGGGAATGCCCCCTTTGCATACATTATACCTGACGCAGGCATAATGTGGCGCAGGGGTTTAAAAAGTGACGCATCTACCTAGATGCGTCACTTTTTAAATATGGCGCAACAAGGCGCATGTTTTACGCTGCCGATGCGTCACAAAAAGTGACGCATCCGCAGCGCAAAACTGACGCAAGGCCTCATAAATGAGGCCCCAGGTGTGTAAGGATTTCTTACTTCTGACAACTCAAGTAATTCTCGCCTAAGGCGGGAAAAGCCTTGTGAACTGTCATGATGTGGAGAGCGTCCAGCTATTCTTCCATGACTGTGATGTATCTGTAAAAGAAATTAGCATCGCAAATAATACTGTTCCAGATGATTCTGGTTTTGCATAGAGATAGCAGTTTACGCTATGGAACATAAACATTGTCAGGGACTTAGTTGTAATAGAAATCGTAAATGTATTAAAGACACAGAAGTATAGGAAAATTCAACCAGAAGTAGAACCACATAGAAATGGCTGACAATCTTGAAGAAACGTAGCTCAAATGCTTATTGATCACGCAGTCGCTCTCTGGATACTCTGACAGTGTCACTGACCTCAAGCAAAATCACATATTCACAAGAATACGGGGGATGAAAGGACATCTCAATTAGGAGGGAGAAAATGATCTGAAGGGACGCGCTTATCTGGGGTGCTTACCTGGGGCTTTTACCCTGCCCTATCAGCTGTGAGGGAAACAGCCAAATCTTGTGCTGGCTCCATTGAACAGGAAGCGACCGGACAGTGAGGTAGCCTAACGAGGCTCCCTGATGCCGTGAGGGGAATGGCTCCTGGAACTACAACCCCCAGAAGTCCCTGCGAGGGGCAGGGCATTGACGCCACCACTGCGACGACCGGCACTTCATAAGCGCGCCCGCCCCACGCAATGCAGGACGCACGCGGACGGCGCCCGGGAGAAGCCCTGTGCAAGGGCAGGACCGTCTGTGACAGTCCGGGGCCGGAGGGGGTCGGGTCGGGCCACCCCCCCAACATCTATCCTACACCAAGGTACTGTTACGATCTATTCTCCTTACTGATCTATCATGGGGAAAAAGAGAAATGATGGCCGCAAACCTAACGGTGGGGGAGGAGTGACTTTAGACTCATACTTGGTAAAAGTAACAAGCATGTTAAATGAAGAAATTGAAAGAACAGAAAGAAGGCTTTCGTTGGATCCAGCCCGCACTATTACCGCCATGCTACATGACACTCCTATAACGCAGACTGAATCCCCAGGTGTACCTTGGGACCTATTAGACTTGGTCGATTCACTCTCTATGTCAAAAAGTAGTCATACCCAGTCCCTAAATACCTCTCCTGAATATATTACTGAAGATGTGCCATCTTGTATCTCTCCGCCACCTACACCTGTTGGGAGGCGATGTACTAGGGCTGGTGGGTTGGTTCCTCCCGGAAAAGGAAAACAGAAGGGGGCTAGGCATCCAAAAGTAAGATCAAAAACATCTAAACTACTATCCCGACTCCCCGACCTTCATTAGAGGAATTGTCTAACTCCATCTGGGCAACACTCAAAGGAAAATTAGATTTTACCTTAACCCCTATCATGTCCAGGTTGTCGATCATCGAAGATAGGATGACTGCTCTAGAGCAAAACGGGGGGTTGATAACGTCGCCCAATACTCCCATAGTAGGATTAGCACCACTGCAGATGAGGGTTCGACGAGCCACCATTAGGGGGCAGGTACATACATCCCTTGTAACTCAAGGTAATCAGGACATAGAGGGGGTAGCATCCAAAGATCAAGACCTTGTGACTATTGTCGCACAACAAACCAGTGGCCTGTCAACCCAGGAGAAAGCGATCACGTATGCTACTACTGTAGCCACTGATGTAGGCGTCCCCTCAGATATACATACTGATTACCCCTATGTGAGAGAGTCATTTCATTCATCCCTGAGGCCCTACCTTTGGTACTCGTCTTGGCTAATACCCCCCCCCTCCCGGGACCCAGGCAAATGGAATCAGCAGCCTCTCCAGTTGATAAAGCCTCCCACTGGCTGACTAATAATATGAGGATTTCCCCTAGGGGCAAACAACAACTTGCAGGGGAAATCTTAATGGCTATAAGGGTGCCATGGCTTGGCGATCGCAGGAAAAAATTCAGGGGTGATTGCATAGCTATGAATTTCTCGAGTCCGCAGGTGTTGATTGATGTGTTGGCCAATCTACTTCCTCCACAATTAAGGGACTCATCATTTATTCCACTAACCCTAGAGTTTTTTTTATGATAGGAGTTGGTGTGTAATGAATTTAAGTCATACTAGGTTAAGACGTTTCCATCCATCTCGGCCATATGAAAGAGCTACTCCATTTATGATGGGTGGAATCTGTTTGAAAAATCAGTTTGGGGTTTAGTCTGACATGGAGGAATGCGATTGACTGTATGGGGATTATAATTATACTAAGAACAAAATATGAGTGGGGTCCAAGGGGAAGTGATATTTATAGACCTACATGTATCTTGTCCCCCAACTAGCCAATATAATAACACAAGAAAGATACCAAGGGTCTTTAAAGAATCTTATAATTAGCACTCAAATGTAGTGTCTAAAGAAAGAACAGAGATATAACCGTAGGAGAGAACAAGGAAAGAAAAAGACAAATACCCATCAGCCCACCCATTGGCGGTACTTCGTAATCTGGGTTTTTTGAAAGAGGAGACTGGTATCCGCTGAGCACCTCAATTATAATTATAATTATATCCAGGGAGAAAAATCATTACATAGTAGAATGTACGACCCCAGGGGTCAGGGTAGGGCAGTTACTAGTAAAAACCTGCAATTATTGCCATACCCACTGGAACCATCACAAGTGAATATTGAGTCTATTCAAGCTAGTGACCCCCTGCCCATGATAGGACTGGACTCTACCAGAAAGTGTGATCTTTGTTCTATAGGTAATGATTTATCATGGATCATTCACCAAATGCTCTTAGAGCAATCAACAGAGAAAGAGGGTGACACCCCAGTTCAGGAGTATCCTTTTAATCTAACTACTATGTTATGTTATGTTATGTTATGTTATTTATATTTTTATAGCGCACAGCTGCCCCAGCAAAGGGGCGTCCTGGCGCTTTGACAGACACTATAACATAACACACAACAAAAGAAAAAGGCAACTATTCAGACACGGAAAACAAGAACGTTTTAATCGCCTGCCTGAAGGCGAGCAAGTCATCAAGGGCTCGGATGTGCACCGGGAGCGAGTTCCATAAACCTGCGGCAAGCACCCTAAAGGAGCGGCCACCCATTCTGCTCAGTTTAAAACGTGGACAGACAGCCAGGTGGAGTGCCTCCGATCTCAAGGATCTCAAAGGAATATAGGGAGTGAGTAGGTTGGCAAGTGCCGGCGGCGAAGATTTCAAAATTTTAAAGGCCAGACACAGCGCTTTGAACTTAATTCGCTGTCTGACCGGTAGCCAATGTAAGGCCCTGATAGTACCAGACACTGAGCAATGTCTGGGAAGGCCCACAATGGCCCGTGCCGTGGCATTTTGCACCCTTTGAAGCCTAGAGGCCTCTGCTTGAACTACTATGCCTCAAAACAATGAAAGCTTGTCCCTGCTCACATGGAATATAGCGGGAATTGGTAATAAGATAACATCTCCCGAATGGGGCAGGTTAATTGACCAGTATGATATCAACCTCTTTCAGGTGACTTGGTCAACTGCTCCAGTGTTTCGTTCGGGGTTTCTTAATTTTTATGTTCCCGCTATTAAAAAATCAAAAGGTCGGCCAGTTGGAGGGCTTATAATTTGGGTCCGTCAGAACCTAAGATGTAAGGCGCATCAAAATATATCCCCACTGCATGATATTATGATGCTTATAAAAGTAAAATACAAAAATGTGGGTTTGCCTTGATTATTCCGCACATCTACTTACTTGCATGAGGATAGATAGTTCCTTTATTTAACATATGGTCAGTACGGGGTGCTTGCTACGGTATCTAAACACCTACCCACTAAGGTGTTGCTTCGCCCAAAGATTCAAAGAATCCTGGTCCCTTAATATCCACTATGCACCAGAGCACACCCAATCACTATGTCTGTAATCCAACTAGTATATCACATATAAAACAAAAGCAGCCGTTGTTTCAACAATTATCTGATTGGACAATAAAAATATACAGATCTGATTGAAGAGTGTGACCAGATCCTTTCCTTTGATTGACAACTTGGGAATTTGAACCACATTGTTGAAAGGACTCATGAATACACAGACCGATTTACATGTGATATACTAGTTGGATTACAGATATAGTGATTGGGTGTGCTCTGGTGCATAGTGAATATATTATGACACTTATACTGGAATGGCCAAATGGCAATAAGGTGGCCCTTTTTAATGTATATGTTAGGGGGCTTGCAGGGGGACATAAATCTGAAGTAATAGATGCTCTTGACTCCCAGCTTGAGGCCCTCCCAGAGCAGCTAACGTCCATAGTGGGTGGTGATTTTAATACAACCTTCGAACTACTCGGCCAAGAGGATCAGATACTTACCGCAGATGAGGATAACAGATGGGGAATTCCACAACTCAAAGTACCCACTGTGAAGAGATGGACAGCTGCAGCAATACAATTAAAGGCTATGTGCTTAGAAAGAGGGCTTAGAGATGGAAGAACCCCCTCTGATCGTCTGGGAGCACCCACCTTTGATAACGGAAGTCATAGTAGTCAAATAGACTGCCTGCTGGTCGACATAAGAGCATGGCACTACTTGGTAGATATGGTTGTCAAACCTAGGCTGGAAAGTGACCACAATCCCCTTTGTTCAATATTTCAAGTACATCAGAGGGTTACAGATGACACCCCAAGGGGAGGGATGGACACATTAGATATAGTTTCCTCAAATAATATGCTCCATATCAAGTGGGGCAAATTCATTGAGAACACCGAGAAATTAGAGGCTCTTAAAACTGAGGTTGTCAGTGAATTAGCCCTTTCTATCTCACAAACCTGTAGCCTGGATTTTCCCAAAATAATGCTAGAGGCACACACAAACTTCTTCCCTAGACTTAAATCTTTTTTTAGCAAGGCCATAAATTCCGATAAGGGAGGTAAAAAGTTGCATATGGCCACATGGTACAACAATGTATGTAAATTAGCCCGTGAAAACCTGAGCGTGGAACTAAGGTCAAAGAATCCCTGTAAAGTAAGAGAGGCAAGGGATTTATATAGACACGCACAAAGAGCTGCCAAAAGACAGTGGGATGAGGATAGGTGGCGGGATTTGAAATCAGCTTGTACTGCAATAGACTATAAGCGATTTTGGAACATCATAAAATGGGACAGGGAAGGCTTAGCAAAACTACCGCAAAATAACGGTGCTAAATCTCAGTGGTTGGATTTTTTCACACCACAGTATGCTAGCAGCCTGACAGAGTCAGAGTCCCCGCTACCACCCACCACCTTTTACCAGGATGTGAACATAGCACTAGATTGTGTGGATAACAGTAGAGCACCTGGTATGGACGGCATCCCAGTCGATGTCTTTTTAAGTGACAGGCTGTCTTGGTGTGAGTACTTTTTAGTCTTAGCTAACGCAGTGGCCATGGGTGCCCGATCCCTTTCTCATGGAAAGGAGCTGAAATTATCCCGGTTCACAAGAAGGGTGGCAAATCCCTCCTAAGTAACTATAGACCTATCAGTCTTATAGACTCAGCTCAAAAACTCATTGGTCAATTAGTTCAAAACAAAATACAAACATAGGTAGAGTAATACAACATTTTATCCCCATTTCAAGCCTGTTTCCGCCCCAGCACTAGTTCCGTTGATCAAGTGTTTTATTTTATTGCACTTTTTTGGAGTAATGTTGTTTTAACTAAAGGCACACTTTATGCAGTCTTTGTAGACCTGAAATCAGCTTTTGATTTAGTCCCTCGCTCCAAATTGTGGAAGGTATTGGCGGACCTAGGGATGCCCACCGAGTTATTGCCCCTTGTCGTCCGCCTACATGAAAATAACTTCGCCAGAATTAGATGGGGGCACAGGGTGAGGTCACCGACGCATTCCCTGTCGAGCGAGGTGTTCGGCAGGGATGTATCTTGGCACCCATGCTGTTTTCACTATACATAAATGGTATAGTGGACCACCTACGCAGTTCCCCTACAGATGCCCCAGTCCTGGCGGGGATCTGGGTACCCGTCCTTATGTTCGCGGACGACACGCTGATCATTTCACGGACTCCGAGTGGGCTACAGAAGGCTGTCAATGCTTTGGCGATTTTTATCAAATATGTGGGCTTGAGATTAGCACCTCCGAAACCAAGTTCATGTCCCTGAATAAGCGGAAAAGATTTAAAGGCAAAATTATCCTAAATAGTATCCCCTTAGAGGAAGTAGAGGCCTTTACTTATTTAGGCATCTTACTTCAGAGCAACATGAGTTGGAAAGGTCACTCAGACATGGCTATTTTAAAATTTCATCAACTCGCTGGAGCACTATCCACCAAACATAAACTTCTCTTACCAAGCCTATTACACCTGCTTTGGAGATTTATCACACAAAAGTATTAAGTTCGACCTTGTATGGTTCAGAGCTCTGGGGATTTTTTAATTTGAGCCAACTGGCAACATCAGAGAGAAAATTTCTACGTAGTTTGGTTGGCGTTCCCCAAAGCACTCCCACTGTTCTATTGTTTCTTGATCTAGGTAGGAAAAATGTGGTGGATATAGCTAGATTGCGACCTTTATTGTACTTGAGACGTATTTGTACTACCCCAGAACTGGCTCATTATGCCACAGCAATGAGGGATGTGATCAAGGAAGATAGTTTTCATGCCATTCAGTGGCTTAAGGAGCTAAGGTCACTCTTAAAAGACCTGGAACTCAACCAGCTATGGGAAGAATCTGGCATGTCAATGTTCTCATCAAAAAAACAACTAAAAGACAAATATTGGAAAATGGTCTGGGTTGAAGTTCATAGAAGTAGAATTAGTTCCAACTTAACAGGCCGTTTCCTAGATTTTAAATCACGTCTCTTTTGTGAGGCATACTGGGACATCATAGAAAGCCCACAAGACCGTAAACTGTATTTTCAATTCAGGGTCGGGACACTTTCTGTAAAAGCTTTTACCTCTAAATGGGCATTATTAAGAGATGACAAATGTCACAATTGTTTAAAGGTGGTTGAGTCCATAGTACATGCACTTTTTGTATGTCTCCTCTATGTTGCCCCTCGTCGCAAATGGTTAAAACCAATTTGCTCAAATCTAGGCACCCGGAGACATATAGAAGCTTTAAGAATACTAGAGTCAGACTGCTCTCCCTATTTAGCGGTTGCAGTTGCGAAATTCTTAAAATGGGCCTGGATTATACGCACTCGCACTTTTCAGCCACATGATGTTAGCTAGCAAAATTACCTGTTGTTCTTAAAAAAATAATGGTTTTAATAATGTAGTAATTTTTAATTGGCAACAAGTGTTCCTTTTTAGAAAAATTGAATCACAAAACGACGGTATCAATTAATTTAATAACTTTTTAATATGTGTATGGTTACGTATTATTTATATAGTGTATTGTATAGTGATGTATTGTATGTTGCTTTTATGACAATCTGTTGAATAAAGCTTTTGAAATTGATCTGAAGGTGTATTCAATATAAAACTATAACTTTGCATTAATTCACTTATGAAAACGTTTTATCATACTCGATCTCCGGGTAACTTGAATTGTGTGTCTGTCACCTAGGCAATAGCTCTGTGCTATCAACCAATCTGTACTAAAATATGCTGATTGCAAACATTGAGTACAATTTTAGCACTCCCTCATCAAACTACCACCACTTTTCGGACAACAGAGTCACTTACTTTACTGAACAAGCTCCAAATGAAATACCTGCATTTGTAAAGTGCACATCTACCTCCGGAAAGGTGTCCCGGCGCTCAGGGCAGTTGGGAAGATTAAGCGAGCTATTGCCCAGAGTCACACGATGCTGGGCTAACCTGCCACAGGTGCCAGGAATCGAACCGCAAATCCCGTGGGCCAGAGTCAGGCGCCGTTGCCGCTGCGCCACAACAGATATGAAATGATCATGCATTTAATAGCTGGTGAAAAATCTGCCAGTTCTACCCAAACTGAAAGGATCTATTCTCTTTTAGTATTGCCGGATAATATGTCTGGGCCCCTGTAATATTCAGATCTTCAGACTCCGGACCCTTGTTGCTGTGTGAAGAGTTTCTTAAAAAAGCACCTATTTTCTCTGCAACATTGACTATGGGCCATATGTATCATCCTATCGTTTTGCGAATTCCAAATAGCGAATTTTAAGGAATCGCTATTTGGAAATCGCAAAACGGTATGTATGTAAATTATCGCTGTTTTTTAGCGCTTTCCAATAATTCCTTATTTGCGAATTCGCAAGTTGCTAATTCGCAAATAAGGAATACATCCCATTCACTTCTAAGGGCCTCTTAGCCCATAGAAATGAAAGGCAAAATTGCGATTAGCAATTTGCTAATCGCAAATTTTGCGAATTTTCCAGGGTGCAGGGGTGTCTCAAGAACACCCTGCTGCACCCCTGAAAATGACATGTGTGCGCATATGGCGCACATACATGCCCGAAGGGCATGTATGAGTGTCACATGGCACCTTTTGTTTTTTAAAAGAATTCGCAATTTACCACCAACTACAAGTTGGTGGTAATTTGTGAAATCTTATTCCAAAATCGCAATTTTTAAATATTTCATACATATCATTTAGGAAATCGCATTTTGCGATTTCCTAAATGCTTGTGCAATGTTAAGGAATCGCAACATTTGCGATTCCTTAACATTTGCGATGCGATAATTTCATACATCGCATTTCACGTTTTTCTTGTCGCAAACGCTGCGAATTTCCGATTCGCAGCGTTTGCGACAAGAAAAACGCTTCATACATATGGCCCTATGAGAGGCAGGTTTGGATATACTCGAAGGTAAATCGGGCCCTGAAGGTGTTAGCTGCTGCAACGGAAAAAAAAATCAAAACTTTCTCTAAGAAAAGCTTGCTGAGGGTTCAACAGGGAAGCCACCTAAAATAAGTACAAATGCAGGCATTTTGAATTCTTCAATACCAAGAATCTAAGATCCAGATTTAATATTGATGCAATGCAACACAGCAAAGGAAGTTGCTGCGCAGGGTTGTATCAAAGGGAGAGGGCAGAAATGCGCCATATTTTTGTAGATATGCCACATTTCTTCTCTCTTGTATCACTAGCGCACTTCTGGCTGCCTAGTGCCAAGGCAAAAAAACAACCACGAATGCCGATACTGATGGTTAGCTTCTGAAAAATAAAACCGGCGCACAAGTTACAAGTCAATATACACCTTTTCAATTCATAGTGTTTATTATCAGAACCATAACTTAGTTCACTTATTTATTTTATGCAATACAGTTTTTTATATACAAAACGCACCACAACAAATATTTCAAGAAAAGGAATTTTGTACACACAACACAATGACCAGCCCACCCTTTGGCTTGTCACACCATTATTTATTTATTTATTTATTTTTTACATTTATAAGGCGCACAGATACCCACAAAGGGTTTCCCGGCGCCGGGGCTTATGGAGACAGAGCTGTACACAGAAGGCAGAGGACAGAAGGCCCCCTACTTATCGAAAAGCCATGTCTTAATGCTTTTCTTAAACGCGGTAAAGTTATCTTCCTTCCGGATGCAGAGGGGGAGGGAGTTCCAAAGGGTCGGGCCCAGATAGGAGAAGGACCTTCCTCCAACTCTAGCCAGTTTAAATCTAGGCACTGTGAATTTTGCTGCATTGAGGGAACGGAGGTTGCGTTTAGGGAGGTACGTCCTAACCAACTCCTGTAGGTACTTGGGAGCAGTACCCGCTTTAATTCTAAACATATAACTCAGGGCTTTAAACCTAACCTGGTTTTCCACCCTGAGCCAATGCAGATCCCTAAGATGCTTAGAAATCCTCGCTGTTCTGGGGATTTTACACAACAACCTGGCCGCGGAGTTTTGGACCAGTTGAAGACGTCTCACAACAGCTTGGTTGGAACCCAGGTAAAGGATGTTACCGTAGTCAAGACGGGATGTAATTAGTGCATTGACCACAGTCTTCTGGGTCGCAGGAGGCAGCACCCTTAGGATCTTACGCAACCACTTGAGGATGACAAAACAAGTGCCCGTTACTCTACTAACCTGTTGCTTCATCGATAGGGAATCATCGATGTAGACCCCCAGGTTTCTAATCTGGGTAGCTTGGGTAGGAACAACACCCAGGGAAGACGGCCAGTGAGAGTCATTCCAGAGATCTCTGTTTTTACCAAGAAGGAGGATCTCTGTTTTCTCCCCATTGAGCTTCAGCTGGTTTTTAGACATCCAGCTGAAGACTTCATGGAGGCCTAGTTTAAGAGCAGATGGAGATAGAGGATCAGATTTAGATAACGAAAAAACAATCTGCGAATCATCAGCATAAGTCATCAATGCTAGGCCAGCTCTCTCTGCTAGGTCAGCCAGGGGGCGGAGGTACAAATTGAAAAATAACGGACTCAAGATTGAGGCTTGTGGCACACCGTGAGGCGAGCTGAAGATGTCCGAATGGGCCTGAGATGACGAGATCTGAAAGGTGCGATGGCTCAGATAGGATTCAATCCATTTCAGCGCCATACCTCCGATACCATTCTCCCCCAGCCTAGCAAGTAGTCTGGAGTGAGAGATGGTATCGAAGGCTGCACTTAGATCGAGCAAGACAAGTGTGATTGTTTGGCCGTCGTCAAGAAACTCCCTAATCTTCTCAGTAACTCCAAGAAGGGCAGACTCAGTGGAATGCCCCGCCCTGAAGCCCGACTGAGAGAAATGCAGTAGACCGTTATTTTCAGTAAACATAGTGAGAGCACCATGAATATGCTTCTCCAGAATTTTTGAGAATGCGGGAAGCAGGGAGATGGGCCGATAGTTTGCCAAAACCTCCGGGTCAGCTGTCGGTTTTTTGAGTAGGGGGCTCACCATGGCATGTTTCCATGCCGATGGAACTTTGGCAAGTTGGATAGAGGCATTAAGTGTCTCCGCAATAGTGGCCAAGGAAGAGTCATCCAACTGACTCATAATACTGATAGGAATGGGGTCACAAGGAGAACCTGACTTGATGGAACGTGATAGAGATTTCATAATGTCTAGAGTGATAAGGGGCCAAGATTCAAGCCGAAGCCCTCCTGTCAAAACTGGAGAAGTGTCTACTTGCTCGTCCATAATTGTCGAGGTTGTGTTAATGTTTGAGATGATAGTCTCAATTTTCTCCACAAAGAACGTGGCCAAGTCTTGGCATTGCTGGGTATTAAGAGGACCTGCCGCAGCCAAAGAATTTCCTCCGGCTAATTCTTTGACCGTATTGAAAAGAGTACAGGCTCTGTTAGAGGCTGCGTTAATTGTCTCAGTCACATAATAGGCTTTGGCTTTTGTACATGCAGAGTGGTAAATATTCCTAGCTTTACGGTAGATCTCTCTTTTCCTAGGATCATATTGTTTGCGCCATTGCCTTTCGAGCGCCTTACACTTTGATTTTTCTTGTCTAAGACACTCGGTATACCAAGGAGCAGGTGGGCAGTGCATGTTCCCTCCACAACGAGTTAGAGGCAAGCAGGCATCGATCGCATTCTCCAGCCATTTTTGGGTCACAAGTGCATTATTTTCCATATCACTGTCCAAGACAGGGATTTTTTTCTTCAGGGCAGAGTGAAGCTCAACCATGTCTAGCTTTTTCCAGTTTCTCATGAGAGCCCGTGGTCGAGCCGGGACCAGGCGTGTGGGTACTCTAAGGGAGATGCTAAAGAGTGTTAGGAAATAGTCTGACCAGAGAATAGGGTCGGTTTTTAACCATTTAAGTTCCGGCATATTAGATATGACAGGATCTAACAAGTGGCCAGCTTTGTAGGGAGGGCCCTTATTACCCAGCGTCATGTTAAAAGCGGCAAGATCCTCTAACAGGTTCATACCGACGACATTAGATTCATCCTCTAGATGAAGATTCAAGTCTCCCAATACGGTGAAATTTTGGGCATTGAGATAATATGGCGAGATAAAATTAGCGAAATTAGCAGCCCAGGAATTACCATTTCCAGGTGGCCGATAGACTAGGAAGCCAGAGAACATAAAATTAGAGTTCAGAGAAATTTAAAAAAATGCTGCCTCACAGTCCGGTATGTCAACAGACTCAAGATTACATTTCAGGTCTCTATTGTAGATCACTGCAATTCCCCCCCAACTTGTCCCACTCGGTCTATTCTAACAATAGCGTATGTTGAAGGCAGGGAGGCCGCTATGTCTGGCCCTGTATTACATTCACTCTAGATCAGACATACCACATTCCTCATCAATAAACAACTTTCAACACACAAACACTCCCAATTCACCTCCGCAGTGTTCCAAAACAATTGTTATCCTCCACATTAAAGTACCAAGGATACCTAACCAAACAAGGACAAATTGTAAGTTTCTCTTAGTTGTGCATCATACCAAATCACAGTATGGTTTATTCAATACAGAAAAATGTTTCAGAATAGAAAAGGTGTATATTGACTTGTAGGGGTCCTACTTTGCTGTTTGTTCTTTGCCCATACCTGAGCCTACTGGGGGTGTTCATTGGAGCTCGTTTAACTCCACACGAGGGACGCCACATTGCTCCGCCACATCCGGTCTCCTCCCGCCGCCGCAGCTCCTCTCCACCAGAGCGCGGACGCAGTAGGGGGTGGACTGGGACTACAAGGACCGGGAGCCTTTGCGGCTGGAAGCCGCCAACGAAAAGTCCGCGTCAGGAGGCGCATAAATTAGAGGAACTCCCCGGTGGAGTGGGGGTCCTTCTTTGCTGTTTGTTCTTTACCCATACCTGAGCCTGCTGGGGGTGTTCATTGGAGCTCGTTTAACTCCACACGAGGGACGCCGCATCGCTCTGTCGCAGCTGGTCTCCACCTGCCGCCGCAGCTCCTCTCCACCAGAGCGCGGCCGCAGAAGGGGGGAGGACAGGGACAACAAGGACCGGGAGCCTTTGCAGCCGAAGCCGCCAACGATAAGTCCGCGCCAGGAGGCGCATAGATTAGAGGAACTCCCCGGTGGAGCGGGGGTCCTACTTTTCTGTTTGTTCTTTGCCCATGCCTGAGCCTGCTGGGGGTATTCATTGGAGCTCGTTTAACTCCACACGAGGGAAGCCGCATCGCTCCGCCGCAGCCGGTCTCACCCTGCCGCCGCAGCTCCTCTCCACCAGAGCGCGGCAGCAGCAGGGGGGGACAGGGACTACAAGGACAGGTAGCCTTTGCGGCCGGAAGCCGCCAATGATAAGTCCACGCCAGGAGGCGCATAAATTAGAGGAACTCCCCAGCGTCGCAGGATCTGGTGGGGGACGTGCCGGGAGAAGCCGGGGACAAGGGAAGGACCGTTTGTGACTGTTTGTGACAGTTTTGACTGTACGGGGCTGGGCTGGGCCACGTTATTAAAGTCAAACTAACCGTAAGCATTAACTGTGGCTTCTTTTGCATTAAATATCATCCAGTCTAGGCCCGAGTAAATGACAACTCAAAATGATATTGGGAGAAAGGGGGGAGTTGGGGGTAGTGTCATGGGAACGCTGGATAATTTCATAATAAGAGCAGCCAGCATGCTCGAAAAAGAAATTGCTCTGACAGAGAGACGTCTCTCATTGGAACCATTATACCAGAAACGCTCATCCATGGGGGCAATAGCAAATTCCAGTACACCACACCAAGTAAGGCTACAAGCTGGGGAAAACAACCAGGTAATTAATGATATAGGTTCCCCCACTGCCACGATAGAAATATCTGCTGCGCAGGGTAGTGGCTCTGTTGAAAAACTAGCTGAGTCCAGTGAATCAGATGATGTTAGTGCAACTAGCGAAAGTACACCACTCAGGACCAGATCCAAAACTAAAAATAATTCTAATTGTGGGAAAAAAAAGAAATACCTGTTAATACGCCGAAAACAAACAGGAATCGTAGAGTAAAAATGGTGACAATAACAGCTGGAAAAGGAGGAAGTAAGAATAAAATTACTAAGAGTGCACGTACAGCAGTGCAGACTACAACTATTGCAGAACACATCTCGCCAATAGCTACTCAGAAATCTATAGTTCCTGATACTACCACGACAGACCATGTAATTCATGCACTGGAAAAAGCTGAATGCGTAGAGGGATTTTTGTCTAAAATGGAACATTTGGTCAAGTCACTCATGCCCCCTCCTTGAAAGGGTAAAGGGTATAGGGGAGAGACTAGTAAAACTAGAAGAAGTTTCACAGATAAATAACGAGATGTTGATGAGGTACGCTGAACCAATATTGGCCTTAAATACCATGAAACTAGCCAACTCTTTGAGAAATACAAAGAGCCCAATGCTTGAACCCAGTATAAGTAAGGCTGATACACACACGCAACCGCCCATTGGATCTGTCCCCGAGCATATAGATCCAATAAACAACCCCATAGTTATACCTGGGGAAGCGAGACCGGAGATTGAAAAAGTTGCACAGACTATTGACTTAGGGACTGGCAATAACCATGGGAAGACTGGCGATAATGGATTAGATGAGGGCTTGGGCAAGGACCAACCTGATAGAGCAAGACGAATGAATAAACACCTACGTATCGACTTGCCGCCTGAATCATTTCCATATACTGCGGTTCTAGTAGGGGTACCAGAATTGGATGAGGCCAAGCTAGAAAGTTACTCAGAGTTAAAGAATAAAGTTAGCCATTGGCTAAATAGGTATAGGCCGATTCCGCCATCCCAACATGGTGAAATCCTCCATGTTCGCAGATTAAGCTGGGTGGGGTAGAGACCGAAAGATAAAAAGGGGACTGTGTCCTAGTGAATTTCAGAGATAGAAGGGTGGTAAAACATATCTGTGGATGGAGGTTGGAAAGGCTTGAGAGCAGGATGGAAAGGGAAGGCCACTCGGTCCCCCCGAACGTATGGATGGGTGCCCCGATCCCCGCGGGAAAACATTTTGGGCGGGGGGCGTGGTTCGGCTGGTATGCCCAAAGCGGCGTAACCGGACCACGCCCTTCCCGCCCAGAAGGGGTTGTCCTAGACACCCGCCCGGAAGACCGCGCCCAGAGGGCGTACCTGAGGAGGGTCCCCGCCCTCCCGCAGATGGATAAATAGAGCGGGAATCCAAAGAAGCGTCCTCTTGTTCGAGTGCTCTGAAGGCTGCACCACTCGTTGCTCGCGAGCCCTCGACGGAACAAGCGGCAATTTTGAGAACTTGTAATCTTGTTATTTCTCTTTCAGTACCAGGAGTGTGAAGGATCTTGGACCTCGTTGATCGACTAAGAGCAGAGTAAACAAAGCTATGGCCGGCAAAAAAGCGGGAAAGGGCTCCGAGCTCGAGAAGGTACTGTGCACCTTGTCGAACCGAATGGCAATCGTGGACCGGAAACTGGGTAAAGTAGATTCGATCGGTCGAGGTTTGGCCGAGGTTAAGAAACAGTTAGCGGCCCAGTACAACCCCTCGGGCCGTCCTAAGAAGGTGATAGGCCCGGCCTTGCCGGGAGTCGGCCCTGAGGGTAGGGGGAAGCGTAGTAAGAGGAGGGCGGTTTCCGGGGAGGATCCGGTCCCGGAGGTGCCTCCAGCTACCCCCATCACACCGGCGGACAGCCTAGTACCGAGTCCGGATATAGGTTTACCAATCCCTGTTGTGATTACCCCGGTTAATGATGATCAAATGCCCCCAGAACTGGCCCTCCAGTTAGCTGCAGTGTTGCCCTGGCTCAAAAAGAAAGCAGGGGGGGCAGTGCCTGTGGGGGACCTGGCCGAAGAAGCTAGATTAATAATCGAGCAGTTACGTCAGTCAAGAGAAGCCGCGACAGCGAATGTTCCTTCTGTTTCCCCACAGGTGACGCCAGGAGTAACTACGGTTGGCCGGGAAAAGACAGCAGACACGGCGGTTTAACCCGGTAAGAACCCATTGCCAATGGTAGGGGAAAGTTCAGTGCCTTCAAGGCGCGAAAAGGTGGCCCAGCATATCCCAGCGGCCACAAAGGAAATGATATGGGGGGACAAGTATGTTAATATGTTTTCATTATTGACCGACCATTGTGAGATGGAGTATGCAAAGACGCAGAAGGATTTATGGCACCCCAGCGTATGGCGGGCCAAGATGGCGGAATTTAGGGTCGACGAGACCGTAGCAAACTGGGTGAAGGCCTTCTCGATATTTACGGCAGTAATGGGGGAACGTAAGCCTGAAGTGTTGCCCGAGCTATCCTGTTACCAGAATAGGATCATGGATTTTTATAACATGTACGGGGGGAATGAATGGAAAGGATACGACATGCAATTCCGAAAGTCTAAAGAGTTTGATGCGACTTTGACATGGGACTGCCTTGACACGGTATTGTGGCACAAGCAGCTCCTGCCGGGATCGGCAGGTACGTCCTCGCCGGGCGGGAGCGGGCCTGCGACAGTTCACCAAAAGCCTGCGCAGCCCTTTCGAGCAAGCGCCGGTGGAGAATCACAGCCCAAGACCGGCGGAAACGGGGGCAAGCGCGGGGTTTGTTGGGGTTTCAACAGAGGCAACTGTAACAGGCCCCAGGGAACATGTAGGTTCCGGCATGTGTGCGGGCTGTGGGAACTCCTCACACCCGGAGAGTAGCTGTAGATCCAAGAGCGGTGGTTCGGGATTTTGAGGAACGGTTTCCTATATGGCTTCAACATCCCGGCGGGAAATTTTCGGGGGAGCTCCTTTTGTAAAAATCAGCAATCTGTCCAGCACAACACAGCCGTGGCAGCTGGAAAAATTTCCAAAGAAGTCAGCTTGGGGCGGGTAGCGGGGCCTTTTCCATGCCCACCGGTGGCGGACTTCGTGTGTTCACCTCTGGGGATGGTTCCGAAGAAAGACCCTGGGGAGTATAGACTCATTCACAATCCGTCGGCCCCGAGGGGGGCCTCGGTGAATGAAGCCATTGATGCGGATGTCTGTTCAGTTCGGTACGCATCGTTCGACGATGCTGTTGCCCTATTGAATCACCTGGGCCCCGGTGCTCTGATGGCGAAATCGGACATCAAATCGGCATTCAGGTTGCTCCCGGTACACCCACGGGACCAGTGCTTGCTAGGTTTTACGTTCCAAGGAAGTTATTACATGGATAAATGCATGCTCATGGGTTGCTCAATTTTTTGTGCTTATTTCGAGATGTTCAGCTGTTTTTTGGAGTGGGCATTCACTGAGGCCACAGGGCATAGACAAGTGATGCACTATCTAGATGACTTCCTGCTCTTAGGGCCGGCCGGCAATGCGAAATGTGCACAGGCGCTGCAGGACTTCTGCATCCTCATGCAGGAGTTTGGAGTCCCATTGGCACCAGGTAAGACGGTGGGGCCATCCACTGGAGTTCTGGGAATTGAGCTCGATTCAGTGGAGGGATGCTTCCGTTTGCCAATGGAGAAGGTGGCCAAGTTCAGGGCTTCCTTGACACAATGCCTGGGCAAGAGAGAAAGTGACCCTGCACCAGTTACAACAAACAGTGGGTCAGCTTAACTTTGCCTTGAGAGTAATACCAATGGCTCGCCCCTTCTCACGCTCTATTGCACAAGCTATGGTCGGCCTCAAGGAGGGACACCACCACGAGACTGTCGGCGGAGGTTCGCCAGGATATGCGCATTTGGTTGGCATTTCTGGCGGACTTCAACGGTCGAGTAGTGTGGAACAAACCGCCAGCATCGTCGGACGAGCTGGGTTTGTGGACCGATTCAGCCGGGAGCGTGGGATTTGGTGCCATATTTGGTAACCGATGGTCGGCGCAAGTATGGCCGATGTGGTGGCACTCCAGCGGCCTGACAGGTAACATTGGGTTCTTGGAACTGTTTCCCATTTGGGTTGCTCTGTTGGCATGGCCAGACGAATTTAGGGACCGCTCAGTAGTGTTTTGGTCCGACAATATGACTGTGGTTGAGTGCATTAATCAGCAGGCAGCCCGCTGCAAGTGGATCTTGAGACTGTTAAAAGAAATTGTTTTACGTTGCATGAGATTGAATGTACAGTTCAGGGCAAAACATGTGCCGGGTGTACTGAATAATGCAGCTGATGCACTCTCTCGTTCACACATGCAGGGTTTCAGGGGCTATCTGCCCACAGCGGACCTAGTAGCGGCACCGTTCCCCGAAGCACTATGGCTGATCGGTGCCCCGGATTACAAGACCTCGTGGCAGCCAGCTTAGCGCCCAGGACAAGGAAGGCTTATGAGGGAGCGTTTCGTTCCTACTGCACCTTTTTAGGCCCGGCAGGGAGACATAGTTGGGGACACGAGGAATCATTCCTGGGGTTCTTGGTAGCGCTGCATAGAGAAGGCCGATCAGCTGCAACTGCCAACAGACATAGGGCGGCCATTTCATTCATGGCACAGCTCCACGGCATAAGGGACCCGACGGGTTCCTTTTTAGTCAGGGAGGCGCTCCGCGGCTGGCAACGCCTGGAGGGTCGCAGACAAGATACGAGGCGCCCGATTGGTTTAGAGAGATTGTCTCGGCTTTTAGCAAAGCTGGATGAGACATGCTCCTCCCCTTCCGAAGCAGTTCTTCGTTCTGTTCCGGGCAGCTTTCGCCTTGGCATTTCATGGGGCCATGCGGGTAAGCGAACTCGTGGCAAAGAACTAAGTATGGGCGATTTTTGCGAATCTCGCGTTCGCGAATTTTGCGGATTTGCAAATTCGCAATCCGCAAAATCTGCGAATTCCCGCGAATTTGCGGATTTTTTTTTTATGTTCGCACGGGTTTCTGCAAGTTCGCAAGGGTTTTGTACAATTTCGCAAATTGCGAAATTGTACAAAACACGTGCGGACTTGCAGAAACCAGTGCGAACTCAATGTCCCCAGTAGGGTATTTGCCTCTTGTGCAAATAAAAGGTCAGAGAAAGATCAGTTCAGCAGATGAAGAGAAAGAAGCACCTGGTCACAGGAACAGCACGGGTATTGCGCTCGTGAAAGTCAAGGATGCAAAGCCTATCCAGCATCACAGCTGATTTTCCACGGTAGATTTGGGAAGAAGGCACACCTGTCCAGCCTCGACGACGCTCACAATTGTTTTTGGGCTAATGAATGAGTCACTGAATTTGAGCATCTACTAGTTCGAGCGACCATGTGTGTGTTACTATGCAATCGCCCCGAAGGACGCAGGGGTCCCTTGAGTGAGCTGCAGACCTGTGCCCAGCCATGCAACTATTTTACAATGGCGCCAGCAAGCTGCCAGCGCCGTTGTAAAATAGTTACAATGTTAGCTTGCACAGGACGCACTTAGATAAAATAAAGCAGCACCTGCTTCATTTTATCTAGTGGTTCCTGTGCAAGCTAACTTTGTAACTATTTTACAACAGCGCTGGCAGCTTGCTGGCGCCATTGTAAAATAGTTGCATGAGTGGGGGTTCAACTTTTGAACCCGTTACGTTCGCGGATTTTTTTTTGCGGATTTTGCGGGAAATCCGCACAATTCGCGGATTGCGGATTTCCCAAAAATCCGCAAAATCCGCGAGCGTAACGGATTTCCCGCTCACACTTACAAAGAACAAGAAAGATATGGAGGGAGGCTTATGCAGGGACCACGTACAAATACGGGGTGATTCGATGCTAATCTCGATAGCTAGGTCCAAGACAGATCAGGGAGCTATGGGAGATAGTGTTGTTGTGCAGCGCGCTCGAGGGTGCCCCACGTGTCCGATAAAGTGTTTAGAGGAATATTTGACACAGAGGTCGGCGACATGGGGAGGGAGCCTGCTTAGGCACAAGGATGGCACCCCTCTGACGAGATTTCAGTTTCAGAAGGTGTTAGCACTTACAATCGCTGCGGCGGGCATGGACCCGTGCGATTTTGGGACCCACTCATTTAGAATAGGGGCCGCTACGGAGGCTACGGCCCGGGGTCTGGGTGCGGAAGAAGTGAAACAGCTAGGCCGTTGGTCCTTGAACTGCTTCAAAAGGTATGTGCGATTGCACATGTTGTAAAAGACTGATGAAATGCACTCACGCTTGTTGTCGTTTGTTTGAATTACAGTTTCGCAAGCCTGTGACGCGGGGCGGAATTCAGAGTCAACCCATCACCAGGGGACCAGCGGTCGAGGATCACCGACTGGAGAGCAAGTGGTTTGGGTCGTGGGGCACTCATACGTGAGGCGCGCCGGGGACGTATTCATGGCAGGTGATGCGACTCACGCATCTGGGGAATACGGTTACAGAGTGACCTTCCATGGGAAGGGTGGCCTCTGTCTTGACCAATTTCAACAGTTTGTGGAGGGTCTCTTAGGGCGGCAAAGGTCACCGCCATCTGTAGTCATAGTACACTTGGGGGGCAATGACTTAGTAAGACTGGGAAGACGAGTGTTATTGGAACACATTTTGTCGGCAGTTAGCTGATTGGCTAAGAGGCTCCCGGGGTGCACAATCGCCTGGTCCCACATGATCCCCAGGAAAGTTTGGCGGGGGGGTCTCTCTGTATCAGCGTTGAACCACTCGGTAAAAAGGGTCAACAATAAAATTGGGAAATTGTTTCGCTCCGCGCAGTTGCATAGCATTCCCCATGGGTGTATTCGGGGTGATCACTTTTACTTGAATGATGGGGTTCACCTGTCCAGGGCGGGGAATTATTTACTCATAGGAGACTTCATAGCATGGCTAAGGGGTTTGAGGAGACATGACCTTTAGGAGGTGTGGGGGGCCGGATAGTCGGTCAACTATCCGGCCTGTGGCGGTAAGGTCATGATCGCTAAGGATGCAAAGCCTATCCAGCATCACAGCTGATTTTGCACGGTAGATTTGGGAAGAAGGCACACCTGTCCAGCCTCGACGACGCTCACAATTGTTTTTGGGCTAATGAATGAGTCACTGAATTTGAGCATCAACTAGTTCGAGCGACCATGTGTGTGTTACTATGCAATCGCCCCGAAGGGCGCAGGGGTCCCTTGAGTGAGCTGCAGACCTGTGCCCAGCCATGCAACTATTTTACAATGGCGCCAGCAAGCTGCCAGCGCTGTTGTAAAATAGTTACAAAGTTAGCTTGCACAGGAAGCACTTAGATAAAATAAAGCAGCACCTGCTTCGTTTTATCTAGTGGTTCCTGTGCAAGCTAACTTTGTAACTATTTTACAACGGCGCTGGCAGCTTGCTGGTGCCATTGTAAAATAGTTGCATGAGTGGGGGTTCAACTTTTGAACCCGTTACGTTCGCGGATTTTTTTATGCGGATTTTGCGGGAAATCCACAAAATTCGCGGATTGCGGATTTCCCAAAAATCCGCAAAATCCGCGAGCGTAACGGAATTCCCGCTCACACTTACAAAGAACAAGAAAGATATGGAGGGAGGCTTATGCAGGGACCACGTACAAATACGGGGTGATTCGATGCTAATCTCGATAGCTAGGTCCAAGACAGACCAGGGAGCTATGGGAGATAGTGTTGTTGTGCAGCGCGCTCGAGGGTGCCCCACGTGTCCGATAAAGTGTTTAGAGGAATATTTGACACAGAGGTTGGCGACATGGGGAGGGAGCCTGCTTAGGCACAAGGATGGCACCCCTCTGACGAGATTTCAGTTTCAGAAGGTGTTAGCACTTACAATCGCTGCGGCGGGCATGGACCCGTGCGATTTTGGGACCCACTCATTTAGAATAGGGGCCGCTACGGAGGCTACGGCCCGGGGTCTGGGTGCGGAAGAAGTGAAACAGCTAGGCCGTTGGTCCTTGAACTGCTTCAAAAGGTATGTGCGATTGCACATGTTGTAAAAGACTGATGAAATGCACTCACGCTTGTTGTCTTTTGTTTGAATTACAGTTTTGCAAGCCTGTGACACGGGGCGGAATTCGGAGTCAACCCATCACCAGGGGACCAGCGGTCGAGGATCACCGACTGGAGAGCAAGTGGTTTGGGTCGTGGGGCACTCATACGTGAGGCGCGCCGGGGACGTATTCATGGCAGGTGACGCGACTCACGCATCTGGGGAATACGGGTACAGAGTGACCTTCCATGGGAAGGGTGGCCTCTGTCTTGACCAATTTCAACAGTTTGTGGAGGGTCTCTTAGGGCGGCAAAGGTCACCGCCATCTGTAGTCATAGTACACTTGGGGGGCAATGACTTAGTAAGACTGGGAAGACGAGTGTTATTGGAACACATTTTGTCGGCAGTTAGCTGGTTGGCTAAGAGGCTCCCGGGGTGCACAATCGCCTGGTCCCACATGATCCCCGGGAAAGTTTGGCGGGGGGGTCTCTCTGTATCAGCGTTGAACCACTCGGTAAAAAGGGTCAACAATAAAATTGGGAAATTGTTTCGCTCCGCGCAGTTGCATAGCATTCCCCATGGGTGTATTCGGGGTGATCACTTTTACTTGAATGATGGGGTTCACCTGTCCAGGGCGGGGAATTATTTACTCATAGGAGACTTCATAGCATGGCTAAGGGGTTTGAGGAGACATGACCTTTAGGAGGTGTGGGGGGCCGGATAGTCGGTCAACTATCCGGCCTGTGGCGGTAAGGTCATGATCGGTAAGCAGTAATTTCAAGGTCCCTAGAGGGGGGTGCCACCCAGAATGGATGGGAGCGCCCGGGGGGAGGCGGCCATTGGCCCCTCCCATGGGGAGGCGGCACCCACTATGGATGGGTCGCCTAGGGGGAGACGGCCATAGGCCCCTCCCAGTGGGGAGACGGCTAGATGCCCCTCCTACGAATTTCCCGGGGGCCGGATATCCGCTCCGGCGGAAGAGAGTGTGGGGAAGGGGGGGAGTCCACGCTGTCCTTCCTACAGATACCTCACACGGGAACTCGGACGACCTTTAAGATGGCGTCGAGTGAAAGGGGTCCCCCACGACAAGGGAAGTTACAGTTGGCAACGAGGGTAAAGTCCTCTGCGCATGCGCCACTCACACCGTGAGGGCGGGAGTTTGCTAGTAGGGATCTGACACCGGTTAAGACCTTGCCGTTGGCCCTTAATGCTAGGATGTACAATTTTAATTTAGAATGTATGCATTTTCAGGATGCTAGACTCGGCTAGGAAACCTTTGTATTAGAGATCTGTTAAGGTTAGCCAAAGAACATGTCTTCATCAAAATGTAATGAAAGTAAAATTGTACATAATTCATGAAACGTTTTAATTTAATGTTTTAAATTTTGTTTCATATTTTAATAAATACGGCCGGAGGGGTGACTCCCCCCCGCCTTCCAAAAGCTCAAACCTGTGTCTGTCTCCTCCCCTTGGGGAATTGGTGTTGGGAGGGGGTGGCGGGCATCCCGGCCATATGGAAAGGGAAGACCACTCGGTCCCCCCGAACGTATGGATGGGTGCCCCGATCCCCCCGGGAAACCATTTTGGGCGGGGGGCGTGGTTCGGCTGGTATGCTCAAAGCGGCGTAGCCGGACCACGCCCTTCCCGCCCAGAAGGGGTTGTCCTAGACACCCACCCGGAAGACCGCGCCCAGAGGGCATACCTGAGGAGGGTCCCCGCCCTCCCGCAGACGGATAAATAGAGCGGGAATCCAAAGAAGCGTCCTCTTGTTCCAGTGCTCTGAAGGCTGCACCACTCATTGCTCGTGAGCCCTCGACGGAACAAGCGGCAATTTTGACCCACCCACCAGCCCCTCTTGCAATGTGGTTTGAATAAAGTAATTGTCAATGATATCCAATTGTATTAAAGAGATGCAGTCACGTTTTTCAGCATTTATGTATACCTTGGGATTGAAGAAATGAGTATAGGCCTTTTTTCCCTTTGTAGAAAAGTAAAGAAGTGTATCGCATATGAAATTGTCTTCTGCTTTAGGACTTTTTTCCCTTTGTAGAAATAAAAGTTGATGAATCGTCAAGCTGTGTCAGATTAGGTGAATTTTCTTTCCTTAATAGGTAACAACTGTCGTATTTATTTTTTGGTCGGGCGGTAAGGTCATGATCGGTGAGCAGTAATTTCAAGGTCCCTAGAGGGGGGTGCCACCCAGAATGGATGGGAGCGCCCGGGGGGAGGCGGCCATTGGCCCCTCCCATGGGGAGGCGGCACCCACTATGGATGGGTCGCCTAGGGGGAGACGGCCATAGGCCCCTCCCAGTGGGGAGACGGCTAGATGCCCCTCCTACGAATTTCCCGGGGGCCGGATATCCGCTCCGGCGGAAGAGAGTGTGGGGAAGGGGGGGAGTCCACGCTGTCCTTCCTACAGATACCTCACACGGGAACTCGGACGACCTTTAAGATGGCGTCGAGTGAAAGGGGGCCCCCACGACAAGGGCAGTTACAGTTGGCAACGAGGGTAAAGTCCTCTGCGCATGCACCACTCACACCGTGAGGGCGGGAGTTTGCTAGTAGGGATCTGACACCGGTTAAGACCTTGCCGTTGGCCCTTAATGCTAGGATGTACAATTTTAATTTAGAATGTATGCATTTTCAGGATGCTAGACTCGGCTAGGAAACCTTTGTATTAGAGATCTGTTAAGGTTAGCCAAAGAACATGTCTTCATCAAAATGTAATGAAAGTAAAATTGTACATAATTCATGAAACGTTTTAATTTAATGTTTTAAATTTTGTTTCATATTTTAATAAATACGGCCGGGGTGGAGGAATCCCCCTCGCCTTCCAAAAGCTCAAACCTGTGTCTGTCTCCTCCCCTTGGGGAATTGGTGTTGGGAGGGGGTGGCGGGCATCCCGGCCATATACAATCAGTAGACTTGAGGTATTTTTACCCACCACAGCCCACAGACCAATGCAATATGCACTTAGAAAGCATGCAGGGAATGTTTTATAGGGATTCTTATAACAATTACTTTAAGGTCCCTACCCATAACCGTTTTGATATCCACCATAAACAAGAGGGTCTTGAGGGAGTAGACTGATGGTGCAAGGAAATCTCTACTTTGACTACCCCTGATTTTTCTCCCATGTGTAGGGGTACAATGATTGTGAAAAATGGTGGAGTAGAATCCTCCCCAACTATAGTAAGAATTGCTTTGGAAGACAAACTAGAATCCTATTTAACTATTGCTTTATCGAACAGGGAGGGGGCTGATAACCCTGCAGGGCAGCCTGGAGTAGATGATGGAATTAATAATCACGGAGTGGGTTAGTAGAAGACTTGATCACTTCAACCCATAAGGATGTTTTAACAGTCTGGGGTGGGGACTTTAATTGTCTACTATGTAGAATGGGTGAACGTGAGATATGTGGTACTAACCTTGAAAGGGAAACTTGCTTATCACATTTTGGCCATACTAGCCGTGGAAATTTGCTTAATGAAACCCTGTTTACATGTGATATGTGCTTTGCAAATAAGGTATGTCAACCAGAGGTGAATCTTTGCCCTACATTCAGTGGGAGAGGATCAATGACAATAATAGATTTTATTTTGATCTCATCTAGAGATGGTATTGAAGTGGCCAACTTCAAAACTTTAGAAATAGCATTGAGTGATCACTTCCCACAAACGTTAGAAGTTGTAAATTCTGATTTTAATTATGATAAGGGCAAATCAAACAGGGATGCAGTAGAGAATATAGCATTGCAGCGTCAAAACGGTTATGCTCTGAGATGGACAAAAATAATCCCGGATGACTTCCTTGGAAAAATTATTAAGCACTGTAAAACTAGTTTTGATATATGTCTCGATATAAATTCTTTGGATTATGCGGTTATTGATCATTTCCAAAATATAAACCGTGAGATAAAAAACAGCTTATGGGTTGACAGTAAAAAAACGAAAAAACAGGACCCTGGATGGTTTGATGTACAATAGCCCATACTAACCTAAAGCAGGTGTTAAAAGATTTACTGCGTGATTATGATTTAACAAGAAATATCGTAAGGCATATAAAAATGCACAAAAAGAAATGAAGGAAACCATAAAAAGGAAGGCATGGCAATCTATGTGTGAGGCATCTCAGAGTAAGGATTTAGCGGCTTTTTGGAAGGCAGTCAATGCACCCCTTTTCGAGGAATAAGGCAAAGCAAGAATTGAGATAGCAATAACAGGACCAGAATGGGTGAAACATTATGAAAATCTGTATAGCATGGTGGGTTATGCGGATGAATCCCGATCAATAGAAAGTCAGGATGAGGCGACTACAAAAAGCAATATTTTTGATCAAAATATAAAATTTTATGCGGTAATTGTTGGTATTGAGGCCAGTATGGGGGGAAAAGCTCCAGGCCCTGATGGGGTCGACATATATAAGCACAATATGACTCTATGGGGCCCAATCCTCACTAAACTTTTTAATGCTGCATGCACAGAGGGAATACTATCTTCCTGGTATGAGTCAACCATAATATCAATATATAAAAAGAGAGACAGAGCAAGTTGTGGGTGCTATTGCCGGATATCCCTGCTTGACTCTACGATTAAGGTTTTTGGGAGGGTAATCCTGAACAGATTACAGGTTTGGGCTGAGGATCAGTCTATATTGAGTGATCTCCAATATGGCTTTAGGCAACATTTAGGGACCATAGAACAGGGTCTTAACCTACACATCCTTTTAGATAAATAGGTAAGTGCAATGAAAAACCGCATATATTTACCATTTGTCGACTTGTCGTCTGCATTCGACTGCGTATCGCATAATAAGTTATGGCTGATTCTAGAGAAACTTGACGTGGACATAAACATAATTAACTTCCTGAGAGAATTATATAGGGGAGCACGGGCCACAGTAAGATATGGTAGGAACGGGGAACGCACAACACTGTTTAAAATTGCTCGAGGTGTACAACAAGGGTGCGTATTAGCCCCTTTCCTATTTACTATCTACATTAATGATCTGGAAAAGGTCCTACTTGGGGAATGCAGAAATATGCCCTCAATAGGTAAAAGATCAATCCCTGGGCTTTTATATGCGGATGACACCGTTTTGATGGCCCGAACCCCGTTAGCCATGCAGCAGATGATCACATCTTTTTCAAACTACATGCCTAACTTAGATTTGATGGTTAATGTCTCAAAAACGTACTGCAAGAACTGCGGACCAGGGGCACTAAAGAATAAGAAAACCATGTTTATAAATTCCAAACCCCTGGAATTTACTCAAGCTTTTCCTTATTTGGGCATTTTGTTTACTCAGAACGCTCAATGGAATACAACAATTAAAACTCGGAAAATGTTGTTTGCTAAATCTATTATGGCCGTACAAAATTTTGCAAGAAATATTGGTAAAAAAAACGATTGTGGAACTTTTAAAAATATATAGAGCTACTAGTGTTGCTATAGCAATATATGGCGCTGGTATATGGGACTATGCCAACGTCAAATCTCTACAACTAGTAGAAAGTTCTTTCATGCGACACCTCCTAACAGTTCATGAGAGTGCGGCCACATTCAACTGTCATATGGAGCTAGGCCAACCCTATATAAAGGACATAATTAAAATCCAGCCAGTCTTATTATGGCATAAGGTGTGGACCACGGAGGAGTGTTTTTTTAACCGAGCAATCTTGAGAGATGCCCTGATTGTTGAAAAAAGCAATAAAATAAGATGGTTGGTGTATGTAAAATCTTTTCTCATGGAGATCGGCCATAGCGATTACTTTGATGATCCCACTGCAAGAAAATAATTAAAACGTCAATGTATGTTACATATGAAGGACAAAAGGTATTATGCAGAAACGAAGAAAAGCATTGTGATACCGCATCAATTGGTTCTGATCACATGTGAAACCCAACCATATCTGAAATTGGAAATGAAAGATTTTGAAAGGTTTTTATTAATTCGTTTTAGAATCAATATTTTATACAGATTTCTTAGTCATCCAAAAATGAATGATTGGACCAAGGAATTAAACAAATGTCCATGTGATGAACTGTCAACACAATTGGATATGCACATTCTACTATTTTGTAAATTTTATATTGCCCAAAGGAAAAGATGGATTATGCCGCTATTAAGGATGATGGGATTTAATCAATGTCGCCTAGCTTTTTTAGCTATACAGAAATTAGATAATGGTTTAACTGTCGCCTTAGTTTCTACCTTTTTTAAAAAAGTTTTTAGATTTCGTAAATCCATTCTGAATAATGTGTGATATAATCATGGAGTGTACATATCTCTGTCCTTTTTAATGAATTTTTTTTTTCAATGTATATATTTGTAATTTTTAAATTGTGCTTTTATGGATATTTATGTTCAATATCCGTATAAAGAAAGAATTGATTGATTGATTGACTTGTAGCTTGTGCGCCAGCTTAATTTTTCAGGAGCTAACCATCAGTATAGGTTTGTGGGTTTTTTTTGCTAAAGGGCTTAGCCTTACTGATAAGAGCCAAACCTATTATTGCTTTATAGTGCCAAGGCAGGCACCGTTGCATTACAAGGCACTGGAGCATTGCTCCGACTTAAAAAGCAAAAAATAGGCTACAACCTTGAAGAAACATAACTCCAAGGATCATTGATCACACAGTCACTCTCTGAACAATACCTAGGCCCGATGCAAGGGTGCCTTCTTTGTTGTCAGAATAGTTTTTGTGCATGAAGGCATATCTTACTACACAAAAGCTATTCTTAGAGTCTTATTCCTCATGTAAAAAGGAAATAACAAGGAGAAATAAATATATTTCTCCTGGTTATGCCAGCCTCAGGTAGGCACACTGTTGTGGAGCAAATCCATGTTTACTGACTTTAGTAAATATGAGTTTGCATCACAATGCATGGGTGGATGCATGGGAATTCTCATGCTCCACCCCTGTAACACTTCCCTTACACAGGACTATGAATGGCCTTGTATTACTTTTGGGATAAAATTCCATGCACAGCCATGCAAATCTTGATTTGTGAGGCTTGGTAAATACCAACATGTATTTTGAGTCAGGGCTATGCCACAAAACTAATGCAACCACAAAGTAAAATCTTGGTAAATCTGGGCCTAAGACTGTAAAGGCAGTCCTTTCTGAAATTTCAAGGATCACTGAGGAAACCTTGTTATGCCAAATGTATAAAGGATCAGAAATGTGTGCAAGACAATTGGTCAAGGAAACACCTAATGAGAAAATAACCTTCCAATTGCATCAGGTAAAATGGCTAACCAGCAAAATTACGCTGTGCATATTTATATGATGAATCACCCTGGTTGGCACACCAACTAGGAATAGTTTTATTGTGATCATTAAGCATGGTCAAAAAGCATACAATACCCCTGGCCAGATTTTTCTTAGTACTCATGCATTCCCACTATCTCACAAACCAATCTACTGTATCTTAATCTGGTTCCCAGCTACAAAACTAAATAAGCTGATGACTGAATCTGTATGTTAAAGTATGCATACTACTCTAATCTTGTATTAGAGTGAGAAATTTGAGAGATATATACCAATTAGTAAGACCCATGCTATTATGGGAAAATGGGGCTCCTGTCTATTTTTGTATTACCATTGTTATTCTTTCAAATCTAAATCAATCCAAACACCAAACATCAGATATTCAGACCTAAAGAGAATAACAAAAACCCTTACTAAATGAAAACTTCAACCCCCGTCTCCCACCTTGCCAACCTCACTTCATTCAGAGTCAAAACTCCAGTATTTTTGAAGGCGAATACCTATTTTCAGGCCCTGGAGATATCATAACAGAGAAGCACCACCCCTTTTTGGCTCCTCTCCCATACATATTAGGTTGCCTCAGGGTGTAATTGAATACTGCGAGCTCAAGGTTTCGCTCTACAGATAGTCTGGTTGCTATTGAGCATCAAAGGGTTTCTACTTAACTCATATGTCATATGTCAAAATCTCCATAGCTAGTATGTTTCAAATCTGATAGGACCATGCTATCATGTCCGGAGGACGCTCATCTTTCCAATGTACCACAATGTCCTGCTTTGCCATGAGGAACATATGAGTAATTAACAGACAATTACCTCCCCTCAGGCATTTCGATTTTTAGAGCATGGTCCTTAAATAGTCACTGCCGGGTCCATGGGGATGGGTAAGCCTGCTGTCCTTTTTATTGTGACCAAGGGCCAGATGTATCAAGAATTGCTTTTGCAATTTTTAAATAGCAAATTTTATCTATTCGCTATTTAAGAATCCCAAAATGCAATGTATGTAGGATTTGCAAAAAAAAATGTGAATCCTACATATTCCTTAATAGCAAATTGCAAATTGCGATTCGTTATTAAGGAATACCTTCCCATTCATTCCTATGGGCCTAGAGGCCCATAGGAATGAATGGGATTAAATTTGCAGTATGCGAGCACCAAATAGGTACTCGCAAATTGGGCATTCAATTTCAATGGTGCAAGGGTGCCAAAAAGACACCATGTTGCATTCATGAAATAAGTATGTGTGCACATGTAGCACACATACATGTCCACATGTGGCACACATACATGCCCTAAGGGCATGTATGTAAACTACATGCCACTTAGAAAAAAGCTAAAACGTGCATTTTTAAAGGAATTTGCAAATTACCACCAACTAGAAGTTGGAGGTAATTAACGATTCCTTAAAGCCAGGTCGCAATTATTTCTTGCTTCCTGCATTGCATTTAAGGAATCGTAGATTGCGATTCCCTAAATGCATTCGCGAAATAGATCATTGCTAAAAATTGCGATTAGCTATTTTGAGAATGCCTTTTGGGATGATACATCCAAAAAGGCTTTTTCCTGTTCGCAAATGGGCTGATTAGCCGGTTTGCAAACGGGAAAATGCTTGATAAATCTGGCTCTAAGTACTTCCTTCCAAAAACAGTCAAAACCGGGCAGGACCACCATACATGCAACTTTGTCTGCTCCATCTGGTATCCCTTCCAGCACTTTCCATCACTGTCAGGGCATAGCAACTTATCAGGCATCATATGCCAATTGTAGCAGGACTCTCTACCCTGGACACTGTGCACCATCTTTGGGATATCTCTACACAACCTCACCCATTCTGATCCTGCTATCACTGTGTCTATGGTGTTCTCCCACCTGTGCATGTGTTGCCACTTGTGTGTGTGCAGCATAAGATTTAGGGGCGTATTTACTAGGAAGTGGTGGAGCGCTGTGTTAATGCTATGCTTCATCACTTCCATAACGCTGGGCCACACCGTATTTACAAGGATACAGGGCAGCCCTGTATTTCTCCCGTGCTGATGCTAATTTTAGCTGCTCAGCGCCAACGCAGGCACCCTTGCACCATAGTGCAAGGGTGCCTGCGTTGTAGTGAAAGAGTGATTATGTGCAGGAAGATGTCCCTTCCTGCACATAAACAATCTTAAATGGCATTTTGAAACTTCTATGTGTGCTGCACATAGAAACAGCAAAAACAAGGACAAATGAAACATTTCTGCTCGTTGCACCTGATAAAGACCATGTTTTTCTTGGTCTTAATTTTGGCGCAGCCTCATATTTATGCTGCCCTTGTAAATATGGGGCTGATCAAAATTAATGGGTGTTGCAGTGGAAAGCCCACCACAACAGCCATTGCCCACCCCTTTTATGCTACGTATAGCATGAAAGGGGGTCTTATTTACAAGGCAGCGTCAAGCCACATTAAGAGCCAGATGTAGGTAAATTACATTTACCGATTCATAAATACCGAATTTTACTGATTCGGTATTTACAAATCGTTAAATGCCATGTAGGTAAATATTTGGTAACATTTACCGAATCGTTAAGATTCGGTAAATACCGAATTGGTATTTACCGATTCGGTAATTGTCATTGATTCCTATGGGCCTTGAGGCCCATAGGAATCAAAGGCAATTACCGAATCGGTAAATACCGATTCGGTCAAATTACCGAATTGTCAAGGGGGACAGGGTGTCACTTTGACACCCTGTTGCACCCCTGATTATGGCTTGTGTGCCATGTGGCCATGTGTGCCATGTGGCCATGTGGCCCTAAGGGCATGTATGTGTGTCACATGGCACAGGTGTACATGCACAGATGTGCATGTACACTGGAATTCGTTATTTACCACGAAATATTATTTCGTGGTAAATAACGAATTCTTAAGGGCCTGTGGCACTGTTTTCAGTGCCACCTACATCTAGATTTACCGATTCAGTAGATTTACCGATTCGGTAGTTTACAGAATCAGTATATTTACCGATTCAGTAAATTTACTGAATCAGTAATATTTAGGACACCTACATCTCAAACTCCAAATACCGGTCGGTAAGGCCCAAATCGGCCGTTACCGACCGGTACTTGGCCTCCTTCATCTGGCCTTAAGTGGCTTAACGCTGCCTCAGAAATAAGGCAAAGCCTCTATCACCACCACAATGTCCAAAAAAGTGACGTTGTGGTGGCAATAGAGCCTTTTACATATACCCCTTAGTGTTTTATACATAGCTGAACAAAGACCCTTGGTCAACTCATAGCGTAAGTTCCCTTGTTGTCACTTCACTATTACTTGGTTTCATTACCCAGTGTCTAAGCTGAAAGTGACTGAGTCTGGCTTTCTTCCTAATCTCCTTCAGTTTGTTCCCTGTTTAACACTGATTGAAAGGTTTAATAGTCCACTTTAGAAGAATAACCCGTAGCATAGTACACTCTCTTTCATTTCATGACTCAAATCAGGACTTATCCAAGGTCGGTTTTAAATTTGGATTATTGATCAACGGGGAAAAGGGAGATGGGAACCATGTCAATAACAATAATCTAGTGTAGAAATACCATGCCTCCATTAGAGGTCAAATTATGTCAGAAATGTAAACCACTTTTGGTCTGACATATCTAGAGAGCCACAGAGTATCCCAAAGAGACCCACCTAAAAGATTCCTTTACATACGAGGCCACTTTTTTTCAGTGTCCCTTAGTGACCATTCAAACACTATCCACAGTTGGGCCGCACCCTGATAGGCTTTTAGGTCCGGAACTTCACGCCCCTCTTCTCCCTGGTGCTCTGCACGAGTTTCCTGTTTACCCTATGGCTGCAGCGCCTGTCTTTTAATTTCCCTCAAATATGGTCTGTCTAGTATGTTACCTGCTGCTCCAGCTCATACTATATTAAATGGCCTGTTGAGATTGGGCCTCAAGTCTAATCTGTTTATCCAAGAAATGCTGCCCACAAAACGTCCTTCAATCTGTCTTTCATAAGGAACCCTGTCAGAGCTTACAGGCATAAATTGGCAAAATGTACCCATGTGGTGACTCCAGACCCTGGCATCTGGTTTCAATTATACTGCGCCCCTTAGTTTGTGATCTATTCTGCATGCTCTCACTTGAAAATTTTAAATGTATCTGAATGGTTTTGTATAGAATCCAGGAAAACTCTTAGCTGTAACTTCAGGGCAGGCCAAATGCATTGGTCAGGGATATATAGGTTTTTTTGTAAGAAGAAGGAACCTGTCAACTCCATTTCTGCAAGTGTAACATTGCTTGGAAAAAGTCAGTAAAAGACTTCAGAAGGTTTATGTCAGATGAAAGCAGAAAACAATCCCTCACAGGCCCAACCTTGATGAGGTAGCCACAAATATGAATTAAGGTAACCATGACAAGATGAACGGAGAGGGTATTAGGATGATGACTCCAGGGAACAGATCCGGTGAACAAAGAAACATGGTTATTTCCACTACACAATGACCAAGTATACATTTGAATGTTTTACAAGAAATGAGGTAATCATTCATACCTTTCTCCATAGTTAGTCAAAGAATATGGAACTTATTTGGATCTTTAGGCTTCCCTGAAGATGATGAAGAGAATCCTTTATAATGAAGAAGGGTTGGGAGGAGCTGAGACTTTGTAGAGAATAAACAGAGTTAGAAATAGTAAAGCACTTAATGAGGACAATACGCATGTTACTAGAATTCATTAAAGCCATTCGTTATGAGTGAAACAACAGCTGCCCACCATTAAATCCCAGACTGTCCTAAGAGTAGCGTGGTCCACCTTAATCTTGAGGCCAAGATGTGGTGCTCCTGCTCATGATACTGATCCTCTAGATCTTGATACTCACACTTAGCTTGTTTGCTGAGGAGTCTAAAACTGAAAGAATAAAAGAACCCAATAAAGTATTTAGTTGCAATAACAGAGTTTTACTTCTTCGATTGGTCTAATACGCAGGCAGGTTCCAAATCGGTGCTTTCCTGATACCAAGTCACATATTAAAGGCACATCAATCTGCACACTTCTTATAAGCAAAACGACAACAAAATTACAGGTACTTGTACAAAAAATTCAAGTTTTGAAATCCACTCAAGCTGGGGTGGGCTTTTGTCAGGTTTCTAGTTTATACCAAAGAAGTTGACAAAGCCGCCAATGATGCATAGAGATGGGCTCTCACAGCTTGATCCACAATATTCCAGGATGTGTGCCTTCCAAAATTGCGAGGAAAAACAGTCATTATTGTCTGGCAGTTCATCTTGGGCGGAGTCTCCTTTTATAGCTGTGCTCTGCCCTAATGTGGCCGCCACTCCTGAAGCAGTGTATCTTCTCCTCTTGGCTTTCTTCATATTCATAAAGAGAATACTGGGATGTAATTAAATCACTCTTTCCATTCTAATGTAAGGACCGTGTTGGTCGGTCAGCTTCTTAACCCACTGGGCTGCCCAAAGCAATGTTCCGGACCGCAGTGCTTCCTAGCTCACTACACAGCCCCAATGAGAAGTTGACCATCAATGTCCTCGGGAGCTCAGAGAGAGGCCATTCCCTCCAATCCTGGCGCTGCTCTCATGCTGATTAACAGCATGGGAGCAGCGCCAGGAGTGGTTAGGGGAGTTCTTGAGGGCCCCATACTGAAGGCAGAGCTGCACAGAAAAAAAAGACCAGAGCAACGACAACCTTTCTGCAGGTAAGTGCCTTTTCATTTATTTTCTTTATTACCTGTTTTAAGCAGTCACCCACCCATTTGCACACCCCACCGCTCTCTAGTGCTGCCAGCCGCGACTGGAGGAGTCGCTCCAGCCTTAAAGATTCAACAATATGTTATTGAGCTCAAGTCATGATGTGGTAGTAAGCTGTCTGTCTTCTTGATTCTTTATGTAGCTGAGATAACGGAGCTTTGAAGTGTCCTGACAGTCTGAAGAAATCTTAAGGCCCTCCTATTTGTCTCATCCTATGGATGACCTTAGCCGACCTACAGCCTAAGCCATCACAGAACGTATGTTTTTCGATGCCTAACAGTGCCTGCTGATTGCCCAATACTCATTGTAAGGTTATCACACATTCTGAATCATTATTTCTCTCTCTGCAGGATTTAATCTTTGCTATTTTTTATTTATATCTCTTACATTTTATTAATTTCCTGTTATTCCGTTATTTCGCCACCTCTACAAGAGATCTGAGGCAGTTACTTGTGGTTGAAGTGGTCTACAAAAACTCCAAATAAATAAAATAAAATCTTCAAAGTTACCAAACGGAGTATGTTTATTGAGAGTTGCACCAGCAAACAGATACATTTTTAAAATATACAGGTAATAACTGTACACAGATATTTTAAAAACACCCCTGAATATATGGAAATATATTATATTGCACATTAAATGAAAAGTTGCATAGAGACTTACGTATACAATACATACAAATATGAGTCTTAAATAATAGACATACCTAAATTATGAGGCTTAGGAGATGTTTACATTGGTTTTATTCTTGGCTTTAAATGGGACTTACAAAAAGGGTTGCTATCTAAATATTTTCAGGTACAATAGAATGCCCCTAAGCACAATCACTATTATATGTATATTTTCCCTAGTATCTTCCTTATCCAGTGGTGGTTGATGACCCTCAAAAATGTTGGATAACAAAAATACAATTGAAAACAAACAAATAAACACAAACAGTTAAAAATGAAAAAAAAGTTTCACTGTCCTTAGCCCACAGCACATCCTCAGTGTTCCCCAGTCCCCGGTTACAGACTCATCCGAGCCTGAGGTCCCACAGCTCCCACAGGTCCTTGTCCAATCTAGAAACAACTCTCATGCTGCATGAGTTACACATCTGGATTGGCTGGAGCAGGCTGCCTCAGCACTCTAAAGCTATAACAAAAACACTGGTCCCTTCAAGAGGTGATAAACAGTGAAGCATAGAAATACAATGAGAACTACGTTTAACTTCTCCAGATGGAGAGTTAGATAATTTATTAAATTGCACAATAATTCAAAACAATAAAACTTAAGATAAGTGGGAAAAAATTGGAAAACAGCAGATTTGCAGACCTCAGGCATAGTGCAAAAAGTTACTCAAAAGTATATGTACATTCAGTAAGTCACAATTGAAAAAGGAAAAAGCATCTTTGCTCATAAGGGATACAAGTAAAATAATTAAAGTCAAGACACGAAAGGCATCGACGTTTCGATCCCATCTAAGGTCGGGAGATCATCATCTAAAGAGCACTGAAGGCCTGTGTAGACTCTCCAACCTGGCTGTCGTGAGAGTTTGAATTGCACATATCGGTTTGGCTGTAGCAAGGTAGCCAGCCTACCCGACATGAGCAATTCATGCTGAAGGGGCCACTGCCCATCAGCAGCAGTGGCACACATCCCTGCCCTCTCCGTTAGGCAGAAAGCAGGAAAAATAAAATGATAATAAAATCATTTCATTAACATTTTATTTGTTCAGCTTTCTGCAGAGCAGTGTGGTGGGGCGGTGCTCCTCTGCTCCCATTGAGGAACCACCGCTGACCTTATCCCCTTTTCAGTGTCATTTTGCTATCGCTTTCACCATTATCTTTATTTAAAAAGTTTGATGTTTTCTTTTGAACGCTGAGAGGTTCTTCACATGGGATTCTGTATATAAGGTTTTAGAACTCATTGCAAGCACAGTAGTCTAGCTCTTCATTCAGCACCTGTTTGCCAGGAGTGTTTGTACAATTCAATTCCTTCTGATAATTCAATTATAAGCTGTATGTCTCCTTCTATGGTAGCAGTGAGAATGGGCTACAATGGGGTTTGTGCCTAAGAAGAACTGTTGAACAGATTTGTTATCCAGGGTTTGCATGCAAGAGGCGGCTGACGCGGGTTTAGATATATCTGGGTACAGAAAGAGATTGGTGGCTGCGGTGGGTCATGCTGGTGAATCTGCTATGCAAAAGGAGGAATTAAAAAAGGCTGTGGAGGCAAATAGATGCCAAGGAAGTGGTTGAGAGAGGATTTGCCGGAGGACTGTGGGGGTATGAATAGATAAGCAGTGGTGTAGAATGAGCTAAGTGATGGGGGATAGGTTTTTAAAGGAGGTGATAATTTGGTATGACTGGCAGGAGTGGGTGGAAAAGTATTGGGGTTGGCCCATCAGGGCCATTTAGTGTGCTGTTTGACTGAACTGAGAATTTCATTTAAAGGCCAGTGAGTAGCAAAGTAGAGACAATGGGAAAGAAGTGTGTAACTTGTGAATGAAATGAAAAGGCCTAAATAATAACGAAACAAGTGACTGAATGAAGAATTGCATTTAAAGTCCAGTGAGTAGGAAAGTAGAGAAAATGAGAAAGGAGTGTCTAACTTATGAATGAAGTGAAAAAACATAAATAATAACCAACCA
Organism: Lissotriton vulgaris; assembly: GCF_964263255.1. Classification (NCBI taxonomy): domain Eukaryota; kingdom Metazoa; phylum Chordata; class Amphibia; order Caudata; family Salamandridae; genus Lissotriton; species Lissotriton vulgaris. The sequence goes on along the minus strand of NC_141689.1, from coordinate 774,229,392 downwards.
GCCCTTGGAAACCATAGGTTTTCTGGAGAAAGCTTGGAGCAAAGTGACATATGGATCATGGGTTCAGACAACATTTTTGTAAAAAGGTGGTAAGTTTGTATTGATTACCATTTTAAGAGGCTGAAGCGGACATTGTAAGTAAGGTGACACATGCAGGGAATTTGCATTATTGGGAAGAAGTGCTCCAGATCTTGCTCCATACGATGGAACTTTAACTGGAAGAGCTAATTAATAATATACTGTGCCTCAATATGAGATGCACAGAGATCAAGGGGCAGATCTACAAGAAAATGCCGCAGCGTGGCACCGCAAGCCCTTTGGCTGCGCCAAAGGGCTTGGGGGCTGCGCCAAACTGACGCATTTCCAGGTTTGCGATTTCTCGTAAACCTGGAAATGGACATGGGTGTTGCGTGGGAACACCCACAGCAACACCCATGTCCCGCCCCTAATACGCAAAGTGCTGCATGAACAGGGGCAATATTTACAAGCACAGGTTAAGTCACGCAGGGTGACTTTACCTGTGCTTGTAAATATCCGTTAGCAGGCTGCGCCACCGGTGCGTCACGAAACGTGATGCACCGGCGGTGCATGGGGCTTGTAAATCTGCCCCCTAATATTTAGCTAATCGGAGTAGAGAGCATAGGCATATGGCTTTAAACAACCCACAAGCAAATTGGTTAGTTGAGAGAATGAACAGCTTGATAAGAGGAAGCCTGCAGTTAGTTAGTGGATCAGTTGTCACAGAAAGAGGTGGTTGTGTGCATGTTAAGGATCCATTGATTACATAATGACCCGTCTCTGTTTCTTAATGAGTCAGAGGAAAGCAGTAATGGAGCTGTGTGGCATGGCAGGGTAAACTACAACAGATAAACATCATGTGAAACAGAGCAGAAGAATTAAGAAACATGCGTACGAGATATTATGATGAAAACAAAGAGGTGAGAAAATTAGAATTTGCTGTAAGAGATGTAGTCCAGATGAAGAAATCAAAACAGGAGCCACAAGAAATGTCGGATTGTTCCCAAATCACTGTAGTTAGTACAATGGAAAGAAGGGATGTCACACCACTGGAATGATACTTTGTGAAGCGAGGGGGGGTGTTTGTGAGTAAAGTGATCGGTGGGAATCCAAATTTTGCTGCGGATCTTAATGTCTTGTTGGATGGTAACAAAGGAGCTGTGGGAAGTACGCATAGCAGAATGTTAGACAAAAATTGGCATCCAGAGCGTCTAAGGGGACCATCCCATAAATTTGTAGCATTCGCTCACAATAGAGTTGCAACAATGCCTGTCTGGGAAGGACTACAAATGGAGCAGCCATTGTGTAACAATTATGCTGCAAATTAAGACGAGCATCACCGGGAACTCACAGAATACACTGGAAAAAATAGAATGTATAAAACTGGGATTACTCCAAAAATAGTTTGGAATGATGTCACAAGGCCAGAGCCCACAAGTGTAAAAAAGCATGCCAGGCCTGGTGTATTAGTCGCATTAAATATTTGATGTATCAATTCTCCGAAATGTAGTGGGAGATTTGTGTTTAACAATGACGTTCCCACCACCTGTAATTCAAAGGTCTTATGTGCCGAAGTGAGAGACACTTCTTGTTGAAACAATAACACTTTGAGTCTGCTTAGTATATTGAAATCTGTTTTCAAACTTGGAATGGAAGGCCATAATGAACAATCTACTCTCCCATGTGGAGGGGAAAACTTGCAACTTGCAAAAAGTAACTAACCTTGAAACAGACACCACATACAGGATTCCCACCCGCAGAGCGCAATACTCCAGATGATTAAAGACGAGATAACTGCCATTTGAAAGTAACATAAGCGTTGGAATAATTGAAGCAATATGAGTTCCTTTTAAATAACAAGCTAAATTATGGGCAGAAACATTACAAGCTCTGTGAATTTTTACTTGTTGACACACAAGAGAATGACCGGCCGTAGAGTTGCACCCTTCTCATGTGAGAAAAACATCTCCATCTGCTTGTTGACAATGATATGTAAAGGGTATAACTCATGTATGTAGCTGCTCCCAAGGGGTTTACATCTACCTATAGGAACGTGTTTCATGCAGGCTGTAAACTGAAACATAGAGATGGACAACAAGATAATCCTGTGCATTAATCATACAGCAGAATGAGTTTCCTCTACAGTAAATGGAAGTTGTTAAAGCTTCTCTCTATGTAGCATAGTTTAACTAGCATCTTTCATGGTCACGGACTGTTGTTTATGTGTCATATTAAAAGGTAAGAATAATGCGCTACAATTAAGAAAATGCCAGGGGACGCGTGTTTGTAGTGTCCAACGAAATTGCATAACTGATTCAAGTTGGTTATGCCATGATACAGGGTAGACGCTTCAGTTTGCACAATATCAATTACAGATGATACAATATTATCTAAAGTGTAAATGTGAGATGACAATGTATTAATACTATTGTCGACAACAGCAAGCACTTTAGCTAAATTATTTTGATCAATTTGATGTAAACATACTGCAGCTTCTAGTTGCGACAATTTCCAAAGTTCATTATATGCAGCATTAATAAATCCTTTCAATCTCAGGGATTTTGGACCCAAAAGGAAATCAGATACGTTTATATCTTCAGATAGAAGAGAAATATGTTGTTTCACGGCAGACAATGTGGAATGTTCTAACCATTGTTGGCATAATTTGCCTACGGAATAAGTAGTAAAAGTGTTGGAATGTGCTGTTTGTGGATAATGTCGATCAGGTCTATTTAATTTGAAACCAGAAGTAGTGTTCACGAAACGAGAATGACAAACATTTGTTCAAAGACCATAACTACCACCCAGTCGGAGCTAACATTGAAGAATTAAATGTACCATTTTGTATCATACTATTAAGTTGATCTTCAGTATAATTTGCATAAGATTGCCAATTATGAAACATGACCAAGGATTGAATAGTGCGAGTATTCAGTTCCTTAAGTTTAGACAACCCTAGGCAAGTAGTCTGTTGAACCATGTCATTGAGAAAGATAATTTGTGAAGGTATCAGACATGCAGGGAATAGAGATTCTGTACCTTGGACTTGCCATGATGTAGTGCCCCATGCTGATTTCAAGTCAATATTTTCCTTCCTTCCATTAATCATATCCTTTCAGGGCTGAATTGTCAATAATCAGGTATGCTTATATTAACTTGGTCTAAGTAAGCATATATTTTTTTCGAAAGAGTGGGAATCAATTTTAAATAGTATGATACTGGGTCTGAAATGTTAGAACTGGAAAAATAAGTATACTTCATCTTTAGTGTATTTAAACTACACTGAGGTGGAGTTGGGTAATGGTCCCATTGAGTGTAATTCATTTGGGGATGCTGTCCATTAGCTGTATGCAAAAAATGATGTCCATAATGTTGATAACAGAACAAATCAGCATAGTTAGCAGAATTTAAATATAGATCCTCGGTGTCAAAGACAGTGTCATTTTTTAATTCAGAAAACATAGAATTTACAGCATCAACATCCAATCATCTGATTGCAACCCAGGTACTACTACATCACCTATGGAAACACGGAATACATATGGTATCTGTAGGGTCTCCATAGGACTGAATACATCGAATGGTCCTTTGTTTCACATAATTCCATCAGTGACTGGGACCACTGAACTGTTAACAAGGGACTGGTCTTGTTTAATTTTATGCATGGAGTAATGCGGGGCCAACACCGCATCAACATGTTCTGGGAGGTAGTGCCCATTAATCAAAAGAAAAAAATTGTAATGAATCCAATGAACATGAACAAAAATGCCATGGAAAACACGATCCAGATGTACATCCCAGGTGAAATCAGATAAGTGCGTTTTAACCAAGAGATGAAAACACAATTCTGCGCTGGTGGTGAGGTTAAAACAGAAGACAATGAAGAACTGTCTGAAGAAAAATTATCTTGATCGATATAGTAACCAGAAGAACGCAGCGGGATAATAGAGGCTGGGATTCTAGATGTAGACCTGAGGCTTGCATTCCCGAAGAGGCCTTGAGGGGTGGATCAGAATAGACTATTTCCATAGTGGAAGATGGTGAACCAGGTACCAGGTCAACTGAAAACTCTTCATCCCCCTCCAGCAGCCAGGGAGAATTGGTAGGAATGAAGCTCACAGGCTGTGTAAGGAATATCCCATCTTGGGACACGCTGAGGCATACTATTGAGTATTGGCCAACTGGTTTAACTTGACATGTTCCATTGAAAAAAAGTGATTTTCAATTTATCTGGGAAGTGGAGGTAAAATCACAGCTTGCGTACCTTGAAGACCAGGCACTGGACAGGACCATGAATAAAAGGGACCGAATTCTTTCTTGATCGCATATTTTCATGAACCAGATCTCTAACTTTAGGAAGCCAGCTAGAAACAGGAATCAGAGCTGCTGCATCAGAAGGCGAATGGGTTTTAGCCAGAGCATCACAAAATTTTTGAAGATCCTATAAGCAAACACAGTGGTGATCTACATCAAAGGTTGCAGCAGCACTCACAATGTCTAGACCATCAAGGTCTGGAACAAACATCATGATGCCAAATAGCATTTCGTACACGGTTCGCCCACCCAGATATCTTCGAGGGAGGTAATTGAGAGCATGTTGAACCCCATAAAGATGAGTCAACTACCCACGGCCCGTACCTAATACCCTTGCTATTAAAGATTGCTTTGAGTCACGGTTCATTCACTCCACAATGGAATTTCCCTCAGGCATGGAGACGCGAAAGGCACCTGCACTCCCATCGACTTAATTGTAGCAGAGTATGCCTTTGAGGAAAAAGCAGGGCCCTGGTCTGAATGGAAAGTGACACAGGCATGTGTCCCGACATAGACATTCAAATCTTGTATAACAGTGCGAGTGTCAGCCAAGCACTGTGGCCAAACCTAAAAGAACCTTGTGCAAGAATCCACTGCAACCCAAATATATTTGAAAGCATTGTCAGACATAAGAGGACCAAAATGAGCAAGATAAATGCAGCCAAACGGCTGATTAGAAATAAAAAAGGTGTGTTTGAGGTAGATGCAACACCGTAGAACTCTTCATTTGCTGACAAACATGGAAACAAAAGAACATAACTACGAGTCTACTGGTATAAACTGTGCTACCAATAACGCTGATGTAAGAGGGAAACAGTGGTGGCTACTCCGGCATGTGCAGAAGCAATATCTTCATGAGCGGTCACTATAAAAGATTGTCTGCGGTTAGGTTTGGAATCAGATGATCACCAACACTAGGAATAGACACAAAATGAACTTTGTCAGTAGTTAACTGGTAAGTATATTTAGAAGGAAATGCCTGAGGAAAAGGAGTACCATCACAAGTTGCAGTGATGGCCACTAAAATGTAATAATCAATTTTAGTCATAGAACGTGTAACTGCAGCTACATTAACTGTGGCTACTGCAGATTTTGCTGCTTTATCAGCCCTTGAATTGCCAACAGCGTGCGCTCCTGCATGTTGATAACCCAATGTGTAAGTGGCAGGTGTTCTTTTAGATCAGCCAACTCAAGCCCACAGCATGTTATGCTTTATCGTGCTACCTTTAGAATCCAAAAAATGATTTTATTTAAAAAAAATTGTAATTGAAGGACTGAACACAATAAAAAGAACCACAGACAACAAGAGTGTGTTATTCGGGATCAGCATATTCTAGAGCTAAAAGAAGAGCTCTCAATTTAGCCAATTGGGCTGGGCAGTCCCCAAGGGCCCGGGTATGAACCAAGGAAGAGTGGAAAGCTCCATCCTTCATTGAACCGACGACAATAGTGAAAGCTGCAGAGTAAACTTGTTTTGAACCAATGGCTGCTGTGCCGAACCATCAGTCTAAATGATACATTTTGTACTGATCTACTGAAAGAAGAAAAGAAGGCAGAGGGTGAACATGTTCATATTGAAGAAACTCTTGCATTTGAAGGGAAGGTTCAAATACAAAATTGACATAAGCCAATGTCAAAGACTTTGCTCATTTAATCCAATGAGGATGCAGAGCCACTAGCTTTTGTGACCATCTCTAAGGCTGGCACAGGAGAAATGTCAAAAGTGCATTTACATTGGCAATATTTTCTGTAGAAGAAAAATGCAGTACTGCAAGATGCAATTTATAAGCAACTGGGTCAGTATCAGCCACATTAAATGTCACATAAGTGAAACCGACAGCTCCAGGCAAAATTCTGATTTTAAGTTATGTTTTAACAATTTATATAGCGCACTAATACCCATGGGTGTCTAGGCGCTTCCAGTTTACATGCTGTGTCAGAAAAAGCTAGTTTCTAAAAAGCCATGTCTTCAGTAGTTTCCTAATCTCAAGCAGGGAGGAATCCTCCTAAGAGAAAGAGGAAGGGAGTTCCATTCCTTGATGGTACTGTACCTAAAGCTCCTCCCCCCAGTTTGTCCTGTTAAATCTGGAGATGGGCATCAGGTAGGCAATGGCCGAGTGCAACGGTCTATTTGAAGAACACCAGCTGAAAGAGTCCCAAAGAAATTGTGGGCCTTCTCTGTAAAGTGCCTTATGTGCGATACAGAGAGCCTTAAATTTAACATGCTGGCCAACTGACAGCCAATGCAATTCCTGAATTCTTGCCCTAATAGACTGGTATTTGGGAACATCCAAAACTAGTCTAGCGGCAGCATTTTGTACCGCTTGCAGTCTTCTGAGTAGGTTGGATTAAAGGTTGATATATAGGCCATTGCAGTAATCCAATTTCGATAAAATCAGGGAGGTCAGTAATGTTTTTCTGGTATTTTGCGGGGTAAATGTGAGAATCTAACGTAAAGTTCTAATGGTGAGAAATGAGGAGGTGAGAAACGAGGATGACACCACCTTAGAAATCTGAGACTTAAAATTGAGTTTCTCATCTATGATGACCCACAAGTGTTTTAGCTTTGGCTACTGGTGTAGGAGGGTAGCCAAGGGTGTCTGGCCACCAAGCTGGTGACCATAGTGGAAAGAGATTTCCAAACAACACCACTTCAGTTTGCTTGAGTTCAACTTCAAGCAGTGCCTACTCATCCAGTTACTCAATGTGACCATACAGTCATGAAGTTTGATGGAATAATTAACATCCTTGTCTACTGTTGAGATAACCAACTGGGTGTCGTCGGCATAAGAGGTGGGAATTAGATCAAAACTTCTAATCAGAGGCGACAGTTCAGAAACATAAATATTAAAACATCGTAGGGCTCAATGAGGAGCCCTGCGGTACCCCACAATGCAAGACAAAAAGTACAGATTTAAATTGCCTAGGTGAAATGTTTGAGTTCTTTCTGATAAGAACAATGTTAAAAGGGAAAGGGCCTTTTTTCCTATACCTATGGCCTTTAGTCGTTCGACTAGAATTGTATGGTCCACGGTATCAAATGTGGCGGACAGGTCGAGGAGAATAAGGGCCGCCGATCGTCGCCATCCACTGCAATGCAAATTTCCTCTGTGGTCTTTATCAGAGCTGTCTCGGTGCTATGACAAGCTCTAAATCCAAACTGACTCTGGTCTAGTGTTTCATTGTCGAAATAAAGGTGGAGAGTTCAACATTCACTGGCAGATTTACAAGCCCCTTGTGCCACTTTTACGGTGCCGTTGCATCACTTTTGTGATTCAGCGGCGGCACAAAAGATACGCCATAGTGCGGGGTATTTACAACGTGATGCATTTCCCAGATGCGTCACATTGTAAAGCCCTGTGCCAGAAGAGGCGTACCATCGCAGGGGGAGGGGTTCTGGCGCAGAAATGCCTCCCAAAAGTGGCTGAGTGAAATCTACAAGATTTCACTCTGTCACTTTTGGGCCATGCTGCGTCAAAACCCTGCGCCTGCTTGAAGCAGGCGTAAGGATTGACGCAGCATTGTGATCATTGCTGGAGCTGCATCGCGCTTGCAACGCAACTCCAGCAATGCGCTGCTTTTACGGTACAGATGCGCCGCATCTGTGCCGTTTTTGCCCCATGGTGCGCCGCATTGTAAATGCGGCGTATCAGGGGCGGCGGAGCTGCGGCGCACAATTACTGGCGCATCCCTGCCGATATGCAGGGATGCACCAGTAATTGTAAAGCCGCCCATCAGTATTTACTCAACACTTTTTGTGGGAAGCGTGAGCCTTGCAATAGGATGGTAGTTAGCCGGGTCCATTATGTTAAAATTTTATTTTTTTAAGAGCAGCAAAATGCAGGCCTGTTTCCACATGGTTGGGAAGAGTCCTTGCAATAGCATCTGCTTAAACATTCTATATATCTGCGGGCTAATTAGATGGCTGATGTTGTGAAGGATCCTGGAAGGACAGGGATCATCCAAGGATCCTGATTTGATCGTTGAAAGAAGCGTAGCTATTTGAGCTGAAGAAGTAGGGGTACAGTTTTAAAACAGCACCTTGACTCTAACTTCCTGTACTGTAACATTTGTGGTTGGCAAACTGATCATATATTTGATCCACCTTTGATTTAAAAGATTTGGCAAGAGTTTTGCAGAAATCTTGATTACAATTGGCGGCATTGTCCTTTATAGCTGTAGTCAGGTTATTTATGATCTTAAAAAGGTCCTTGCTGGAATTACCTGCCTTCTCTCTTTAGAACGTAAAGTATTGACTCTTTTCAGCAATTAACTTTTCCTTATAATCTGCCAACATCAATTTAGACTGATCTTTTTCAGGTGCTTCATAGTTTTTCTGCCAAATTCTTTCTTGCCTCCTACAGGCTTGTTTATCTAATCTTAGGGCATCAGAGAACCAGGAGGCAGAGGGGTCTTTCTATTTTAATTAGTCACTGTAACAGGTGCTAATTTGGCAAAGTTGGACTCCAGCCAGTTAGTATATTTTCTGGCTTAGACCTCTACTTCCAATTCAGGATCTGGTTGACTTTGTACTGACTGGCTTTCCAGTAAGCACAGGTCAATTTTATGCCAAGATCTCAAAATGGACTTGGTGCTAGAAGTATTGGTAGTATTGGATCTAGGCAAATTGTAGCTGTGTAGAATAGCATGGTGGTCAGACCAAGTTATAGGGAGAATGGATATCATGGAAATGGCAGGGTTATTAGTAAAAAGACCATCTAAAGTGTGTCCTGCTTGATGTGTGGGGTATTGTACAAGCTGTTGGAGTCCTAGTTCTGATGTAATATCGAGAAGCTCCTACGTATCTCTGTCTGCTAATGTTTCGAAATAGACATTCATATCACCTAAAACAGTGAAGCATCTAGATTGAATACCTAATTCTAATAAAGGATGGAAGTTATTCATAAAGCTACTTCTTGGGCCTGGTGGACGATAAATCAATACTCCTTTGAATGGCTCTTGTTCGAGAGGGGTAATCTTAAAAAGGAGGGCCTCGCAATCTGATGAGGATAATATTGAGCAGTGTGTTTGGAATATCTAATAATGTACTATCTAAATGGGCAAATTGGATCTCAGAAGAGGCCCTGGGAATCTCTATTCCGCTTCTTCCTAAAGAAAGTAAGGCGGATAAAAGAGGGAAGATCCTAATAGCATCACTACCCATGTAAAATGGAATAATACTAAATGGCAACGTAGAAGGGGACATCCCTGCCTCAAACACAAGACATGGAAATTGTAATCCTTCGCTACTGGACTACATGATCTGTAGTTATGATCTATTTGGATCAGTTTTACAACTTAAAATTGATTCTGTTTACGGTAGTGATCATGCTATTCTACAGTTCAGTACAGAATGGAAAACACAACTGTCCCAGTCAAACAAAATTATGTACAGCCACAGTACAGTTCTGGCAAACCCAACCCAAAGACGGATTTACTGGAATTCAACAACTCTCACTAAAATAATTACCATAATAGATTCAACGCAACTTTTGCATGTAATGCATTCAGCAAATCCGATAACAAATTTTGAAATCATTAGCAAAAAGTTAATACAAAAATTACACGAAAAGTTGATGCAACCAATAAAGATTCAAAACAAAAAATCAAAGTTAGCTACTAATACAAATTATCTACATAAACTGATAAGAGCACAGTTTTTAGAAAAACTACCAGCTAGACAGTTAGAAATCAACAAATTGAAAAATCAACGCAGGAGAGAAAAAGAAAAAAACAAGAAAATAACCCAAGATGAAAATTGGTTAGACCTGCAGATAGCAGCGAAACAAAATAACCAACGTTCCTATTGGAATATTATAGCTAAAGAAATGGGTACGAAAAAAACATTACAAGCTATCCCGGTGCCTCCATCAGAATGGGAACTCTATCTTGCCAATTTATATAAACTAAACACTAACGCTGAAATAAGTGATTACTTTGCTAGGAACCCAGAAATAAAACATTTGGACAGTGGAGTTTCCAGTCCGTTTTCTGTTGAGTTACATATAAGAAAGGCGAGATCTACAGGAGCAACAGGTCCGGACCAAATTCCGATCAAGGTCCTTCAATGCAACCCCAAGGAATGGAGTAAGATGTTATCCCCCCTTTTTAACTATATTTTCACTACTGGGGACAGTCCCAAGTCCTGGAAGGGGAGCATTATAATACCTATACACAAAAAAGGTACAAGGCTGCATCCTGGCAATTATAGACAGATAGCCCTTTTGGACGCTACAGGAAAGATCTTCACAGCAACAGTACTAGATCATCTTAAGGACTGGGTCTTTTCATCTGGACTAATTCCCCTATTCCAGGCCGGATTTAGACCAAAGCACTCAGTCACTGATAATATTGCTGTCCTGCAAACCATCTTAGATAAATATGTCACAATAAAATCTCAGGTCGTATATGCTGCCTTTATCGATTTTACCACCGCATTCGATAGAGTGGACAGAGCAACACTCTGGAGAAAACTCAACAAAATGGGTATCCCGGACAATTTACTACATATACTATCATCCCTACATACAGATACCTGGTGCCAGGTCCAAATGGGGAGGGAAAAGGGTCTCACTAATCCTATCCCGATCCCAAATGGCCTTAGGCAGGGATGCCTTCTGGCTCCTCTATTGTTTTCCCTTTATTTAAGCGACTTGCCTCAATGTTTTCAGCAGATTTGCAACTTTCCTCTAAAAATTGCTTCCCACAAAATACATACTTTGCTGTATGCAGATGATGTTATTATATTAGATCTAACTCCATTTGGACTGCAAAGAATCCTTCGGGCACTCCACAACTATGCAGAGGAAAATTATCTAATACCGAACATCTCGAAAACAAAAATAGTACCATTCTATGGCAAGAAAAGGAGCACTCAATTCATCTGGTCACTAGGGGGAAAAACGGTGGAAATGGTAAATGAATATACCTACTTGGGAAGAATCTTCACCAAGTCTTTGCAAAATAGGCCCCATATCCTGAATTTGATTCGGAAATCTGATGTGCATGTGGGAGCACTTTCACGGTTTTACGCTGCATCTGGACAAAGACATTTTTCTGCTATGCTTAAGGTATACAGTGCCAAGGTTCCATCAGTACTGTCATACGCTCTCGAATATGTACCAATAACTTAATGTAGCTTTATAGACTTAAAAGAAGGAAAGATCCTACGAAAACTGATGAAGTTGTCCCAGGCAGTACCAGTGCAAGCTCTCCGCCTTGAGTTTTCACTAACCAGCTCCTATGCCCGAGCAATCGCCAATATCATCAGGTGGGCGTACAATCTCCTCCCTACTAAAAATAGAAACATTTGAATGTGAAGCATCAAAGAATGTATTTTCAAGAAATATCCTATTTGCTTTTAAGTTATCAGAGGTTAATATCAAGCTGTTACTTTCTTGGACTCCTGCCCAGTTGAAACTTTTTTTAAAGCACTTTACCTCAAGACTCAGCTTTGACCTTGACTCTCAGCACTGCTTTAAACTGTCTTTATATAAAAATATCACCGAATCTATAGAGTATAAGAAACCTCAACAGTACATTAATTTTAACCTAAACCATGGAGCTAGGAGATCGATTGTTTTGCTCCGATTCGGAATACTTCAGGTAAAAACCATTACATCTAGGTGGTACTTAGAAGAAAGTCTTATATGTAACTTGTGTAATGGCGGAGAGCAGGACTTGGAGCATTTACTGTTTACCTGCCCAAATGTGATAGTGGTAAAAGCTAGGAAAAGGTTTATTCAACCAATCTATTTGAAATGTAGAATTAACTCAGTACAAGAACTGATTATTTTATGTAAAGCTCCGCCAAATGAATGTGTATGTTACAATTTTTACAAATTTTTAAAACCATTTTTAACTTTGTATTAGAATGACATTTTTTATACTAAACTGTTTAAATTGAAATTGTACATTTAATATTTGTGGTTATCAGTGGAGAACCAAATCAAATACAATAAACTTGACTTGACTTGACTTGACATGACTTGACTTGACTTGAGCAATGTGATATAAGTTTGCTCCTGTGAATTAGAGCAAGTCCCCAGCCTTTTTTGTTGTTGTGTGTCATGTCTTTGTATCCATGAGGAACCGGAATATTAAAATCAGGATCAGATGTTTCTTTGCCCCAGGTTTCCATGACAAACAAAACATCCAACTTATTTTCAATAATAAAGTCAGCAATCTCATACTTATGTTTAACCAACGACCTAGCATTGATGAGCGCTAACTGCAGTTCTATATTACGCATGCCAGAATTGCCCCAGTTTCTTTCGGGTTTCTGCATTAGCTGAAAGCTCCAAGGGATTTTAATGAGACATTCTAAGCATTGAGGATGTTCTGTTCTCAGCAGCTCTTCCCAGATAAATACATTACAAGACTTACCCCTAGGCTACCATAGCACTTAATTAATTAATTAATTGTGTGCTTATATAGCGCTGGAATCACTCCCGAAGGGGTACCTCCGCGCTTCGACCGCTGCGAAACCCTTCCTGGCTTCCCTGAGAGATTGTCCCTTAATGGGTATCTCCAGGGTGAGACCAGGCATCCCCGGCGGTCTGGTGGGGGCGTTAGTGAAGATGAGGCAAGCTAGTGCCCAGAGTTGCCGAGTGTGATTGCTGATCAGAGTGGGCACCGAGGCGAGAGAATTATCGAGTCCGCTGACCCTGGTCCAGAAACCTGCAGCGTCGGGAATCGAACCCTGGTCCCGGGCCGTCCTCTGCTCTCGGGTCTGCCGCCTCTAACCAGTGAGCCACACTACTTCACTACTTGAAGGCTCTCCCATGGATAATTAAGTCTGGGCTTGATTTTAGTGTTAGGGCCAGGGGTTCTGGCCCTAGGCCTGGTCGGGGCACTGACCGGTGCAGGCAGGCTTGCCGTAGGCGCGCCTTTGGTGCTCGTGCGCTCCAGCCTGCACCTAAATAGGTGCCCCTGGAGACTAGAGCGCTAACCAGGGCGTAAGTGATGCCCTGGAAGTGCTCTAGTCTCGGGTGGTATACCCCCCTCTTGAATCGGTGTGAAGCTGCGGCGTACCAGGGAAGCCAAGGCAATTTACAAAAAAGCAAGGTGAGGGCTTGAACAAAGTGCGATAGTGCGGCAGCAATTAAAACATATTATAAAAGTGACAACACTAAAAGAGTTAAACTAAACCAACCAGCGAGTATCTAAAAGCCGGCGGTATCGGCAGTAGCAACCTGATGGCTTAGAACAGAGCTTAACTTCACAGCACTAGGAGACCGCTGCATGTGCACTCCAGCCTGCACCTAAATAGATGCCCCTAGAGACTAGAGCAGTAACTGGGATGGAAGTGACGCCGGGAGGTGCTGGTTAAGGGTGGTCTTCCATCCTTAACTTCGCAGCAATTGGTAGTATTTGATCTGGTCTGTAAATATTACATAGCAAGCAAATCATATTGTAAAGCTTGTAACACTGCGGTTTGTTCTGGAAGCCAGGAGAAAGCAGAAAAGGACAGGTATATCAAAGCATTAGGAGGTTTGATACGCTGAGCATAACTATGAATATACATCCTGCCTAAGTTCAGAAAACCAAGCAGAGATTGGAGTTTCTTAAGGGTAGATGGAAGTTGCGATTGAGCACATTTCTCGAACAAATGAGGTGCTAGCCCCCTACCCTCATTTCCACAAGTCATGACCAAGAAATAGAACGGCCAGAAAGGCAATATGTGACTTTGCACAATTTTACTTGTAGCCCAGAGCAGCAAATCGTGTGATGATGCAATCCATTCTCTCAGAAGATGGGGATTTAATTAATCATCTGTTGGGTATATGTCATTGTATAGGAGAAATCATCAGGATCAATATCATGCAAAAGGGAAACAATAAGTGCTGCAAAAACCCTGGGGCTATTCTTATATCCCATGGCCAATCTTGCGTACTGTCACTGAGATCCAACGACTCTGAACATGGAGAGATCCCTGCTCTCAGGAGCTAGGTTGTGAGAGAAAAATCCATTACAAATATCAAGTGTAGTTTTAAACGTCTACACACAATATTATTCACTAATGCCGTACTATGTGCACTGCAAAAGTATGAGTATGACTATTCAAATGTCTGTAATCAAAAACAATGTGATATGAACCATCAGGATTTAAAATAGGAAAAAGAGGATTATTCATGACAGAGACATAGGGTTCAATTACACCCTGATATTCTAATTGAGTAGGAATCTTTTTTACGGCCGCCTTAGCATCACGTTTAATTGGATCGTGAGGTTGGGGCTGTGGAGTAGAATAGATTGGAACAACATGCAAAGAGAATCCTTATTCCTACCAGTCTGGTTGCGGTATAAGGCAGGGGCCAAATCAAGAGCCCATTCAGAAGCATAAGCTTGTTTAGTCTCATCAGGGATAACTTGCAAAAAAGAAGGTAGAATCACATCCTTGCCACTTCTAGGACATGCTAGAACAAACGGGGAAGGCCAGTCGACCTCCGCCAACAAAATATCATAAGAAGTCAAGTTGTCCCAAAAAAAAGCATTAATGGTGCGTTTAATGTCACCTTCAATTTGAATGTCTACATGTTAAAGCCTATGAGGTGGAGCTGCAGGGATGTCCGCGGTTTCATCAGTTACAAAGGTATCAGTTGCTTTCACCTCTAGAAATGGGTGGAGTGTCTGGTTTACTACAGTAACTTCTGCTGCACTGTCGAGGAGAGTCACCGCCCAGCTCCTGTCCAGGAGGAGGGTTCTCACCCTCTGGGGCCTATTTCGCTGTTAAAGCAGCAACTTTCTTCTTCTGGAACAGGTCTCTTTAGGGAGGTAGTTTCTCTCTCTTAACCTACATGTCAAAAGAGCACTGCTGATCCCACTTGGGTTGCGTGGACGCAACTTTTCTGCGATCCTGCCTTACCACTCGGTCATACTGTTGCTCAGATGATTCCTGAAAGGAACGAGGAGAATGAGGATCAGGTACCGGCGCCCTCTCTGGAGTTTTAAAGTTAGCGTGATCACATAAATCATATCTACATTCAGAAGTGCCAGGTGGGGGTGAACCACCACGAGACCTAGGTTTCTTTTGCTGCTTAGATTTGTCCCATGTCTTTTTAGGAAAGACAGGGTGACCCTCTTTTTCAGGAGGCGGCTTACCTTTAGACTGATTAGAATGTCAAACCCCCAAATTATTGCGTCCTAAGGGAGTATAAATGGCAGCAATATTATTCAGCAACTCATGTTCCCGATCAATGTTGGCCACTGCTTGAAGGCGTAGATGAACCATTATGGAGGCTGCTTCACCTTTAATATTAGAAAGAATCATTTGAGAGACTACTGGAAAAATTACCCATTAATTTCATCCCCAAATCCAGGGCAGTACCAGTCCTATGTTCGCTCTGTACTTGTTTGAGAATGCTCGGGAGAACGCTCATCGAGGGGCTGCCATAACAAAGTGTATACACTGATGTTGCAGTCAGCCAAGGGGGGAATCAGACCACAAGGCAGGCACATGGTAAGAATCCTATGTTTCTCAACAGGACCTGTAAGAGTAAAAACTGCATTAAGTTGATCAATTTTCGGGGCAATCCAAAATGGAAAGTCCTTACAATTCTGAGGAAATTTGCCCATAACCAAATTAATCATAACAGGACTAATAAGAAGACCCCCACTGTGCACAGCCTGCACAGCCTGCACATGTGGTGCAGCCCCAGGTGGAGCCGCAAGAAAGGTGTGGGCAACAAATTGGATCAGGTGTCTATAAAAAAGAACTACCTGAGCATGCAGCTAATGTACTTCTGCCAAATTGGCATTAAAATGATTGGGTATGGAGCAAAACCATCCAACACAGGCCAAGTGGCCCCATCAATACTTAAGGGGCCCATAAGAACTGTAACAATAGGATGGGGTTCGGCGCCATTAATCTGAATCTGGTGCTTCTAGGCCATAAGAAGTACTTCAATGGCTGCATAGGGTCGATAAGCTGCCGGCACAGCGGTAGGAGTATAAGCATGAAAATAATTATCATTCACATCCACTGCGGGAAATATAACCCAGAAGTAAAACACTTGGAAACAATACACCGGAACCACTTTGAACACTAACACAACCGAAGACCCCACATTGGGGACTGCATACTGCAACAAATGTTGGGTAACCAGCGTGCTGCAATAAGCCGGAATAACAATCGGTTGAGCCGAGCCGTTAATCCCAATAAAGTGATTCAAATGGTAGCACTAAAACAGATCAAAAACCTTTTAAAATTCAAGCTTGAAAAACCTACAGCAATAGGTTATCCCTACAAATTGAAGAGGCAAAGCCCTTCCACCACGGACGACTCCGGGAAATGGTGTGAGGGTATTATGGACAAGCACAAGTACTACTCTGGGGTCCAGTGAATAAATACCAGACAAAACATTGCAGGCGCCATGTTGCAGGGATTCTGCAGAGTCACAGAACTATGGTTGGGATCATGGGACCCTAGTAGGTAGGGACTGAGTCAGCCTACGACCTGAGTACCCATGAGTCCGGGACCGACTAGCTATAGTGTCTCACTTGCCCTCCTACTCAATCACAGAGGAACAAGTGATCAGACACCCCAGAAAACAACCCTATCATGAATCACGGTTGCAGGACACACCATTTCGCCTTCACACTAGTACTAGTCCACAATAAGATCTGACAGAGACACAGGAAAGATTTAAAATGTTTAATTTAACTGTCATCCTTAAATGGATCACTGACATAATATCGACTACAAAAATATAGGCATTTAAAATATCGACTCCAAAATATCGACTACCAAAATATCGAAGTCCTATCTACAAACAGGTAAGTACTAAAATATCGAATCAAAAATATTGTTTAAAAATATGTACTTTGTAAAAATATCGAATTTATTAAAATTAATGTAAAATTAAAAGAACATTAAAAATAAATAACTAAAATATACTTAAAATACTTAAATAACCTTAAAATTATTAAATAATTAATGTAAGTTTAAAAAAAAATAATACCATTTTATTTGTTAAAATATATATATATTAACATAATATTATTAATAAATATACAATATTATTACCGTAGCATAGCAAGAGTGTTAAAATTACTATTCCCACTCCAATTAGTGCAACAGTAGGGAAAGCGTTGGATAGCGTAGCGGTAAAAATTACTATTCCGACTCCAAAGAGTTCAACTGTAGGGAAAGCGTTGGATAGCGTAGGGGTAAAAATTACTATTCCCACTCCAAAGAGTGCAACCGTAGGGAAAGCGTTGGATAGCGTAGGGGTTAAAATTACAATTCCCACTCCAGTGAGTGCAACAGTAGGGAAAGTGTTGTTTAGCGTAGTGGTAAAAATTACTAGTCCCACTCCAAAGAGTGCAACAGTAGGGAAAGCGTCGGATAGCGTAGGGGTTAAAATTACTATTCCCACTCCAAAGAGTGCAACAGTAGGGAAAGCGTTACATAGCGTGGGGATAAAAATTACTATTCCCACTCCAGTGGGTGCAACAGTAGGGAAAGCGTTGGATAGCGTAGGGGTAAAAATTACTATTCCCACTCCAGTGAGTGCAACAGTAGGGAAAGCGTGGATAGCGTAGAGGTAAAAATTACTATTCCAACTCCAAAGAGTGCAACAGTAGGGAAAGCGTTGGATAGCGTAGGGGTAAAAATTACTATTCCCACTCAAAAGAGTGCAACAGTAGGGAAAGTGTTGGATAGCGTAGGGGTTAAAATTACTATTCCCACTCCAAAGAGTGCAACAGTAAGGAAAGCGTTGGATAGCGTAGGGGTAAAAATTACTATTCCCACTCCAGTCGGTGCAACAGTAGGGAAAGCGTTCGATAGCGTAGGGGTAAAAATTACTATTACCACTCCAGTGAGCGCAACAGTAAGAAAAGCGTTGGATAGCGTAGAGGTAAAAATTACTATTCCCACTCCAGTGGGTGCAACAGTAGGGAAAGCGTTGGATAGCGAAGGGGTAAAAGTTACTATTACCACTCCAGTGAGTGCAACAGTAGGGAAAGCGTTGGTTAGCGTAGCTGTAAAAATTACTATTCCCACTCCAAAGAGTGCAACAGTAGGGAAAGCATTGGATAGCGTAGGGGTTAAAATTACTATTCCCACTCCAAAGAGTGCAACAGTAGGGAAAGCATTAGATAGCGTAGGGGTTAAAATGACTATTCCAACTCCAAAGAGTGCAACAGTAGGGAAAGCATTGGATAACGTAGGAGTAAAAATTACTATTCCCACTCCAGAGAGTGTAGCAGTAGGGAAAGTAAATACTTCATATATTATTTAAAAAAATATAAATTAATATCTATAAAAAGTAAATTAAAAGTAATTACCAATTTAATATAATATAATATTTAATCAATTAAAATTACAAATTAAAATTAACTATTACAATTAGTTACCTATTAATACAAATTAATTACAAATTAACCATTAATTAATTAACAATTAAAAATTATTTAACAATTAATTCAAATTAAATACAATGAAAGAAATTGATTTATTTAATTATTTATAAATAAATTACTTCCCACCCTATTCCCCTATAAACCCACAACCCACTACAGAAAATAAATTTGTAAAATTAGCATAATTAGCAATTAATCAATTAAATAAAATTAATTGGCAATTACAATTTAATTAATTATCCCCAAAAAATTAATTAACAATTAATTCTAAATAAATACCAATAAACAATTTTACATATTTAATTAATTAGAAATAAATTACTTCCCACCCAATTCCCCTATAAACCCACAACCCGCTACAGAAAATAAATTAGTAAAATTTACATAATTAGCAATTAATCAATTAATTAAAAATAATTGCCAATTAAAATTTAATTAATTACCAAATATAAATTAATTTACTATTAATTAAAAATGAATATCAATAAATAAATGTACATATTTAATTAATTATAATTAAATAACTTCCCACCCTATTCCCCGATAAACCCACAACCCGCTACAGAATTAAATTACGCAAAAATAAAAAAATAAAAATCATTAATTAAAATAAATTATAACATAAATATACACTTTTCACACATATAATACATAAAAACACTATAAATAATGCGATATTATAAAAATTTAGATAATTTTAATAACCTGCATTATATACTTCGATATTTTAACTTTCTTTATTTTTAACATTCGATATTACATTACTCACCTTAAAAACAATATTTTTGATGTCTATATTCTGTCTATTCGATATTTTGTCCATTCTATATTTTAAACTCGATATTATGCCCATTCGATATTTTTTACTCGATATTTTGACTGTTTAACCCTTAAATATGCAGTATATGTGCCACAATAAGTAAGAAAATGCCTAACATAAATATGGTCAGAGTAGCAAGTAGTCCATGAATCATAAAAGGAGCTAGACAGAATAAGCTAGCCCCCTCTCCTACTACAGAAGCAAACTGATTATATATCAGAAGATCGCTGGGTGTTGGCAGCAGACCCCATACCTTAGCATACATAGATGGAAGTTCTAGATCTTAGGTGCTCTCACAATCTCTTCCCTGGAAAGATCCCTCTACAAGTGTGTTGTTGCCTATTCATGCATACCTATATGGCAGAAGTACGTGTCTCCAAACAACAGCTGCATTTGTGTGTTTTGTCTTTGTGCTGAGGCCTGACCAGAACAAAATAACAAGGGGAAAGAACTGAACGCAAAAAAAATTCAGGTTCTGTTTGGAAGTACAGTGTGGCACAAGGAAACGACAATGGGCCTGCACAAGATATATGACAGGGTCTGATCTTAAAAACTCATTGCAATAATATGGGTGCTTGTGCCCATCTGTCTACATTACCAAGTGAAATGTGATCAAGGGTAAGCCGAACAAGCAAATAAAAAATGAGGCACAGTTTTGTTTGGGACAATGCAAGCTGGGCATAGTGGAAATGCAGGTTCTATAGCATCCCATTTACAAGTAAATGCTTTTAGGGGTAATGATCCTGTCCTAAATTGAATTTAGAGCTTCCAATCCATCAGTACAGTGATAGTACAATAACAGTCGTTTGAAAATTAGTACAGTTTTTAACTTTAGGGCATACAAACATTTGAATGGTGATTCATGTAACATAAGCGATGCATATCGATTTTTTCACGTATAACACAGGGTACTAATTACTTGGTAGAAGTTTAAAGTGATGCTGTATTAATGAATTTACTATGAATGCCATACTATGCTGCCAGATTCTATCATGTATTATTGAATGTAGTGTTTCACGCATTAGCTTTTTTCAATCTTTTAAGTTTTGTTTCTAACGATGAATGATACACCACTAGGGAGTGATATGTTTAATAGAGACATATATTATTTCTTGACAGATTACCCCTGATGAAGGCAAATTGCTGAAATGCTTTGGGATTGAGTTAATGGATGTATATGAATGAGAACCCTATTTAGATCCTATATTTTGGATGGATAATGAATTGATGATTAAAAACAAAGAATTTCAATAAAATGCATTATTGAAGAAATTGGATTATAAACTTTATTTCACACAAACTTTGGCAGTGTGAGAGCTGCATATTGAGCCTGTGCCCAGGGGACACCCACACAACCCAGTGTTGGTGCAACCAGCAGCCACAATATTGTTCACAGGCACTAATAAATTTAAATATACACAAAGCGTAAGCAAAACCTCTTAGAAGACCTATATTACTTTTGACAAGGCAATAAATCCAACAAATGTTTTCATATACAGGGATGCTATAGATAGAAGACATGACTTTTAGGTATTACAAAACCATTATTTTATTTTCCTTTTCTTTAGTCTTTTTTTTATATCGTATTACTTTTTAAAGGTTTATACAAATATGCATTATATCATACAACTTCACATACAAAAAGTCATAAATAATCCTAATACATTGAATAGATTACTAATAATGCAGTTTAATAAAGTGCAGTATAAAGAAGATTTTTTAAAGAGGAAATTTGCCCCTATTGCTAGTACATCTTGATAACATGCAACCTTTCACACATACCAGTCATACAACCACATTCATAATTGTTTAAAACAAACAACAACAAAAAAGAAACATACAAACACACTAAATAGGATGGAATAATAACCCAAAGGTGCAGATGGTGATACACTTTCCACAGATGATATAAAAATGGGGATTCCACCGGTTTTAAACGATGATCTGTGTGGTATTGATCATTCTTTGATACATTATCCAGATCTTGTTAGGATGTACGGCCTACGTACGTTTCGGTGATTAAATTCTCATAGGGTGCTGGTCTTGTATTTAGAGTTTGCTGTTGACCAGAAAGTAGTAATGTTTCATTCTACTTATAGATGTAAAAGTGATGGCCGTAGCAGGGGGTCCCAGACGAGTTCGTGCAGCATGAGGATTTAATTATTACCAGTACCGGCTACCCTATCATGCACTGATACTATCTAGAACATCATGGAATAATACTATTATTCATCCCAATAGCCACAGCAGATCCCACTCTTTAGCCTCAAGTGAAGACCCATATCCCTTCTACTGCACACATATGTGAATTGCAATAGAAAAGAAAAAACTTATTGCCCCTTCTTTTTAAACTCTGTTCACTGATCGCCTGTATTAGTTTTGTTTGTCTTACCATCTTGGCCCTGAGGAAGGTGATTGTTTCACCGAAACGTACGTAGGCCGTACATCCTAACAAGATCTGGATAATGTATCAAAGAATGATCAATACCACACAGATCATTGTTTAAAACCGGTGGAATCCCCATTTTTATATCATCTGTGGAAAGTGTATCACCATCTGCACCTTTGGGTTATTATTCCATCCTATTTAGTGTGTTCGTATGCTTCTTTTTTTTTTTGTTTGTTTTAAACAATTATGAATTTGGTTGTATGACTGGTATGTGTGAAAGGTTGCATGTTATCAAGATGTACTAGCAATAGGGGCAAATTTCCTCTTCAAAAAATCTTCTTTATACTGCACTTTATTTAACTGCATTATTAGTAATCTATTCAATGTATTAGGATTATTTATGACTTTTTGTATGTGATGTTGTATGATATAATGCATATTTGTATAAACCTTTAAAAAGTAATATGATATAAAAAAAAGACTAAAGAAAAGGAAAATAAAATAATGGTTTTGTAATACCTAAAAGTCTTGTCTTCTATCTATAGCATCCCTGTATATGAAAACATTTGTTGGATTTATTGCCTTGTCAAAAGTAATATAGGTCTTCTAAGAGGTTTTGCTTACGCTTTGTGTACTTTTATCTCCCTCCTCTTGGCCTACAACTAACTGGGAGAGCTCCTTTCTCATAACTAATAAATTTAAAGTCAACAAATTCCCTACTCAATGTGCCTATAATGGCCTTTTCGGCATCATTCAATGATGTCCGTGACCAATATTGCTTTCCAACATCTCTGTGGAGGGGGCAAGCTCTCAAAGTGGAGCCTCCCATAGCTCACTCATGCACAGAGTAATCAGCAGCTTTTTATTGCCAGATGATGTTATTGAATCTATCCACTTTAATCACTTCCTGCAGGGCTACAGCATAGTGGGCAAGCTCGGGGTGAACTATATTCTCCTCCAAAATAATAGTGGGCACAACCTAATTGTTTTGCAATCACTTCCCTATCCATATCAAATTTTTGGGGATATAATGGGGTGCTAGTAGGATGGAGGGCTAAATTCCTTAAGAATTTGTTTTCTGATCTACCGATCTCATTATTGTTAGAAAAGCCCCAGTGTTCCACTCCATAAAGGGCGATGCCCACTGCTTTTGCTTCATAAATCTATATGGCATGCCAATGTCTCCGTGTACCTACCGTATCTTTTGGCAAAGAACCAGGTCAATGGCAGATTTTAGATCGACAAAGGCAACATACAAGTTGCCTCTATCGATAAGCACAGTCTTCCAATGCAAAAATTAAAATCAAGAGATTTGGTCGTGTCATGTTGTTCCTACACATCTATATAGGAGCTGCGTGTTTAGACAAGAGAATCTAAGGGATTGGTGTTCTGACTGATTCCAGACACCCCCAAAGGATATGTTAGTCTGTCGACCAGCTAGCTCACAGTGCAACCATAAGCCCCACAACCTTAACAAGGTGCTAATAGTTTCTGACAACTATCGCACATGACAATCCTGACTCCTCAGGGATCGTGGAAACAGTACAGTACCTTTTTCTCAGTCACTAGTGCTCACTCGGTCTAAGAGAGATATACAGAATAAATGGTGGGGACGTTTTCAATAAGCACTTACTGTACCAGCGTCATTCTAGTATAAAATGTGTGCTGCAACAACCAGTAGACAAAAACAGATATGTACGGATTATAAGAACCAACAAAGTAAATAAAAGGTAGAATTCTACCATGGTTCTAAAAAAAGAATATATACAGGCATATAGATACATGACAGTAATCATGAGTACTCCTAAGATGCAAACCCTAACTCGATGTAAATAAGTGTACCTATCATGTATGTAGGTGTAAAGGCAAGAATCCCCTGGGAAAAGCCAACCCCATTACCTGATGGGAGAGAATGACGGACCCAGTCTTGGTCTCCAGTTGGACACCCTGCAAGGTATGTCAGACTACTGCGTGCTGGAGTGTCTTCAGGCAGGAACTTCAGTGCCTCGTGTCAGCATGGAAGCTTCTCCTCTGGTTTGCCCAGCGAAGATGTGGGTCTTATATAACCAAAAAGTACCCTCAGGGGTTCTAACTAGATGTGTCATTGTACAGTGGGTCTGTTGGCCAAGGATAAAGATAGTGGTGACTTTTGTACAGAGCTATTATGCAGAAGATAGTAATCCTGCTGTGATACTAAGAATCCTCATGCATAATAAATGAGGCTAGTTTTCGAAGAAAACCACACAACATTTATTCAGCACCAATCCAGGTAAAGGGTCACCGCCAGAGCTGTAATGTAAAGCAAGGTAGGAGAATTGTAGTTAAAAGGTTATGCAACTACTTAGGCCTATATTGGGGTACATTTGGGCTCATAACACCCACTCATCTGACCGGATGACAAAATGGACAACTGCTAAAATATGCCTGTTTAAAATCATAAAAGACAAAGCTGTTTTTTTCCCTAACGATAGCCTGGAAAGGTGTTTATATTTCTTTTTTGTTAATCCCGTCCTGGATTTTATTCAGAACTAGGCAACAGAATACCTTTTAGATACAATCTATTAAAACAATTGAGCTGTAATTTACCTGGAGATTTCTATTGCCCTTTTTATAGATTGGTATCACTTCAGCACCTTTCCATGAATCCGGGAATGTAGCTCCCTTTGCAATAGCATCAGCTAAGACAAGTATATATTTTGACCAATTTTCTTTATCATTAATAAAAATGTCCCCTGGAATGCCATCAGGTGCAGGAGCCTTACCACTTGCAATGTCTTCAAGGTGGACAATAATGTCACAAAAATCAAACAATGGACCAGCATGGCCAAGCGGTTCTATTACTAATGACAACCCATCAATGGGGAATAGCGTGTCATCAATGTACAAATTCTTAAAATATTCAAACCATTCAAATGATGATAGATAGTTTGGTGGTTGAGGTGCAGAAGCATTACCAGCCCATGTAAACAAAGACCAGAATTTAGAAGTATCATTGTCAGAGAATGCTTCTGTTTGATCCTGCCACCTCTTTTCGTCCTAATCCCTTTTAGCTTTAGACAGACTTAGCTTATATGCCTTCCTAGAAGAACGAATTGGACGATTGTCTGTCAATTTAATGGCCGAGATCAGATGTCCTCTGGATTGCCTACAATCAGAATTAAAACAAGAGCTAAAGTTGGAAGTGCGCTTTTGAGCATGGTACACAGGAACTATAAAGTATGACAACATGTGCTCAATAAAGTTTTTATGTAAGCCTCCAAGTTCCTTTGCATCAACTTCCTCATTAGAGCAAGTGTTCAACTTAAGTAAAACCACTTGCAGGTCAGATCTAATGGAAGGCATGATGTGAGGGAGGGCATGTCATTTGTTAGTTTGATGTCCAGAGTGAGAGATAGTGGAAGGGTATCAGATGGGTGCCTACCACAAATGACTAGTATGCTACGACACAAAGGGTTATCTTCACTCTCTATACTTTCCATAACCACCATATCATCAACATAAGGCCACAACCTCAAATAGACCAAAATATAGTTGATGTGACTCACACAATTTGGCTTGTGAGCGTATAAGACCTCTTTATATCTGACTTAATCCAACCATTGACAGCCCTAACATCTAATTCTAGAGTTAAGGTCTTCATCTGCAAAGCTGCTTGAGACCACTTTTTTTAGAGGAACTAAATCCAGTGGACGGATGGTCCATTTCTCAACCTTCTCACGGTATATCCTTGATTCATCACTATCCAGGGGCTCAAAAGTGGTACTGAAGTCCCCAGAAAGGATGAGATGAGATTGACGCTGATTCAATTCTAAGTAGTCCTCAGGAATTTGCAAAGTTTTAGATGCCAATCCTCCCTTGACCCCTCTACCATAGATTTTCCAAATTTCTACAATGTGTTTCTTGTCATTCGTTACTTGAATACCTGAGATATCAGGTCATTCAATTGCTACTTGTCGAATTTTGCAAATGAGGGAAGCTCTGAACCAGATTATTAACCCTCCAGTGGGTCTCCCAGATGGTCTTGGTTGAGCTGGAACAAAGAAATGTAAGTATTCTGCTTTAAATATTGAATGAATACACCATGTTACTTGGAACAAGCAAATGTCTGATTTTTCTAATAATTTGTTCCAAGCAGGTAAATCTAGTTTTGAAATAAAGCCAGCCAAGTTCAATGAAACAAATGTTACCAGTGATGGTTTGTCTGCATGTTATCTAAATATGGCTCTACCATGGGGACTTATATGGGTACATCAGTATTGATTGCCGATGCGCTTTGTAAGTCATTAAGATGTTGTACATTTACATAGCTAGTATTCAACCTAGAATCTGTGTTAGCACTATACTCGACAGGACTTCTTTTAGTAGCTAACTACTCAAAAATCTCCACATGGGGCTACTATCTGGTTTCAGTAAGACTGGACTAGGTATTAATGAGGAAACTCTTGGAAGGCACAGTCAGTTAACTTCACGCCAAGGAGAAGAACCAACTACAGGGCATGAAATGTTGTACAGGGTACTACACCTGTCACCTACCCACTGATATTTGAACTGACTGATGGAGTTTTTGGGAGGGCAAGAGATGATATTGAGGGCCACTAAACTATTAGCTATCAAAGTTCTGATTAATTGTAGAGTGTCTTTTTAGTGTCTTTTAGTACTGAGAATATCTTCTCGATTAACTGAACAACAACCCTGCCCATATCTTATCCAATGGAATGCCCTTTTTTTTATTAATCCTCCCCTTCGTATTTAAATCGGAGGGGAGTTTTGGTGACCATGTATATTGAGCTGACAAACGAGGGACTCCTACTGTTGGCATTAAGTTTGGCTATTGCGTAGTGGCACATAAGTATGAGTGCTGCCTAAGGCCCCAACTCTTCTACAATCTCAGCTTGGATTTGATTGATGCAGAATGGCTGAGTTACTGGATTGTCTAACTTCTCTGGTGGGCTCATGTGTCCAAGGCCCCCAAACAAAATACCTATCTTGTCTTACACATGTTTTGTTGGGTTTCCCTCGAGTAGTGTGTCTTGTGGTTGGTCTAAGTGGCTGCTCTAAAATCCTAGCTTCCTGATTACGTTTTGATCCAAAAACTCTAATGGTATTAGTATCTTTGTCTGCTATTGATTGGTTCATCATTTTATTAGTTAGGAGTTTTATCATAAGCTTGAGCTCCCCCACCTCTGCCCTCAGCTGTCATTTGTGAAACCTATGTCGAGAGGGGAGCATCAGTCAGGCCTAGTGAACCTGGGGCCTCAATAGGGGCCTCTAAGGATGCTTGTTACCCTGTCAGCTGTAGCAGGGGCAGAAGGTGATTACTACAGGGTACAGCGGCCACTCACGAAGATGGAAATTCAGGGTTATCATGCTTGTCAGTGCAAGCTAAATCAACATCAGTTGGTGAAGGGGAGTTCTTCCGAGTAAATTCCCTGACCATTTTCCTTTTACAGGAGTTAGGGAGAGTTTATGCAACTTTCTTAGAATTACCTAGAGAACCACAGTGGGGCACAGTGTCTGAAACTACAATGGAATTGACCTGTTCCATTATGAGGTATATCTCATTGAGAGTGCAATTGTTTAGTTGCTTAGATGCCTTGCTGTGCTCTGCGTCGCCTTGTGCAAGATGGGTTGCTTCACGCTCCCCTATAATTGACTGGTCTAATAAGGATAAGGCAAATCAAAAAGTGCTCAAGCCCAAAGATCAGAAAAGAAAAACATTTAGGATTGACACAATACCCTTTATAGCATGCTCACATTAAATGCATTGTTCTAATGCATAAGGCTGTTACAAGAAAAAATAGAAATATCATATGAAAAAGAATAACACCTTTTTTTTAAAAAAACATTCATAAAACAGTTGCAATTTATAAACAGACCCAAACCCTAAAGGACATATTAAGTCCACAGCAAAGAGAAGATCATTGGAGACTTTGTGAACACTTAAAGATTGCTGAATAAAAGTATTGATGAATCGCTTTTGGGGATCACTGTCCCAATCAATATAGGGCGAAAGCAGGCCTGTTGAAATAGATAGCAGCCCAAAAATAATAAAAATCACAGTACCTTTGTATAATGAAAAGACCAGAGGGGGTGGCCCAACCCAGCCTCCTCTAGGCACTGTCGGGGGCAGGAGGGGCGTGCGGCATGCACTTTATAGGGCAAATCTGATTACAATAGTGGCAGGGAATTTTGGAACTTCTGGTCCCCAGCTGCATTTCAGGCCGCTCCCCGGCAGCAATGCCAATATCCTTGGTGAGTGTGTTGAAGTTATTATATCGGAAAGATGATATAATGTCAGGATTCTACAGCACGCCTGAAAAAAATGAATATCACATCAATTAAATCTTAAGGGGAAATGCAAAACCATTGTTGATTCATAGGAAGTTGGGTACTCCAGACAAAAAATTAATATACTAACATATTTAGATGTTCATTTTAAAGTATAATCTGTGTAAATTACGTTTAGTTACTGGTGTAATGTAGTTACATTTCTTGATTAGTCAGAAAGGGAGGCAAGACATCAGCAGCAAAGGCGAGGCTGTGTTAAATAAAAAGTATGAGTGCGGGCCAGTCGTTAGTCACATCAGCAGTACATTTTTCCTTACAACTGAATTGCACGACCAAAAGCAGCAAGGAAGCAATTCAATTCTTTAGCGAGCAATGCTTTGCTTGGACTTTTTAAAATTTCAATTGTTGTTCTTTTTTATGTTTTACAACACATTTAATCAAAACTGATTGGGATTGAAAGATTTTTATAATATCCCAAAATGTGTTCCGATTTGATTGTAAATTAGGGCTATGCCTACTCCTTATTTCGGAAACAGATTAATTCTGTTTTAAAGTAGTGTAAGCTTGCAGGTATTGTAAAGATAAGCAAGAGTTATATTTTCTGCTTCAGGCAGCAAAGTGCCTTCGGGTATCGGTGGGAAAAAGGCTTGTTTGGCTGGAGGTGTGATTTTCGAAGCACTTTCTGTTCTAACTGTCCAGAAAAAACAATCAAGACAAAGGCATTCCTGGAACACCCTACTCACCCAGTCGCAGACACGATTTTCAATGCTCATCTCTTTAGTAGGTTGCCTTTTGACATGCCACACGTAATTTAGGTCAGAAGGGGCCATATTTAATAGAAACAATAACGGATTTCCTTTCTAAGGTTGGGTTTCACCATTTTTGTATGTTCCTTTTTATCCAGTCCGCAGACATAATTGTAAATGTTAACTTTCTGAGAACACTCTAAAGACTACTGCACTGTACTGGTCTAACAGGAATTTTTACAACACCATGAATAAGGACAGAATCCTGGTTCAAAATTGTAATACATTGAGGCACGCGACCGGCGATCCAAGATGACCGCGCCTTAGGGAGCTCCGAGATGACAAACGGAGCTCGTAAATGGTTGTTTATCGGCAGCGGTTCCCGGATTAAATTGCAGATTCCGATGTCGGAACCACCATGCCTTCCTTGGGTACATTTTCGCCCTCTAAAACGGACTTTTGAGTGAATTCTCTGCCATTTATTACTCCTCTCGAATTACAGCCGTAATTTTGTTCTCTCCTACGCAGCGTTTTTTTTTTCTCTCTTCCCTCCTCCTCATTGCT
This sequence comes from Lissotriton vulgaris, assembly GCF_964263255.1. Taxonomy (NCBI): domain Eukaryota; kingdom Metazoa; phylum Chordata; class Amphibia; order Caudata; family Salamandridae; genus Lissotriton; species Lissotriton vulgaris. Next base: position 774,199,886 of record NC_141689.1, on the reverse strand, counting down.
GTTTTTGATGCCAGACTCTCGCTGCATGTCGTTTTAAACAGAACATTGCTATTAATTTCTATTCAGACCTCATGGTGTTAGAACTTTATATGCTGAATAATTTTCTGCTATGATGCTGGCTGCCTATCCCAAGTACACTTCCTGACTGGAAATGTGCTTCTATATCTCATCAAGTTTGGATCTCTAAACCAATAGCAGCTGCTTCTACCTTCACCTATCCATTGCTATAACAGCTGGCCCCTAGGCAATTATTTAATCAGTGTCAATTTTAAATGTTGTTGCTAATATTTGGCTCCTGTTGTATTTTTCTTGCCATTACTTTGGGCTTCTTTATTCAACATGGAATCCTCTCACAATACTAAAGCGCATAGCAATGCTTCTAGCTCACGTAAAGACCCTGCAACTGGCAAGCGTCATAAAAAGGACCCTCCATCTCCATCAAAATCTCCGCTCCCTGTTACATTAGAAGACATTATGGAGGACCTACGTCTTATTCGCCCTTTTATAACAGACACAGCCACGACTCTACAGAGGTTAAACGATAAGTGGCCTAGTCTAGATATGAGGCTATCGGATGTGGAGCAAAGGGTCAGTGATGCTCAGGATGTTGCTGCCAAGGTTGCCAGTCTGACCAAGGAGGTTGATCAACTCAAGAAAACTTCAGAAGATTTGGAAAATTGTAACTGATGCAATAATCTCAGAATTTATGGTATTCCGGAAGATTCTGAAGGATCAGATATCATTCAATTTTTTAAAACTCAAGTCCTTCCTATTACTGTTATTCCTAAGCACCTAGATGTTAATATTCAAAGAGCTCACCGTCTAGGTCTAAAGAACTTGTCTTCCACTTCGGTTCGATAGCACTAACGAAAGTGGGGCTAGACCCGGGATTTACACGGCGGTGTGAACGCTACCATAGAATTTTTGGAACATCTTTGAGAGCTTGCATTGTTATTGATGTACAAGAGGCCTCTTTTGACCATAAATACCCGTGAAAGCCCTGATCAAATCTAATTACAAGCTGGTTACTATACATACTTCGAGAGCCGACCATCTTTATAGTACCCACTTTCAAATCTAAAGACATTGGTGTCGTCTTTGAGTGACCTATACCTTTTGGATACTCTACCGTTCGCTTGCCTGGACTATTAAATCCGGTAACGAAACATATGAATCCTTCTGGTTGTTACTGATTCCCAGAAGTGACAAGAGAACGTTGTTAAAGCCTTGAAAAAGTCGCAACATACTTATTTTATGGCGACGAAACACGTGTCAGCTGGCTGTACCTGTACCCATGTTATGAACTAAGAACATCTGTAAAAGAAGATTGATTTGCTCAACAGAATTTATTTGTCGCAATTTCTACATTAAATACGGTTGCTGGTTGGGCTCAATCAGCTAATTACTTGTGTGTTAGTTGTGCTCTCACTTTCTTATTGAATTGTTTAAAACAATTGGATCTTTCCAATTGTATTAAGTGATATTGTGGGTGGCACGGTATCAGACATAGAGCACGCTTTGAAAAATATTTTGTATGTTATTACATTGTTGCCAACATTAAGACAGAGGTGCTGGTTGTTGCTAGGTTTACAACATTGCCACTGTTGCTTTTCTATTTCTAGTATTAAATGTCTCGGTATTCTATATGCTAATACCATCAGAGAAACCATTATAATTAACCACAAAGACGTGGTTAAAAAAGTTTTTTCCCTTATAAATGGTTGGTCTCCTCTCTTTTTATCTTGGTGGGGGAGACTTGCAACTATTAAAATGATGTTACTTCCTATTATTAATTTCTACCTTTCTATGCTTCCTATTTCTCTCCTGCATTATTTGTTTAAATCCATCAATAGTTTCCTAACTAAATTCTTATGGAATAATCGTAAAGCTCGGCTGTCTCTTTCTCGCCTTCAACAACCCAAAAACTTGGGTGGAGTGAACTTCCCCAACATCTCCCGTTTTCACTCCGCCTTTACTCTTATGCAAATATGGTCTTTTTTGGATGATAAGGTCTCTTCCCCCATAACCGCATGGAGTCCTTTAGAACTCGAACAACTTGCCCCTTTTTCATTCCTTACTGCTACTCGTTTTACTCACCCTCCGACACGATTCCTTGCCCCCACTCCTAAATACTCTAAAGCACTTGCTCTAACTTTGTTTCGCTCTTTTCTCTCGCAAGCTGATCTTCACTCTCTTACTCCCATCTGGAATAATAAATCCCTTAAAATTAACAATAGAGCGCTTTTTTGGAAAGAATGGATTGATAAAGGCATTACAACTTATACTCAACTACTTAAGGATAACGCCCTGACAACTTTCTCTTACATTCGTGACACCTTTCACCTCTCCAACACACATTATTCTCAATATCCTCTGCTCAAACATCTTCTAACTGACTTTATTTGACAACAAATTTTGTTTCCCACCTCTCCCCCAACTCTCCTTCATCCACCAGATTTTTCACTCCCTCTCAAAGCTGCTGCGATTTACAAAATACTTTCTCAACCTGACATTACTAGGACTAAATCTAAACTCGAGTTACTTTGGGAACAAGACCTGGCTCAAGAATTTTCCTTACAGTTATGGGATAATATCTGGTCTAAAATACACACAGTTTCCCGATCCGCTAGTACTACACAGACTTGTTACTTTTTTTATGGCATACTTTTTTTTACTCCTTCTGACTTATATCAATTTAAGTTACTTGATTCTAAAAAATGTTGGTCTTGCTCTCTTGAAAATGGTGACTTTTTACACATGTTTTTCTATTGTCCATTAGTCAAATCCCTTTGGTCGCGCATTTGGTTACAATTGAACAAAATCTTAGCTACTGATTTTCCTTTTGAAATCGTACATATTTTCTTGGGTGGCTCTTCACCTATTTGGGATGTTCGCTGTAATGTTCACAAGTTTATAGATCTTTTCATAGCAATTTCCTTTCAGGTTATAACCAACAACTGGAATTGGATTATGTCATCATCATAGACTTGATTGTGCCTTTGCCACCACAACTTCTTTATTGATTAAGAAAGACTTATTATGGATGCCGTTAACTGCCTTTCTTTCCAGAGGTGTCACATGATGCTTTTTTTTCTCTCAATTTTTTCTTTAAATTGTATTTAGCTGTTTTTTTTTTACATTTATAAGTTTCTTTTGCACCTGCAGTTTTGTTCTATATAGATACATGTGTTTATATTTGCATTACCTTTTAATATATGAGCTTATTTAATAGGCTGTTCCCTTTTTCTCTCCTTCTTTCTTCTTCATTCTTTCTTCTCTTCTTTTCTTCTCTCTTAATCTCCCCCCTCTATTTTCTCTCTTACAAAAAAAATCTCCTTTAAAAGGTTTTTCCCTTAGTAAAGCTCATTTACCCCCTTTGGGGTTGTTTTTCAGGTGTTCTACTTTAACACATTGTAATTCTTTTTGCTGCCTTTTTCTTATGTACTGATGTTTTACATTGTATACTTTCTTTAATAAAGCTATTTAAACTTAAAAAGAAATTGTAACACACTTTGGAGGGAGAATTTAGAGCACCGAACATTTTAGGCTATCTGTTTTTAAGTGGCTTCCTGTTGTGTAAATCATATAGCATGAACTGGATGTTTGATAAGGTGCTGTCAAAAGACGTCTCAAGGAAAATAACTTTCTCATTGGAAATAAACGTTATGCGAGGCTGAGAGAGTAACAATTATGGCAGCTAAGAATATCTTCCATGAGCCCTGTCTGGAGAAAATAGTTACACTACCGAACCACTGGATATGAGTTGTTAAAGGGCCTTCATCTCCTATTGTATTGGCCTCATATGGAAAAAACTGCTCTTTGTGGTTCACAATACAGATTCTGTACTTTTAGACATATAAACACGAGAATGCTTTATCTTCAAGAATCATCACGAGGCGCGGCACCAAAGGAGAGATATGAGATAAAGCACTATTAATTGTTTTGGAGCAAAACACTGTCAGGGCACTAGTTTGTAGGTGTTATTGTGTGCCTTAATGACTACTAATTTTGAAACCCACACTATCTCCATGAGTAAGCATTGGTCTGCACTGATGGGCATAAAGCAAATTGCTGTAGCCCAATTGCTGCAGTGAGGCCTGCAACCCTTCAGACACCTACCCTGTCCCCAATCCTTCAGGTGGCCCACATTGCGTTGAAGGGCAATGAATATTTGTAAGATATGGGGCCCTCAGGGTGCCCCCTTTCTTCACATTTTGCGGGGTTGGGGGGCTCACACCATTTTGTGTAACTCCACTGTCGGCCCTGCAATATGACCTTGTCGGTCAAGTGGTGAAGAGGTGTACAAGGGGCTTAATTTGGGTTCAGTTAAGAGCTTAGGAATCTTTATCAGCGAGGATCTCTCCCTGAAAAGACAGGTAGGTGCAGTTGTGTCATCCAGCTTTTTCCAACTGAAGAAAATTAGGAAAATTGCCTGTTTTTTCTCTCCGGCCGCCCCACACAGATTGTCATTTCCCTGGTCCTGTCTAGATTAGACTTTTCCAACAGCCTCTATCTTGGGCTCCAAGCTGGAGAGCTAAAACGCCTCCAGCTGGTTCAGAATCAGGCAGCCAGACTTATTCTGAATCTATCTAAAAGGCAAGTCTATTAGATCAGGGTTAAAACAGCTACACTGGTTGCCTGTTGAGCAGCGAGTAGCTTTTAAAACCGGGTGCATTTTATTCAAATCCTTACATGATTCTGGCCCTTCATTTATCAGAGATCTATTCAACAGATATAACCCTTCCCGCAATCTTCGGTCCATTCACAAATCCCTTCTGATCGTCCCTTCTTACAAGAGAAAGCGCCTCGGAGGTTGCTACTTTGACCATCTTGCAGCTACCTTCTGGAACTCTCTTCCCCTTCAATTAAAACTGAGTGACAACATCCTCAGTTTCAGACATTCCCTTAAAACCTGGATTTTCTCCCAGGCGTACTGCTGAGCTGCCTCATCTCTACTTTTAATTGGTGCGTTGTGTTCCTTTCTATAGCGCCATGAAGCCCCCGGGCGTACGAGCGCTTAATAAATTCATATTAACATTAACATTAACATTAACAATATTTAGATTGCAGCAGGAGTTCAGCTCTGCCCATTTGGTTATCTTCCTAATGGGCATTTGGTTGGGCCTCGGTTCTGATGGCTTGCTTTGAAGTAGTTCCTACTATTGACTACTACTGACTGCTAAGAGACATTGTTAACACAGTCCCCATGTCAAATACAGTAAGAAGCGTTTTTACATTGTGAACTCTTTGACATATACGATCAGAATTGATATTTCATTGTGAACTCCATGACAAAAACAATAGGTAGGGGCTATATAATGTTTAAGAATGAGAGACCTTCTTAAACAGATCTCTCGAACAAGAGAGGTTGAGAAGTCTAGGCTCCATTGAGTACATGTAGAATTTTAGGTCTCATATTTTGCTGTCTGTAAATTAAAGTAGTTGTTCCTTTTAAAAGTAAACTTGCTGGTTAGACATTGATGTATTAAGTGCTATAGTGTGCTTTCTGGAGGTCTGAGCTGTAGTGCACAGCACCTTCCTGTGTAAGATTTTGACTGCTATGCCTTACTACTCTGAGGGTCGAGTTCTAAAGTGGTGTACTTGGTGTCAGTTGGAGACCCAATAATTAAGTAGCCCCACCAAACCAGAAGCAAATTTCTCCAACTGTTACTAATTGAGCTCAGTATTGCCTAATTGCAGAGGGCTATACTGAACCAATTCCTACAATCCCTCACAAACCACAGTGGAAGTACATGTGGGCACATCATCAATGGCCAGCGATAATTATCGCTGGCCGTGTGTAGCGTGCAAATTATTAACGCAGCATATTGCCGGATTCTATCGCCTGGTGAGCGCACTATCAGCAATACGCATCGCCGAGGCGATCGAATCCCAGGCAAAAGCGGCGGAAAGCGTCGAAATCGCCGGAATTCCAGCATTGAAAACCGCGTTAGGGAAAACCTAATCTATAATGGGAGACGTGGAATCAGCATAACAATCCACCTCCCATTATAGATATGGCTTAGTAAGGAAAATAGCAGGTGTTACAAACCGGCGAAAAACCCGGTTAGCGGTGATTTAAATATCGCTATGCGTGTTAGCGATACACTTGATAATAGAGAGTATCAGGGTTAGTGATGATATCCCATGTTGTTTCACGGGACACACCTCCCTTGCATCTCATTAGAGATGCAAGGCGATGCGATGTTGAAGCCAGCGCTAAACCAACTGAACACACGTTAGCGTGCTCTTGTAAATAAAGCAATATTTTCATTGTCGCATTTCGTCCGAAAACTGACGCAAACGCAGCGAAAGAAAATATCGCTAGGCCTTGATAATATGCCCCATGGTTTTTGCCTAATAACCCAAATGAAAAGAGCTATTCTACTGTCTATCTCCCACAGTTTCACCTGCTGCAGCACTACAAGTGCCAACAACTGCAGTGCCAGTTACTAAGGAATAAAAACAGCAATAGCACTTCTTGCTGAGTATACCTGCAACAGTGCCTAATGATTTGCTGGAAAAAGACTGCAGATCATTCAAAATGCGCACAATCTTTGAAGCACTCGTATCTTATACAGCATTCAATACAACAATGTGAAAAAACAAGAGAATATTAGATTGGGCTTTTGTTTCTTCTTAAATGTCACGTGGTCTTCCACTCCCTTAAGCCAACGCATTTTGTCGTTATAGGGTATGACCCTACGACTCCCTCATGGCTGGAAGTAATACAAATATCAAGGAAGCCTCAACATATTCGTAACTGGTCGCAAAATATACTTAATGTATATGGCCGAGATACCCGCCACCCCCTCTCAACACACTCCCCAAGGATGGGAAACCGGAAACAGTTCTGAACTTTTGGAAGACGGGAGGGAGTGACCCTCCCGGCCGTATTTATTAAAATATGAAACAAAATTAAAACATTAAAATAACAGTTTCATATTATGTACAATTTCATTACCACATTGCGATGTTTGGCTAACCTTAACATATTCTCTAATACAAAGGTTCTCCTAGCCGAACTAACATCCTACAAAACATTAACTTGAAATTTTGAAATTGTACATCCTAACGTTTAAGGGCCAACGGCAAGGTCGTAACCGGTGTCAAGATCCCTAAACCAGAAATATCCCCCTCACTTGTGAGGGGCGACCGCACAGAGGTGTACCTCAAGTGCAACTACCAATTTCCCTTGACTTGACGGGGGCCCCAATAAACTCGACGCCACTTAAAGGTCGTCCGAGGACTCGTGTGAGGTATCTAGAAGGTAGCGTAGACCCCCTCCCAAACCCCACACAACTTACCACATCTGCCGTCGCAGATATCCTGGCCCCGGGAAATTCCCCAGGAGGGGGATGTAGCCCCTCCTACCCAGGAAGGGGCCTTGACCGCCTTTCCTTTCCTTTCGGCGTCCCATCCTTAGAAGGGACCGCCTACCCGTTGAGGGGCCAATGGCCACCTCCCTCGAGCGCTCCCATCCGTAATGGGTGACGCCCACTCATAGGGATCTACCAATTAGTGCTCACCGATCATGACCTTACCGCCCGACCAAAAATAAATACGACAATTTAACTAAAATCACTCAATTACAAAACAACCATAACCATTCCACGTATGATTACTGATCAATACTAGTACAGAATTACTTTATTTGAAAAACATACTGTAGCTGACCATTCTTTATTGCATACTCAAAATAACACGACAATCATCACAACCTGCAAGAAATAGAGTTACCACATCAAAACTTTATTCAAAACAACTGGCTGTCCTCAGGGGCTGGTGGGTGGGTCAAAATTGGCTCTTCGTTCCGTCTCGAGCTCGCGTGCAGCGAGGGGGTGCAGCTTCAGAGCACAGGAACAAGAGGATGCGTTCTTGGCTTGTTGCTCCTTTTATCCGTCTTCAGGGCGGGCGTAAACCCGCCCCTGCCTGCCCCTAGGGCGTGGCCGGCCGCGTCAGTGTCTAGGCCAGCCCACTCTAGGGCGGGAAATAGCGCGCCCCGGCTACGCCGCTTCGGGCATACCAGCCGAGGCTCGCCTCCCGCCCAAAAATTGGCTTCCCGGGGGGCTCGTGGTACTCATCCATACGTTCGGGGGGACCGAATGGTCGCCCCTTTCCATATGGCCGAGATACCCGCCACCCCCTCTCAACACACTCCCCAAGGATGGGAAACCGGAAACAGTTCTGAACTTTTGGAAGACGGGAGGGAGTGACCCTCCCGGCCGTATTTATTAAAATATGAAACAAAATTAAAACATTAAAATAACAGTTTCATATTATGTACAATTTCATTACCACATTGCGATGTTTGGCTAACCTTAACATATTCTCTAATACAAAGGTTCTCCTAGCCGAACTAACATCCTACAAAACATTAACTTGAAATTTTGAAATTGTACATCCTAACGTTTAAGGGCCAACGGCAAGGTCCTAACCGGTGTCAAGATCCCTAAACCAGAAATATCCCCCTCACTTGTGAGGGGCGACCGCACAGAGGTGTACCTCAAGTGCAACTACCAATTTCCCTTGACTTGACGGGGGCCCCAATAAACTCGACGCCACTTAAAGGTCGTCCGAGGACTCGTGTGAGGTATCTAGAAGGTAGCGTAGACCCCCTCCCAAACCCCACACAACTTACCACATCTGCCGTCGCAGATATCCTGGCCCCGGGAAATTCCCCAGGAGGGGGCTGTAGCCCCTCCTACCCAGGAAGGGGCCTTGACCGCCTTTCCTTTCCTTTCGGCGTCCCATCCTTAGAAGGGACCGCCTACCCGTTGAGGGGCCAATGGCCACCTCCCTCGAGCGCTCCCATCCGTAATGGGTGACGCCCACTCATAGGGATCTACCAATTAGTGCTCACCGATCATGACCTTACCGCCACAGGCCGGATAGTTGACCGGCTATCCGGACCCCCCACACACTCCTACCTAAAGGTCATGTCTTAAAGTCCCCAGCCAAGCTATCAGGTCTCCTATGAGTAACTCGTTCCCCACCCGGGACAAATGAACACCATCACCCAAATACATACTGTCCCCTTTAATACAACCATGCGAAATAGAATGCAGTGTACCTGAACGGAACAATCGACTCACTTTATTATTAATCTTCCTTACTGAATGATTCAGAGCAGAAACTGAAAGAGCCCCCCGCCACACTTTCCGCGGGATCATATGGGACCATGCGATTGTGCACCCTGGAACTCTTCTCGCTAACCAACTTACAGTGGAAAGCATCGCCTCAAGAAGTAGTCGTCTACCAGTGGACACCAAATCGTTGCCCCCAAGATGTATTATGACTATAGCCGGCGGTGACCTCGTCCGCCCTAACAAACCCTCAACAAATGATTGAAACTGGTCAATACAGAGCCCGCCCTTTCCGTAGAAGGACACACTGTACCCGTATTCCCCAGCCACGTGAATCATGTCACCTGCTTTGAATACGTCCGCGGCCCGCCTCACGTATGAGTGGCCCACGACCCACACCTCCTTTTTCACAGCCGGTGATGTCTGACCGCTGACCCGGTGTTGGGTCGACTGCACAGTCCGCCCCGCCTCGTAGGCTTGCGCAACTGAAAACCAAACAAAAACAAGAAGCGTGAGTACATCATTACAGCTTCACAACATGTGCAACCGCACATACCTTTTATAACAGTTCGAGGACCAACGCCCCACACGTTTAACTTGTTCGACATTCATACCCCTGGCTGTAGCCTCTGTAGCAGCCCCTATCCGAAAGGAATGGGTCCCAAACTCGCCGGGGTTCAAGCCCGCAGCAGAAATTGACATCGCAAGCACCCGCTGAAACTGAAACCTCGTCAGTGGGGTGGTGTCAGCGTGTCTCAACAAGGTCCCCCCCCATGATGCCACCCTTTGCGCTAAATATTCCTCTACGCAACTTACCGGGCACATGGAGGACCCGGGAATCCTTTGTATGATTATGCAGTCCCCCATCGCACCCTGGTCGGTCTTGGACCTGACAAACGAGATGGACATTGTCTCCCCTCTGACCTGATCGTGCTCTCGGCACAGTCCCCCCATCACATCCCGCTTGTTCCTCGCCACTAGTTCGCTTACCCGCATAGCCCCATGGAATGCCAGCGCAAAAGCGGCTCGGAATAACACTGTTTCATACTGGGATGAACACGTTGAAGGGAGTACAGATAATAACAGGGCCAGCCTATCCAGACCTATCGGGCGCCTTTCATCTACTCTGTGACCCTCAAGGCGTTGCCACCCACGTAGCGCTTTTTGTACAACGAAAGACGCTGTCGGGTCCTGGATCCCATAAGCCCTTGCCACAAAGGAAATGGCTGCCCGATGCCTCTGGGCCGTAGCCACAGATTTGCCTGCCTGATGTAAAGACAGCAGGAAATTTACTACCCACTCCTCCTGGCCCCAAAGCTCCCCTCCAGCAGTCCCCAAAAAGGCCAAATAGGAACGGAACGCCCCTTCATATGCCTTCCTTGTCCTGGGTGCTAAACTCTCTCCCACGAGGTTTCGTAGTTCGGGGCACCGAGAGACCAGAGAGCTTCGGGAAAGGGTGCCGCCACCGGGTCCGCTGTGGGCAGAAAACCCCAGAAGGCCTGCATACGGAAATGAGAAAGCGCATCAGCCGCTTGGTTCATCACCCCCGGCACATGTCTTGCCTTAAATAGGACATTCAATTGCATACACAACAAAACAATTTCTTTGAGCAGCCTCAGGATCCATTTGCATCGTGCCGCCTGGCTATTGATACACTCAACCACGGTCATGTTATCAGACCAGAATACCACAGAGTGATCTCTAAACCCCTCAGGCCAAGTTTTCAGGGCCACCAGAATGGGGAACAGTTCAAGAAAAGCAATGTTACTCGTCAGCCCACCCTCATGCCACCATGACAGCCATTTTTGAGCCGACCATTGCGTGCCAAATATGGCACCAAAACCAATGCTCCCTGCCGAATCTGTCCACAGCCCCAGCTCCTCGGAGGACACCGCCGGTTTGTTCCAGACAACTCGACCATTGAAATCCGCCAGAAATGCCAACCAAATGCGCATGTCCTGGCGAACCTCGGCCGAGAGCCTCGTGCGATGGTGACCCTCCTTCAGGCCGACCATGGCCTGAGCGATCGAGCGGGAAAAGGGCGGGCCATCGGTATTACTCTCAGGGCAAAATTCAGCTGTCCCACCAATTGTTGTAATTGCTGCAGCTTAACCTTAGACTGACTAATACACGTTTCCAGGGATGCCCTGAACCTTAGCACTTTGTCTCTTGGTAAACGAAAACAACCCTCCTCCGAGTCGAGCTCGATCCCCAGAAACTCGAGGCAAGTCGAAGGACCAACAGTCTTACCTGGTGCCAATGGCACACCAAAATGATTCATTAAGACACAAAATTCATTCAAAGCCTGACCACATTCCGGATCCCCGGCTGCCCCTAGAAACAAAAAGTCATCGAGATAATGCATAACCTGTTGAAACCCCGTCTTCCTTGTGAAGACCCATTGCAGGAAACAACTGAACTGCTCAAAATAGGCACAAGATATAGAGCACCCCATTGGCATACATCTATCCATGTAATAGTGTCCCTGAAACATGAAACCAAGAAGACGCTGATCGTCTGGATGTACCGGGAGCAACCGGAACGCTGACTCGATATCAGATTTCGCCATCAGCGCACCGGGCCCTAGGCGATTCAACACGGCTACGGCCTCATCGAAGGATGCATACCGCACTGAACACACTTCCGGGTCTATCGCATCGTTTACGGAAAGACCACGTGGGACTGACAAATTATGTATCAGCCGAAACTCACCCGGGTCCTTCTTGGGGACCACCCCTAAAGGGGAACAAACAAAGTTAGCAACCGGTGGCACGTTAAACGGACCGGCGACTCGACCTCGAGCCACCTCTTTCCCAATCTTCTCTTGTACCACGGTCGTGTGCTGCAAGACTGATATTTGGTTTTTACATTTCGCTAAACCCTGAAACTCCCCCACTGGGATGCGGAAACCATACGAAAACCCGTTCCGCAACACCCCAGCGGAAGCGTGATCCGGGTATTCGCTGAGCCAAGGAATCATTGCCATGGTATCAATCGGAGTAGGTAAAGGCGCCCCTCGGACTATTTCAGACCTGTTTGGCGCCTCCTCTACCCCCATTATCACCCGTTTTGGCTCTGCACATGGACTCAGGATGGGACGCTTGCCCACACCCACTACATTCGTGCCTAAATTTGCATGACCCCTGGGGCCTTGTACATTTACCCCTGTTAAAGTTCCAACAAATCCCCCTTTTACCTGTGGTGCCGTTCGGCCTGGAGTGGTAGTCGTTACTCGCACCTGATCGAAAGGGCGTCCCAGCATATTGGCGGGAGGACTCCCCACACTACTCCCTACCAATGGCAAATTCAACATACCAGTATCCTCCATTTTCGACCATGACACAGAATCGTAACAATCCCAAGTTAAGTTTTTATCATGTTCTTTCGCTTTTCTGAAAATATTATCGTAACAGAACCACTGATTGCCCCCATATGACACAGAATACCCCATGATCCGTGACTGATAAATCGGCAATTCAGACAGCAATTCGGGCCTACGTTCGCCCAGGATGGATGTAAAAATCCCCCACGCCTTGCCCCAATTGCTAATGTTTTCATTTACCTTAAAGGCGGCCATCTTTGCGCGCCAAACACTCGGATGCATGAGCTCCTTTTGGCTCTTAACATGCTCCATCTCATAATGATCGGTAAGCAACGAGAAGATGTTTACATACTCATCTGCCCATATCTTCTCCTTAATAGCTAGAGGGACATGTTGACCCAACTTTTCCCTTCGTGACGGGGCAGACTCATCCCTCGCAATCGGCAATGGCCGCTTACCTGAACCGGAAGCTGTATCTGCGGCTGAGCCTATCCCAGGTATCTTTCCTCCTGCCGCAGCCGGCGTGATAACTGGCGATGCTGCCTTCGCCGCCTCCCTCGTTTCACGCAGTTGCCTCATCAAAACCCGTGCGTCGTCAGCCGTGGCGCCCTCGCTATTTTTACCCAACCACGCTGCTAATTGTGCTGCCAGCTCGGGCGGCATATCCTCCCCGGACACGGGGGTGACCACCACGGGAATCGGATTCCCCTCCGCCGGCACCGGAGTTGGCTCTTCGAGTGGGGTACAGGGAACCGGGATGTCCCCTCCAGCTGCTCCCCTTCTGGGCCTCTTGCCTTTTCCTCCCGGAGCTGCTCCAGCCAACGGACGTTTCGGTCCCTCTTCCCCGTCTTTTTCCGCCATTCGCTTCTTTAGGTCGGTCACCTCTTTCATAAGAACACGCAGCATCTGGTCGGTAGTCATTCGCTTTCCAACTTTCTTAGGCATTCCCCAACAGAGTATCTGTAAGACAAACAAGAAAGATTACCACACTCAAAATTGGCTCTTCGTTCCGTCTCGAGCTCACGTGCAGCGAGGGGGTGCAGCTTCAGAGCACAGGAACAAGAGGATGCGTTCTTGGCTTGTTGCTCCTTTTATCCGTCTTCAGGGCGGGCGTAAACCCGCCCCTGCCTGCCCCTAGGGCGTGGCCGGCCGCGTCAGTGTCTAGGCCAGCCCACTCTAGGGCGGGAAAAAGCGCGCCCCGGCTACGCCGCTTCGGGCATACCAGCCGAGGCTCGCCTCCCGCCCAAAAATTGGCTTCCCGGGGGGCTCGTGGTACTCATCCATACGTTCGGGGGGACCGAATGGTCGCCCCTTTCCAAATGCTTCATTTGCTATTTCTTCTGTTTCATAATATACATTATAAGTTTTTTAAAAGACATCAATGATAAACAAGCATATTAACTGCTACACTTGTATTGTGTTACAAAATATAATAAAATAACATCCAGTTCCCCGTGTTGTCCTGTTATTTGAGTATTCCAGTACCACTAATCAGACCATGATGCTTTCTAAAAGGTACTGAACCCAAGTGAATTACAATCTGCCCCTAAATGAATTACTCGAAAAGCATACACATACCTTATGGTTTCTTCCAAATTGTATCTGTAGGAATTGAAAGTATCCATCAAAATGTAGGTTCTATAATTTAAGACAATGAGGCATAGGCATTTCAATACATCTTTTTATTGCAAAATAATGCAGTGTCTCTTTTTTGCATTGCAGCACGTGTTGCAGCCAGTAGCACCTAACGCAATGCAAAATATAGGCATTGTGATCGCTGTGGTGGCAGTGACATCAACATGCCTACACTGAGTCGCTGACAGCATGGTGAGCGGTCCCAGTCCCCGATAGGTTGGCGGGCAGGTGGGCGTAAGTCTGCCAACCATCGTAATCAGGCCCTATGATATCACACAAGCAAGTATATTTTGTAAGTGACTTTAAGAAAAACATGTGGATGTCTTGCTACACACGTCATCATAGTGAGAAAATATCTGAACCACTTGAAGATACTCATGTGAGCAAAGAGAAGTAGAAGTAATATCTGCTTTTGGCAAAGGAATATCACCACGTTTGCAGCTCTTAAAGTGAGAATACCATTGTATCTGCACAATATGCTATTCCCAGACAGAGGTTTCACATTATGAATTGTCCCCTACATGTCTACTATTCTTCTTGGTTCCAGAAAGTTCTAATTAATAATAGCAACAACAAGATAACATTGCCATAAGTAGACTTTTAGTCAGAGGTTGTGTGTGTTAATCAATCAATCAATCATCTCATTTGTAAAGCGCACTATTCACCCGTGAGGGTCTCGAGGTGCTGGGGTGGGGAATACCGCTACTGCTCGAAAAGCCAGGTCTTGAGGAGTTTTCTGAAGGTAATCGGGTCTTGGGTCTGCCGTAGGTGGATGGGGAGGGTGTTCCAGGTCTTGGCGGCGAGGTGGGAGAACAATCTATCGCCGGAGGTCGCTCTTTGGAAGTGGGGGACTGTGGCGAGGATGAGGTCAGCAGAGCGGAGCTGGCGGGAGGGGGTGTAGAGGCTGAGTGGTCTGTTGAGGTACGTTGGTCCGGTGTTGTGGAGTGCCTTGTGTGCGTGGGTGAGGAGCTTGAAGGTTATCCCCCTGTTGACAACACTTTCCATCCCCATGCTGATATCACACCCCAGAGCCAACCGGACCAAGTCCATGTGCCTGGGTCTTGATGTATATCATGAGCAATCTTGTGGAGCCTTGTTATTGCTGCATACACAGATGGCGCGTTATTCGGAATGAATACGCAACAACTAGAGCCAATCAATCTACAAGCCCCGCCCCTATCCGCCAGGATGACGTCAAGAACAAGGCGGTTCTGAAGAACAACGAGTCTCATAGCAGACTGTTCCTGGGTCAAGTTAGCCAGGGCAGATGCAGTCTCATTCACTTCTGCTTTGAGGGTTCTTGTTAACCTGCGTATGAGTTTACTGTTTTGGATGGGACCTATGAAGAAAAAGAATCCTCTATTGAAATCTGTATATTGTTCCCAAGCTGTCTCAGTCTGATCAATCACTGGAGAATCGGTCTCTCTCCTGTGTCTAGCATGTTCTAATTTTGAATCTCGATGATAATGGGATGGGGCCAGAAAGACAGGCGGCAACAGGAATGCTATATAGAGGCTGAGTGGTCTGTTGAGGTACGTTGGTCCGGTGTTGTGGAGTGCCTTGTGTGCGTGGGTGAGGAGCTTGAAGGTTATCCCCCTGTTGACAACACTTTCCATCCCCATGCTGATATCACACCCCAGAGCCAACCGGACCAAGTCCATGTGCCTGGGTCTTGATGTATATCATGAGCAATCTTGTGGAGCCTTGTTATTGCTGCATACACAGATGGCGCGTTATTCGGAATGAATACGCAACAACTAGAGCCAATCAATCTACAAGCCCCGCCCCTATCCGCCAGGATGACGTCAAGAACAAGGCGGTTCTGAAGAACAACGAGTCTCATAGCAGACTGTTCCTGGGTCAAGTTAGCCAGGGCAGATGCAGTCTCATTCACTTCTGCTTTGAGGGTTCTTGTTAACCTGCGTATGAGTTTACTGTTTTGGATGGGACCTATGAAGAAAAAGAATCCTCTATTGAAATCTGTATATTGTTCCCAAGCTGTCTCAGTCTGATCAATCACTGGAGAATCGGTCTCTCTCCTGTGTCTAGCATGTTCTAATTTTGAATCTCGATGATAATGGGATGGGGCCAGAAAGACAGGCGGCAACAGGAATGCTATATAACATGTTCCACCCCAGTCTGAGGGCAGATGTACATAAGCTGTCTGACCGCAAATGAAATAGGTATGGCGGGATGTTTTGAAAGAAGACTTTCCTTTATCAATAAACTCGACGACAGCATTACATTCGCTGTGTCCCATATGCACTGATCCTTTCTTTCTAACACACAAATCACCTTTTGCTGGTAGGACTGAAATAAATGGTGGACCTGTATTTTGCTTGGGCTGAACATTCAGAATCATAAAGCTAAGGGAAGCATTTCCTTGCTCGTACTCTTCATTCTCTAGATCGGTCCCCTTCCTTTGAGGGAGTCCGTTATTGTCTGGAAAACATGCCTCATTCATTACTTTATTCAAATTTCCATATATCCATTCATCCTGGTCACCTATGGACTTGTTTTCCCGTGTTGTCATTAAAGCAAACCATGCTCCGCATGAACCATTGTGGGAGAACGGTAAGGGGAAGAAGGGCAGGACTCCCTTTGTCTTTTGATAAGGCGGGAGTTGGCCACATACCCAGCAATTAGTTGCATTGCTGGTCTGATGGGAACGGTGCAACATTCGAATGAATGTATTGTTGCGCGGGGCTTAGTCGATATGACAGTTCATGGGGTGGCAGACCACTGAATGTATGCTCTATTGTAGTATTAAAGGAAAAGTGTACGTGTGAGGCAATAGGAGGAAAGAAAACCTGTAATGTCAAGCTGATACATATTATAGTGATGCATAGAAGGGAAAGAAAAATCAGAGTTACTATACATATACTGCGTAATATCTTGCAGTACTTCTTTTTCATCCTGCTCTTTCTACTAATCTGGTCCGTGATCTTATACATGTCAGAAAACCTGTCTAACCGATTCACCACCTAGTGGACTTAAACAATTAAACGCTGTCTGACTTACTAGATCTTAGCTTGGACCTATACTCTTGTTGTGGAGTCTTTTCTAGCAAAGGGGGCTTAAAGTCCGTACTATCTTTAGTACTATCGGCATTGTCCTTTGTCTTTATTAAAGTTCCTTGGGTTCCGTTAAATCGCTTGCAGTGTTGGGCATGGATCCAACCCTTTCGTCCTTCCACTTTGATAGCCGTCCTCGTGGTCAGTAGCATAAGCTTCGGCGACTTCCAACGTGGCTCCAGGGGGCTTGACCGATCAAAATTTCTCACCAGGACTAGGTCTCCAGGGACGATGACGTGATCCTTAACCTGGGTGATGTCTGGGAAAGCGGCGGCAACCTGTGAACGACAAGAGAGTAGTGCAGACATCAAGGAAGCCAGGTAATCTGTCAGCATATTACTGTCAACATCAGTTATTTTCTTGGGCATAGGCGTACCCCACATATTCGGCGGTCTACCAAAAACCACTTCATATGGGGACAGACCTGTTCGGGAATGAGCTACCATATGCATGTAAAAGAGGGCAACCGGCAATGCTACCATCCAATCCATGCCTTTTTCTGCACAGACCTTTGCTAACTTTGTCTTGAGAGTCTGGTTGTGGCGCTCGACGAGGCTAGCTGCCTCAGGGTGTCATACACAATGAAACTTCCAACTATATCCTAACAGTAGGGATACTTGTTTCATTAATTCAGAAGAGAAAGGCTGACCGTTATCTGAGTACACGACACGGGGCAATCCGTATCTGGGAAAAAACTCGCGCACCAATTGCCTGGCGGTTGTCACAGCAGTATAATCTGAGACTGGGTATGCTTCTGTCCATCTAGTTAGTGCACATACTACTACCAGGACATACTTGTAACCTCTACATCTGTCCATCTGGATATAATCCATCTGAAGGACTTCAAAAGGATGGTCAGGAGGATGAAATCCGCCTTGTTCCACCGGAATGCCTTTACCTGGATTGAACTGGCAACAGATCATGCAGGTACGCACTTTCTGTTTCTCTGCTGCACGCAGGTGCTTGTTAAACCAGATATTCTGTAAGCTGTCTAGCATTGCCTTTTCTCCCAAGTGTGCTGGACTATGTGCTGTGTTTATGATTACTTGTACCATGGAATCAGGGAGAAACCATGTAGCTTTGCCTTTAGTCATCCATCCTTTGTCAGTCTGGACCCCTCCTTGTTCAGTCCATTTCTTTATTTCATCTGAAGTGGCATGTGTCTGTATGTCGAGTACATCTTGAGAAGGATCCCTGACTGTCATGCTTTTTGTCAGTAATGGTACTTCTGTCTTTGTCATGTCTGTTGGTGTCTGTGCTGTAAGTTTAGCTGTGCGATCTGCCAGGTCATTACCCTGGGAAATGGTGTCTCTAGCTTTGGTGTGTGCTTTGCATTTTAGGATAGCTATGGCTGTAGGTAAATGTATTGCTTCTAACAGGGCCTGAATGAGTGGGCCGTGCTGAATTTTAGTCCCATGAGAGGTCAAGAAACCTCTCTCTCTCCAGAGAACTCCGAAGTCATGAGCTACGCCAAAAGCGTACTGTGAGTCTGTATAAATGTTCACTTTCAAGTTCTTGGCTCTTATGCAGGCTTGTGTCAGAGCGATGAGCTCTGCTGCTTGTGCCGACAGTGTGTCTATTCTGTGGGTCTCTATGACTTTAGTAGCAGTGGTCACGGCATATGCGGCCACTAGCTCTCCTGTGCTTGTTCTCATGCATGAACCATCAACATAAAGTGTCAGGTCAGGATCTGGAAGTGCCAC
Source organism: Lissotriton vulgaris (assembly GCF_964263255.1). Taxonomy (NCBI): domain Eukaryota; kingdom Metazoa; phylum Chordata; class Amphibia; order Caudata; family Salamandridae; genus Lissotriton; species Lissotriton vulgaris. The sequence goes on along the minus strand of NC_141689.1, from coordinate 774,181,066 downwards.
ATCTGTCAAGTCTTGCCTTGGTTTCGTCACTATATTCATTACCTCCACACAGTCATGTGGTGCAGTGTCTACTGTACTTGCGGGCAAAAGTGTAGCAGGGTTAAGAATGTTGCATCGTCTGATCTCTATGTGTGGTTGAAATAATGTCAGTTCATATCCTGTCAGTCTCGCTACAGTCAAGTGTTGTGTCTGTGTCCTGTTCAAGAGAACCTCCACTGCATGTGGTACCTGTACTGTCAGAGGGTGTCCCAACACAATCGAGTCGCTTTGTCTTATGGCTAGAGCTGTTGCTGTAACTGATTTCAGGCACGCAGGCAGAGCCTGGGCCACTGGATCCAGTGTACTAGAAAAATAAGCACAAGGCTTGTGTTTTCCTGCTTGATCTTGTGTGAGGACAGATAGTGCTGTTCCATCTCGTTCAGTCACAAAAAGCATAAAAGGTTTGCTGTAACTAGGAGTTGCTAAAACTGGCGCTTGACATAAGGCTCTTTTTAATTCTTCAAATGCCAAGGTATGTTCTTGTGTCCAAGGGAGGACAGTCGAAGACGCTGCCTCCTGTGTTGTCAACTGTATGAGTGGTTTGGCTAGGTAGGCATACTGGGGAATCCATTGTCTGCAGTATGAAGTGAGGCCAATGAAGGCACGTACTTCCTTTTGTGTCTTGGGCTGTGTAAGGTTAACAATTAACTGGATGCGTTCTTGTGTCAGCTGCCTACCCCTCTTGGACAGCAAGTGTCCAAGGTACACCACTTGCTGTGCACAGAATTGCAACTTGGAAGGGGACACTTTGTGCCCCTTGTCTGCCAGAAAGTGTAAGACTGTCAGTGATGCATTTTTGCAGTCTGGTTCTGAACGTGCAGTAATCAGGATATCGTCAACGTATTGGAGCAGTGCAGTGTTGGTAGGCATATTAACACTGTCCAGCTGTCTCTTTAATGCTTGACTGTAAATGCTAGGACTCTCTGTCATCAATCTAGCAGAAATAAATTTTCAATTCAAAAGCACAATTTTTTATTTTGGGTAAACCTCTTTCCAAAAGCTCTGTAGTTTATAAAAAAAATCCTACTCTAAATCTTGGGAATAGTATGACCATACTACCTACAATATGTTCTCTAAATGTATTTGAATAAAATCTAAATTTTTCTTGCATAGACAGAAGGGCTGGGGCCTCGCTACTCCTTACTCCTTTGAGAAACAGCCCCTCCCTCTAGAAAGATGTTTGTGCTCAGAGTTTTGAATCCGCTCCAAGCCGAGCTTCACTGTGATCTAAAATTGAATGACTGCCAAATGCTGAACTCATTGCAAGAGCAACACTCCTGCCAATTATTCTGTTTAGACTACTACGGGAAAAACTATTCATTTGCAAGCATGCCTTATCTGAAGTCAATGAAGCTTTCAGTACTGACTGTAAGGAAGAGCAACTTGACCCCCCCCTTATATAAACATTTCTCTGCGGCTCATCAAGTTTTTTCTCTAGAGCTGAGAACAGCTGCCAAGTTACTGAAGAGAGGGTTTGGCCAAATTGCAAGCATCCTTTATCTTCATGCGAAGGAAGCCTGAGCCAGTTGGAGGACTGTAGCCCTCCCTTTACATAAACAAGTGTTCGCGGAAAAGAATTGGAGAATGGCCAATGATAACAAGACAGGCACTGCTCGGCGCTCCAAGAGGGAAAAGCCCTCCCTTTACAAAATAGATTTCTCTGGGAGCCAGGCTACCTTCAAGGTCGAAAAACACATTCTTTGGAACTCAAAACAAAATCTGTTCCCAGGCCAGAACCACTATTCTCAAACTAACTGAAGGAAATTTAAAACGTGATATAAAGCATCCTAAAATCAGTAATTAATAAGGACATATTTTTGCTTTGTGACTTGGACACATGCTAGCATTTTAAAATAATTCTGTTACAATGTACTGCTACTTAAAAGCTCCACTTTCTAAAAAACACTTTTGTCTAACTAATTCAGAAACATGGGCATTTATTTAGCATGCAGATTAACACACAAAAAGGGGCAATTTGCTTCTGCACACAAGGCTTATGCATTTTGCATTTGAAAAAACGAATTATCATGGACTGTTGCGTTTAATATTTCTCTGCACATATCAATTGAAATTTCTCCACTAAATGTTTATCTGAATAAATCCTATTTTCAAAGGCTGGTGAACATATATCAGGCAGCATGTTTAATGAACACTGCTTTTACCGTGCAAGATATTACCTTTCTATCACCAGCCGGTCAAAGTACATAGGCGAGCCTTGAAACTAAATGCAAATTAAACTAAAATAGGGGACACATAGCAATGCATTAAGATGGTAGTGTATTATAGTCATCATTTCTGTTCAAAAATAGAACAATATATTTTGCTCCACCCTGACTATAAACACTAACATCATGCAGACACATTTCATCATTGTTTTTTATTTAAACTAGGGGCAACATGTAATTTTGCATTGCAGCATAATTTAGTGTGCAAGCCTTTCTATTCTATCTATTAAAAGGGCCAGATTCATTAATTTTCAAATAGCCATATTTACTAACTAAGTGGGTTAACTGTCACACGCTGGTCTGCTGCATGTCAGAAACATTTACATTTAAAAAAAAGGTTCAGCTTGCAGTAAGAAAATATCCATATATTTTTTCTATAATATTATTTTTATAAAAGCACACGCTTGCATTTCACTAATTAAAAGCACATTCTATGATGGGTCTGTGTCATATCTTCTTCTCAACCGTGAAAGCATTAAAGCACCCTCCGTGCAAACCCTTATCTCAATCCGACTGGTTTATTTATAACTTACCGACCACCGAGTCAAACACATTAAATCATGTATTCCAAGGCAAACCCACACAAAATCGTGGACGCAGTTCAAATAGAAAGTTAAATGAACACTGCTCTCTATCCGTACAAGATGTGACCATGCTGTCAGCAAGCTGACAAAGCACATAGGCAGAACCCAGTACCCAATGAAAAAGTCAAATCAAACCATGATCAATCCAAACATTCACTGACTTTTAGTGTCAGCTCACATAACCATGCATGTTAAACAGCATGTAAAAATAAATACTGCCTTCTCTATTCAAGATATTAACCCTTTGGCAGCTCAAGCACAATCATTCCCCAATGACTGCAGATACATGGGAAAGTCATGAACTCATCTCTCCACGTTTTCACATAACACGTACGCACATCTTCAAAACGTTATCCCCAAGCACTTGAAAGAGATCCAGCTCTCTCCTGCCTAACGTAATGATAACATGCCCTGTCCAAGCCATAACCACATGGCGCTATTCACAAGCCATATTTACAAGAAAGTCAACAAGTCCAAAAAATGACATGCTTTTCACAAGGAATATATGCAAGGCGCTATAATTCAATGGCATCTTTCTGAGAGGGTCTTGATTTCTTTTTCCATAGCGCTTCCTCTACTCTCATAATGTATTCAGAATCCCATGTTCCCGAGATGGGCCATCTGTACTTCTCCTCTAAATCCTTCGTGTACTCTACTCATAAGTCTAAAAACAAAATGGCGTCTAGCCCGTGCTTGTTGTACTTGTAATGACCAGGTGTGTCTCTAGGCGGAATGTTAACTGACTCTTCTAGTATTCCTTTCCTGGTCCCTATCTGACGTAACTTAGAAAACAATGGCATGTTGAAACTAACTCAATGAAAACACAATACACACAAAAATACTCTGACTGAAACAACCATTCACACTACAACACTAAAACATTAAAACAGATACAGTCTAACCTGATACATGGAATAAAACATATACTTGAAAACAGTTAACTTTATGCACTGGAATACAGTACAGCCATACCGGTCTCATAAAGAGACACGTCTTTACCATGCCCACGTTTACCGTGGACCCGTCTTTACCGTGCCCACCGAAGTGGGCCCGTCTTTACCGTGCCCACCGAAGTGGACCCGTCTTTAACTTTATGCATTCTCCATAGTGGTACTCACCGGGAAGCAGAACTTGAAGACATCGGAAACTTGATACTGCCTGCGCATGCGCCACGGAACAGGTGGACCTTCAGAAACCTCGGACCTTGCTCTCTCACGGGTTGGGCTCTGGTTGGGATGATCTGCAGTCCTCACCGCCTCGTGTGGATGTCTGGTCGCAGTCCGTCCTCCTCGTGGGCCTGAGGGAGTAAGCAGGAAATCCCGCTGGCGTGTACACTTTGAAGTCCGTCACGGCTGTAGCAGGGGGGCAGGGGCTGGACCTACATCGCCGGCGAGTGGGGAAGGGGATTAGTCCCTATTCGGGCACCATATTAATGTGGTAAATAAAATATTACCCTGTCATAATTTCTATACTTAAACAAAGGGTCATGCATTAAATGAGAGGCAAAGTCCGTGGTGTCCGATTCAAAAGGGCTTTATTTCAATAACTGTAGTTAAGGGAGAATCAGGTTCCATCACCACTAAGGTTCAGGAAGGGTCGTCATCTGAAGTTTATTCACAGAGTACAATATTTATACATTCATTCTTGTACATAGAGAAAAGAGGAGGACTTCAGGCGGAGCAGGTGAAAGAGATAAGAGCATGTGGGCGTGCACTTTGAGGAGTCATAGGGGTGTCATAGGTGGGTGGATACATGGAGGGGGTTTGCGTGGCCAGCTGGAACCTTTGCCCTAATTGTGTGCGCAACTTGGTCATGACGTGTAATTGACGTGTAACTGGGGGAAGCTGACTTTCGTTCTAGTAGGGAGGCCTTCAGTGTCAGGGCGACCTGCACATCTAGTAATATCTGATATCTTAGGTCCGGGGATGTATTATCTGAAGCAAAAGGTCGCTCACCACCAAGAGCCGGTGTGGGCATATATTTCTTTGTGCATTGCATGGGGGCTGTGAGCTTTCTATGGATGCGAGCTCTGTAAATCACTTAAACTGAGACAGAATGGCGAGGCCCTATCTTTGCAGAAGGGATCTGTTTACCTTCTTCGCCAGGCAGGAATGTGATTCTGTACAGCAGGCTGATAACTGTTTTGCAAAATACTGTCTTGGCACCCCGGGCTGGGGCCTCTCTCAGCTGAGCCAGAAATATGTGAAAGGTCAGGGCAGCTTTCAGAGTGTCTTGAGCCAAGAAAACCTTAATTCGGGTCCTGGCTCAACTGAGCCACAAAAGGGTTCTTCGTGATATTTATTAAACGTGCACAATGCAAAACACATGGACCATGGGCCTCATTGCAGAGTTAACATTTCTTTCATGGAAATCTTGATGACTGGCATCCTAATGCAGGACGCAAATACAGAGGCATCATTATTGTGGCCATAGAGGGAAACATGCATGAGTGTCATGCACATACACTAATCGTTGGGGTACACGTAGGGGGACATACTGGCCATATAAAATTTCATTTTCCTCAATTCCTTCGTGAAGGTTGGTTTTGGCGGTGTGTGGGTCCTTGGTGAAGGAGAGGATCAGCTGGGTGTCATCGGCATAGGAAATGAGGTTGAGGTTGTGCCAACTGGCGACGTGGGCGAACGGTGCTATGTAGATGTTAAACAGAGTTGGGCTGAGGGATGAGCCCTGGGGTACGCCGCAGATGATCTCAGTGGCTTTGGAGCGGAAGGGGGGAAGGCGGACATTCTGTATTCTGCCGGAGAGGAAGGAGGTAGTCCAGTCCAGGGCCATCTCTTGGATCCCGGTGTTGTGGAGGCGTGTTCGTAATGTGTGGTGGCAGACTGTGTCGAAGATGGCTGACAGGTCCAGGAGGATAAAGGCCGCCATTTTGCTGTTGTTCAGCAGGGCCTTGATGTCATCAGTGACGGCAATGAGGCCAGTCTCAGTGGAAAGGGTCCAGGATGTTGCTCTCCTCGAGGTAGCGGGTCAGTTGTTCGTTGACGGTATTCTCGATGACCTTTGCTCGGAATGGGAGCAAGGAGATGGGCTGGAAGTTCTTGAGGTCCTTGGGGTCCGACTTGGGTTTCTTAAGTAAGGTGTTGATCTCTGTGTGCTTCTAGCTCTCCGGGAAGGTTGCTGTCTCGAAGGAGGTGTTGATGACTTTCCGGAGATGGGGTGCGATGGCTGTGCTGGCTTTGTTGAAGATGTGGTGTTGGCATGGGTCTGCCGGAGACCCAGAGTGGATGGTGTTCATGATCTTGATGGTGTCGTAGTCGTTGATGTTGGTCCAGTAGAGCAGGCGGTTGGTACAGATGGTGGTATGTGGGGCGGATGTCTCAGTGGATGTCGGGGCAGTCATGGCATTGAAGCTGTCGTGGATGTCTGTGATCTTGCGGTGGAAGAAGGTGACCAGCAAGTCGCACAGGTCTTGTGAGGGTGGGACGTCATTGGTTTTGGAGCTGGGGTTGAAGAGTCCCTTCACGATATTGAAGAGCTCTTTGCTGTTATGCGCGTTGTTGTCTAGGCGGTATTTCAAGGTGGCCCTCTTGGCGGGATGAGGTGATGGTGTCTGTGGGTGGGGTTCATGTGGGCTGCGTGGCTGTCCAGTGTTCGTTCACGGAGCCAGATCTTCTCCAGCTTTCGGCAGGTTTGCTTGGAGGCCCGGAGGTCTTCAGTGAACAAGCTGGCTTTCTTGCTAGTGTGACTGTTGGAGGGTTTCTTGATCGGGGTAAGGGTGTTGGTGCAGTCGTTGATCCACTGTTTGAGGTTGCGGGCAGCTGTGTCGGAATCGGTGGGGTCGGAGGGTGGGCTCTGGGCAAGGGTGGTGGTTAGCTGGTCTTCGGTGACTTTTCTCCAGCAGCGGCAAGGCATCTGTTGGGTGCGGTGGTGTATGGTGGGTTTCTTGAAGGAGAAGTGGATGCAGCGATGGCCGGTCCAGTGGAGTTCGGTGGTATGGTTGAAGCAGACGTGGGGTCTTGAGGAGAAGATGGGGTCAAGCGTGTGACCGGAGGAGTGGGTGGGTGTTGTGACGAGTTGTCTGAGTCCGAGGTTGGCTAGATTGGCGGAGTTGGTGCTGTTGTTGTTCTCGAGTTTGAAGTTCAGGTCCCTGAGGAGGATGTAGCCCACGGAGGCGAGGGCATGTGTGCTGACGAATTCGGCGATGGAGTCGCCGAACTGTGGTCAGGGTCCGGGGGGTATACAGATGAGGGTTCCTCTGAGGGTGGTGTTGGGGTCGGTGTGGATCTGGAAGTGCAGGTGTTTGGCGGTGCTGAGAGTGTGGTCTTGATGGTCGAGACACTGAGAGTGTTCCTGTGGACGATGGTGATTCCTCCTCCTGCTCCGTTGATGCGGTCCCTGCAGCTGATCTTGTAGCCTTCCGGGTCGCTATGGCTATGTCAGGTGCCAAGACGAGGCTCAGCCAGGTCTCTGTCAGGAAGGCGATTTCTGGGGATGTTGAGTTGGATAGGTCCCAGAGTTCAGCGGCATTTTTGTGGGCGGAGAGGGTGTTGAGAAGGATGCATCTGAGGTGGTTGGAATCTTTCTGGTCGGCAGCATGGTCGGGGATGCTGGTGAAGCTGCAGTTCCGGCAGGTGAAGCTCCGTGGGTGCGCTTCCGGCGGCCAGGAAGCTAGTATGCGATCATCCGGTGTTGAGTGCGTGGAGGGATCTGACATCGTAACGGTGTCGGGCGTCGTGGCGTTCGCGAAGTCCAGGGGTCCTGGCACTGGCACAGTCCAGGCGTGAACGGGCGCAGACGAGCCTTAGGCGGGTCCGCTGCGTGCCCTCCATATGAGGGGATGTGGGAGGGAGGAGCAGCTGGGAGGCGGGAGAGGGGCTGCGAATGGGATTGCAGGTGTGCAGGCCGCAGGGACACAGCGGGGAGGGGCACAGGAGAACTGGGCATAGGAAAGAAAAACAAGTGTAGGCAAGAAAAAAAGTACAGGCACAGAGGAATAAAAACAAGTCTGGGCAAGAAAGCAAGCTAGGCACAGGGGAAAAATACATGATTAGGCAAAAACAATGCAGATAGAGCAATGTAGTAGCGTGGGGAATTACCTGCCTGCGAGTATGTGTTGCAGTATTCCCAGTCCCTGAAACTGCTGAATAGAGTAAAATGTATTTTAAATGAGTGAATTGAAGAGATAAACTAGGATTTGCTTAGCAGCTGATTTATTTAAATAATTGTTTTGTTTAAATGTTTCCTATGTTTTGATTGAAAATTATTTCTGTTATGTAAAGGGAAAACCCGTCTCTTATTTATTTGATAATAAATTTAGTGTAGAAATAAATTCAACATTATGTCATTATGATGCTAGATTTACCTTTACATTGTTTCAGGCATCATTTGTGCATGTTTAATTATTAAACACGTTAGTGCTTGGGTGAATTGCTTTGTGCATATTAGCATGAAGAGCAAACGCGTTCCATTCTATTAGGGGCATTCATAATCCCTGTCATGACATGCATCAGGTATGATATACAAATTGGTACCATCAACTAGATAAGGGATGAACAATATTTTAATCACAGCTGTGCCAAAAATATCTGTCGGTATAGACAAATAATTCATGCCTTTCTAGGTAGGACACGCAACTTCAAACACCTTCCCCTCTCCTATAAGGGTGTTGTGAGCGTCCCTGATTGATGAGAGCTTTAAATATTTCCTATTTTGCTAGTAAGAGAAGTGTAGTGTTTTCCATACTAAAGAGCTTGGCATGTGCAGGCCTGACTTTAAAGTCCATGCTCTCCAAGATGAATGCCTACCTGAGGTTGGACTAGCCCTGGAAATACACCCGTAACACTGGGTGCCACACCAATTCCCGAATGTAAATCCATACGTTTTTTTTTTACCGGGGAAAAATCCTGAAGGTGGGACATGGAAGATAGGTCCAGAGCAAAAGCAAGCTGGGATAAGAAGGTGTAGTAAAAACGGTATCACTTATATTGCGAAAATGAGCTGGAAACTGTAATTACCATCCCCATAAGGATTTGCAGGACGTTTCTAATTCGGGGCCGGGAGGCATAACAAACCCAATAAAAGTATATTGAGGGAGCAATGTAAGACAAGAATCCAAGTTTACATTTTCTTAGAGAGTGCTAATGTTCAGAAAAAATACATTCTATGCATCATCGTCCTGTCTCTGAGGACAGTATCTTCTGAAGACTCTGGTGTATGTGTGCGGATTGGCTGAATCCTTTGCTTCTACATCATTTAGAGAACGTGGCAAACGATGTACTCCAGAAACTATTACTCTCTTGGATGTTCACTACTGTCAAATTTCTGACAATTTTGTGGTTTTTGTGGAAAATATGTTGAAAACAGAAGATTTCGAGAACAATAATGGCGGTTACAAATCCAACTGTGTCAATTCTTTGAATTTTGAACTCCATATCGACACCTTGCCTGATGCCAAAAAGAAAAACGAACTCTCCTATGGTGTGGAAATCAATTGCAATTCAATACTTATTTTGAGCCCCAGCGTTAATATTTTCAAGCCATGTGTACATTTGATTTTTTCATGGTCAAAATTATCCTTTTAACATGTGGGAGTGTACAATTAATTTACTATAACATATGGTCACAGCATTGCCCTTTAACCAGAAATCTTGAATCCTTGGGCTTTACATGTTAGAGGTAGAATGGCGTTGACGTGAAATAAATGCAGAATATGTAGATTGGAAATAAACACACAAAATATGTATCGAGTGAGATTATGCAAAAAAATATAAGCATGTTATGTACCTTTAAAAAGCAGTTGTAGTTCATTATGTTACCGCCAGCAATTTAATACATAAACATACTGCTGTACATGACTCCTTGCTGCTAATGACTGTTGATTTAAGGAAGCCATAGGTTACAAGTACTGAAAAGCTAGTTCTCCCCTTCCATGTAAAGATAAATTGTAATTATGCACAGCGACCTGTCTTTCATAAGAACTGGTAGCTACATGAATTGTAATGCCACATCTCCACTGTAATAGCTTATTGCAGTCGAGCTGCCATGTCATTTTGTTATTATAGGTGATTAATGATTTCACAATTACACTGTGATAAGAAAGTTAGCAACAGGTTGTTATATGTACATTAAAGGCCTGCATTTATTATTTTACCCTAATAGTATATTCTTAGTTTTGAGGGTATTCTGGATCTTTGCCGGCCATTCATTTTCATAATCTTCTTTGTGGTGTCTCCTATGTACAATTAGTTGTGGGTGTAATGGATACATTACATTTCGTTCTGTGTTGCTCTCTTTTGGATTTGCAAGCCTTATGCACAATTCGTTGGGTCTTTTTGATTTAAGGAATACTGGGCCAGATGCACGACGCTTGCATTTTTGCGAGTCGCAAATTGCAGCAAATTGCGACTCGCACTTTGTGGCTCACAAATTGTAATGTACAACAGTGTCTCAGACACTGTTTGGGATTCCCAATGGGGTCACACATTGCATGCCTCATCGACATTCATGAGGCAAGCGCAATTAGCGACCCCATTGGCAATGGTCTGCTTATAGTGTACCCTCTCTTTTTATGTTTCCCCTCTTTCCTTATTCTCACTTGTCTTTCCTCATGGTGCTGCTTGTTCTCATAGTCCCTCCTGTCCTCTTAGTCCCCCTCAGTCCTCATTGTCTGCTCTGTCTCCTAATGGTCCCCTTTCTTTTTATACTCCCTCCTCTGTCTTCTTAATACTTCTCAGGATATAGTAGCAAATAATAATATGCATGGTGTCATATTTTTGTGTCTAATATCACACTGTCTCTTTGTGTACATTAAGAAATTATATTTGCCCTTTTTTCATATTGTGTACACTCTCTTATTATACTCCCTCTTCTATCCTCTTACTCCTTTCTCTCTGATTATACTACCTCATTTTTCTTATATTTCTCTCTTTCCTTATACTTCTCTGTTCTCTTAATATTTGCCTTTCTTTATTAATAGTTCCCCTACTCTTCATAATCCCTCCTGTCTTAATATTCATCCCTGTCATCATAGTTTTTACTGTCGCCTCATAGTACTCTCTCCCTCCTTATACACTCATTCTTCTCTTATATTTCTTTTTTATCCACATTTTTGTCTCTGTCTCTCTTTATATTCTTTCTTCTTTTCTCCTATATACTCTTTTTTCCGTATATTCTCCCTTTCTTCTTATTCTCGCTCTTATTCTCGCTCTTCTTTGTACATACTTTACATTCTTTTCTCTTATTTTTGTTTTTCTTCTCATACTCTGCTCTCTTTGCTCAAACTTCTTGTGTCTTTTCTTATACTTCCGACTTCCTGTCCTGATATTCTTCTCTTTTTTTATTGTCATATTTCTCTCATCTATCTACTATCTGTTTATACTCCTTCCTTTGACTCATATTATTTCCTCTGTTTTTGTACACCCTTTTTCTTCTTATGCACCACTTTTTCTCACATTATCCCTGCTCTCCTTTGGTACTCTTCTGTCTCTTGTTATATTCACTCTTCTTTCCTTATATATTTTTTGTCCTTATACTAGTGCCAGTTTTCACATGTTTCTTGTTGTCTGTATATAGTCATTTTAACCCCTGTTATGCAAATACCAGGGTTAAAAATTACATGATAAATAGTAATGGCAATTGCACATGTACGTTAGGTACCTCCTGTGATATTATTCACATTTTATTACACTGTAGGATGACCCTTGATATACGTAAGGAGATTTTAGGCCCGCTATTCAAAACTTATAGGATTATGAATAGAAAGCAAGCTGTAGATCTCCTGGTGGGGATGGTAAACCTGGATATAACCTGCGCTTTGGGGAAATACATGAGCCGAGTCAGGAGGTTTCTCCAGAGTACAGAGGTATAGGCGTATGGTAACGAGATTGCACTTTAATGTATGTATTATGTTTGGAAGGCCTGGTCATATATGTTTTCTCATGTTCACCCTTGTGATTTTAACATCCTAGGAGGATACTGTTTAAATAACAAAGCTATTGGGGTTTCCTCCCGGAAAGGACTGAATTGCAATTTTATAAATGTTATATATTTTGTCTTTATAAAGTTTTATACATGTATTGTGTATACTTTTATGGTTGTAACAAACTCAAATAAAGTTTTAATGACTGACTGACTAACTGACTAGTCATTGTCTGTCTTATTATACTGCTCCCCTGTCTCCTCACAGTCTGTTTCTTTCTTCTTATACTGTCCGTTCTCTCATCATACTGCCACCTTTGTCCTCATACTCCTTCTTATCTCTTCATACTTTCCAGTCTTTTCATAGTCTCTTTATGCCTTTATACTGCAGTGTCTGTTAATATTCGTTTTTCTATTTAAATTTCTCAATGTCTCATAGTCCTCTTTCTCTTGTTGTAACTCTTTCTATTTTCATACTCCCACGTTCGTTGTGATAATTTCCCTTCTTTTCTTATAAGTAATATAATAGTGTATTTTATATATTTATTTTCTAAAATGAGATATATTTTTTATAATAGATTCTTTTGATCAACACTGAAAAAAGTCATCATGCCTACAAAAATTGAAAAGAGGACAGAATGAAAGAAAGCAGTTTATTTAAAGAGAAGTCATCTACAAGATTTACCTGAACAAGAATGTGTTAATAAAAAAGATAAAAAGTCATGATCAGAAAACTAAGACTTTTCTGCGAAAATTGTTAAACACTAAGGGGGTCATTAGGATGACGGGCAGAGTTTGTCCGCCCGTCATCCTAGCGGGGATTGGGACCGCCCGCCATAAGGGAGGGAGTCCCATGGGGGGTATTAGGATGTGCCCGACACAGTGGTGGGCACATCCTGCATTTTTAGCATTGTGGCGGGTGGGACTCTCAGCACCGCCTGCCACCATGTTAAAAATGCATCACAGCATTTGTATAAACAAAGCGGCAGGCACCGCGCGGTACCTGCCACTTTGTTTATGCAAATGAAGTGGGGTATCACAGGTACCCCCCGTGTGCACCCCCACCTCTAAGACCGCCGCGGAAAGGCATCACCAGAAGCCCATAGTAATATGTAATATGTAATATGGTTGGCGGTGTCTTTTAGACACCGCCACCATATTAATCCTTTTCCGCCCCGGCCGCAAGGCGACCGGGGCGGAAAATCGGCAGACGGTCTTTTCGTCCGCCGCGGTCCCCCTGCCATTCTAATATGGCAGGGGGAATTCAGGTGAGGATGTCGGGCGGATTGCCCCCACCAGGCCAGCGGTGGCTACCACCAGCCTGGCGGGGGGATTCTGCCCGACATCCTAATGGGCCCCTAAGAGTAGTGTGCACAAAGGAAAAAATAGTATTACTGTATCTGCATCTAAGAGGAAAGAGAGGAACCATGGAAAATCATCTGTTGAAAAAACTGTGTATAGCAAAAGGAGGAAAGACCAATATAAGGAAATAAGGAAGAAGATGTTCTATAATAGAGTATTGACTAATTTGACTTAAGTAGTAAAGAATTGTAAAAAAAAACTGTATTTTATAAGAAAAAGAAATGTAATAAAAAAGCTGTTGGGAAAGCTTTTGAATTGAAAAAAACCTTTTTGTTTCAGTCATCAATAGAATTCGATCACTAGATAAGCCAATCCATTTAATGAAGGCCAAAGGTAAGTGGAGAAGAGTAATTAACAGAAGTAATTTTTCTGAGGTTTTTTTTGGGTGAATGGAAACATAGTTCAAGTTCTTAGCCTTTTTTTAATGAAGAGAGTTATTTTCAGAGTAATGATTTGTTGCATGCGGTTGACACTACTGGTCGTGCTTATGAGGTTAAAAATGGTTGTCCTATTGAGAAAGAGAAAATTGTTCCTAGAAATGTAGAAGAGGTGTTAGCTGATGAAATTTTAGGGAGACGTCCTAAAGGTCCAGTGTACACTTGGAATTGCAGTAGTATTTGTAGTGTACGGCAGGAATCTATTGATTTTTTTACACAATTTCTTACGTAACTATACTAAGAAAAGTGTTAAACGAAAGATTAAGATGTTGCAAGGACTAGACCCTTGCAAAGTGAGAGAAAATACTGGTTTGCAAAGTCATTCTCTGGCGTGTCTTTCTTAAAAAATATGTTGAAGTATTTTTCACCATTTCAGGATGTTAGCAGTACATCATACTGAAATGAGGAAATTAGTGAGAATGTTGTATTATGCAAAAAGTTCAGCACTAATGTTAAAAAAGTTGAACAGTGCTCTTTTGCGTGGATCTGTATCAGATGAAATTCAGGTTAGTTACTTTGGTCCTGCGGAACACAGTGCAGAAATAAATATGTTAATAGAAGGAAATGTGGAAGAGAATGTACAACATCGTAGTACAGAAAAATTTGAGCAAGAAATGTCAAAGTTCAAGGTGATTTCCGGTTGAAACACCAAACTATTCTTGTATTTGTTGTCGACGTACTCATTATAAAAATCAGACCAGGACTGTTGATCTGTATTTAAAATGTGGAAAGAAAAATAATAAAGAGTGGATGGAATTTGCAACTTATTTGTTGGTAGAGAATTGTTTTGATTTGGGTTCTGATCAGCGTATATGTAAATATTATTATAACAAGTTAGACGAGAATAAAATGCCTGTTAGAGCGGTGCATATTAATTTTTAGTTGGTGAATATTCCTTCAGAACTGATGGATTTAAATACTTATGAGTCTATTCTTATTCAATGTGTGCATCCTTTTCAGGCTATTGTTTGTATGGATCCTAAGACAGGGAAATTGCCTCCTTCAGATTTACAGAGAGGATTAAAGGGAAGAGTTGTATATTTGCCACTAGATTTATAGAAAAATATTGAAAGAATTGGTGTAGAAAATGTAGAGTAAGAAAATCTGGCAGGAATTATTGGAAATTGAAAAAGGCAACATTGTATCTTATTCAGTACTATAAAAATGTGTATTTGGGAAAAGAAGAAATAAGTTTAGAAGAAGATACTGACTCGTCTACTGGACAACTTGAAAAAGTGGATGTGTCCAGAACTGAAGAAATCTAGGAACATTACATTGTTCATCCACTGCATTCTAAAGAAGTGATGGGGAATACTATAGAGTTATTACCAATGAAAGAAGCAAAGGGAAGTCCCATTAGTGTATGGGAAAAAAGCTTGGAAGCTCGTTGTTTCCCTCAGTTGTTTCCCACAGGAAAAAGAGGACAATATGATGATCGACCTGTGCAGATTCCTGCATCTGACAATGTATTCTGTATTTGTTTTATCTTTTGTTTGAGAGTGTTTTGTCTGGACTTTCTTATGCAGTAAATCATATATTGAAAACAGGTGTACATCTGCAAAATGTTTCTGTGGTATCGGGTTCTCCAGACCTACATATTCCGCAAAACTGCTTACACCATAAAACAGAAGTTGGCATGGAAACTGGAAATGTAAAAGACAAGTTTATTAAGACCCCATGGGGTGGTGGTACATTCCTACAGTGTGGTAAATAAATATTTACCGTCAGAATTTCTATGCGGTAAAGTTCAATAAAATAACTCACTCGGAAATGAGAGGCAGAGTCCGTGGTGTCTGAGTTATAAGGGTTTTATTCCATAAAATGGAATGGTTCGAACCATGGTATCATGTTCCTTTCACCGCTAAGGTTCAGGAAGGGATAGACAATACTTTATTAACAGAGTACAATATATATAGTCAATGCATATAGCGGTGATGGATACAGAAGGCGTAACAGCTGAGAGAAACGAGATAAGAACACATGTGCGTAACAGAAGGAGTGCACAAGGGCGTACACAGAGGTGTGTGCTAGAAACGTCACATGAAAGTGTCACAAGTGGGTGGATACATAGAGGAATCTTGCAATGTCAGCAGAAATCTGTAGCAAGGATGCGCGCGCAGCAGCATGACGTGTGACTGACGTGAGGCTGGAGGGTGCAGGGGACTTGACATTTAGCACTAGAGGTAGAGACAGAAGTCTGGCATGTCAGATCGACTCGTTCCTAAATCATATCTGATATCTTGTGTTTGGGGAACTATATTATCTAGAAGGAAAGGTCTCTTGGGCAGAGGCTACTCTATACTGACTATTAATGCGTGCATATGTGACTACGTGTCTGCGTGTAATGCAAGGGGCCATGGGCCAACCATGGTAACGGGAGCAATGAATTACTTGCATGGAGACAGAAAGGCCGGGCCCTTTGCTCTGCAGCCGGGGATTGTTTATCTACTCTGCTAGACTGGAATGTGTTTTCGAGGAGCTGAGCTCAACTATACTGATAACTTGAAGGCAAAATACTGTCTTTGGCAGGCAAGCAGGCCGAGCCGGGCACCGCTCGCCACGCAGGGAGTAGGACAGAGGTCAGGGATGTGTATCCCACGTTGCAGCTTTCAGGAGGCAGAGAGCAGAAAGGGCTCGATGGCAGAAATCAGGGCCTAGCTCTGCAGGGCTAGGAAAACGTGAAAGTGCACCATGAAAAGACGTTGGCAAGGCATACTTAGGAACTGAATTATCAATCCATTCATGGTGGATCTGCAAGAGGACATGTTAACGTTAGACGCAAATGTATTTGCGTCTTCATAGCTGGTCGAGGAGGGAAGTTACATGCACTTTAAGCTCGTACATGGAGACGGTGGGGTACACGTTAGGGGACATTTCTTGACCATAAAAATTCAAATTACCTCATTCCCTCCTTGTCCCCTACGGACCCTTCATGATATATCGATCTTCATTAATCCATCTATCTGTTCATATAACATCATTTGCTCATCCTTTCTCAGGCGGGATGTAGAGCGTGAACTTGAACGGGGAATGCAGGCTGTGGCACACAAGCCACATATCGCTGGCCCACATTGAATGCAGAGACAACAACTGAATACTATGGCCAATATAATCCCTAGGAAAGAAAGTAGCTTCCATCCCCAGGCTGTTATCGTACTCCAGAACCAACCGGACCAAGTCCAGGTGCCTGGATCCTGATGAATCTGATCAGCGATCTTATGAAGACGGGATATGGCTCTATATACTGATGGTGCATTTTCTGGAATGAAAACACAGCAACTCGATTCGATGACTCTACAAGCCCCGCCCCTATCGGCCAGGATGACGTCAAGGACGAGACGATTCTGAAGAACAACAAGTCTTATAGCAGACTGTTCCTCCGTTAGGTTACTTAGGGCGGAAGTAGTTTCATTCACTACTGCTTCAAGGGTTCTGGTCAATTTTCGTATCAATTTACTATTCGAGACAGGTCCTAAAAAGAAAAAGAATCCTCTATTGAAATCTGTATATTGTTCCCATGCTGTTTCAGTCTGATCTACAATTGGGAGTTCTCTCTTGTGTCTAGATTGTATAAGCTGAGGATTTCTATGGTAATCAGGAGGAGCTAGAAAAACAGGGGGCAGTAGGAATGCAATGTAACAAGTACCATCCCAATCTAGGGGTAAACGTATGTATGCGGTATGACCACAAACGAAATAGGAATGACGGGAAGCTTTGAATGTGGACTTGCCCTTATCACTGAATTCGATCACAGTGGTACATTCACTATGACCCAAGTGTATTGAACCATTCTTTCTGACACATAATTCGCCTTTAACGGGTAACACTGACATAGAGGTCAAGTCTGGTTCGGTTTCAGACTGGACATTCAGAATCATGAGGTTAAGTGTATAATTACCTAATCCATATACTTCGTTTTCTAGATCGGTCCCTGTCCTTTGTGGGAGACCATCCTTGTCTGGGAAACATGCTTGATGCATGACTGTGTTCAGATTTCCCCACACCCAATTGCCTTGGTAAACTATGGAATCAGTGTCTACAGAATTAATTAAGCTGAACCAGGCACCACAGGAACCATTATGCGTAAACGGATACGGGAAGAGGGGCAGAGCTCCCTTGTATTTCTGATAGGGAGGGAGTCGGCCACATATCCAACAATTTGTAGCATTTCTGGTCTGATGGGAATGGTGTAACATACTGATGAATGTATTGTTGCGCAGCGCAAGTCTGTAAGACACTTCATGTGGAGGCAGTTCACTGAACGTGTGCTCTGCAGTGTTATTAAGAGTAGAGTGTGCAATAGGAAAGAACATATGCAATAATACACTTATGCCAATAACCATAAGACTCAGAAAAAACATAATCAATAACGTAATGATGAAATAGCTCCGGAGAGATTTACAATGTTTCTGTTTCTTGATCTGTTTCTGTCTATCTCTCTCTCTATTGGGGTCTAACTTGTACATGTCAGGAACCTGTCTAACCGCTTCACCTAGGGGAGGACTTAAACAATTAAACTGTCTGACTTGCTAGACCATAATTTCATACGAAATTCTTGAGAAGGAGTTTTCTCTACCAGGGGGAGTTTAGTATCAGTCTCTGAAACGGGGCAGGGCTGGGAGTCTGTTTTTGGCGGCAGTCCATAGTATTTCTTGATGTGGCTGGAGTGGAGCCAGCCTTTGCAGCCCTCCACCTTCACTGCTGTACTTGTGGTTAATAAAACAAGCTTCGGCTCCTGCCAGCGGGGCTCCAGCGGACTCCTCCTGTCGAAATTCCGAACAAAGACGTGGTCACCGGGGACGATCTCGTGTGGCTTCACCTCGGTGTTGTCGGGAAAGGCTGCAGCTACCTGTGAACGACATGATTGTAGTGCAGACATCAAGGAAGCAAGGTAATCTGTCAGCATATTACAGTCAACATCTGTGATCTTACGAGGCAAAGGCGTCCCCCACATATTCGGTGGCCTACCAAAGACCACCTCGTACGGGGATAGCCCTGTTCTGGAATGAGCTACCATTCTCATGTAAAACAATGCAACTGGCAAGGCGACTATCCAGTCAACCCCTTTCTCGGCACAAATCTTGGCAAGACGTGTTTTCAGTGTCTGATTGTGTCTCTCTACGAGACCTGCTGCCTCGGGATGTCGGACGCAGTGGAACTTCCACTGATATCCCAGCAGGAGTGATACCTGCTTCATTAGCTCGGACGAGAATGGCTGACTGTTATCTGAGTACACGACACGAGGCAAACCGTACCGTGGGAAGAATTCACGAACCAACTGTTTGGCAGTGGTCGGAGCAGTGTAATCTGGGACTGGATATGCTTCTGTCCAACGGGAAAGTGCACATACAACTACGAGGACATATTTGAATCCTCGACATCGTTCCATCTGGATATAATCCATCTGGAGGACTTCAAAAGGGTGATCGGGAGGATGAAATCCACCTTGCTCTACAGGAATGCTTTTGCCTGGGTTGAACTGACAACAGATCATGCAAGTACGCACTTTCTGTTTTGCTGCTGCTCGTAAATGTTTATTGTACCAGAGATTCTGTAAACTGTCTAACATGGCTTTTTCTCCTAAGTGTGCTGGACTGTGTGCGGTGTTAATCATAACTTGAACCATAGAGTCGGGGAGAAACCATGTGGCTTTTCCCTTCGTCATCCATCCCTGGTCTGTCTGGATCCCTCCTAGTTCAGTCCATTTCTTTATTTCGTCTGGAGTAGCATGTGTCTGTATGTCAATTACATCTAGTGCGGGATCCTTAACTGTCATGCAAAGTGTCGGTGTCGGAACTATTGTCTTTGTCATATCAACTGCATGTGTGTGGGTCAGGGCTGTGTGTTTCGCGGTTCGATCGGCCAGGTCGTTACCCTGGGAAATAATATCTGTAACTTTAGTATGTGCCTTGCACTTCATGATAGCTATGGCTGATGGCAAATGTATTGCTTCTAACAATGCTTGAATGAGGGGACCATGATGGATCTTGGCTCCGTGAGAGGTCAAGAAACCTCTTTCTTGCCAGAGTACACCGAAGTCGTGTACGACTCCAAATGCATAACGTGAATCTGTGTATATGTTAACGTTCCTGTTCTTGGCTACTATACAGGCTCGAGTCAGAGCAATGAGCTCTACAGCTTGAGCAGACAGTGTATCAATACGGTGTGT
Source organism: Lissotriton vulgaris (assembly GCF_964263255.1). Classification (NCBI taxonomy): domain Eukaryota; kingdom Metazoa; phylum Chordata; class Amphibia; order Caudata; family Salamandridae; genus Lissotriton; species Lissotriton vulgaris. The sequence goes on along the minus strand of NC_141689.1, from coordinate 774,161,373 downwards.
TTCTTTGACTTCAGTTTCAGTGGTCACTGCATATGCGGCCACTAATTCTCCTGTGCTTGTTCTCATACATGAACCATCCACGTAAAGTGTCAGGTCTGGGTTAGTCAGTGCAACATCTGTCAAGTCTCGTCGGGGCTTTGTTACTGCATTAATGATCTATATACAGTCATGCGTAGCTGGATCTGTTGTGTTCGAGGGTAACAATGTGGCAGGATTGAGTATATTGCAGCGTCTGATTTCTATGTGTGGCTGAAACAATGTCAATTCATAACCTGTCAGTCGTGCTATAGTCAAGTGTTGAGTCTGTGTTCTGTTTAAAAGAACTTCCACAGAGTGTGGAACTTGCACTGTCAGGGGGTGTCCTAACACTATGGAATCGCTTTGTCTGATTGCTAGGGCTGTCGCTGCAACTGATTTCAATCATGCAGGCAGGGCCTGGGCTACTGGGTCTAATGTACTCGAAAAATAAGCACACAGCTTATGTGAACCTGCTTGGTCTTGTGTGAGGACAGATAGTGCTGTGCCATCACGTTCTGTAACGAAAAGTGTAAAAGGTTTGCTGTAACATGGTGTTGCTAAAACTGGTGCTTGACATAATGCTTTCTTTAATTCATCAAAAGCCTGTGTGTGTTCCTGAGTCCAAGGGAGGACAGTCGAAGTCGCTGCCTCCTGTGTTGTCAACTGTATAAGTGGCTTGGCTAGAAATGCGTACTGGGGAATCCATTGTCTGCAGTAAGAGGTGAGGCCAATGAAGGCCCACACTTCCTTTTGTGTCTTGGGTTGCGGTAAGTGTGCAATTAACTGAATACGGTCAGGTGTTAGCTGTCTCCCCCTCTTGGACAGCAAGTGCCCAAGGTACACCACTTGCTGAACACAGAATTGTAGCTTTGAAGGGGACACCTTGTGTCCCTTGTCAGCCAGAAAATACAAAACTGTCAGTGATGCTTGCACACATTCTCGTTCACTCCGGGCGGTGATCAACAGATCATCGACGTACTGGAGTAGGGCAGTGTTAACTGGCATGTGAATACTGTCAAGTTGTCTTTTCAAAGCTTGGCTGTAGATGCTGGGGCTTTCTGTGAATCCTTGAGGTGCGCGTGCAAATTTGAAGCTACGGCCATTTAAACAGAATCCGAAAAGATATTGGCTTTCCGGATCAATGGGGACACTGAAGAAGGCGTTCTTGAGATCAATTACAGTAAAGAACGTCGCCTCTGAATCAATAGCGGTCAAAAGGGACGAAATGTCGGGGACCACAGAATACTGTGGTAAGATGCATTTATTCAGTTCTCGTAAATCGATAACTAATCGATAAACTGGAGGTGCATTCGGATCAGTACGTTTAAGAATCGGAATGATAGGGGAATTACATAGATTGGAGTCGGTTTCTACAACCACTCCCTGTGCAATGAGCTCTTCAATGATTTCCAGTAAAGCCACTACAGCATCGGGTGGTAACTTGTATTGTCGGATTCGGGGTAATACAACTCCTGGCTTGAGTGTAACTCGGTATGGTGTAATGTGCATACAACCTACATCAGTTGGGCCTTGCGCCCACAAATGTTCTGGTACATTTTTCAATCTGACATCAAAGTCTCGTAATACATAGTGACCCTTAAAGTCACGCAAAAACAGTCTAACTCCTTCCGGAGAACAACATATCACTGCTCCTAGAGCTTTTAGCGTCTTGATACCTAACAAGTTTTCTGGACATGATTTCGTGAGCAATAGGTCTGTAGTACGTGACAATGGACCAACTGCTAGGGGAACAGGTTTCGATACTTCATTAACAATAGGCTGTCCTGAAAATCCAAGGGAAACATTCTGTGAGCCTGAGAGGGGTGCCCCTGGAACCTCGTCATGACTTATTGTTGTTCGACTTGCCCCTGTGTCAATCAAAAACTTTCTATCTTTTCCTAATACTTGACTGTGTACATAAGGACCCTCTTGATCTACAGGAACTTCAATGAGAGGCAAGCCAACCTCCCTCTCTAGGCTATTTCATGAGTATCGCTGATAATCGGGGTAATCAGACTGTGCATACTGGTACATCTGCTGTGAAACTTGCTGTGTCGCGGCAATGGGCTTTGGATGTGATACCGCTACTGTCTGTACTGTCTGTTGTGGAGCAGGCATAGGCTGCACGTTCTGTGAAATATGTTGCTGAACCTGATGTTGGACCTGATCCTGTCTAGGCTGACGTGGTCTCTCTTTAGTTTTGCCTGTTGCTATATTGTGTTTCAGAACTGTACATTCGTTCACATAGTGACCTGGCTGTTTACAATAGTTGCATGTCCCTTTAACGGAAGCCGCCGTATTATTAGACTGTGTCATACCCCTTTTCTGACCGTCAGCTGGAACTGACTGAGCAACTAGCATTTTCATTTTCGTATCTTTCATACGTCTCTGTTCGTGATCTTGTTCTTCCCTAATTCTATTCTGGTGGTACTGTAACATTTGTAACATTTGGGAAGGCGTATTTGCTTGCCATGTGCTTTCGACTTTCAAAACACGGTTCTTAACTTGAGGCAGAGAATTCTCGACTAATTTTGATACAAAGAGGTGTGGGTATGACTCGCTACTTGTTTTCAGGCCACTGTTAATAATAAAACATTTCTCGAATCTAGAATAAAAATCACTAGTATCTTCATCGTGTTTCTGCTTACAGGCTGAGATTGCGTCCCAGTCTTCCTTTTTAGTCGCTAACAGTCTAGGCAAAACCTGTACTAATAAACCTGGTAATGCTTTAGCTTTATCCCCAAGGCCTAACCCTGGGGTACGACCTCTTTCTTCGACTTCTAATGCAGCCCAATCAATCTTTTTGTCTCCCACCTCCCATTCTTTCTCCTTTAGTTTCTCGTAAATTCCTGCAGGCAACAGTACCTTTAACATTTTCATAATGTCTGAATACGTGTAATCGCCCATGAGTAACATATCTTTAATTTCTCGGTGAAAACCTGCAGGGTCTTTATCATGACTGGGCACTATTTTCTTCATTTCCAATAATTCCATTTTAGTTATGGGTGTGTATACATACACACGTGTAAGGGTATCGTCAGCATTCCTGACTGGATGTACTTCTCGTAAAGGATTTTGTCTGTTGAAGTAAAACATTTTTCTTTCTGGGGGTGGTGGAGCTGAAATAAACTGTGGTTTCAGGAAGGCACTGTATTTGTGTCGATGTTCTAGAATTTCTTTAATTAAATCAGTACCTAGGCCTCTCCATCTATTCGAGAGTAGTTCTATCAATATATCCGGTAAGGGACCTGGATCAGAGTGTTGGCTCTTGAACAACATAATGAGATGCTGAATCATGTATATACCAGCTAATTTCTGTTCATCAGGGGAGAGGTTCAAAAACGTCTGTGCTACTGCATCATCATTATATGTACTAGAATTGTCAGCCCATTGTACTGCGGACCAGGCTAGTTCTTGTTCATCCATGGAATTGAGTACATGATACCCCATTCGATCTTGAAGTATTTTATCGGTAGCCTGAAACATATGTTCAGGAGATCTCGGATTTGATATAGCAGAGAGAAAAAGTCTTTTGCTTTCTGGACGTATTGTTTTCTTAAGGTATCTTCCCTTACCTACATATGCTATCATCTCTTTGTCTGACTGTTGCGAGGTTTCTGCTAGATCCTCTATATCATCCTCCTCTTGCGAGGAAGTTGGATCGTCTAATTCAAGTTGTTCTTCAGGTGCTCGCTGGGCATGTATTTCTATTATTTCTTTACGGATCTTTCTAACCATAGTATGTACACTGTTCTCCTTATCATGTTTACCTTCCGCCATATTCTGGCTCCATCTATTCAGTCTATTCATCTCACTTTGTGGAAAACCTGCCTGATCTTGTTCTCTTATTAAACAATTAACCAAAAATCGCATTATTAAACCTTTGTTCTCAACTTTCTGACGTGACATGGCTGCAGCAACACACTCCGGTCCTTCTCCTGTTCTAATAAAATAATACAATTTGTCTAGATGTTCTGGCATTTCTGGTAGTAACATCAAATAATCTGTAACGCGTCTCAAACGTAGGGACGCTAACAACATGGGTCCTGTCGTACCAGGCACTGGGTCATATCTGCAGTCTGTAAGTTCTCTTCTAAGTTGTTCGGCCGGTGCACCTTTCGGTGTCCGAGCCTTTGCTAAATCTCTCATTGTCACTCGGTGTAACGGTGGGGGTGTTTGATAACCTCCTGTAGCACCTCCCGAAGCGGAGGCTTGAGCATAACCTGGCTGTAGGGTCGGTACCTGCTGTAGCTGGGTTGGATCCTGGACCACGCCAGTCCCAAAAGGATTTAATGGATGCAGTTGTTGAATACCGGGGGGAACAACGGGAGCGGGTGCAGGTAGCGGACCTGGAGGGATCTGCTGTTGCGGACCTGGGGGCTGATGATCAGGGGGCGGGTTACCGTCAGCAGGTGGTACACGGGCAGGTACATTGGCATATGCGGGAGCTACATCATCCAAGTAGGACGAAATAAAAATGTCTGCTGCGGTCTTGTGACGTAATTTAGTCGGGACCAATGGAGCGGGCAGATCTTTTGGTATTTCCGGAGTGGCCTTAGGTAAACCCTCGGCCAAAAGAGGATACATACCATTCACAAGAGTGGTTCGTTGTCGGTCTACTTGTTCTGCTTTAACTCGTATTCCTTCTTCAACTAGTTCATTTTCTCGAGCTTTATCTGAATCTTCTCTATGTTTTTCTGCTTTTCTGAATTCTTTCTCTGTACGTCTATGCGATTCTTTACGCCACAATTCTATGGCGTCTTTCTGAGATTGTCTGGCTTTCTTTTTCCATAGCGCTTCTTCTACTCTCATGATGCAATCTGCATCCCATGTCCCTGTAACGGGCCATCTATATTTCTCGTCTAGGTTCTTAGTATAATCGACCCATAAATCTAGATATAATATGGCATCTAAGCCGTGTTTATGATACATAAAATTTCCCGGAGTGTCCCTAGGTGGGACAGGAATCGCTTCCTCTAGTATCCCTTTCCTAGTTCCTAACTGTCTTAACTTTGAGAACAATGGCATCTTGATATTTGGAACTTGACACTTACTCGAACTTGAACACAATTTTTACACAGAAAACACAGTAATGTAGATCAAACAGTCACTCATACCACGACATTAATCACATAGAAACATTTTGAACACATATTGCCTATACCTGAATTCTATAACGAAAAAAAAATCGAACCGTTGAAGACACGAATTACTTGATATACTGCTAAACAGTACAGATACACTGCTAAAACAGTGCAGACCGGGTCTGTGTACCCAAACCCGTCTTGACCGGATACATAGTAATGCACCCGTCTAGATGCGTCCCCAGCAACGGTACTCACCGGGAAGCACGGAACGGAAGGCCTCGGAAACTCGTCTGGACTGGACCGGACTGGACTCGACTCGACTCGTGACGTCACAGGCACGTCGGAACTGGTGGGCCTCTAGACACCTCGGACCTTGCTCTCTCGGCTGGGCTCTGGTCGGGATCCTCCGCACTCCTCACCGCCTCGTCTGGGTGTCGATCGCAGTCTCAGTCACCTCCGTTGGCCTGAGAGAGATACAGGAAATCCTGCGGGTACGCGTAATTGTCCGTCACGGCTGTGGCAGGGGGCGAAGCCTGCGACGCACCTACCGGCACGTGGGGTGGGGGAGGGTTCCCTGTTCGGGCGCCAAATTAATGTGGTAGATAAATATTTACCGTCGGAATTTCTATGCGGTAAAGTTCAATAAAATAACTCACTCGGAAATGAGAGGCAGAGTCCGTGGTGTCTGAGTTATAAGGGTTTTATTCCATAAAATGGAATGGTTCGAACCATGGTATCATGTTCCTTTCACCGCTAAGGTTCAGGAAGGGATAGACAATACTTTATTAACAGAGTACAATATATATAGTCAATGCATATAGTGGTGATGGATACAGAAGGCGTAACAGCTGAGAGAAACGAGATAAGAACACATGTGCGTAACAGAAGGCGTGCACGAGGGCGTACACAGAGGTGTGTGCTAGAAACGTCACATGAAAGTGTCACAAGTGTGTGGATACATAGAGGAATCTTGCAATGTCAGCAGAAATCTGTAGCAAGGATGCGCGCGCAGCAGCATGACGTGTGACTGACGTGAGGCTGGAGGGTGCAGGGGACTTGACATTTAGCACTAGAGGTAGAGACAGAAGTCTGGCATGTCAGATCGACTCGTTCCTAAATCATATCTGATATCTTGTGTTTGGGGAACTATATTATCTAGAAGGAAAGGTCTCTTAGGCAGAGGCTACTCTATACTGACTATTAATGCGTGCATATGTGACTACGTGTCTGCGTGTAATGCGAGGGGCCATGGGCCTACCATGGTAACGGGAGCGATGAATTACTTGCATGGAGACAGAAAGGCCGGGCCCTTTGCTCTGCAGCCGGGGATTGTTTATCTACTCTGCTAGACTGGAATGTGTTTTCGAGGAGCTGAGCTCGACTATACTGATAACTTGAAGGCAAAATACTGTCTTTGGCAGGCAAGCAGGCCGAGCGGGGCACCGCTCGCCACGCAGGGAGTAGGACAGAGGTCAGGGATGTATCCCACGTTGCAGCTTTCAGGAGGCAGAGAGCAGAAAGGGCTCGATGGCAGAAATCAGGGCCTAGCTCTGCAGGGCTAGGAAAACGTGAAAGTGCACCATGAAAAGACGTTGGCAAGGCATACTTAGGAACTGAATTATCAATCCATTCATGGTGGATCTGAAAGAGGACATGTTAACGTTAGACGCAAATGTATTTGCGTCTTCATAGCTGGTCGAGGAGGGAAGTTACATGCACTTTAAGCTCGTACATGGAGACGGTGGGGTACACGTTAGGGGACATTTCTTGACCATAAAAATTCAAATTACCTCAACAGCACCCTTCGGCCATGCAAGAAGTATCACCCCGAACATCGGTGCGAGACCTCTTTTATACAGGTTTACAGTAATAAAAAGAGTAGGCGGAACACATTTGCTCAGTTTAGGTACATATAAGGTCATTTTTGGAACACAGCCAGCTCATGGGTTATAACACCACTGGTCAGTTTTTGGAGAACATTCCTAAGTGATGACTGTCCACTAGTACAGAGGGTTAGACTACGCATGTGCAGGCTTGACCAGTACTGAAAATAGTCTGTTGCTGGGCAAATTAGGTGGTCAGTGGTACAAAGAAAGGACAAGAGGGCATGCTGACCACGAGGCAGCGCGTTCATATAAAATGGACGCCAGTGTTCTCAAAATGGCCTCCGAACACTATAGTCAAGATAAGGGAAAATTCGTGTAGCAAAGCTTAACGCTAACCCGATCACCGTCAAATTACGACAGACGACCCTTTTAGCGTTTAGCTGAAGCTACCTCATAGTGGACATAATCAGGGTATTCATCATCAATATTGATTGACATATTATTTGTTGCTTCTCTATTGATCATTTGCTCATTCTTGACAATAGCTCGTTTGGATGGAATACAAGCAGAAAGGTACATGGAACATAACATAGGGCCGCACTGAATACACAAACATAGAAAGAATAGTATCCCAATTATTATACATAGGATGGTTAACAGTTTCCAGCCCCAAGTACTAAGCAGTGTCCAAAACCAACCCGAAAGTGTCCAAGTACCATTATCAGGATGTATCTCAGCAGCTATCTTATGTAATTTAGAAATAGAATCATATACAGAGGGTGAATTATCAGGCACGTAAACGCAGCAACTACTTCCGATAATGCGGCATGCACCCCCACGATCAGCTAACACTACGTCTAGAACCATTCGGTTCTGGAGCGTTACAATTCTGGTAATTTTAAGTTCCTCAGTCAGATTCCCCAAAGCAAAAACTGTCTCATTAGCAACAGCTTCCACAACACGTGTCAGTCGTCTAATCTTTCTGCTATTTAAAGCAGCACCAACAAATGAAAAGAGGCCTAAATTGAAATCGGCAAATTGCTGCAGAGAAGTATCGGTCTGGTCAATATCATCAAGTGCTAATGTTCTCTTCACTCTATTTAGTATAAAATCATGATATAGTACGAAATCATTATGGTACATAGGCGGGGCAATAAACACAGGAGGTAATACAAAGGATATATAACATGTTCCTAACCATCCTTTAGGGAGACGGTGATAACCTTTATTTCCGCAAATAAAGTAAGTGTTTTGTGAAGCCACGAAGGTGATACCATTTGGAGTGTCAAAGGTGAGAGTAGTGTTACATTCACTTCTTCCTACTGGGATTGTACCATTATTTGGGACACATAAATCAGCTTTGGTATCAATAACTGTGATCACATGCAGACTAGACATGTTTACATTTCTTTGGTTTGTATAAACTCGAGGCGAAGATACATTATCTGGTCGATATTCTTCCCATTCGAATTTAGTTCCTTCAGCTTGCGGGTAACCATCTCGATCATTAAAGCAAACCTTGTTAAGTCGGAAAAGTAGTCCACCTTTTGTCGGCCATCTCAAAGTAAACAGAAGTGTGTACCAAGCATTACAAGAACCATTGTGAGAGAATGGGAGAGGAATAAGCGGAGTGCCTCCTTTCTTTTGATGTCCAGGCAACATTCCACACACCCAACAGTTCGAAGTGTTCGTCATATTATGGGTGTGATGCAAAATTTGAATGAAACTATTATTCAGATAAGTCTGTCTATGTCGCTCTTCATGATAGGGCAAAGTGAAATGAAAATGTTCAGATGGAATTGGGGTAGTAGGCAATAAATGTTCTCTTGCTGGCACCAGTAGTTCTACCACCCAAGCTATTACTGCTATCACCACGATAGTCATAACAAAAAGTACTGCACCAAGAATTCTCTTATTCCGCATCGTAGAAGATGCCATAGTTCAAAGTACAAATGTCTCAAAAGAAAACAACAAAAAAAATAAAAATATGAGTGCTGAGCTCCGAGGTAGCCATTGGTTTCTTCTCCGAGATTCAAGACGGGTGTCGCTACACTTGGCAGAACTGATCCCCCCCCTTGATATTCCCGGCTTCCGCTTCACAAACCTGGAGCGGTAACTCAACCAGTCTCGCACAAAACAACTGCTTTTCTTGGCCGTAGATTATATCTCTCTCTACCAGAGACAGTGTGGTCCGGGAAGGCTCCCTCCGATTCAGTAGACGTAACAGCTGGGCTCTTCTCCTCGTCCAAGATGTCTCGATAATCAGACAGCACAGTTGGGCTCACCAGATCCGTAGAGACACGACGACAATGAGTCGAATGCACCCATCGTTTCCTATTCGTGACTCGCACAGCCGTTCGGGTTGCTAATAGCACCTGCTCGGGGCCACGCCACCTCGGCTCCAAGCTGCTGGTTCTCTCAAAAGTTCGGATCATTACATGATCCCCAGGACGAAGATTGTGAGCCTCTCCAATGGAATTGTCTGGGAGCGCTTCTCGAACCTGTTGCTGATTATAGAAAGTAAATCATTTGTTAATCGTGCCAAATAATCGTTCATCATTATACAAGGCACATCATGTAACAATCGAGGTTTAGGGACTCCCTATATATTCATAGGCCTTCCAAACACCACTTCATAAGGTGTGAGGCCAGTCCGGGAATGGGGTACCGATCTAATAGATAGCAATGCTAGGGGCAGAGCATCCGGCCATTTCAAAGACATAGATGCCACGATCTTTGCTAGTTTCAATTTCAAAGTAGCATTGTACCTTTCCACCAGACCTGCTGACTGTGGATGGAATACAGCATGGAACTTTTGCTGAATTCCCAATCCCTTCATGACGTATTCCACAATTTTCCCAACAAAATGGGGACCATTATCACTCCACAAAAATTTACAAACACCATAGCGCGGGAAGTACTCTTTGAGCAGCACCTTAGCTGTTGTCAGCGCTGTATTATCCTTCGTGGGGAAGGCCTCAATCCATTTACTGAAAGCACACACCACCACTAAGACATACTTAAGGTTATTGCAACGCTCAAGCTGAATGTAATCCATTTGTAGTACTTCAAATGGTGCTGTAGGCGGAACAAACCCTCCTTTCGGAGTATACGTCCCTTTAGCAGGATTGTACTGCAAGCATATCAGACAGGTCTGCACTACTCTTTTGGCCATATTGGCAATCTCAGGATGCTCCCAGACTCGCGTAAGCAATTTAGTAATTGCAAGAGCTCCAACATGTGCCAATCCATGTGTCATTTGAACCATTGCTTGCAAATAAGCTGAAGGCAATTTCCATCTCTCCATATCTTTGCTTCTCCAACAACCCTCGTTGTCCAACACTCTCTCCGTTGCCCAGGTGGCACGTTCTGCTTCAGACGCTGATTTCTGAATGTCTAGTATCTCCTCTCTAGCATCATGCCATCGCTCAGCCTGCGATTTCACTACATACATCGGCGAGGCATTTCGTAACATAGCAGTTTCCCTCGCGATGCAATCTGCAAAGGCGTTTCCTTGTCCTACTTTGTCTGTCACTTTCTTATGTGCACTGCATTTAATTATTGCCACTTTCTTTGGACATAGTAACGCATTCAAGAGATCACGCACTAATTCTCCGTGCATAATGTGCACTCCGTGTGAAGTCAAAAACCCTCGCTCTCTCCAGAGTAGGCCAAAATCATCAGTGTAGATGTTCACAGATAAACCAGCGCTTGATTCACATGCTCTTGTTAAGGCTATCAATTCCGCTGCTTGGGCCGATTTCTGTGGTATTCGTGCTGCTTCTACCACTGTCTTAAGTGTCGTGATTGCATATGCTGCAGAAGTTGTACCATCTGGCAACCTCAAACACGATCCATCAACCCACAGTTCCCCATCCACATCTGGAAGTGGCGAATCCTGTAGGTCAATACGACCCTTTGTTTGTTCTTCAGTCAGGAAAACACAATCATGGTGTTCTTCCTCCTGGCCCTCAGCAACTGGATACGGCAATAAAGTTGCAGGGTTCAGAGTAGCACATCTCTTTAGTGTGATATGTGGCGCCAACAGTGTTAGCTCATATCCTGTTAAACGTGCACTCGTTAAGTACTGGGTTTTCGTTTGGTTTAACAGAGCGTCTACTGCATGGGGAACTAAGACCAACAATTTGTGTGACAAAACTATTCCCTCACTCTGTCGTATAGCCACTGCTGTTGCTGCAACTGCTCAAAACCCCCAGGTAATCCTCGTGCTACGGGGTCAAGTACTGCTGAAAAATACGTGCAAGGTCTCTGCTTATCCCCGTGTGTCTGCACTAAGACTGACAATGTACACCCATCCTTCTCGTGTACATATAATGTAAATATTTTCGTATAATCTGGTGTACCTAGCACTGGTGCAGAGCAAAGGGCTTGTCTCAATTGTTCAAAAGCATTCTGACATTCATCTGTTCACTCAAGGGGAGTCGGTGTAGTCTTGGACAATAATGTTAACAAAGGTTTTATAATGTATGAAAACCCCATTATCCACTGCCTACAAAAAGACGTTAGGCCTATAAAAGCGCGCACATCTCTCTGAGTGCGGGGAACTGGTGTATCTAAAATCGCTTGAATTCGATCAGATGTCAATGCACGCCCCTCCTTAGACAAAAGATGACCGAGGTAGGTCACCTTTGGTCTACAATATTGAAGCTTTTTCCTCGAAACCGTGTGATTATTTTGGGCAAGAAAGGAAAGCAAAGCAAGACTACTCTCCTCACATTGCTCCTGCGTGTCTGCTGCAAGTAAAATGTCATCGACATATTGAATGAGAGCCACTCCAGACTGTAAATCAAAATAATCAAGCTGTCTTTTTAGAGCCTGGCTATAAATGCTAGGACTTTCTTTATAGCCTTGAGGAACTCAACAAAATCTATATGATTTATTATTTAATGTGAAACCAAACAGATATCGGCTTTTAGGATGGATGGGAATGGAAAAGAAAGCATTTTTCAAGTCAATGACGGTAAAGGTAGTGGCGGTGGGCAGAATCAAAGTAAGTAAGGTTGTAATATCAGATACCACCGGGTATTGGGGCACTACTATCTTGTTGATTTCTCTCAAATCAATAATAAACCGATAGATTTTGTCATCAGTATCTTTCTTTAAAATCGGAAGAAGAGGGCTGTTACAGACATTATAGGTAACTTCCTCTACTACGCCTGCAATAATCAAATTGTGTACAATATGTGTTAAAGCAACTTCACCTTCCCTGGATATTTTATACTGTGGTACACGAGGCAGAGACGCTCCCTCCTTCACAGTGATGGGAATGGGAGGGATAATCATCTGTCCCACATCCGTGTCTGAAGTAGCCCATAACGTTTTTGGGAGAGAGGCTAACGCCTCGATTTCTTGCATGAGGCACAATCTCTCTACATCTGGGTAATTGTCATTCAAAATAACCCGCACTCCTTCAGGAGCGCAGCGTATAGTTCCTCGAAAATATTTAAGCACATCTATTCCCATAATATTGTCTGGAGTGTTTGGTGACAATAAAAACGGGCACGGGCCAAAAAATCTGTCAATGTAAAATGTAAAGGGTTGTGACAATGGGCTAAGAGAGGGTGTTCCATCGAACCCTATCAATGTAATCATTTCGCCAGACAGGGGAGCCCTTGGAACCAAGTTTTTAGACAGAGCACTACGAGTAGCTCCTGTATCAACCAGGAACTGATCAGTAGAACCCAAAACGCCCGCTGATACATATGGACCTCTTTGATCTACTGGTACTTCAACCGATTCCACACCCCATCCTACGCAATCCTATGCATGTAAATAGTCCTGAGACTCTGCATGTTCACCCTCCGCTATCTGATACTGATTCCGTCGATCAAAAGAATTATCATCAGCCTGACCACGACCCTTCGCTTCAAACCTGCCACGATCACTCGCTCCACCCCTCGATCCTGAATAACTATTCCGTGTCCTTCCACTTCTTTGACCACGCTGATTACGTTGTTCTCGAAGCACCGGAGAGTCTGAGGCCCAATGTCCAAACTGTTTACAGTATTATGCGCACTGATCCTCAGAAATGTCAGTACGAACAGAAGACGTACCATATGATCCTCGCCTTCCTCTATCATTCCCTCTCGGCTGTGTAGCATAAACCTGAGCCAACATCACTTTCGTCTTTAATTCCTTCGCTTTCTTAGCAGTACTTTCTTTAGCCTCCAATTCCTGTCGTTCATAATACTGAGCCATAGTCAATAAAGAAGCAGGGGTCGCCGTGGTCCAGGAACTTTCACTAGTCTTTAAACGTTTTGCAATCTCCGGTAGAAGATTTGCTACATACTTGTCAACGAACAAATGCCTACCCGTGTCTTCTGTTAGCAACTGCCCACTATAGTGATGAAATGCTTCCTCAAAACGTGAGAAAAAGTCAGAAACCGACTCATCCGCCTTCTGCTTACAAGAGGCTAACATGGTCCAATCAATCTTTTTAGGGAGAACAAGCGTTTTTAATTTATTCAAAATAGCCGCCAGGAGATCTAAAATTAATTGACATGGCTTACATGCAGGCTCCCTATCCAAATCAGCTTGGGCTAAAGTTTTCCAATCCGCCCCCAGGATCGCTCGATCATCGAACTTACGAATTGCCCTCCACATATCAGGGGGCAGTATTAACCCAAAGAAGAGGTCAATGTCAACTAACGTCATAACACACGAAGAAATAGCCCCTTCCACTCCTTCATAGAAAGCTGCCGGATTCTTACAGGGGTCAGGCAAAGCATTTTTAAGAGCCATAACATCTGCTCTATTCCACGGTGTGTAAACCCAATTATATATAAAATAACCCTTTGCATCCACAGACGTTTTGTCATCGTTTGTACCTTGCCCTTTAGGAGGGACATATAAAGGTGCAGCTTCACGCATAGGCATAACATGAACTGTAGAACTCTTATCTGCTCCAAAGATAGGACACTCTTTGGATTTCTCCGTCGATCCCGGCGCAGGTGCATCTGATGCCTTTCTTGCCTCCCGTAATCTTGACGCCTCATCCCGTAGCTGGACCAACCGTTGAAAAAAACCATCCGCATCTGCAATAACAAAAAGACCTTTACGCATATTCTCACGACCTACTGATACATCCTTAGGCTCCAAATCATTTGAATACTTTCTAAATCGGTCTACAACTTCATCTCCAAAATGGCTCAAGAAATACAACTGTTCTTGCTCGGACCACTTACGCATATGGTCATCAATCTCTGAAATAGTTATGGCATTAAGATTACGTTTTCGAGCAAAACTATGCAATTCCGCAGCTTCACCAGCGCTTAGCCTAGTACGACTACCCCCTCGATTGTCTCCGTCCGAATCCTCAGCTGGGGCCGTAGGTGGAACGTATGGAGGCGGGCAACGGTCTAATAATGAAAAATCATCAGGTTCATTAGTAAGGGCAGGATAAAGAGGACGTCGAATAGGGAATTGACCATTCATTTACAAATTACATTCCCGTGCCTCCCTCTCCTTCTTTTCCTGCAACTCTTTTTCCTCCAGCTGTAAAGCTTTATCACGAGCAGCCTTCCGCTGCTTTTTGTCCGCCAAGGCTAGTTCACGCTTCATCCACTCACGCACCGCTTTCTCCCCCATACTTACACAATCAAACATATCTTGTCTAGACCTGCGCTGAAACAAACATTGCTCCACATACTGAACCTTTCGTAAATCAAACGACCCATGTAGTGGCCATTGTAATTCGGGATCAGACTTAGTATATTTATGCCACAATGTTCTGTATAATATAGGGGGAATGCCAAATTTGACGTACATTTCACGATTAGGTGTCCCCTCTGGTGGAGCCGGCTGAGATTCATTTAATCGATAATTGGTACCTTTTCCAAGACAGCACATTCCTCGGAGTGTGCTTAAAACGGGCATGTCGAAATATCACGGAAACGTGATATTACAAAAATGGCACTTAATATACTTCACACAAGGTGTGTCGTTCAAACAAATACAAAGTTAGAGAAATATCTCCACATTGCCCGCCTATGTGAAGTGCACTGCACATATAACTCAAATCATAGAACCAAATGTTAGCTAACTCAAAACATATTCAAAGAGCCACAGTAAGCGTCCGTAGATTATCTTACCAAACACAAGCTTACCAAATTCTCAAATATCCAGGTTCCAACTGCCAAGTTCTTTAATCGAATCAGTCAAACCGGCACTGTACGACAACTCAAGCAATCAGGATCTCAGTCGAGGACCGGCGCCACCTGGAAGGTCAGATCATAAGGAAAGGAAGAAAACACCGTGGGTGCCAAGACTCGGGTCACTCAGTGGCAGCGTACGCGTCCATGGCGAGTTTCCAATCCTTCCTCACGACCTCTCCTTCGGGCATCCGAGTCGCCGATGAGTCCCTTTGTGGTCGCCAATTTGTGGTATCAGGTTCTCCAGACCTACATATTCCGCAAAACCGCTTACACCATAAAAAAGAAGTTGGCATGGAAACTGGAAATGTAAAAGACAAGTTTATTAAGACCCCATGGGGTGGTGGTACATTCCTACAGCACTCTTCGGCAATGCAAGAAGTATCACCCCGAACATCGGTGCGAGACCTCTTTTATACAGGTTTACAGTAATAAAAAGAGTAGGCGGAACACATTTGCTCAGTTTAGGTACATATATGGTCATTTTTGGAACACAGCCAGCTCATGGGAGGAGTTATAACACCACTGGTCAGTTTTTGGAGAACATTCCTAAGTGATGACTGTCCACTAGTACAGAGGGTTAGACTATGCATGTGCAGGCTTGACCAGTACTGAAAATAGTCTGTTGCTGGGAAAATTAGGTGGTCAGTGGTACAAAGAAAGGACAAGAGGGCATGCTGACCACGAGGCAGCATGTTCATATAAAATGGACGCCAGTGTTCTCAAAATGGCCTCCGAACACTAAAGTCAAGATAAGGGAAAATTTGTGTAGCAAAGCTTAACGCTAACCCGATCACCGTCAAATTACGACATTTCGGCAAAGGAATTTATGGATAAAGTATACCAGAATGATAATGTTTTGGAATCTCAGCTAATTAATCTCTTGACATGTCAGCTTGGTACTAATAAGTACTGGTACCGTCGTCATGGAGAACTTAAATGTATGCTAAGGAACATAGGAACTCCTACATGGTTCCTTATTCTAAGCTGTGCTGATTATGCTTGGGATGATTTACTTCAATTTCTTCGAGAGGCAAATCCAAATATACTAAATATTGAATACAAGACACCTGGAGAATTGTGTTCTTTGGATCCAGTTAATGTATGCAGATATTTCAATCATAGATTTGAAGCTTTGATGTCTTTTATCACCAATAAAAAAAATCCTCCTCTTGGAGAGGTTCTGGACTTCTTTTGGAGAAAGGAGTATCAAGCAAGAGGTTCTCCTCACATACATATGCTGAAATGGATCAAAGATGCTCCAAAATTTGGAACAGACTCAGATGATACTGTGTTGTCTTTTATTGAGGAATATGCTACATCTCATGTACCCAAAAGTACACAAGATAAGGACTTGAGACAACAAGTCTTACGATTCCAAAGCCATCGTTGTGGGAAATACTGTCGTCGAAAGTACAAATTTAAGGACACACTCTACACCAAATGCCGTTTTGCATTTCCACGACCTGTAATATCGAAAGGAAGAATGAACAGTTTTATGTCATCTTTGCGACATACTACCACAAGAAAGTCTCCCAAAAATACCTGCAACTTAAGAAGAAATGAAGAGTCAAAATACATAAATGACTACAACCCAGTCATTTTGTCCATGTGGAATGCTTTTTTTTTTTTTAATTGTAAGTTTTGCCCCCATTTATATGCACAGGGCACAGCAATACAGCCATCAATTAGAGAAAAAAACAGATAAAAAGAAACAATATATATTACACTGCAATTGCGCGTGCGATTTTACATGGGTAATACTGATACAAATTATAACATACAAACTGAACATCTTAAATTAGTATCTAAACATTATTGTTTTCCTCCTTCCATCTACGCATAGGTTCCCATATTTTTAGTCCCAGTTTTCTTCCATTCTTTCCTTTTTTTGTATCTATTGCCTTCTCTAAGTTATAGATTGTCAGTAACCTAGCTAGCCACTGATGGTATGTCGGTGGTAATGGGTCAAGCCATGCTGTAGCAGTACATAACCTTAGTACTGCCATTGCTACAAAGATAAAATATCGACCTTCCATCTGTCCATCATCATCCGTTACTCCCAGTAATATTATTGAAGGCAGTAGAGTAATATATATTACTAGCAAATTTCGAAGGAACATCTCAATGTCTCTTAATGTTGTACAAAGGTAGGTACATGTTGCAAATATATGCACAATATCTGCCTCCGGACTTCCACATCTTGGACAATTACCACCTGTTGAGCCCCCCCATTGTGCAATTCTTGCCGGCGTATAATACAGTACAATGTTTTATAGTGTTGCGTCTGGAGGGCTGCCGAACACAAAGTGTACTGTCCCAGTTCTAATGATCAATTAAAGCAGTCTTTTCCCACCTCTAACTTCTGTGCCCACTTATCCCCCCACTTCTCCAAGTCATCCTGCTTACTCTTTATTAGTTCAGAAAAGAATCTCTTAACCGTGCAATCTACCCCGCCCTAGACAACCTCCAAGATTGAATTCTTTTCAAAACCCGCTGGCCCCCCCGTTTTATTTACTATAGAACTTCTCACTTGTAAATATTTGAAAGATTGTCTTGGATCTACTCATATTTCAACTGAATCTCCGAGAATTGCATCATTCCTTGTGTGCCCATGAGATCCCTAATCTTTATAATCCCTTTTCTGCCCCACTCTTTAAACACGGAATCAGCAAAGATATCTTGAGGGAATGTAGGATTATTGATCATTCTTGTGTATACATTATATTTCCCTAGGCCAAACCTCTTCTTAAACGCCTTCCAGATATTATGCGCTGTCATAATCGTCTTGAATCGGGTTCTAAAATAACTTGAATCAAACGGCTTAAAAAGCACATTTTCCGCCTCGTCCCCCAACAGTAAAGCATATATTGCTATTGTGCCCAACTCATCCCCCCCTTCTGAATCTGCTCCCCATAACAATCCTGCCATGTACTGGAGGGCTGCTGCCCAATAGTATAGTTTTAAGTCTGGCAGTGCCCAGCCTCCCCTTTTCCTTGGAAGTGCCATAAACTTTAGTGCCCTTCTAGTCTTTCCCTTGGACCACACAAACCTGTTAATCAAATTCTCTATATTCTTAAACCATTTGGTTTAAAAAAACAGCGGGACTGCCCTAAAAATATACAAAAACTTTGGCAATATCAACATTTTAACAATATTAGTGTGCCCAACTATAGATAAGTGTAAGTTGTGCAGCCTATCTAAGTCCTTTCTCACTTTGGCGATTATAGGGGTTATATTTGCTTCCACCAAGTTGTCTAAGTCTGATGTGATCGTGATCCCTAAATATATAACTGACTGCACCACCTGCTGATCGAGGCATACCACTTTTTGGTATTTTATTATTTGCATTTTGGAGGTGTTTAACCAATAGCCTGACACCTTACCAAAGTTCAGAGCCTCCAACTCCACATGTGCTATAGCCTCCGTGGGGTTTGGTGTAAGGACCACCATGTCATCGGCGTATGCTAATATCTTGCATTGTGCCCTATGTGTGGATAAAGGGGGTATGTTCTCGTTCATTTCCATTCCACGAATCAGTGGATCTAGGTACATAGAGAACAGCAGCGGGGACATGTGGAATGCTAACATGGATATTCAATACGTTGCGGACAATTCCATTGCTGTAGCTCGATATGTAACATCCTACATAACCAAATCAGAAAAGACAGAATTGAAGGAAATGTGGGAAGAGATTTCCCACGAGAAGAGTCTAAGTAAGAAATTATATAGTTACTGTTTGAAGATGTTATCTCATCGAGAAATCAGAGCGTATGAATGCTCAGATCGTTTATCATCTGCAAGTCTATACTCCAAATCTAGAAGAATCATTTGGGTGAGTCTAGGTCTTGCTGCAACTCGAAACCGAGTACTTAAATCTGTACAAGAAATTGAATATTTAGCTGAAAAAGAGCCAGAAAGTACAGATATTGTGAAAACAAATATGTTGGATACATATTATCCAAATAGAAGTCATCATCTTGATAACGTTTATCTCTATGAAGTTCTGCAAAACTATATTTTTAAACTAAATATTACAGAAAACATCAATAATGGTATATATGCTGTGATTGGTTCTGAAGGTTGTTTGATGAAACAAAGTAAAGGACATTTGATTAATCACCGTACACTGAGTTGCAAAACACCTGACAAAAGGGAATTTTACTATTTAGCTCTTTTGAATCTGTTAAAGCAATGGCGTTCAGAATTGGAATTACTTGGAGATTTCGAGAGCTATGAAGATTCCTTCAACGCATGTAAAGATACAATAGAATGTCATGTTTTTGCTAATTATGTGAAAATGTTGAACGACAAAACTGAACAAGAAGCTACAATTGTAGCTGAGATTGCTAGAGACAGTTCTCAAGACAGTCAAACTTCTGCTCCGTTGAGTCAGGATCCATTAGGAGAACCAATTGTTCAAATGAAGCAGCAACTGCTATAGAAGAGGTGGAAACAGCAATGTATCAAGCTCAAGGAGATGTAACAAACGTAGGAAACATGGAAGAACAACTAAATGTTGAGCAGAAACAAATATATGAGCAAGTGAGAGAACAGATTCACCATGGATTACTTCATGAGAAAAAAGAGTGCTCTTGCTCATCATTTGAACCTATCCAAATGTACGTGACTGGAGAAGCTGGAACAGGGAAAAGTTTTTTAATTAAAGTAATTTCAACTTATTTACACAAAAGAACTGACTCGCATTTGTCTTGTGTTGTCACTGCTCCAACTGGGTAGGCGGCACACAATATTAAAGGAATTACTTTACATCATTTATTAATGCTACCAGTAGAGCATGAAAACAAATTGGAATACTACAAGCTATCTGGAGAAGCTTGTTGTGAAGTTTCAACAGTGTTGAAGAAAATTAAACTTCTCATTATTGATGAGGTAAGCATGGTATCAAACTTAATGCTTGCCTTTGTGAATTTAAGAATGCAGCAAATTCTTAGAGTATGACGTATTATTTGGAGGAAAACACATCATAGTTTTTGGAGATCTACTATAGTTTACTCCTGTAAAAGGACAACAGGTGTTTGAAACATTGGTGCATGAAGATACCAGAAAGTCTTTGGGGAGCATTGGAAATGTAAACATTTGGTCATATTTTGAGTATAAGGAACTTATTATAAATATGCGACAGGCAAATGATGCTGATTATGGAACTATTTTTCAAGATATAAGAATTGGAAAAGTGACAAACATGGCAAACAGGCTTTACAGAGACGATTACTTCCCAATTTGTTTACAAATGAAAATATTGTTCCTGAGAAAATATATATGAGAATTGCAGAAAACAAATCTGTAATCTGCTTAATGCCAACACTGCGTGAATGTTCTATATTCAATGAAGAAATGTTAAAGTTGGAAAATGAAGATATTATAAAATTGGAAGCTATTGATAAAATAGAACATGAAGGAATCACTATTATTTTGAATGAAAAGTTGAAGAGGAAATTGGATTCTTTAGAGAAATCGATTAGTATAACTGCTGATTTAGAAAATAATTTGTATGCATGTGTAAACTGTAGGGTAATTTTATGTCGTAATTTGCATGTGGAAAAAGGTTTAGTAAATGGAGCAATGGGTAAAATTGTTGAATTTGTTAATTATGTAAATAGAGATGGGATTGAATTTTTGAAAATCAAATTTTATGAAATTGCTTAAGTACAAGAATGTAGTCGTTGTTCAGCTCGGTTTTTGCTTGTAAAAGATTTGTATGTATGCAGGAAACAGTTTCCTATTTCTTTGGCATATGCGGTGACTATTCATAAATCTCAAGGTTTAAGTGTAGATAATGCTTTAGTGAATATTGGAAGTACCGTGTTTAAAGAGAGTATGGCATATGTTGCTTTGTCTCAAGTGAGAACTTTATCTGGATTGTACTTGATTGACTTTGATGAGACAAAGGTTACTGCAGATGCAAATTGTGTGAAAGAGTATAATAGGTTAAGAAAAAAATATGCACTCTATTTAGGTCAATATCCAGTCTTTGAATAGCGTATGGTAGGTAGAAATAGAAGATTTGGGAATATCTATAGTGAAACTGTAGAGAAAGGAAAAAACAAGATGAAGTTGTGAATGCAAGGAAAAAGAAAAAGGACAGTGTTGAAGAGAATATTGGTTATCGGTTTGAAAATAGTTGTGGTGTCAACTGCTATGCTAATGTAGTTCTTAATGTTGTTTTTTTTCTTGAGAGTTTGCAACAGAAAATTGTTGAAAACCGGGAGGAGAGATTCTGTTCATTGTTGTATTCTGTTTATGAGAAATGTACTAGTGACAAAAGTAAAATACAAAGTGGTTCTGATATTCGAATTGTTTTGGACATATGTTCTGGTTCTACTTAATTTACGCAGAATGTTCAGCAAGATTGTCATGAATTTTTCATGTTTATGCTTGGTTTATTGGAAGATAAAGGTATAGATATTGAAAACCTTTTTGGCCTTTCTTATAAATGGCGACATGGCTGTGAAAATTGTTTGTTCACATGTACCACTAACATAGGCACTGAAAGACTCATATATTTGACGTTACCAGACTGTGAATCAGTGTTTTTTAACAATCTAGTTAGAGGAACAAGTCAAAACATGGAGTGTAGACAAAGTAAATCAGAAATGTCATCAACAATATTAATAGAAAGATGTGGACAGTATGTAATTGTAATGCTGCAACGTTGTAGAGCTGATGGAAGAAATTTGGAAATTTTTATAAAAAATGTTGTAGCTACTTAAATATCAATATCAGGAAGAACATTTGTAGCTGTTGCAAATATTTTTCATGATGGACCTTCTACAACATCTGGACATTACACTGTTTATTTAAAATGTGTGAAAGATTGGATACATTGTAATGATAGTCAATTCATTTTTAAGCAACGTTTGCCTAAAGAGTTACCAGATTCTTACCTAATATTTTTAAAGCCAAATTTTTTAAAACAAAATTTGGCATTTCAGGATTACTGCTGTTAAGGTAGATTAATCTGGTGTTGTAGAGTATTTTATAAGTGAGGGTGAGGTGCTTGAAGGTGATCCTCTTGTTGATGTTGAGGCAGTGTAGGTGTATCAGGTCGTGGGTGATGTGGCTGCAGCTGGGGACATTTTAGATCAGTCAGGTGGAGGTGCTTTGGATTTGTTGTAGTCGTTGTAGGTGTTTGGCTGGAATTCTTGTGTAGAGTGTGTTGCCACAGTGTAGTCTGCTGCTAATGAGGGCCTGTGTTACTGTTCTTCTTCTTTTGGTTAGCATCTACTTCTAAATGTTGTGGAGCATGTGCAGGGTGTTATAGCAGTATGAGGAAATGCTGTAGACTTGTTTACACATGTAGAGGGAGGAGTTGAGGATGAATCGTAGGTTGTGTACATGGTCAGAAGGTGTTGGTACTGTTCACAGTGTAGTTGGCCTGCAGGAGTCATCTGAAGCTGAGGGGGTGGGTCTGAGGATGAATACCTTCATGTTGTGCGAGATCAGGTTTAGAGAGCTGCTCCTTATCCTGTTGGTGAAGTCCTTAATTGCGTCATGGAGGTTGTTTTTTGTGGTATGTGGCTCCTTGGTGCGGAAGAGGATGAGCTGGGTATCGTCCGCGTAGGAGATGATGTTGAGGTTGTGATGGCTGGCCACTTATGTGAGGGTGGCCATGGAAATGTTGAATAGCGACGGGCTGAGGGATGAGCACTGGGGGACGGTGCAAATGATGTCAGGGGTTTTGGATCAGAAGGCTGGAAGGCAGATGCTCAGGGTTACTATTGAACAACTTTCAAACTAAAAATTTCACACATACTATTTGGCCATGAGGGAAAGTATCTGAAACCATTAAGGACTTTTTGTTGTATATTTTGTCAGCATATATTTGTAAGTAACATTATTCATAATGGAAGAAAATTAATGATAGTGTTTTGTTATTTTAAGATTGTTTGACATACCTTATAGTTACGTAAGAAATTGGTCTTAGAAAAAAACATTTAACATATGTTTTATTTCTATTTTTTAGATTGTTATTGAGATTGTTGTTTGGGTTTTTTAAGATAATCTTCTTGATTGTCTTTTTTTGACCGCTGTTATGTGATGAGCTCACTGTTTCTAGTGAAATTCAATATATTCTGAGAACAGCAAAAAAGGCAAATAAAATGCTTTACAAATTATTTTGTGTTGTAAAAGATGAATTGTAACTATATTTTTTTGTCTTCTACAGATGCTAATTTTATAATATTTTTTTGAATTTTTTTATTTTGAAGGTAAGTATAAGTAACTGTTAAAAATGATCGATGGGATTTCTTCTACAGAGCTTAAGTAAGATAACATGGATGGAGAACATAAATATGTAAAGATGGTTTGTATCTTTTAAACACATTTGAAGCAATTAAAAAAATATATTCTGAGTGTACCTATATTATTTGCATTTTACTACAACACATCTACTACTTTGGAACTGGAAAGGTGAATAGATATATTGTACTTTTTTTAGTACTGCATTTATTATAGTAGCCTTAGTTTATTCCTATAGTGAGAAGGAGTGAGTGGTTTGAAAATGTAAGAAAATGTTATAACTAAAAATTCATATAAGCAATTTTTTTAGATATATAGTCTTATAAAATAGTTGGGAATGCTATTTGCATAATATTTTTTAAACGGTAAAATAGTTGATAAAGCTAGTTTTGTATTATGTAGTAGGAAAAACGATAAAATGAAGTGTTTATGTTTTTCTACAAGGAACAACAACATAAAAAATTCATTATGGAAGAAGAACAGAACAATACAGAAGACAGTTTCGAAATTTCTAACACTCTCATTGAGGAGCTAAATAAACCTTTCATGGGTAGCGAGAATGAAGATGAAAATATTGACGCCGATATCAGCTGCGATCTTTTAGATGAAACATTGGATGGTGATTTTGTGCAAGCATTAGAGGAAAATTGAGTTTCATGATATGACTTTTGAAATTGATAATGAAGAAAGTGAAATATCAGATGAAATCCTGTTAGAAGCTCTATTAAATTATGAAATGTTACAAGAATAAATTTATGATTAAAAATTAAAAATGGTTTGAGAAACTCTTCTTGCAGAGCTGTAATCATTCAGCTATTATCCAAGTACTCATGGTGCAAAGTGGGCCTTAGGGCATGGACTGCTTCAAATCTCTAAAGATTATGTATCCACTCTTCTATGCATCAGCAAACTTGTCTTTTATAGCTTTCACTTCCAGCAAAGTCTTTGTGATTGCTGATTCCATAATTTACTGAGCTATTCTGCAAAATGTACTTATCTATGTACTGTGCTAAAAATGAACCTATTTTAAATTCAGTCAGGCATTCTCCTTGCAGAACTGTAATTATCCAGTCAGTGTCCAAATAATCATGGAGTAAAGTAGTCCTTAGGCCATGGACTGCTTTAAACCTGTATAGACTATGCATGCAGTCTTCTATGTACTTGCAAACTAGTCCTTTATACATTGAATTCCCCAGTCTATATCCTTACACTTCCAGCAAACACTATCACAGTACTGTTTCAGTATTGTACTGAGCCATATAGCAATATATGCTTGTCTATATACTGTAGAAAAAGTAAAGCAGTTATACATTCAGCTACACACTCTCCTTGCAGAATTGTAATCATTCAGGGCCTCATTTATGAGGCTCCTTGCGCCATTGGAACGTCACTTTTTGTAATGATCTGTGGTACAGCTGTCTGCGTGATATTTATCAGGCAGCACTAAGGCACTTTTTACAATGTGACGCACCTTCCAAATGTGTCACATTGTAAATACCACACACCATGGCACATCTTTTGCACCAGTGCTGCATCACAAAAGTGATGCAACGGCTGTGTAAAAGAGGCACAAGGGGGTTGTAAATCCGCCCCTGACACATACAAATTCATCCGGGCAGTTCCACCAGTAGTGCAAATTGAAGAATAGACGTGTAACATATTTATATGCATATGTTACATTCAAGTGCTTTGGAGGTACTACAGTATACTATAGGTAAACACCTTATAGATATATGCTGTAGCACTTCCTTATAGTTCTGCACTTTCACATTCACCATACACTACTAATGTATTAATTCGTTAATTTATGAACTACGCATTCATTCTGACAAACTTTTACACACTAACATAGAAACATAGTTCTTTCTTTGGCCAGTGAAGGTAGTTCTGAAAAGAACTGTGTATTTTTTGTCTTTTTAGTTTTGTATTTTATTTCTATTTTTTCAACAATTGTTTTATGTTTTTCTTTTTTTTTAAACCAGAAAAATTTAACTTTTTAAACCAAAAAACTGTGGACCAGGAACAAAAAACTAAAAAAAACAAAATAGCGAGTACAGTTGTGGTTCCTCTTCTTGCAAAGAATCAGTTCTATGGATTGTTCTCCATAGGCTATAAGTTTGTTGCAAAAGTGACAACGAATTGTAAGGTCTCTAAATTCAGGTTGGATATTTGGAACCATAGTGCTCTGTGGTGGTGGTGCACTTGATGTACTTGGAACAGCAGAGCCCTGCTCCTCCTCCAATCTTTGGGTTACTGCTCTAGCCCAATTATTAGGATGTAAATTTTTTACATGGTGCACCATGCTCGCAGTCCCAAATGAATATTTCTTTCTGGGGTCGCCCCTAGACAAAGTAGTGTCACATATTTTGCATGTGACCTTAGGGGCATTCACTTTTTTTTCACCTTCAGGGAAGGTGAAAAATGTTCACATAACAGCCTCTTTTCTTTTTGGTTGAGGCTGCTCAGAAACAAATCCTTCCTCTGAAGAGTGCTCAGGAGATGATTCCAAGAATTGAGACATGGTGCAGGTTCTTTCGGACTGTAGCTCCACAGAAGATATCCTTCTCCTAAAAAAGTCAAAGAAGAATGATTAAAATGGGAGGGGTCTTTCAACAGTTGGAATAGGAAGTATTATGAACCAATCAAATCTCTTCTTTTAAAGTCACATGGCTTTGCGTACTCTTACGGTGCGCTTACGGTGCTCTTACAGTGCGAGTACATACGACGTACCGCTGCGATTTGCGTAATTGCTTTTAAAAGTAATGTACGGTTATTAAAAGTAAAAAAAAAATCATTTCATGATTATCCTAGATAATGTCTTCCCTTAATATGTACATTATAAACATAAATATATGTTTTTGAACAATTGGAAACTTTTGCAGCATGCGCATACGGGGCACC
Source organism: Lissotriton vulgaris (assembly GCF_964263255.1). Lineage (NCBI taxonomy): Eukaryota > Metazoa > Chordata > Amphibia > Caudata > Salamandridae > Lissotriton > Lissotriton vulgaris. The sequence continues at coordinate 774,135,108 of NC_141689.1, read as the reverse complement.
ATACATGACATCACACGGAAGCGTAGATGCGAGGCGCAACGTGAAAGCGTATGCTTAATGTATGCGCTGTTACGTGCAGAGGACGATTTACCGTACAAAGTATGGTACGATTACCATACGCGTACGGTGCGATTACCCCAAAAAAAAATTGAATTTAATTTTAATATATTGAAAACAAATGTCATTAATTTAAAAAAAAGAATTTAGTTTTGTTATTATTTTAGATTAAGAATATGAAATATAATTTATAAAATAAATATAAATATTTATAATAAAAATGTAAGAAATTAGTATAAAAAGAAAGAAATATAATAATTAATACATTTAAAAATGATCATTTAACTGGATTTGGAACCCCCAGCTGATATGGAGGATGTGCCGCCTCCGGATGGGGGCCTTGGGCCCTAGGTCGTTACCTGATACCTACATTGCCTAGCTTGTATAATTTGTGAAATGTGGACACATGCACAGGGCTAGGGTGGGATAAGGGGTGGGTAGCCGGGGGAGGGAGTTGGGGTGTGTTTTTGGGGGTGGGTGGGACGTGGAACGGGGAGAGGGGTATTTCAAATTTAGGCTTCTGTTCATCCTGCTATTTGATTAATGTGGACGGTATCCTCCTGATTGTGGAGTACTGTACCTATGCTCTGCCTGACAATTCAATAAAGACGGTTGTGAAAAAAAAAATGATCATTTAAAAAACCTTGCAAATTCACTGAAAAAACCATAGGTTTTCTGCCACGTTATAGTTCGGAATTAGCATTTAAAAACCTTGTAAATTCACTGAAAAACCATAGTTTCAAACATGGTATAGTTAGCAGGACATTTCACTCATACAAAACCATTGAAATTCTTTTTAAGTGTATCTAAGTGAATAGATGTATTAGCGAGTAATGTTTAAATATTTAAATATCTGTATCAGTGTCTCAATTTGTGTATAAGTGGCTGCATGGGTTGGTGAGTAGCTACATGAGTGTGCATATGGGTTATTAGGTGTATTTTTGAGTATCAGTATGAGTGTCTGTATGGTTCAGTGGGGGATATTACTTAGCGCACAGATACATGAATGAGTGACTCACTGTTTGTATGTGTTTTGAAGACAGCATGTGTGCAGGACTGTATGAGTGGATGAGTGTGTGTATGGGCGTGTTCGTGAGTGAATGACTGTCTTAATAGTATCTGTATGAGTAAGTTTGTTTTAAACTAGTATATGTGAGTATTGATGTATATAAGCGAGTATATGTGAGAGTGAATGATTGGTAGAGTTCCTGTATAAATAAGTAAGTGTTTCTATAACTGATTGTTTAAGAGAGTAAGTATGTGTATGTTTCTGTAGAAGTAAGTATAGTGATGGGTGTATATAGCTGTATATGCAAGTAAATGGATGTGTGAGTATGTGTGTGAGTAACTCTATAGATGAGTATCGGGTGTAACAGGATTTATAGGTCTATGTGTACATATGATGAGTGAATACATGTATGAGTGATTATATAGAACTGTTGGTGAATGAGTGGATGTGTATGTAGATGTTGGAATTACCTAATAGGTTGTTGTAACTGGTATTGGTATCTCCATTTTTTTGAAAATTTTAGTTTCTATTTTTGAATGTTTGTATCAAAGTTTATATTAGGGTGAGAGGTGTGCCACTCTTTCACAAGGATGATGTCATCAGTGATGGCATGAGTGATGTCACTGACCATGTCATGAGTGATGTAATATGTGACGTCATCAGCAGTGCATTGCGGGCGCCCAAGTTATAGTTAGCTGAACTAACTATAATGGGGAATTTCAATGGTTTTATATGAGTGAAATGTCCAGCTCACTATAACATGTGTGAAACCTATGGTTTTTTCAGTGAATTTGCAAGGTTTTTTAAATGCTAATTCCTAACTATAAAGTGGCTGAAACCTATGTTTTTTTCAGTGAATATATGTATGTATATATACAGTATAGTGTAGTGTTATACAGTAGAATATCATTATTTGTGAGAAAGTAGATCATAATGAGGTGCTCTACTTATAATAATTTGAAGGTGGTGGATAAATTGTAATTGAAAGTTTTAACTATAACTGTAGAATTTGTAAGTTTGTGAAGTTTAAACTTGGTTTGCATAGGAAAAAAAGATTTCCTAACTATGGCTAAACTTTAACCTTTTTTTCATTGAATATTTATATCTATACATATATACGTATGTGTGTGTATATATATATATATATATATATATATTCACAGAAAAAACCATAGGTTATAGTGGATATATAGTTAGAAATTTGCATTTAGAAAACCTTGAAAATTCAATGAAAAAACCATTGGTTTTAGGCCATTTATAGTTAGGAATTAGCATTTACAAAACCTTATTTTACTCGCATAAAACCATTGAAATTCCATATATAGTTAGAAGCGCTAACTATATATCGCGCACCCGCAATCCACTGCTGATGATGTCACATATTACATCATTCATGACATGGTCAGTGACATCACTGATGACATCACTGATGTACGTGATAGATAAAAACATTTTCGTATTTATGCACGCTGATGTGCTTTGAACGCTGCACCCCCCCCCCCCTCCCCTCTTTTGTCTTAGTAGTACTCTCTCTTTGCAGATACTGAAGGGTAGTTAACGCAGGCCTTTACCCCCGTTGTAATCCGTCGTGCCTCCTTGTCTCTCCATTTGATTGATTGTTGTCCAAGCATTTACTGTTTTAGAATTGGTTCTCTTTGGATCATTCTCTATTTACAAACAAGCACAAAGTCGCAATACTCTGTTTAGTCTTTTTTTGACCTCGCTAAAATAGAAATATTAGGAACAACCCTTCATGAGAAATACGAAAATAGTGAGATGAACTGAGCTCCACACCATGAGGACTGCAAGACAGCTCGGCTCCATCACCCATACCGCACAAAATAACGACAAACCCTATGCAAATATTAAAAATATAGACAACACACCAGCAAAGAAACAGGGTAAAACATTTTATTAAAAAACTATTTACATAACGTTGTTTTATAAGATGATGTCAGTAGTGGACCGATGTGTGAATAGATCGAAAACAGCACAAGGCTCCAAGATCCAGATGGCAAGCTCCTGGATGTTGGGTGCCATAGTTTAGAGTTCTGAATTTCAGCCTTTTTCAATGCCTGTGCTTTGTTGAATCAAAATGGCGGCTTGACACAAAGCTGACTCAAGCGTTGCTACTGATGCTATGCAGACCAAAACTGGTTTTCAGTTTGTACATTTTTCTAGATTTTTCAATCCAAGTTTGGTTGACTTTGTAGAACGATGGCTTCAGATTTTCAACATACGGTGTGGTGGCGCTGACTGGGAGGGGGCGCTTCGCTCCTGCCCCCTCCCCAAGTAAGATTTTCATACGTGAAAGTACGTTAATGGTTTTGGTCCCTGAGATGCTTCGATGTCACTACCATTCTCAAATAGCATAAGTTCTGGATGTTGGGTGCCATAGTTAAGAGTTCTGAGCACTGCTTGTAACACTGTCTGAAGCTTATTTCCACCTACTGCAGCTTCACTATTCTCAAAGTAAGTGAGTGTCGTTTGTGGACCTGACTGCATTAGAAAACAATGTGATATGTTACCTTCCTAAACAGCTTGACGGAGGCCCCTGAGGGGCGGTGTGATGGCCATGGACTCGGAGAAGACGCTTGGCTCCGACACCCTCCCCAAGTCTTATAGCACTGGTGTAGCCTGAGATCGCCCCCGACATAGGCGGCCGGCTCCCGGGGTCCGGCTGAACTTTTTGCCTTTTGATGACTCTTCAATTCTGGACCTTGTCCCACAATCCGTTTGACCTGAAGACAAGCTGTAGTGGGGCGCCCCTTTATCGTTTTAGTTGCCATTCCGCCCGCTTTTGCTACACTGTGCCTCTTCCGCCATTCAGCTGTTTACCTTTTCGCTCTTGCGACTACAGCGTCTCGCTCACCATGTAGTTTAGATGCGCCCGCTCTTGCGGTGCAGCGATAGGCGGCTGCCACAGGACTCTCAAAATGGCGGGCGGCTCTTCGGTTTTGGGCCTGGTCCACTAAAATGGCCCTGGGACACCTTGGAACTCGGACGCTTGTCTGCTAGGGCTTGGGTCCCATTCTCGAAAAGCGTCCCCTCAGCCGTGAAGATTCTACAAAAGTCTTGGGGGCCTCCGACTCCCGCAGGCTTCTGGTGGGGAGCGGCTGCCATGATTGCTCGTGGAATGGCCACGACGGAGCTACGAGATGGTAGTGGTCTCATGCTGACGCCAGCTTTAGTCTGAAACATCCAGAAACACTATAGACTACCAATTCGATCAGTTCCGGTAGCGCCCCAACATGACCCGGAAGAGAAGAACTTGCCCTCCCCTCTTTGACTGATGGTTCTTGTTGCCTGTCCCCTCTGTTGTCATTTAACAGAACTTTTTGGACTGCTGAAAGGGGTTGTGTTGTGAACGCTGGTTGGTGGAGACATTTTGACTATATTCTTGACCTACGTTGTCGCGTAATGCGTTTTATGACACGCCGCGTTAGCGCACCCGGAAGTGATCCGAGGCGCGACGCGCAGCGCGTAACGTAAGCATAACAGGTCATGTGACTTGTTAATAAAACTTTTCATTGGTTCATTTTACTTTTGTTAATTTAATGATGAAAAGCTTGGTCATATGACCTAAAAATTACGCTTTTTATTATTTTCGAACAATATTTTTTTTTCAAACATATGTTATAATATTCCAGGCTAATGTACTTTCCCGGAAAATTTACAACTGTCTTGCAAGTAAAATATATTCCTTTTTCGAGAAAAAGGGCGTTTCTTCCTTCCATGACGGAGCCGTTGAGTAAAAGAGATTCGGCCTGCTGTCTTAGTCGCCGATACACCTGATTATCAGATTCTTATCGATCACTTTATGTTGCAGGAGTGGAAAACACAACTGCCCTTGACCATTTATCTTTACTGCGTTCCTACATATTATACCTTTTTTCCGTCATGTAATTGGACTGCTTTATTTCACTTGCCTTTTACTGATTCGAAAACAGTCACTAAAAGTAAAAACTTTACAAATGTAAATACTACTACCGAGTTTTGTTTTAAAAACCTTTATTGTGAAAATGTCAGTATACAAATACGGGCCTATAACCACGTGGGCCGGCCACGGAGCAAACTGAAATCGTATATGATGAGGAGACATTTACACTGTAGAAGAACGTAACGAGCGGGCCATTATTTGACAAGAACAAAGGTGTCTAACAGTTGCGGAATCGGTGGACGTACATTTTGTAATTAAAATACGACAGGGCCACTTACAATAACATTTTCTAGATATACATTTGCGGGCAAGGAGTTACGAGTCCCATTTATACCGGCGCCATTTTGGGCGAGGCCGGCCAGGTCCAAGATATAGTCAAAATGTCTCCACCAACCATCGGCCAGACCAGAACCCCTTTCGGCCCTTTATGCTACAAGATGGTGTCTTCCATTCAGAAAATATTGGTGGCAGCATTTTGAAAGGAAACAGAAACAGCCGTTCTCGAGTTTCACATTGTTACATTTAGGAAGAATGTTGAAGAGTAGTATGTGGTAAATCTGAAGCCATTTTTCTACAAACTCTCAATCAGACTTGAATGGAAAAAAAAACCTGAAGAATGTACAAACTGAAAACCAATTTTTGTCTGTATAGCACCAACAGTAACGCTTGAGTCAGCTTTGTGTCAAGCCGCCATTTTCATTCAATCAATAGCGTCCCCCTGCACACATTCAGGGACCTGGTCGTGTCTTCAGATGAAACGCATTGTAGGAAAAGAAGCAGAAAAGAAAAGGCAAAAAGTTCCGCCGGACCTAGTGAAGCTGCAGCAGGTGCAAATAAGCTTCAGACAGTCTTACAAGCACTGCTCAGAACTCTCAACTGAGGCACTCAACATCCAGGACTTGCCATTCGGATCTTAGCGCCTTGTATTTTTGTTTTGTTCTTGATGGAGGGGAAACAACAAAAAACAGGCATTGAAAACGGCTCAACTGGAGCAAAAAAAAAATTACTTCTTGGGTGCATTAGGGCATTTATGATTTTCGAATGCCGTATTCATCAGGTTGATGCTCATGTTGCCATAGGACAGCATAGCATTCACCTTCTTTGATCCAGGAGGGATGGAGAAAAACTGCCAGATGAAACTTGAAACTTGGCCATCCAGATCTCGGCGCGTTCGACTCACTGTACCGCAACAGTGACCGCAACTCAGCTGGACACGCCGTCTTTCGGCGCAGCATTGTAGGATGGCCACACCAGTGCGGCAATTTGCTAGACACCACCTCGGTGCCATCCGGATCTCGGCGCGTTCGAGTCACTGTACCGCAACAGTGACCGCAATTCAGCTGGACACGCCGTCTTTCGGCGCAGCATTGTAGGATGGCCACACCAGTGCGGCAATTTGCTGGACACCACCTCGGTGCCATCCGGATCTCGGCGCGTTCGAGTCACTGTACCGCAACAGTGACCGCAACTCAGCTGGACACGCCGTCTTTCGGCGCAGCATTGTAGGATGGCCACACCAGTGCGGCAATTTGCTGGACACCACCTCGGTGCCATCCGGATCTCGGCGCGTTCGAGTCACTGTACCGCAACAGTGACCGCAATTCAGCTGGACACGCCGTCTTTCGGCGCAGCATTGTAGGATGGCCACACCAGTGCGGCAATTTGCTGGACACCACCTCGGTGCCATCCGGATCTCGGCGCGTTCGAGTCACTGTACCGCAACAGTGACCGCAACTCAGCTGGACACGCCGTCTTTCGGCGCAGCATTGTATGATGGCCACACCAGTGCGGCAATTTGCTGGACACCACCTCGGTGCCATCCGGATCTCGGCGCGTTCGAGTCACTGTACCGCAACAGTGACCGCAACTCAGCTGGACACGCCGTCTTTCGGCGCAGCATTGTAGGATGGCCACACCAGTGCGGCAATTTGCTGGACACCACCTCGGTGCCATCCGGATCTCGACGCGTTGTGCTGCCTTCGGCCTATTCGCACATCGGTCCGCTACTGACAGTGACCGCAACTCAGCTGGACACGCCGTCTTTCGGCGCAGCATTGTAGGATGGCCACACCAGTGCGGCAATTTGCTGGACACCACCTCGGTGCCATCCGGATCTCGACGCGTTGTGCTGCCTTCGGCCTATTCGCACATCGGTCCGCTACTGACGCCGCCTCACGTGCCAACGGATTTTCTACGCTTTTTGTAGCCCTATGCCGCAGAACAGGTCATGTGACTTGTTTATAAAACTTTTCATTGGTTCATTTTACTTTTGGTTTCCTAAAGATGGAAGGCTTGGTCATATGACCTAAAAATAACACTTTTCATTGGTTTAGAACATTTTTTTTCCCAAACGATGAAAGCCCCACCTTGTTTCTGGATCATTCAGACTGAAGCTGGCGTCAGCATGAGAGCACCACCATCTCGTGGCTCCGTCGTGGTCATTCCGCGAGCAATCATGGCAGCCGCTCCCCACCGGAAGACTGCGGGAGTCGGGGGCCCCCAAGACTTTTATACAATCTTCACGGCTGAGGGGACGCTTTTCGAGAATGGAGCCCAAGCCCTAGCAGGCAAGCGTCCGAGTTCCAAGGTGTCCCAGGGCCATTTCAGTGGACCAGGCCCAAAACCGAGGAGCCGTCCGCCATTTTGACAGCCATGTGGCAGCCGCCTATCGCTGCACTGCAAGAGTGGGAGCAACTCCACAACATGGTGAGCGAGACGCTGTGGCCGCAAGAGCGAGCGCAACTCAGCTAGATGGCCGCCACCTGGGGAGGCCCGTTCACGCCGCCTCCCCCCCCCCCCGGGCCGCCGCACGCCAATTTTCGGAGCAGCATTGTAGGATACCAAAACCAGTGCGGCAGTTTACTGGACATCACCTGGGTGCCTGTGGTACATGTTGTGTCAGCCATGTGACACTGGACACAGACCGCTACTGACGAGGCCTCCCCCCGCACCACCCGGGACGCCCCACGCTGTTTTTCTGTGCTGCATTGTAGGATCCCTAAACCAGTGCGGCACCCAGGCGACATCACCTGGGTGCCGTCCAGAACTCTGCACGTTGTGCTGCCTTGGGACTATTCGCACAACAGACCACTACTGATGAGGCCTCCCCCCGCCCCACCCGGGACGCCCCACGCCAATTTTCGGAGCAGCATTGTAGGATCCCTAAACCAGTGCGGCACCCAGGCGACATCACCTGGGTGCCGTCCAGAACTCTGCACGTTGTGCTGCCTTGGGACTATTCGCACAAAAGACAGCTTCTAACCATTGTTGCTTTTTGTGTTAAGAAATGTTTAAATGTTTTTAGTTTTTGTTCTGTTCATTATCGTTAAAAGTTAATAAAGTTTTATAACCTTAATTTGTTGGAGTGTTATCTATTTTTTGAAAAACGGGTGAATGGGGCCTTGAATCGGGTTATTGTCATGTGTGGGCTTTGGAAGTGTGCTGCTGCAGGATCGGACATTTCAAACTCAAATGCACGTTCTTTTTCTTACCTTTCCGAAGCATGGAGCGCAATAGCAGGCAGAGAAAGGGTGATGCACGTGTTGAACACTACCTGACCTGGCAAGTTGCTGGCAGTGCCCCCCCGCCCGCTCCTGAAAGAGGGCACACACACACCGCCGCCCCGAGTACTTCACAAATGTTTAAAAGACCATGCGCTTGTTCATGAGGCTTAAATGGTTTATCACCTCTTCTAGAACCCCTGCATCGACCCTCTGACGTTTCATGGAAAAATTACCATGTAACACAATAGCAAGCCCTGTCGGCTGAAACCCCCAAGGAATCGTGGGGCATATTATCAAGGGGGTTTATCTCCGCTTTTTTGGCTTTAAAAGCCATGAAAGCGGAGATAAAATTATCTCCCTATTACCAAGCTGTCGCTAACACCAGTTAGTGACAGCTAAAAGGAGATAGCGACCATCTTGGGCCCCGCTTTGCATGTCAGTGATATTTATCACTAATGACATGCAAAGTGGCGTGCCAAGATGTTAGCGACTGGAAACAGTCCCTAACATCGCTACCTTCTATTACCAACTTTTGGAGATATTCGCGCTAAGCGCGAATATCTCCAAAATCTAACACCTGCCCTGAGCAGTTCTTAGCCATGTTATCCAATGGGAGGTGGATAACATGGCTAAGAGCATTAGGTCAATAATACATGAATATCGCTGACTTTTCTGCGATAATAGCAAGGTTTATCTGCGATAAAAATCGCCGATGTGCGGTGATAATTTTTGTCTCTAAACAAGTTAGAGACAAAAATTATCGCTAGTTGTTCGTAATATGCCCCCGGGTTTTTGCTTGCAGAAATCGGGAGGCGGGAGACTAGCACTGAAATCAGTAGTCACACGCCTAAATCAGGAGGATTGGCATGTCTGAATTCTCTACAGCTGGGGCCATAAACTACATCCGCAGGGTTAGGTGATATCCTGGGACCAGCCTGGCATCTAAAATGGCTGCCGTGCACGACAAAATTGTGCCATTCGAAAAAAAGGCAAGATGGCGCAGCCGCTGGAAGAGATGTATCAACATATATCAGCCTCCTCAGCCACCCTCAGGAAACATAGGGGATTAGGATACGTCTCCCGCACCCCCTTATACCTAGTAATTTAATTAACGAAGCACAAAATGGCGAATTCCCGTTTCGCTACCAGTTTGCGGCCCAGTTCGCGGCCCGAACCAAAAAATCATTTTTTTTTTTATTTTCCCCACGGGACCCTTTAATAACCCCAACAACATTCCTAGGGGGTGAAGAGGGGGATACCTTGCCCCCTTTCATTAAATTCCCCCTTAGTTTTTCACCTTTTCTTCTCTCTCGATCCTACCGAGAGACAAGATGGCGGCCGCTCCGGACTGTCACGCAGCAAAAAAAAAAAAAAAGCTCACGCACAGCCGCTGGAAGAGATGTATCAACATATATCAGCCTCCTCAGCCACCCTCAGGAAACATAGGGGATTAGGATACGTCTCCCGCACCCACTTATAACTAGTAATTTAATTAACGAAGCTCAAAATGGCGAATTCCCGTTTCGCTACCAGTTCGCGGCCGCGCTTCTACCGTGAAAAATCATTTTTTTTTTTATTTTCCCCACGGGACCCTTTAATAACCCCAACAACATTCCTAGGGGGTCAAGAGGGGGATACCTTGCCCCCTTTCATTAAATTCCCCTTTCGTTTTCCACCTCTTCTTCTCTCTCGATCCTACCGAGAGACAAGATGGCGTCCGCTCCGGACTGTTTAGAATGTTGACAGACACCGGAGAGCCAATCAGCTTTCTGCGCGCAAAGTTCCGATAAGCGAAAAGTAAGCGGACCGGATCGCTGCCCAGAGCGCTGTTACAGATATATATCTTGGTTTGAACGTTAATTTCTCAAAAACTACTGGAGCACATATATTGAGACCTAGCAAAGGCACATCGGGCTAACAGTCCCTACAATTTTGCCAAGTTTCGTGCAAATCCATTCAGCCGTTCGAGCTAAAAGTGAGTCCAACCGCCCTATGGAAATTAACATGGGAAAAACGCGTTTTGGGACCCCCCTTTTTTCTCAGCCCCCCCTTGACGAAACCCCCCCAAATTTTCAGGGGCTGCTCAGAATCAAAATGTGCCATTTTCCTGAAAATTTCAGCCGATTCCGTCCACAAACGCCAAAGTTATTAGACATAGAATTTTCAAAAGTCCCATAGAGAAAAAATTCTAACTATATATACCTACTGGCGATAGCCAGTAGGTAATATATGTATATATATATATATATATATATATGTATATATATATATATATATATATATATGTAGGTTATTTATCAATAATGACTTCATATGCATGCAAACATATTTATGTAAATAAACAAAACATTACTTGTTAAAAATCTCATTCCCCAAACACTCCTGTTAACACCTTTTATATTGCATAAATGCTATCCCTGGAGATACGCTTTCATAAAAATGAACTTAGTTAAACAAAAATCTCTAGGAAACAATCAGTAGGAAGGCTTTTTACATAAATCTGCAAGGGTAGTAGGCTCCCCTTGGCTGAAAAAGCCTTCTGATCCCCAGAGACCGCAATTGTGCAGACTCCGAGGGCGCCCTCACTGACTTCTCCAGAGTTCAGCCAAAAGGCCACTAGATCTAGATTTAACTAACTTTATGATTGCGTACCAGGCACCTAATCCTGTTGACATACAAGGCCCCACATGCAGGCTTTATTAGAGGCTGAGGGGGACAAAAGTGGTGAAAGGCTTGAGATTATGGGAGAATTTTCTCTCGACAATAATGTAAAGCTACCTATGGTCATCCATAACTCCGGACAGTGCCCAAATCCTTGCACAATAATTGCAGAAGCAATTCAATTTACTGCAAGGAGTGGCTGCTGACCCTCGGATAAGGGGACAACAAACTTTAGTAACCTTAATGAATAGCCTTCTAAGGCCCAAATTCTATCGTAGAACGTTGCAGGTCTCCGCTCCAAAATAGACAACCCACAGTGGGGTGCCTTTATACAAGTTTCAGACATATGCAAGTTCGAGGAAACTTGGGCCACAGAGAACATACATAGATCTGGTTAGGCAACATACAACATATCAGCTACATCAGGGGGAAGGGCAGACCATCGGGGGGACTCACCACTTGTGTTGCTACACACTTGGGCTGCACAGCAAAGCATGTAGAGACGACATCCAGAGATATTCTCTGTGTTATCCTGAGCTCTCCCTCCCGGACCAGGTTAGCGCTGATCAAGGTTTAATCACGGCCAGTTGGGTATGGTCAAGACTCTTTGACCCTTGACAAATTAATATCATTCATACCCACAGTCATTGATAATGACATAGTGATCTGGGCTAGGGGCTGTAATTGTCAGTATGAACCTTTGAAGGACCTGGGGGCTGGTGACCTAAATGAGGAGGATCTGTATTGGGCTATCCCAGTGTCCAATGCTCACCCAGTTCGGCTTGGACAACTCTAGTCACACAGATGAACACCCTTGTTTTAAACTACTTGCTAAGGGCGTGCGATGGGCGCTTAAATAACAATAGTCCGGCGAACTTCACCTACAACAAGCTGGGCTGCCCTTCAATCCTAGACCATATTATGGTAAATACCAAATCCTGGTATCGGATGGATAGTTTTAAGGTTGTCCCCAGACACGATAGTGATCACAACGCCCTGATCTTAGAAATGGATTCGCCGTACACTGGGAATGCCCATATGGGACACTCATCGAATACACCAGGGCCGATACTAACTAGCTGTAGGAGGAGAGTAAGATGGGTTACCCTATGTGAATCTGATGGCAGGTTATACGCACTCTACCAATTAGTTATAACATATTTGGAGGCTGCATCCCAACTGAGTGAGTCTGGAGTCTTTATCCGACCACTCAGGGAAATCGCAGAAAACCCCAAAGGTCTAGTGGTAGCTCTGGAAGATAGTTTTACTTGTGTTGCTCAAGTAAAGGAAGGTAGTACACCTAGGCATTGTTGGTATAATGGTAAATGTCGAAAGGCCAAGACAACCCTGCTTACTTCAATTAAACAAAATGACAAGCTGGCAATAAAGAGAACAGGTTAATATATAAACGTACAATTATACAAGCAAAGAAAGAGTGGGAAGCAGGAAAGTGGGAGACTCTTAGAGATGCCTTAAAAAGGAGGGATCTAGGGACCTTTTGGAAAGTAATGAGTACAGATTCCAAAGAGGACAAACAGGCATTCAAACCAAATTTGTGTGCCAAAGTCTGGAGGGCCCATTTCCAGTCACTTTACAATAGGGCAGAGGATACTCTTGAGCAAGCCGAAATCCTTGCCCCGCTCCCACGTCCATCCAAACCGGATACTCCTGCAATTTCTCTTAAGGAGGTAACGGCTGCAATTGCTCGAGTATTACCTGCAAAGGCTCCAGGCTTAGATAGGATCCCTGGAGATCTTTATCTCACCGAACCCAGTGTCTGGACTCCGTACCTTTGGAGCATTTTTAACGCTATTCTCCAGGGAAGGGAGATTACGACAACTTGGCTAGGGGCGAAACTCATCCCTATCTTCAATAAGGGCTCACTCCTTCAATAAGGGTGAACTAGTAGCCCAGTAGCCTCATCGATGCTCAAAATAAAATTGCCCAAGTGCTTCTGGACCAATTGCAAAATTGTATGGAGGAATTTTCCATTCTTAGCCCTTACCAGGCCGGTTTTCGAACAAAAACATCCACAATTGATCAAGCATTCAGGTTGCAATTATTGCACTGGAAAACAGTGATCTTGGAGGGTGGCAGTCTCTAGATGATCTTTGTGGACCTAAAATCGGCCTTTGATCTTGTTCCTAGGCGAATACTAAGGGCTATCTTATCCGACCTGGGGGCACCTCCATATCTATGCGAGATCTTGAAAAGATTGTATGTGAATGACTATGCTCAAATCAGATATGGGAAGAATTGTACCCATAGAGAGAGCTGTGAGACAGGGGTGTTTCCTGGCCCCAACCCTCTTTTGCATTTTCAATAATGGCCTAGTAGCAGCCTTGACAGTGGGAGCGGATATAGATGCTCCAAAGTTAGCAGGACGCAAGGTACCTGCCCTGATGTTTGCTGACGATACCCTCCTACTCTCGTAATCACTGGTGGGCATCCAAAAGGCTTTGGATATTTTCAATTCATTTTGCAAAAATAGAGATTTGGAAATTAACACCCAGAAAACAAAATACTTGGTGTTTAATGCAGGGCACTCAAAAAGACCCAGTCCACATCTAGCAGAGGATTTCCTAGAACAAGTACCTGTAATCGAATACTTGGGATTATCCCTCAATGAGAAAAAATGGAGTGGGGTGACCAAATTAAGAAGGCTTGTCTTAAATTGACGCAAACGTCTGGGGGTCTTGCAAAATAGCAAAGTGTGCAAACAAGATTCTGGGGCTGGCCCTGAAAATATACAGGGTGCAAGCCAGAGGGACCACCCTGTATGGGGCAGAGCTGTGGGGTCACAGGCCATCCGAACAGCTGGCGAGGATTGAAAACTAATTTCTTAGACAGCTGTTGGGTCTTCCCGGCAGTACCCCTCTAACTCCTCTCAGAATGGATCTGGGTGTTAGCCCAGTGGCACTGGAAGCTGTGCTAAAACCTCTACTTTACTGGCGCCGCCCATGGTGCCCTCCAGAATTATTTATGTATAGGGAGGAATTGAAGGAGGTAGCCAATTTTATGAGAGCAAGTAAAATTCCCTGGCTCATATATTTTAAGAAATCCTTCTTTTCCATTGGAATGGGTGACTTATGGGACAGTCCGAAAGAGAGTTCTTTGCCAACTCCAAGAAAAGTATTGATAAAAAAAATTCAAGGAATACCACCTCAACCAACTACAAAGTAGCACCAGGACAGGCACACTTACATCATCCTTCCTAGAGGTTAGACTGCAATACAAATCAACATAGATGACCTTCAGCCTTCCTTTATTTACAGTTTACATATGGTGTACTCCCTCTATATGCTGTTACCTTTAAGTGGGGAGGTAGCCCTACGAGGGATTGCCCATCTTGTAAAAATTCTACGGAGACTGATTTGCATGTGCTGTTTTCTGCCCCACCTATAAGGCAACGAGGGCTCGCTGGTTGCAACAGCGCTGTAGGAATCTTGGAACCAAACATTGCTTACAAGCCTACAGGAATCTTAAATATGACACCAGCATGCCAATTGTATACGCACTTTCCAGCTACCTATTCTCAATGTGGTGCAGCTCTAAAGAAAGCTCAAGCTTGTTCTATCAATGAATCATCTATTGGGCCTGTATTTAAATCTGTTTTTTATTAATATACGATCTAGCTCTTTACATCGAAGATACTTAATGTTTACCATGCTATTTAATACTTTTTCAATTCTTTTTAATTGTTATCAAATTTTTAGCTGTACATAATATTTTTTTATAGTGATAATATGCATTGAATTTTAAAATGTCTTGCTTTTGCTTTTACGGTTTTGTGAGGTCGAAATAAAGTATTTCTTGACTTGACTTGATAAATATGGCAAGTGGTAAAAATAGTGCAATTAAGTGAGCATTGGGTGATTTAGGCAGACCATACACTGGGAGAAACCTCACAATGTAATAAAATATCTGCATGTCAAATACGTTCCTGCTGCTTATTTGGTCAATTTCTTCATTTTATATAAAAATTTGCAATAAAAATAAATGCTCCAGCACTGGACTGCTCTATAATCTGAATTTCAATTTTTATTGTAAAACCATTTATTTAACACTCTAGAATGAATACTTTATGTGTGCTGCATGGCAACACACACACAGACAAAAGTGTATTTGTACTTCTGTGATCTTTGGCTACTCCCATTAACATCTTCTATTACAGCAATGATTAAATTCAAACCTGTATTTAGACTCGTTCTCAGCCACTGCTAAATTGAATGTTTACTATTATGTCTCGTCGACTGAAATGAGTTCCTCAATATGAAACAAGGCATGGCTCCCCTGCCAATAGATCTTTTTGATCCAATGAAGATAATCCAGCTCGCGTCTCGTGTACCTTTCCTATAAGTGGTTCCATGATGAAATATCGATTACAAAAACATCGTCCAAAAAAAATATCGTCACGAAAATATCGTTTACAAAAATATCGTCCTCATATACTTAAACAAGGATTCACACAAATATCGTTTTTTTTTTATCAACTACCCTAATATCGTTAACACTTATATCAACTACATAAATATCGACTACTACATTATCGACATTCTTTTAAATAACATTACCTTCTACATTAATATCGACTACACTAACATCGACTTCCTCTCTACTTATACAAATATACAAAAAATATCGTCATATTATTAACAACAAAATATACACAATACCTTCATATTATTCACATTTTTATAATTATTTACTGGAAAAAAATACTTTTCGCACATATATGTATTTAGTATTCCTATATATAAAAATACAATATCGTTTACTAATAAAAACATTTACTAACACTATCATACACTCTGATTGCATAATTTTAAAACACATTTCACTAATTTCTACATTTTAAAAATGTCATTATAATAAAATAAATAACATATAATACATTTTACTATTTAAATTAGCAAACAATTATTGATGCAACAAACTCTTCCCAAAATAACGGTTTATAAATTCAAAATAATGTTCTCAACCAATGATTTTAAAATGTATCTAATTGAACCAATCAAAAGCTACCAATAATTAACTCACTACTATAAAAACAATTACACACTTAACTTAATTTACCTTTTTTGGCCCAAACTTTGAGAAAAACGGTTACCTTGCTGAAGAGAAGAGAATACAAACCTACGACAACAACTACAAAACTTCATACTACAATTCAAGTAAGTGAAGTCCCATTTCATTTATCATTCTAACCTACCGAAAACTACCTAAACTCCCTAATTTAAAACCTGTTCTTCTTTTGTGTTAAAACACAAAGAAAAAAATCTACCAACAACCACCAGAAAATAATAATAATTAAATAAAATTATAAACTGCCTTATCCATGTCTACTTAGATAGCTGTAAAATATATTTTAAATTAGCAAAGTAAACGTGCAATAGACTTCATATGTTATGAACTACTATTATCCTAATACAATAAATAACACAACTAATCTTTTTTCAACAGATTATACAAACTTCATCTACCAATCTACAACTACACTACCAACATCTTCTACTACATCAAGTAAGTATAGTCACTGTATGTATTAAAAGTCAGAAAGTTAAAACAAACAACTATAACAGTAAATCATTTTTTTTTATTATTCTTTACCACTACTACAGAACATTAAAAAGAGCAACTCACGAAAGAAAAATAAGAATTAAAGAATTAGCAGTAAAGCAACATTGTAAGTATGTGTTCACACTTTTTCCTTCTCATATACACATCTCTATAAATGTTTTTCACTTTGATTAAAAATGCATATATATGTTTCCACAGATCTACCTTAGACATGGCAACTGGAGCTACTTTCATTACTTCTCAAAAAGGGAAAATAATGCTGAGCTACATGGGTTACACCTACACCCAAGTAAGAATCAAAGGGAATAAGACCCATTGGAAATGTAGTAAATATTACTCAAGTGCATGCTATGGTAGAGCAACTACTGTTGATAACAATGTTGTAAATGTACGTGAGCATAACCACCCGCCCAATGTAACAGAAGTGGAAGTTAGAGAAGCACTAGAGACATTGAGAGATGCTAGTACAGGCTCATAAGAAACAAGCACTAGTATTTTGAAAAATGTTTTAAGCAAAGTGCCAGAACATGTAACAGGACAGTTACCTTCAATCCCAAACTTAAAAAGATTAATAGCTAAAACAAAACGCGCTTCTGATCCAACTCCACCAACCCCAGAAACTTTTCAAGACATAAAAATATATCCTGAATATACAATTACACACAATAAAGATAAATTCTTAATGTATGATAACCACAGTCATGACAAAAGAATTTTACTTTTTGCAACAAATAGCAATTTGCAAAAACTAAAATCATGTGAAACATGGATGATGGACGGAACTTTTAAAGTATGTCCCAAACCTTTCTATCAACTTTACACCATCCATGGTGAATTCCAAGAAACAAATATCCCTCTAATTTATACTCTGCTGCCAAATAAAACAAATGCTACCTACGTAGAAATTTTAACATCAAAGAATTTACAGATAATTACTATCCACAAAGAATAATAATTGACTTTGAAATGGCCATGATTCAAACTATCCTTAAAATACATCCCCACACCTGGAAAGGGGCGACCAATCGGTCCCCCGGAACGTATGGCAGAGTACCACGATCCCCCCGGGAAGCCATCTTGGGCGGGAGGCGAGTCTCGGCTGGTATGCCCGAAGCGGCGTAGCCGGGGCGCGCCTTTTCCCGCCCTAGAGTGGGTTGGCCTAGACACTGACGTGGCTGGCCATGCCCTTGGGGCAGGCAGGGGCGGGTTTACGCCCCCCCTGAAGACGGATAAAAGGAGGAACAAGACCAGAAAGCATCCTCTTGTTCCTGTGCTCTGAAGCTGCACCTCCCCGCTGCACATGAGCTCGAGACGGAACGAAGAGCCAATTTTGACCCACCCACCAGCCCCTGAAGACAGCGAGTGGTTTTAAATAAAGTTTGATGGATAATTCTGATTTTCGTTTACAGGTTGTGGTATTATCGTGAAGATTGAGTATGCAATAAAGAATGATCGTTTTGTGTTATGTTTTGCAAATAAAGTAATTCTGCTTTAGTGTTCATCAGTAAGCATGCTTTGAATAAAGTTGTTGTTGCTACTGTCTGTTATATTTAGTCTTTAGTTATTTAGTTATCATTGTCGTATTTATTTTGGTCGGGCGGTAAGGTCATGATCGGGGAGCACTAATTGGAAGATCCCTATGAGTGGGCGTCACCCATTACGGATGGGGGCGCTCGGGGGAGGTGGCCATTGGCCCCTCAACGGGGAGGCGGTCCCTTCTAAGGATGGGTCGCCGAAAGGAAAGGGAAGGCGGTCAAGGCCCCTTCATGGGTAGGAGGGGTTACAGCCCCCTCCTGGGGAATTTCCCGGGGCCAGGACGTCTGCGACGGCAGATGTGGTAAGTTGTGTGGGGTTTGGGGGGGGTCTACGCTACCTTCTAGATACCTCACACGAGTCCTCGTACGACCTTTAAGTGGCGTCGAGTTTTATTGGGGCCCCCGTCAAGTCAAGGGAAATTGGTAGTTGCACTTGAGGTATGCCTCCGTGCCGCCCCTCACAAGTGAGGGGGATATGTCTGGGTTAGGGATCTTGACACCGGTTACGACCTTGCCGTTGGCCCTTAAACGTTAGGATGTACAATTTCAAAAGTTAAGTAAATGTTGGTAGGATGTTAGTTCGGCTAGGAGAACCTTTGTATTAGAGGATATGTTAAGGTTAGCCAAACATCGCAATGTGGTAATGAAATTGTACATAATATGAAACTGTTGATTTAATGTTTTAATTTTGTTTCATATTTTAATAAATACGGCCGGGAGGGTCACTCCCTCCCGTCTTCCAAAAACTTCAGAACTGTTTCCGGTTTCCCATCCTTGGGGATTGTGTTGAGAGGGGGTGGCGGGTATCTCAGCCATATTAATACAAGGTTGTTATTATCACTACAACCAAAGTATATGGAGGCACTTACAAAAATCTACTTTAAGCATTGAATATTCAACAAACAGTAACTTTGCTTATCAAATTAAAAAGTTGATTGCATTGGCATATGTGCCAACAACAGAAGTAGCTAACTGCTACAATTTACTACTTGACAGCCCTTTCTACCGCACCAATGAGAAAAAACTAACTCCCTTCTTAGACTATTTTGAAGATACCTGGGTGGGAAGATTACATCGTTCAGGCCACCGCAGACAACCTAAATTTCAAATTCCATGGTGGAATGTGTATGCTAGTACAATAGCAAAGAAAGCAAAAACTAACAACGCAGTTGAAGGATGGCATAATGCCTTCCAAGCCACTTTAGGAAGAACACAACCAACACTTCATGAACTAATCCAAAGCATAAAAAAAGAACAAAGCTACCTAGAACTCAGAATAGAGCAATCTCTATCTAAAATCGGCCCTAAACTAAGTAAACAACCATTAAATATGTACGATACCTACAACAAAAAACAAGAATGTACCCAAGTATCGAAGGTCTAGAATACTTAGACCTAATAGCAAAATCCATCCTTTAACTAGCAATACCTAAAAACGTAGCAAATCATAACAAAACATACTATTTTTTTCAATGTAGTTATATTATGTCATGTAAAAATAAATGTAATATATTATTACAAGACATAATAAAACGACATTAAACAAAATTGTACACTATAACACAATCCAACCCAAAATTAAATATAATTTTTACTTACGGTTCTGCTGCTGTAGAATATGTTCCATGGCGATTATTTCCACAGGAATAAAACAAAAAGCAATCCATATAGTGTTTAAAAATCCCAACCAGGATAGGCAATGCTCACATTAATCATAGGACCTGGGGAAAAAAAAAAAAAAAGAAAAAAAAAACCCCAGGTGAGATCACGACTAACCAAGCATTGCCCAGAATGCTCTAGTATTCGGATTTCCTATCCTGGCAAGGTCAAGTTTAGAAATTTGGAGGAGTGATGTTCGCCATTCGTGCACTGTAGGTGGTAGAGCATCCTTCCAGTGTCTACATATCTCCCTACCTGCTGCAAGGATGGAATAGAAAATCAATCTTGTTGCTGCGTTGTGGGTTTTATTTCTCAGACCAAAGATCACAAGAGCGAGGTCTATAGTAATGTGTTCACCCACAGAATGCGACAACTTATTTTTAATAGCTTCCCAATATTCTGATAAATTTGGACAATCTAAAAACATATGTGTATCCGTGGCTGCAGTTAACCCGCATCTAGGACATGAAACTGGGCCTGTTAATGAAAATTTTGTTAACCTATGAGGAGAATAATATGCCCTATGCAAAGTAAAAAGGTGGTTCCGACGGAGCCATGATGGTTTAACTAAATCCCAAAGCAATGAACAGGAAGTAATCCAGAGCTCTTCCACATCAAGACCTGGCATTAGTTCTGCCCACAAATTTATTGGTAATTGAAAACTAACATCTATTTCGTCTAGTATTTTGTTATACCATCGCGAGATTTCTTTTTTTGCCACTGGGCTGTCTAATAAAGAGGTTACCAAGTCACTAAGGCCGCCTATAGGTTGCTTGTTACGTCGCATTGGCTGACTGTTATATGACTGAGCCCAGCTGGAAATCTGAATGTATTTAAATCTTGACAGCTCAGGGCCGACTTTGTTAATAAGATAATCCCATGGAAGTAAAGCCCCATCCATAAACAAGTCGTCCCAACAGTAAATACCAGCTTCTATTAAGGGGTTATTAAGGGCGTCTATTGTCCATAAAGGAGGGGCAGGTAAGTTCCATATCGGAGCCCTCACTGAATAGTAGCCAATCTTTATCGATTGTCTAACTTTGTACCAAGTAGATACACAACCTTTTAGAACTTTCAATTTGATCTTTTTAAAGAATTTTGGGTCACTGAACTTAAACAAGAAACCGGCATGATTAACTCCCTCACATTCCAATAAAGTAGAAAAAAGAGGTCCCATCCCAATAGATAACGGAGTTTTAAGCAACATACGCATGTGCGATAGCTGGAACACCCATGCGTATATTTGAAGGTCTGGTCCAGCCAGCCCTCCCTTCTCCCTCCGTCGTCTAATTTTTTTCCACGAGATTCTGGTGCTTTTATTATTCCAAATAAAGCTGGTAATAGCACTCTGTAGTTTAGCAATTAGTTTTGGATCAAAATAAAGTGGAATTGAATTAAATAAAAAAGAAACTTTCGGTAAAATGCTCATCTTCACCAAATTAAGCTTACCCAAAACAGAAAGCGGGAGATGAGACCAATCTCTCATGAGTTTCCTACACTCTGCAGCTACTTTATTAAAGTTAAGAGAAGCAATTGCATTAACATCCTCAACTATGTTCACACCTAGATAACGAATTTGGCTTTTAAATGTCCCATTATTGTTAATACTGTTACAATTCCAAAACATTGACTTTGTCTTAAGAGCATTGATTTCATACCCTGAGACTTTCCCAAATGTATGGGCCTGTTCAATTATTTCTGGGTATGCCTCTTCATAATCTGTGGAAAAAATCATAATATCGTCTGCATAAAGTGCCACCTTCTTATCCCAGCCACCATAAACAAAAGGTTTAATGCGTGTGTTGTCCCTAAGAGTCTGAGCAAATGGCTCTATATATATGTCAAAAAGAAGGGGGGACAGGGGGCAACCCTGTCTGGTTCCTCTCATGACCTTAAAAGGTTCTGTCAAACCTCCATTAATTAGCAGTGAAGCAGAAGGATTACGATATAAAAGCTCTATCGTCCTCCGAAATCTATCCCCAATGCCAAACCTCTTCAAGGCCTCCGATAGGTACAGTCAGTTCACCCTATCGAAGGCCTTGGTGGCGTCTAGAGTGAGAACAACCAGTGGAATTTCTTCCTTTATAGCAATGTCCATTGAACCAATCAATTTGTATGTGAGTTCACAGAGCTGTCTCCCTTTTATAAAACCCTTTTGATTCGGAGCTATAATATCCGGAACAACCCGACCCAGCCGATTAGCTAGAATAGATGTAAAAATTTTATAATCGGCATTTAGTATAGAAATGGGCCTGTATGAGCCACAATCAGAGGCGGGTTTACCAGGTTTCAGAATTAGGGTTATAGAAGCGTTATTCCATGACTCCGGTGGTGTTTTGCCCTCTCTAAGAATTTGGTTAAACAGAATGGCCAGCACTGGTGAGACCTCCGAGATAAGTTTTTTATAAATCTTGCTAGGCATCCCGTCTGTGCCAACCGCCTTACCATTTTTTGATTTCTTTATGGCCTCCTCCACCTCCACTATAGTTATTTCCCCGTCCAAATAGCAAGACTGTTCTGTTGTTAAAGACGGAAGAGATATACCCTCCAGCCAATTAATTACCTCACAATTATTGGGCCTAAGATCGTCTTGATATATGGTTTCAAAGAATTCTCTAAAAACTGCTCTGATTTCCTCATCCCTGGAACAAGTACCTGCCGCTGATGTAACTGAACAGATGTTATTACGTGCCCGATCAGATTTTATTTTCCAGGCAAGTAGCTTACCTGCCCCCTCCCCGTATTGAAAATGCGAGAGTTTGCTTGCCTCCCACCTCTGCATGACCCGCTTCTCCAAAACTGCTGACAATGGAAGTTTCAACCTATTCAATTCTGCATGTTTAACAGCAAGGGTTGGATTTCCTATGGGATCGATGGGATCGATGTTGTCTATATCGTTTTGTACTATCGAAATGTTTCTTTCGATGGAGGTGACTTCATCTAAATATTGTCTACTACGGTAGGCTACTTTATTTTTAATAAGGCCTCTAAGTGTGCACTTGAACGCGTCCCAAATTATCCCTATAGGAGCTGTATCCTTATTAGTACTAAAAAAGTGACTAGTCTCTGATTGCAAAAATACAATATCCTGGCTATCAAGACTAATAGTCTAGATTCCAATGGGGTCTCGATGATTCGGGCACTATCAACTGAGGAACCATCCTAAGCGAGTTCAAGATTGGTCACTGTATTTAGTGCTGAAGGGAACTGGCCTCGCCTCTCGTTAGACAAATCCCCTTACCAGCTATAAGCTGAGTTGGCATAATACATGACCAGTTGGCTCTTTGCTCTGTGGTGGTTTTCTTCTCGGCTTTGATAGATTGGAGCTATGCACACAAATGAGGATAAATAAAAAAAATAAAAAATAAATAAATAAAAAAATAAAAAAAAATAAAAAAAAATCCCAACAAAATGCAAAAAATACAACTGTTTTATAAGAGTCGCATGTCGCAATCCTCTGGAGAATGGAACCATTAATAACACGAAAAATAATCACGAGAAAAAAGCTACAAAATACCGAAAAGTCAGGAAATGTAATTAAACATTTACCTGTATTTAAAAAAAATGAGATAAAATCCATCTGCTCACCAAAACGAACACCTGTAAATAAATACAAACAAAACCCACCCACAATACATACGAAATACACAAAGCCTACACATAGCATATAAAACATATGAAAACACCTTAAGTAATCCATTAATACAATACTAAACCTTAGTTTCATTAGAAATACCTAACAAAGTACGTTATCCATAACGACCTGAAATAACACGTAATTATCACATAAACTGTAAATTACTACACATATCGACACATACACACTACAACTAGCTCTCAAATACCTTACAATGTAGTTAAAATTAATGTAAAATAAACTTACCTTCACCAACACAAAGCAGCTCCCAACCGCGAGGTTCCGTTTTCTGAAATGACCCAAACAACGATGTCGATAGACTAAAAAGCGAAGTCCCAAAAACAAAATGGCAGCATAATAAAAAGTAAAATAGGACTAAATACTCTTTTTCCCCAAAAAATTTGCAATAAATAGCATATTTTTGTCCATGTTTACTAATAATTTTCTTATTATTGGGAAAAAACATATGAATAATGTAAAATATACAATAATATTTTTAATATAATTATGTATTAATTATTTATTGTATATTAAAATATGTTTTTGATTGTTAAATATTTTTCTCTGATGTACAAAAACAAGCACTATTTTATGTACATATTTTTGGAAAATACAATGACATGTAAATTAATTAACATATTAAATTTTAATAAATAATATTAAAATTTAATATACTAATTAATGTATTAAAAAATGTATATATGGTAAAAATTGCAATTTAATTTGTAAACAATTAATTTGTTAAATTTGTAATCAAATCATAAAAATGCTTGCATTAACAAATGAAAGTATGAATAAAAAATTATTGTACAAAACTAACTAACTACTTTATTTAATACATGTTGAAACTTGTCATATGTATGTAAAAATGTTTAAAACATTTAATAAATTTTTATTGTTTAAATTAATATTACAACATAACATATATTATTATTATAACTTTTAAATATATTTTTTTAAGAAATATAATGGACAGTAAACCATAATAATTTAATATTCTAACTCCAAACATAACATAACTCAGGGAAAGTGCTGGATAGTAAAGCATAATAAATTACTATTCTAACTCCAATCCAACATGACTCAGAGAAAGTGCTGGATAGTAAATCATAATAATTTACTATTCTAACTCCAAACATAACATAACTCAGGGAAAGTGCTGGATAGTAAAGCATAATAAATTACTATTTTAACTCCAATCCAACATAACTCAGGGAAAGTGCTGGATAGTAAACCATAATAATTTACTATTCTCACTCCAATCCAACATAACTCAGGGAAAGTGCTGGATAGTAAACCATAATAATTTACTATTCTAACTCCAAACATAACTCAGGGAAAGTGCTGGATAGTAAACCATAATAATTTACTATTCTAACTCCAAACATAACATAACTCAGGGACAGTGCTGGATAGTAAAGCATAATAAATTACTATTCTTACTCCAACTGTACAATATTCAAATTTTATAATAACAATAAATAATATTTGTGAAAATATGTTTTTTACAATTTCTAAATGTAATTTTTTTTTCATCAAATTTAATATTTTATTTATCTTTCTATTTTTTACATACTTGTTATTAATTCTTACCATATATTATACCAAAAACACATCAATAAATACTAAATATATAAATTATGTATTTATTAATTGAGAAATTTCGATTTTTAAATTATTTTCACAAATTTTAAAATTTTAAATTTAAAATTTCGCATTTTTAAACATTTATTTACTTTTGAACATTATATTTCATTATTCACATACTTTATTTGAATAATATTACATAGTATCTAAAATTGAAAACAACGAAAACTAAAAATTTATTTTCTAAATTAAATTTATTTAAAAGTAAATTTACAATTCTTATCACTTATTATAATATACTACCCACCCTTATCCCCTGTATCAACAACAACCCACTACAATATTTTTTTAATTTTTAATTTATTTATTTATTTTTTTTTTTTGTTTATTTTTATTGACATTTTACAACAGTTTTCCCCCCCCCACCCCGCGCCGTAACAAATTTTTCATTTCTCATTACTCATTTACAGATGATACATATTGCAGTAATAACATTTCTTACAAAATACGATATAAAATAACAGAATCAGCAAAGAAATCCTAATTTAAGACTACCAACTAAAACTTTAAGTATTTAAAGTAGGAAGGAAAGAAGAAAAAAACTTGACATTCGCTTCTTCAGGGCCTACTACCTTGTGTCACCCCCTTATACATTTAACATCCTGTCTTTCCAATCGGATATCGGCTTCCACAGCTGTAGCCCCAGTGCCCTCCCTTTTTTCCCCTTTCTAGCATAAATAGCCCTCTCAAGGTTGTGCATATACAATAGCTTAGCCAGCCACTGCTGGAAGGAGGGAGCCAATTTATCTTTCCATACAGACGCTATGCAAAGACGTAGTACGGCCATTGCCACAAATATGAAACCACCTGCACTATGTTGTTCTATATTGGGTGCCTCGAGGCCTAACATTATTACATCAGGTGTCAATTTCACTTTGAAAGCCAATGATTTATCACAGAACATTTCAATACTGTTTATGAGTGATGAGAGGATTGGGCACCCTGCGAACATGTGGATTATGT
Source organism: Lissotriton vulgaris (assembly GCF_964263255.1). Classification (NCBI taxonomy): domain Eukaryota; kingdom Metazoa; phylum Chordata; class Amphibia; order Caudata; family Salamandridae; genus Lissotriton; species Lissotriton vulgaris. The sequence continues at coordinate 774,108,917 of NC_141689.1, read as the reverse complement.
CTGCCTCTGAACTATCGCATCGCGGGCACCTCACCCCCTGTATTCCTCCCCACTGAGCGATCCTAGCTGGGGTATAGTAAAGTCTAAACAAAGTTTTGTAATGTTGTGCTTTTAGTGATGCCAGACATAGTACCTCATGCCCCAAGGTTAGTGATTTTGTAAATATCCCTTCAGAAATTCCTAGTGCCTCCATCCATTTGGTCTCATACTTCCCTAAGTCGTCCCCTCTATGATCTATTAATGCTGCATACAGCCGTTTAATTGTACATGGCCGCTCTGCTTCAATCATCTGTAGTATTGAGTTCTCCTTAAATCCCGCCTGACCGCCACGTTTATTACCTAAAAAACTTCTTATCTGTAAGTACTTGAAAAAAGACCTATTACTAACCCCGAATTCCTGTTGGAGCTCTGCAAATTGCCGTACCCCTAATTCCCCCATCAAGTCTCCCATGTTTCTAATTCCTTGTCTAACCCATTCTTTAAAGATTACATCCGAGAAAATATCCGAGGGTAGTGTTGTGTCCCCTACTAGTCTCGTATATCCATGGAGTCTACCCAGACCAAAACTCTTCTTAAATGCCTTCCAGATCTTATTGGCGGCTTCCAGTGTCTTAAACCTAGTTCGCTTGAAGTAGCTTGGCTCCGTATATCTCAGAAAAGCATTATTAGCTTCATCTCCCAAAATTAAGCCATACACTTCTAAAGACCCTGTATGTAATTCCTCCTCTCCTTCGATCCCTCCCAATAAACAGGTCATTTGTTGCAGAGCCGCTGCCCAATAATACATCCTGAGGTCTGGTAGAGACCATCCTCCCTTATCATAAGGTAGTGACATATATTTCAGTGCCCTCCTTGTCTTCCCTTGTGCCCATACGAAGCGATTTACCATATTCTCTAAGTTCTTAAACCATATCAAATTAAAAAACAGCGGAATTGTTCTAAACAAGTATAGCACTTTGGGGAGCAGGTTCATTTTCACATAGTTAACCCTTCCAACAATTGTCATATGCAGATTGTGTATCCTATCCAGGTCTTTTTTCGTTTTTGTGAGAATAGGAGTGATATTGATTTCCACCAACTTTCCTAAATCTGCTGTGATAATAATACCCAAGTATTTACCTTCATTAACCACCCGTGTATCTGTGCAATCTGTGTGTGCGTTTTTAATAATTTGTGTCTTATTTTTGTTCAATGCATAACCCGCTATTCGCCCAAACAGCTCTGCCTCTGATTCTATTTCCCTTATCGCATCCATTGGGTTGGGTGTTATAACCGCTATGTCGTCTGCATACGCAAGAACCTTTATATCTCCCCTCTTAGAAAGTAGTGGTTCAATTCTTGCATTTTGTTCTAATTTGTATATTAGAGGGTCTATATACATTGCAAACAATAAAGGTGAACAGGGGCACCCCTGTCTTGTGCCCCTGGTAATATTAAAGGGTTTTGTGCGACCTGTATTTATCCTGACACTTGCTGTTGGATTTGAGTAGAGTGATTGTATTACTTTGACAAATGTTTCGCCCACTCCCCCTCTTCTCAAAACAACCCATAAATACTCCCATGCTACCCTATCGAATGCTTTCTCAGCGTCGAGTAACAAAGTGGCCATTGGTTTCCCATCCCCTTCCTGAATATCAAACAGTGTTATCATTTTCCTAACATGTGTTGTGGTATCTCTGTGAGGTATGAACCCGTGTTGGTTGTCACTCACCAGTTGAGTATTTACCCTGGCGAGTCTAGCTGCCTGTATCTTTGAGAATATTTTGGTATCTGCATTGATTAATGTGATGGGTCGATATGATCCAGGTTCTGTCGGATCCTTCCCTTTTTTTTAGTAGAATTACAATGTCTGCTCCCGCCCAGCTGCCCGGGATTGCCTGCCCTTGCTGAATTCCTTTGAAAGTTCTCGCTAATTCTTTGAATATTGAGGGTAAGAATATTTTATAAAATTCTCCTGGAATCAAATCGGGTCCAGCTGCTTTCCCATTTGGTAAGCCCAGTATTGCATCGTTTATCTCCTCATCGCTTCAATTTTTTATTTTATATTAAAATTTAAATTTCGTTTTTAAAATTGAAATTTCGAAATTGAAATTTAAAATTTTAATATAATTCAATATTGTTACTATTCTATACAAATTATTTACACAACATTCTTAAATTACTACCCACCTTTATCCCCTATAATACCAATAACCTGCTCCTAGAATTTTTACTATTATTATTTTTTTAAATAAATTTTACACACATATTAATACTAGTAGACATTTTTTATTATTTTTTAAAACATAATACATACTTTTAAACACTCAGATAACACATTCTATTATTTTGTCGTTATTATATACAACGATATTCTCCTAAACGATATTCTGTTCGACAATATTTTATTTTGACAATATTTTTGTCATTCTAAAAAAACGATATTTACTACAACGATATTTACAACTACGATATTTTTGCTAGTCGATATTCTTACCTCGATATTTATGCTAGTCGATATTATCTCGTCGATATTCATGCTTTATACCCCTATAAGTATATTACAGGAACTCTTAGTAGCTGCTGGCATTTCTAAGCAACACATTTGGATGGAATGTGAAAATTACACCTCTACAGAACATTCTTTCACTGGTATCTGCACCAATGAAGCACGTCAAAAAAACTACATCTTCACTTACTGATGAATGTAAAAACAATTGAGTTACTTAGTGTAATTGCTCATTACCGATGCATGGTATTCATTTCTTTTTTTTTATTTCTTTTTTTAAGTTTGAGTTTATTGAGAAAATGAAAGGTCATAAAGGGAGAAATGAAGAAACAGAAAAGGGGAATGGCAATAAAGTATATCATAAGGACGGAACAATTGTGATCTTAAAAAATAACAAAGAGAATAACAGTGCAAGTATAATCATATAACAGACAATATAGCAAGCATAATAAACTTCAAAGCAGAATTAATAATTGAGAAAGTAAATACATATTAAAATAGCATTCAAGGGAAATTTAAGGAAAAAAGGCAATGGGGGAAACTTAAGGTGGTTTACGTACTTCTACTGAATCAGGGTCTGGGGTGGAGATTGAGGGGGTCGATGAAGAAAGGTAATTTACTAAAGGCAGCCAGAGTAGGTCTCTTTTAATCACCAGGGTGGGGGGGAAACATAATTAGTGTCTAAACGATGATGAAAACAAACTGCATTCCACCATGAGTGATATGAAACATTGTCGGCTTGTTTCCAATTAGAGGTAATTATGTGGAAAGCGACAGCTAATAAAAGGTCAATGAGTAAATAGTGTTGGTGAGGTTGAGGAAGATCAGGGGAAAGAGAACATAGAAAAATGTTGGAGGTAGAAAAGGGGATCTGAAGGTGGAAGATTTTTTGGATATGAAACCAGACTGAATTCCAAAATTGGGTGACAGGAGGGCAGTCGAACAGCATGTGCTTTAAGTCAGCTGAAGGGTGAGGGCATGACCAACAAGTAGAGGAAGAGTCAGGAAAAAAAGATGATAACATGCGTGGAGTAAATAAAATTTTATTATGTATAAAATAAAGGGTTTGAGTGGTATTAGCAGCTCTAGAGGTCTTATGAACTTTAGCCCAAATTTTATCCCAAAAGGGAATCGACCAGTCTTGAGATAAATCAGATTCCCAGGCAAGCTCTTATTTAGTTTTTAATCTATCAGTAGTAAAGTGAAAGGAGTTATAAAGAAATGACGCAGATGGAGAGGAGTCAAGTACTGAAGAAATGGATCTGTGATCAGGAGGAATGTCATTGGAAGATGGTATTGATTGAAGATAGAGAATGAGAGTGAATACAACAGACTATATTGTGAGCGAGAGCTGGAGGGTAAAGAGAATTTGGATTGAATTCCCAAAAGGAGAGGGGGGTATCATGAGAAAGGAGTTGAGAGATCCAGCGTAGGCCACGTGAGTGCCAGGACTTCCAGAAAATGGTGCGATTGCGAACCTTGAGCTGAGTATTGTACCAGATCGGTTGTTCATGTATCGAAGGTCGGGAGGGATAAAAGGAAGATAAAAAGGGAAGAAGAAGTTTATGAGAAATGACAGGAGTATGGAGATGAGTCAATTTAGAAGTGAAAGATAACATTTCACGAAAGTTGAAAAGAGTAATAAAGTACGATTCTATGTTTAAACAAATAGGGGAATGGAAAGGAAGATCAGATGAGAGCCATCGAGCAGATTGTTTCAGAGAAAAAGCACGGTGATAAGCCCTAAAGTCAGGGAAACGGACGCCGGCCTGAGATGTATCCTTCAGTAGAGAGGCAATAGCGATACGAGGATGTTTACCATTCCATAAAACTTTTTGTAATAAGGAGTCAATCTTTTTGAATTAAAAGTCGGGATGCGAATTGGGATAATAGAAATAGTATAAAGAAGGATAGGAGATAGCATCATTTTCACGGAGCTCAGACAACCCCACCAGGACAAAAAGAGTGGGTTCCAATGAGTAATGGCAGTGTCCATTTTCTTAGATAAATAATAAAAATTTATTTTAAGGGTATCAGATAGGAGAGAAGTGAACCAAACGCCTAAATATTTTATCTTATTGGGATTCCATGAAAAACCAGAGTGGACAAAGAGATGCTTTTGGCATAGGGGGTTCAAAGGGAGAATCTCACACTTATCTGCATTAAGACGATAACCAGACACTGCGGAAAAGGAAGAAACTTGTTGAAGGAAAGAAGGGAGAGAGGTGAGGGGGTCAGAGCAATAAAAAAGGATGTCATCACCACACACTGAAAGTTTGACCTGTTGAGAGCCAAACCGAAAGCCCGATATGTTGTCATCTTGACGAATTTTAGTAAGAAAGGGTTCTAAGGCCAGAACAAATAATAAAGGGGATAATTGACACCCTTTTCGAACACCTCTCTGTAAGGAGAAATAATCCGATGTCATACCGTTAACAAAAATGGACGCCTGGGGCCTGAGTATAGTAGTGAAATAATGGAGATGAATTTGGGAGGAAAACCAGCCCATATGAGAGCTTGAAACATAAAGTCCCAATTAATCCGGTCAAAGGCTTTCTCAGCATCGAGGTATATAGAGGCTATGGGAATTTCTAAAGAAGATGCCTTACTGAAAATATTAAAAAAGACACAGGAGTTGTCCGAAGACAGATGACCTTTCACGAAACCCGATTCCTCAGGCTCAATTAAGTCAGGTAAAAGAGGGTCCATTCGTAGAGCTAGAATTTTGCCTAATATTTTATATTCCATGTTGACAAGAGAGATGGGACGGTAGTTCTTACATAAAGAATAATCTTTGTCATCTTTAGGAATTAAGCATATTAAAGCTTGTTGGAAGGAGCCACTTGCTGAGCCGGCGGCACTGAAGGATTGAAATAAAAGTAGAAGTTTTGGTAAAAGAAGAGAGGTGAAATGACTCTAAAATTCGATAGTAAATCCATCTGGGCCAGGAGCTGTAGAGACGGCATGGGAGATTTCCATGAGTGAGATATCTGAGTCGAAAGAAGTAAAATCTACATGGGAAGAAGGAGGAGAAGGAAGAGACTGGAAATAAGAAAGAAGATCCGTTGAGGTAGAGACATGTTCTGGAGTGTAGAGAGTCTTGTAAAAATTGACAAACTCATTAAGAATGTCCGTATCCTTAAATCGAGATTCACCAGAGGCAGTCTTAATTGAATCAACCTTGGGACGTTCTTTCCTAACTTTCAAATAGTTAGCAAGAAGTTTCCCCATTTTATTTCTACCACCGTAGTAGCGATAATTGCATTTCAATAAAAGGTTAGAAGCAGCTTCAGTTGTAGCTTTATTGAAGGAAATGTTTGCATCAATAAGAACTTTAAGGGAAGAATCCGAATCTGAGGAGTGATAGGCAAGTTCAAGTCGTTTGATATCAGCAGGACTTTGGGCAGATTTAGCTTCTCTAAGTTTTTTCTTTTGTGCTACAAATGTTATAACAACACCTCTAGATGCTGCTTTGAAAGAATCCCAAACCATAACATAGGATGAGTCAGGAGTGTGATTAAGGTGGAAAAATTCATTGGCAAAAGTAGTAAATTCAGAACAAAAAGTGGGGTCAAGAAGTAAAGTGTTATTAAATCTCCACCTGCCTGAATGAGGGGAAAGAGGGAGAAGGTCAATATCCACAAGGACAGGAGCATGGTCATAAATCAAAATGGAGCCTACATCAGAGCGTATGACGTGTTGAGTTAATGGTTTACTGAGGAAAATGTGATCAATGCGTGACTGGGAATGGTGGCTTGGAGAGTAAAAACTGCATTCTCTGAGATCAGGATTGCATAATCTCCAGATGTCAACTAAAGCATTATTGTGAATAGTCTTGGTGAATTTAGAGTGCATTTTCGAGGGAGAAAATTTAGTTTTTGAATGGCGGTCAAGGAAGGGATTTATAATTTGATTGCAATCACCTCCAAAGATAATGTAGTCATCAGAGAGGTAAGTTAGCTTATCAGAAATGGGTGCCAAAAGGATTTATCAATTCCAATAGGAGCATATATATTAATAAAAAAATCACTGTAACGACCGGATTTTCGGACCAGTTAGGATCAGCTCACCAAGACACCACCAACCCAGCCGAAACGCAACCACTTCCCTCCTCAGGACCCATCTATCCAGGCACCTGGGTACCTACCTGAGGATGGGGAATTAGAAATATACAAGCTCATATCATCAGAAACACCACTAAATCTATAGGGATTACTAGGAATACTCACTGATTACTAAGGACGTCCATGCCCTACACCACACTCATACCTTATAGTCTCGTGGCAACTCAGACCCAGACTATGCTACCCTCCTACTCATAGTGAAGGGGGCAGTTCCAATAACTTACCATTACACACTGACACACTCAGTGCTCTCTCAAGCCACAATCTTGTGGGTATACACACTGTGTCCTCCCAGTGCTCTCATTATTTCATACATACACAAGCCACACTCCTGTGGGTATACACACTGACCACAATCAGTGCTCTCACTAACGCCACTTTCCCTAGAGGTGATCTCATTACACACCGTATCCCCCCGGTGCTCTCTCAAGCCACAATCTTGTGGGTATACACACTGACCACAATCAGTGCTCTCACTAACGCCGCTACACAACGACAATCACTTTCCTATGAATACCTTCAGCTCTCTCTCTATGTTGGAAAGTTTCTCTATACCTACTGGGAATGTCTCATATATTTTATGTGGTACAAGAATGGCCAAATTACACTGTGTACAACTTATTCTCTATTTCAAGGGCTCCTCTCTCCCTCATTATTCAGTTACCATTTGCTTGATCAGGGGTAGCATCTGTTCACCGAATAGTACCTGACTAGAAGACAAGGTTACCTTTACTGTATAAAAACAAGACGTACACTGGTTCACTAAGAACTGGGGTTCCTTTATTTATCACAATAACAATAACAATATAACACTATACTATAACATATAGCCTGCAAAGGAAAATAGGAATAGACACATACACAGATCTGCGGGGTCTCTGTAAAGCTTTATTACTATAACACATCCACATGTAATTAACTGTAAATAGCTAAAGAGGGAATGGATTATACTGCACACTGCTGAAAGAAAAAGAATTAGCAATACAGTAAGGACAAGGTTAATGTTTAAATGTAAAGCAAACTATATTACAGGAAGGGTATCACCTGATTGGTATGAAGTCTTGCTCTAGCTGTCATCTGGGTTCCTCTCTCGTCTGTGCCTTAGCTCGTCTCAGATCCTCCCCTGCACTCTTGGACACGCATCTGCGCTGATCACTCTGCACTGGATTCCTCTCCCCCACGAACTCTCTCCACCTTCCAGCTTCAGCCTAATAGTTTCTGTCACTCTGATAACCGTTCGCTCCACTAGCTTCTTCACTCTGTCTGATTTTCTCAGCTCCAATGTCCAATTCACTCCAGCTGCTCCCACAGACTAATCCACGATATAACTTCAGTCTCTTCCAAAAGGCATCACTTCAGACTCCAGCTGATCACAACCCCTTCTGATAAGTAATTGCTTCTAACTGCTTCCTTCAGTTCCAAACATCATCTCACTTCTCTCTGTTCAAAACACCATCTGCTCACAACTGCTTCTGACTTCTCTCTCTGGTTCCAACTCACTGACTGTCTTCTCTCTGTTCCAAGCATCGACTGTCTTCTTCTCTCCTCTGCTCCAACTGACTCACTGACAAACTGACAAACTGACGAACTGACTTCTCTCTGTTCCAAGCATCGACTGTCTGACTTCTCTCTCTGGCTCCAACTCCCTGACTCCGCCTCTGCACTTCACTAATATGGAATGCTCTCTCCTCATGGAAAGTTCCAGCCATCAGCCTGCCACCCATCAGATCTCTGCACCACTCCGCGTCAAGGACACACACCCAGCCGGCCGGCCTTTTGTGGTGTCTTCGACACAAAGAATAATGCAGCCTACCGATAAGGGCCGGCCCAGACCGGTTCTCTCCAAGTGAACAACACCTCATAACTAAAACATCACCTTTACCCTGCTAGCATCTCCGTCTGCAGGGACAGAAAGCAAAATGGAGTCTCTCTAGTTCTGGGCCTTGGAGGCCTGAGAAGGATGAAATAACACTTAGCTCTGTCAGAGTACATACACAAACCATACCAATATGTAATATAAAGTCAGGACTACAGGATCCACCCTCTACTATAGGTAGGATGATGAAAGGACACATAATTATGTCCAAGCCAATAGGCAATAGATGGATTAGAGTCAAGAATAAGGGATCTATCATCATATTAAGCAGCTATCCTCTAGTTTATGCTTCTAGGTCTGGAAAAAGGCCTGAAAAGGACCAACACAAGCCAAGAACAGAGATCCAGGATGGTAGCAAGCTTAAAGTCACCATCACTCAGAAATAGAGCCAAAAATATGGCCACTACAAACACAAGAGGGATATTATCTATACACAGATTAACAATTACCCAATGACCATTAATGTCACATTCAGAAGAAAGTGAAGAAACATTCAATTTTTTGTGAAACAAAACCAAAACCCGATTTTTCTTCTCAACAGTATGAGAACAGAAAACATGACCTACCCAACAACGTTTGAGTTTCAGGGCCTCTGCTTCGGAGAGATGTGACTCCTGAAGAAGGGCAACATCAGTTTTAAGTCTGGCGAGGTGGGACAACACCTGTTGCCTTTTAATTGGATTTTTTAATCCTTTAACACGGAAATTAAGAACCAGAAGAAGCAAGTAGCAACATTATGCTCGCTAAAATCAAAGAGAGAGAAAGGCAAAGAACCGTGCAAAATCTGTGATGAAATAGAAGAGGAAAGAAGGAGAGAAGAAGGAGGAATAGAAAAGGAAGAAATGAAAGGAAACAAGAAGAAGGAAGAAGAAGAAAGAAAGGAAGGAAAATGAGAGGAGGAAAAGAAAGAGTAAGAATAGAAACAGATAGAAAACAAAAAGACAGTACATGTTTGGGACAGACGACTGAAGGACATATTTAGGAAAACAAAATGCAAGACGAGAACGAGGGTGGTGGCATCAAAAGACGACGGCGACAACAACGAGAGCGGACACCAGACCTCCGCCACCAAAATTCCAAAAGGCATCATACAGAAACATTACGACACATCGGGATGGTAGGAAAAAGGGTAACAACTGCAAGAGAGAGAAAAGAATACATTATGATGTACGAGATAGGAGAGAAAAATCACGAAGATGAGCAGAATTAAACAATTTAAAACAGAGGGTAAATGTAGAAGGGTAAAACATCAACAATAACTGAGGTCACAAAAAACAAGAACAGTATCAACATGACCAAGATATCATCAGTCTATTCATCCATGTCTGGAAACGTCCATAACATCCGTTTCGGGCTGACGAAGGAACCCTTGCAATGCCGCAGGATCTTCATATGTGGTAGTTTTATCCTTGTAGGTAACTTTGAAAAGACACGGACGAAGACGTCCATATCTAGCATTGAGAGTTCTCAGTTGTGAACGCATGTCCAGGAACTTCTTCCGGCGGTCAGCAGGGGCCTTGGAAACATCTTGAGACAGGTAAAGTCGATGACCTTCCCACATAATTTGTTTCTTGAGTTTGGCGGTTGATAGTACCTGCAGGAGGTCCGTGTACTGCATTGAGGAAATATGAGAGCAGGAGGAAGTAAGAGAGTCATTTGATTGTTCCAGAAGTAGAACACGTGAGTCCAAGGACGTCCACTTGTCATGCATATTTTTTATGGTCTTGGTAGTGGCGTCCATAAAGAGCTTGACAGCCCATAGTTCCTCCAAAATGAGATCTGTGTTAAAGGAAGAAGATGGACTCTCCGGGAAGGGAGGAGTTTTCTTGAGGCTTTTAGTGGAGGTTAAAGTTGCCGGTGTTTAGTTGCCATTGTGAGACTTAGGGATAGCGCCAGGCAAAGTATCAGACTTTGACATTGCACCCTCTGCCATATCCAGAGAAGGAGAATCTGAGTCTGAACCAGCCGGCACCTTAGAGGATGTAGACAATTTCAGATTGCGGAGCTTTCCCATGAAGTGTTTCGAAGTACCGATGATATAAAAGTTCACCACTAATAGAGATGCCCAAAACTCAATGTATTCATATAAAAGGCATGAAAAATGAGATGACACTGTGAAAACATGCCGATAATGGGTGTTGAAGATAATATCACTGAAGTATATTGAAGAGCATTGCAGGACATAAAATGGTGGACTGTTGTTGTTGATTGAAGTGCGTCATATAACAGCATCAATAGTATTCATCATAAAGTGATGGGGAGAATGTAAGTAGCCAGAAACATAAAGAGTTAAAGAGCATGCCAGTGTTACAAATGAGGAGAGTCTGGTATTATGGCAGATATTTACTGCGAGGGCAAATACGCAATGGAAACCTCAAAATGGAGGCTGAGGCTAAGGGAGACTCCCATTCATCGCAAGAAAAGTGAAGAAAATAGGCTAGAAATGGACAATGAGGCTGAACATTGCTGGTGCTGGGTTCACCTTGTCATAAAAAGCAAGCCAGTAGGATTCTGAGGAGTAATCCACAGCCGTGGGCGACACAGGGAAACTCAGCAAATATTGTGCGCTGCATGCGCAAAATGGCGGCTGGTGCTGAGAGAGCCGAGTCGCGATATTAAAATAACCACAAAACCGCATAAATCCAAAAAGTAATGAGGGCGCTGGGCTCACCTCATGTTCCGACGGGCAGGGAAGCCGACATTTGATCCGGGGATGCCTGAAAGACACTTAAATCATGCAGCTTGCGGAGGCCGATGTCGGAGCTCCCGGGTTACGCCGCCATCCTGGTCGCCGCGTAAACCACGCACCCCATGGTATACATTTCTGACAAAATGTCTAAGCCTACCTTTCTCTAATGTATGGGGAGAGAATGTGGCCTTATGTTAGAGCAGTCGACCTCAAAGCTGAAGAACCGTGTTATAGTCTTGGCAGGGACGCACAACATCCTGTGATTCTGGGCAAATCAATCTCCCCGTGCCCAAAAAAAATAAAAAATTAAGAAAAATGTTGGTCTGTAACGCAACTGCTGCTCATGTAAAGCACTCTGATACCTTCGGGTCAAGTTCACGCTATATAAAACAAAACAGGAAAAAGTAACTATTTTATTTCATAAATTTAAACTTTTCTGCTGAGTTCAGTGAAAGGCTTATTCATTACAATTATTTAATTAGAAAAGACAGTTTCATACTTGTTTCTTTATTTGAGCCTTATAGTATAAGAATAGAACACCTGTGCATTATACATAATAGTCTTTCTTTCAACTAGACTCTGGGTATGAAGAAAGTCATCGCCTTGACCTAATATAATTTGCTTTTTAAATATTAACTTTAAAATTATACATATCATCATTTTTGCCTTTATGCTGACATAAAATGCTCACAGGTTATTTTGATGCCAAGCTGTATACTACATCCTAATGGAGAATATTCTATTTTTGTTTCTAAAACCCTTTCATAACAGAGCAAATTCATAGTGTGTAACGTAATGTGGCTGCTTTCATCTCTTGCACATTGGGTGCTTTACATTCATGTTCTTTTCTTAGAACCACTGTTGTACGATATCTGGACTCCCTAGTCTCTCCTTCTGACCAATCCTATTTTGCATACATTGATATGAATTAGCAAGAGTTTGGAGAGAGGGAGAAGGCGGCGCTCCTTTCTGTACAAAGGGCTGCCAGCTGCTCGTCTCACTAGTAGAAGAGGTTTTTTTCAAAATAAAGAGAAAATAACTAATTGCTTCATATTGATTCAATCATAGACAGAAAAAACTGATGAGCCCTCAACACGGCGAAAAGTGGCCTAATAACTATTGGCATGATTGACCTTAGATACAAGTCATTCTCCTTCAGTGCTGCAATTATTCATATCTCCAATAAATCTAAAAGACTGGGATGCGATTTCGACCCATCGGTTCAATATCATCAAGTTGTTACCATCATTAGTACGTTATGCAAGTTGCATTACCTGTCAGTGGAAACTACTCGGACAAATTTTGCTAAGCCATTTTTGGGTTTGGGGCTGATCGCAGAGGATCATTGTAATGAAGAGCATCAGTTTAGTTCTTACGCAGGTTAGCAAAAATGAAGAGCTCTGCAGCCAGCTCTGTCATAGCATTAGGGGTATAGTATAGGTACTCCCACCAGCAATTGAGCAGGCATCCTCTGTGTCCTGCTTTTTGTACTTATGGTGTGCTCATCATCTTTCTTAGCTTGAACAAGTGTGGTATGGGAAAAAGGGAGAATGCCGCTGACCGCGTGACGCGCAGGGGAATGTGGGCGGGGCAGCGCTTTAGTCCCACCCACCATTCACCGGCCAGGGAAGGGCTTACCTGTGGGAGGGGCAAACTGGCTATATTTACAGCGGTGGCCTAGGCTCAGCCTCTCTCCATCCCTGTCCTCCCGCGGCTCAAGCGCTGTTCCCACCCTGAACCCTGACCCAGCAGCTTGAGTGGCGGCACAAAGTAATAGAATGTTGTAATGTTCTTCTTTGTGTTGCAGGCGGAGTTACAGGGCGATCTGGAAGCAGACGGGTACAGGAAGGGTACCTCTGTGGCAGAAGGGTACAGTAAGGGTACCTCTGCTGGCACAGTAAGGGTGCCTGAGCCAAGGACCAGGAGCCGAAGGAGGTTCCTGGAAACCGCAACGGCGCCCCGTTAGTCCTTTGGGCGGTCGGGGGGCCTGAACTGACCGGGGGGGTGCCACACCGCTCCGCCCTGACAGGGGGGGCGGGAGTATAACGAAGTTGGTAATGTGCTGCACCGTCAGAGCATCGACTCGCCATGCAAGATGGCTCCTTAGGCATTTTTTTTTTTTTTTTTTTTTAACATCATTTTTATTGCATCCCCAATATAATTGTACAGACAAGATAATCAAAATTACAGTTTCTCTGTGTACCAGGAATGTTACTGTCTATTGCGTTCTTGTTCGGGAGGGCCGCCCCTTTCTCAGGTACGGGTAGCCTCTGTCCATGAGTATTCCTCGTACCACTTTACACTGTCTGACATTAGTTGTACTAAAATATCGCTGGGTTGCTTTTGTGATTTTCACCCCTCCCCCGCCCCATAATTTTCGTTCCCCAACAGCCCGCCAATTCCCGCTTCCTTCCCTCCCCCCCCCCCGTGGTCGCGCTGTGCTGATTCATCGTTGTAAGAACGTCTGTTGTGATGTAGGAAGTACATACATTCGCTAAGGTGTGCCCCCCGGTATGGTGACAGGGTCTGCTACATCCGGCTCCTCCCCGCCCTCCTGCTCCTCATCATCTATGTCATGGAGCGCCTGCACCATCATTTCCCACGCAGTTGCCCTCTCCAAAGCCTTCTCGTCATTTGTCCTCCAGGCCATCTGGTACCTCAGGGTGCTCTCACATGCCGCCCACCTCAGGCATTCCCCATACCACCTTTTATATGCGGGCCCCACTCTCGATTTCCAATTCCTCGTTATCTCCCGCTTAGCTAGAATGAGCCCCAAGTCTATAAATTTGCTGGTAGTCTTGTTTCTAGGCGTGTGCGGGAACCAATGGAGGATGCCCACCGCTTTCGTGTACTGGATGTCCCTGTCTGTTGCACTGTTGAGGGCCCGCCCAACTTCCTGCCAGTAGTCTCCCAGAGATGGGCAATCCCATAGCATGTGACCCAAGTCCGCCCCAACCGTATTGCATCTGGGGCAAGCAGCGTTTTCTATCCCAAAATATTGTTGTATTTTCCCCGGTGTGAGGTATGCCCTGTGAACTATGTAGAAGTGGATTAACTGAAACCTGGCATTTCTCGAGCTCTTCCGTGCCCGCCTCAGTAGCTGGCCCCAGGTCGTGTCAGGGATCTCTAATTGAAGGTCCAGCTCCCACTTGGCCTTCAGAGCTGTCAGTGGCTGTAGGGCCTCCCTCTGTATCCTGGAGTACAGGCAGGTGACAGCCTTAAAAGTCCCCGCAGCCATCATCGTGTATTGACATGCCTTGGAGGTGCCCGGCTCCTGCAACCCTTCCCCCCAATGAGCCTGCATAGCGCCCGTGACCGCTGCGTGCAACAAGTAGTCGCCCCTCGGCAGGTCGAACCGCTCCCGCAATTCCTGAAACGGCAGCAGTACCCCATCCTCATACAGATCGCCCAACATTTGTGTCCCCGCTTCCTCCCAACCCAGCAATCGCGACCAGTCTCCTCCATGTGGGAGGGCCGTAACCATCCCCAACGGGATTTCAGATGGCTCCTTAGGCATGCGGGACAGCAAGGGGCTGCCTGCTTTGGATCGCCCGTAAGATGACCCACCATAAAACGTCATACGTGTGTTGTATGAAATAAACCTGCAGCAGTTCTTTCCCATAAATATGTCTCCAGAGTTTCATTGGGTAGGAATTGTGTATATGTACAAGCAGGCGGGAGTGAATGGCGGTGTGGGCACTATGCGGATGGACAATAAAGCAGAGGTCCCAACTTGCTTAATGACAATTGCGAGTGACAGTGCATCAGCAGGCCCAGCTTCGCGTTTAAAGCTTAGGTGCTCCACCTGACCACAACAACTTCTAAATAAAAAACCCCAGATAGTGAAGGGAGGGTTTGGGTGTGTTTGTTTCCAGACACAGCTTCTGATTTAATATTACAAAGTCGAGCTCCACCAGACAGCACTAGATGGCTTCAGGTCACGCTGCAGGAGGGAGACCGCAACCTTGCACATCACAGAAGATGGCCTTTTGAGCACAGATGAGGGTGGCCCCTAACTCCTGAAACTGCCAGACCTCTCAGCTGCCTTTCACGCAGTTGATCATCCTATCCTCACATGAGCGCCAGAGCGTTAGATAAAAATACAGGAGCAGGATCGTTCGAGAGCTACTGGAGGCCCAGTAAACTGTCTCACAAAAGCACTAAGCGCGGGTCGTCATATACGCGTCCAAGAATGGAAATTGTCACAACGTGATCTGCAGGTGTTTCATTAGATGTCTCAGTACACATCCCGCCCTCCATAATCATGACAGGGCCGACTGAACATCATATAGCTGTAATACACATCAACTTCTCCAGTTACAATATATTCACACACCATCACATGCAGATAATTTGAGTGACAGGTGTTAGTTCTACATTAAATTACCCAGAGAACCAAGAACTCGTCATTATTTTTAATGTGACAATCCTGTGGTCGAGAAACACATTTAAGTCACAGCTTATTAACTAGAAATACCATAAATGTGCATGTCACAGTCCTTGACGCGTTGCAAAGCTCTAATGGATAAAAGTTGTTCAATTCATTTTGATCTGTTTGATGTAATACACGCTTGGCATGAAATAAATCCGGGGCTTTTACATTCATTACAAGTTAAAGGGAAGCGTGTTGAATCAGTCGCGCAGATGCTTCGCTTAAATTCAGGCTCAAAGGGAAAGGTACTCGAAAAATGAATATTATGTGCAGATGTGCATTATGCTGCATCTAGGGCTCGAGGCAATTCCTCCCAATTCGTCCTCAGTTGGCAACACCAATCATGAAAGCAATTTAGCTGCGCATGTGCGTGATCAAAATAACCTGTCTTTCATTTGTTTAAATTCTCTTTTATGTGCTGGCATAAATCACCGATGATTGGCACTGCCTTTAAACACACTGACACCAAAGAGATGATTTGTAGACAAAGTAGAATGCACAATACTAGGTGGAATGTAACATCGAGGCGTTTGAACTTAATTTTAAAATCGCATAATGTTTACTTGACGTTTGACATTGTATTGATAGCAATATGCTTAACTTTTTCTTTACACCCAAATGAAAAGGGGGCATATAATGAATTGTTATTGAGTCTCTCAGTGTGGCCTGTAATTTTAAAGTAACAAGTGTGTCTTCGGTATTAAAATTAATCTTGATTCAAAGGGGTACCACAGGGCTCAGCTCTCAGTCCCTCCCTGTTTAATCTATATATGCAACCTTTGGCGGAGGTTGCTAAGAGATGGGGCCTCACAATGGTGTCGTATGCTGACGACACTCAGCTAGTCATCAGCCTTAGTGAGGCCCCCTCCCCGGAGGCCACCAACTTCAGGGATGGACTGTCTGCCGTCGCCAAATGGATGACAGCAAATTGCCTCCAACTGAACGGTGGCAAAACCGAGGTATTGATAGTGGGGAAAAACAGCAACAACTGGAACGATTCATGGTGGCCTCAGTCCCTGGGCCCAGCACCCCCTCCAAAAAACTTAGTAAAAAATCTAGGGGTGTGGCTGGACTCGACCCTGAGCTTCCAATCGCACACTAAAAAAGTTGCCGCAACCTGCATTGGACTACTGAGAAGCCTATACCACATCCTAGGCTATTTCGACTCCAAGACACGACAACTCATAGTGCAGTCTACTATCTTGTCAAGACTGGACTATGCGAGCGTCCTGTTGCTGGGAGCTAATAAAGCTGAGATAAAAAGATTCCAACGAATCCAGAACTCGGCAGCTAGAGCGATAGTAGGCCTTCCAAGAAGGTGCTCAGTAAGAGCGACTATGTACAGACTTCACTGGCTGCCCATAGAAGCCCGTATCCAGTTCAAGGCACTCTTATTTGCCTTTAAGATCTTGAAGAATGAAGGCCCAGAGCTTCTTCGTCCTCTGATGACCCCCTATAAGCCCAAACGGAACCTCCGGTCTATGGGGCAACATCTAGCTTTGATACCCCAGACGAAATTTTGTCGCATCGGAGGTCGCTCCTTCAAGCTCCTGGGGGCCAAGCTGTGGAACTCCCTCCCTTTCCACATCCGCTGCATGGATGATTTGCTAGCCTTCCGAAGAGCGATCAAAACCCATCTATTTCCCGCCCCGTAGGTCCCTCTTTCGTATCCAGTAGATTGTGTTACGGTTCTAGCGCCGGGACGCCCCATCGCTGGGGCAGCTGTTGCGCTCTACAAAACAGGTAACATAACAAAGATTCAGTATATCAGCGCAAATATGTTGTTACTCAAGTGAAAACGTCTGCTTACCTGGACAACTGATCTGTTTGATTAGAGTAAGTTCAGGAAAGAGGTAGGAAAAGAGGGCAGCCAAGCAAAGGTTTTTGGGAAATCCACAAAGTAAGACTTTTGTGGGATTTACAAAGGTTTGAATGCAGTAGACCGGAATTTGCACCAAAATAGTGCGCATACCCAAGGATGACGTAAACGAGGAGAAATATCTTCATTGCTCCTGGTTACCTCCGCTTTCTATGTGTGCATCATGGTGAAAGGGTGCCTGCATTGGTGTTAAGGTAGCACAGAGTGCACCAGCACTGGGGGAGAGCAGAAATGCACCATATCTTAGTAGGTATGGTGTTTTCCTGTTCTGTCCCTTACTCACAAGGTAGCATGACAAGTTGCCTTGCTGTGTTGCGTGAAAGATAGTAAGTCTGGCCCTACGTATTTAAATGGACTCACCCCCTAAAACAACTTGATCTAACCTCTCCTTGCAGATCCAAAAGGTAATAAGTATGCCAAAGCTCCATCACACTGGTGGCATAAGTACAGTTTTCAGACCCTGCACATACAACTACTAACTGGTTTTAACAAATTTCTCCTGCCTGCATACACGCATTTGGTTCGTTTTTCAATAAGACATTTACCAAAAATACTTTTTTAAGAGAATCAAAATGATTTAACAGCAGGAATGAGAGTTACAGGCAATGTTCTGAAATAGAGACAGGTTGTGATAAATGTGCACTCTTGCCCTTTCTGCAGATTGATGGCCTATCAGCACATTTAGGTTAGCAAACCACTGCAGACTGTGCATAAATAGTTCCCATGCACAGCACTGCAGATAAAAAATATGTATAGTTTTATTTTGTGCCATATGAGTGCTATGATTTATATAGTGCGTTTCAAGCCATACATTTCCTGTCATGTTCTCAAGCTTAGAAAGGAGACAGATATGGGTAATTTAATTCTGCTCTTGCTAGCTCAGCAGCTCTCTTAAAACAGTGAATCTGCACTAGCTCAGTTGCTACTTTCTTAAATGCAATTAACGAAATTTATTTCTGATATAATCCATGGCTGGGTATTTGAACTGACAAAGACATATATTTTGTAATAACTTTGGTGTAAAACATAAAAATCAATGCCAATTCGAAAAGTTGCATCTACACAGTACTTTTTAATGAACAGTTGATTTTTCCCCCGATGATGAACACATGCAAGCGCAAAAATTAGTATTATCCAATCCCTCATAAAACTACATTAGTGTCCTAATGAAAGGCAGTCATTTTGACAATAAAGCCCAGCCTTTTCAGTTTATTCTGCAGCAATAACTGAAACGCTGGAAGATTTTCATAGCAATTTTCAATGGGGGAGAAGAATGCCAGTGAGAATATATTTAATGAGTGAATAACACACCCAATTGGGAGTGTAGAAAGTACTGGATTTAAGCTATAGATAAAACAGTTCATTTGTCGGAGCAATTGCTAGTGCCAAGTTAATATTAAAATTTACATATGCGTGTTTCCCAAAGCTGAGAAGGCCCTATGTTTTTTCTGGTTTTAAGTTAGCTTTGAGAAAGGTAAGCTATCAATTTTGAGATTACACCTATTTTTGCCACGAAGACGATCAGCCAGGTAAATATTACATCGTCAGGCGGCCCCGTGTCACCACTTATTGGCATATTTTTCAGAGTTTCGGAGAGTAACTGGATGAAACATTGGGGCATATTACCAAGCAATAGCGATAATTATCGCTATTGCTTGGTTAGAGACAAAAATTAACTGCTGAGCTGCGGCGATTTTTATCGCAGATAAACCTTGGTATTACCAAGGTTTATCGCAAATGCGATAAAAAATCGGCCGCAATGCATGAATATCGCTGAAAAGTCCGCGATATTCATGCATTACCGAGCTAATGCTCTTAGCCATGTTATCCACCTCCCATTGGATAACATGGCTTAGAACTGCTAAGGGCAGGTGTTAGCTTTTGGAGATATTCGCGCTTAGCGCGAATATCTCCATAAGTTGGTAATAGGAGATAGCGATGTTAGCGACTGTTTCCAGTCGCTAACATCTTGGCTCGCCCACTTTGCATGTCATTAGTGATAAATATCACTGACATGCAAAGTGGGGCCCAAGATGGTCGCTATCCCCTACTAGCTGTCACTAACTGGTGTTAGCGACAGCTAGGTTATAGGGAGATAATTTTATCTCCGCTTTCTTGGCTTTTAAAGACAAAAAAGCGGAGATAAACCCCCTTGATAATATGCCCCATTGTTTCTGACAGTTATTACAGTAAATCTTCTCTGGCAACAAAAGGTTACGAGAGACGACAAAGTTATTTTCAGAAGTTAGCGGGCAGTGTGTGGTGTTATTGGATCTTTCTGCAATGGTGCAGACAGGACAGATACATTTCTTACCAGATATGAATTCCCTTCTGCACCAATATGAGAAAGTTTGACATGAGGGGATTTCTTTCCTGTGTTGTATGAGCTTGAATGGCATTGGAACCGTTTCACTAAACTCTTTTAAATAACTGGTTAGAGTTCCCATGTAAAGGCTAAAAAATGTAGGAGAGTGTAGGGGGCCTCGAGGAGCACAAGGACGAAGCACGCAATAGATGAAGAGAGAATTTTCTATATTACGCACAGACGTTAATTTTCAAGGTAGGATGGAACTAGATGATGCTATTCAGGCCCACAAGAAGTTTGTTTTCCTTTTAGGGATAATTGTAACTGTGGTTACAAAGAGACAATAGCCATGAACAATATTTCAGAATATCTAAAAAGTTCCAACACTGAAGGTATTCCAAGCAATTTGAATGCGCACCCCCACATTCAGGTACACTACCATTTCCGAAGCCCTAAAACTAAAGTCACAGCTGTAGAACATTCAAAACACCTACAATCAGAGTAATTATTTAACAGAAAATCAGAAAATTCTGTGAATCAAGCATGAAAATCTGCAAAATCTGCAAATCCCGCATTAAACTAGGTTATCATTTATTTGGACTTCTTATTGTTCCTAGTATATGTAAAGTTATTTGAGTGTGCTTCCATTGTTCAGGATTTTATAGAAGGAGCTGTGATAGAAAGGCATTAGCTTACCTTCTGAAACACTAGGAATAATGGACTTTAATTCAATATGCAGAACATTATCGCAGCACTGAATACGCACGTTAGCACATAAATAGGGCTGCGGATTTTGGCAGCAATGTGTGTTCATCTACAGCTCCAATCTTTGCTTGAGAAATAAACCTGCAGTATGTGCGTCAGTCCTTCAAAATAGTAAATGGCTACCGCAGCAATATTAACTAATGCAGCCACAAGGCAGTTTGTTCATTGTTTTGGTTCAGACCCCATTGCTTTAAAGACATTTCCATTGACTCTCAATTGCAGACTCCAAAACATGTGCCTCTTACACTGTATTCTTTATTTTAAATGTAATTAAAATCTTTAATTCCTCCTAAATTTCATTGCAAATTGGCCAACACTTTCAAAGAAACACTCTTTAACAACACAAGGACATCTAATTCCAATAACAGCCTTCAAAATGTAAGTGAAACAACATCATAATAAATATACCATTATCAATCAATTTAACTTTATTCGATTCATACAAAGAATCATACAAGTTTACAGTTCAGTACAAATTAAAATAGAGAAAGTTATTCAAGTAATTAAAAACAGATTCCTATAAGAAACATTTACAGATTTAGGCTGCATCAGTTAAAAACTTCCTTCTGGTGATAACAGACCTCAAAAACCTTGCCACTACTACACATGTAAACAAATCTGGGAGAAATTGTAAAAATAAGTAGGCCGGTCTGCAGTGCCTAAAATTTAAAGATTTTATCAGAGACTTGATAAAAAAAGTCCTTAAGTCAGTATAAAATGTTCAAAAAAAAATACATGAATAGTTGATTGTTTGGAGATCTGGTCACAAGGACAACATATTAGACGACAAGACCAATTATTAGTGTTAGGAAAACTAGTCAAGCGGTGGAAAATATCCAGTCTGAAACGTGTCAAGACAAATCTGTGTTGGGCTTTTAAAACACCGATTAAATACGGTTGCATCGTATAGCAGGTCAGTACCATTTTATTATGTTGTAAGGTGGGCTTCACAAGTTCCGATGTTAATCTTTTTTCCTCCAAGTTGTCCAAACAGCTTTGCATAGTATTCAGAGTGGCAGATATCATGCATGACATTTTTTACGTATTTCAACCATGTTATTTTTACTGCATGATCAGCACCGCAGCAATCCTGGAAAAATGGCTCTGTTGAAACTCGTATAATCCGATGTCCATAACTTGTGCCAGAGGAGGAATAGCTGCACCCTTATCAGGTCCTCCAAATAGGTTATACCCAGTTCTGCATGGCAGACAAAATTAGAACAGCTGTTAGTAAGCCCTAACAAGTTTTTAAGAAACCCATTTTCTACCAGCTGTAAAGAATCAACGTCTACATGTCCCCACAATTCAGAACCGTACATCGCTATTGACCGGCATTTGGCGTTATAAATGCTCAACATGTCCCTGGGGAGTTTACGTCCCAGTTTCCTGGAAAAGTTACTCAGACCCGCATTTGATCTGAGAAACTGCATTCTTCTTGATTTTACTTCGCTTTTCCATTTGATATTGCTATCGAACATTATTCCTAAATACGAAAAAAGTTAGTGTTTGAGGTAAAGTCTTCGTTCCCATTAAAATGTTACGTCCCTTAGCTGACTTTCGGCCTACTTTCATTATATATGTTTTGCCTATATTGATCAATAGACCCAGATTCTCCATGAAGTAAACACGTTTATCTAAAAGATTTTGCAGAGCATTAGGGGTGCGGGCCATGAGCACTGCATCATCAGCATACAATAATACTGGTACTGGTCTAATGCCAATTTGAGGCAGGTCCATACAGGAGTACGCAAGGGTACCACCCAGGCCATTGATATACAATTTAAATAAATAAGGCGCAAGAACACACCCCTGACGGACCCCTATCTTGGTCTCAACTGGGCTAGTGCCTCACCGTTCATACCATATCGAATTTTGGCAGAACTCGTTGAATACAAATATCTAAGAAAATTGACAATGGCACAGTCAACACCCATAGAGGTCATAACAGACCAAGGTTTGTCATGGACAACACAATCGAATGCGGAGGGCAAGTCCACAAACGCCAAAAACAAATTGCCCTGCCCCCTTTTATTTGTGTATATTTGCTCACTAGCAAGTTCCGGTTAATAGCCTGCTCTATGGTCCCAATGTCCTGTCGGAAGCCGTAATGGAAGTCGGTCAAAATATTATTACAGTCTGCCCACTCCTGTAATCTGTCTAGCACAATACGGCCCACCACCTTAACCAAAGAATCCAACAGGAAGATGGTTCTGTAGTGTGCTGGGTAGTTTCGATTTCCCTTTTTAAATATTGGCACAATGTGTGATTATGACCATGACACTGGGAAACCAACTTCCCAAAAGGACTTAAAAACCAGGGTCATGAAAGGACCCCAGAGGTCGATATTGTCATTAAAGATATCAATCAGAATATCATTAGGGCCAGGTGATTTTCCTCCCTTGCTAGCTCTGAGTGCCCGTATCACCTCCTCTAAGGTAAAGTTAAAATCAAAATATTTCCATGAGAAGATAAGCCCTGGGGAGACAACTCTCGTCCCTGTCACAGAGTTGTCTTGTCTTTCTTCATTCTGGCCCATATATAGTTTTGCAGAGTGGGCTATCCATTCCTGTTCTGTGATTGCTACCTCTGTACTAGGTTTGTCATCATCACAGCAAAATGGTGAATTTACCACACGCCAGAATAACTTAGAATCTTTGTTCTGGATTGCCTCCTGTAGATGATCCCAGGCCTCCTCTTTCAGAATCTTTTTACAATGATTTAAAGCTTGCTTATAAGCCCGCCTGCAGTATATATACCTTTATAAAACAACACATTTAGCACTATTAAGAGATAAATGTAGCAGAATCAGAAATCATTGAGGTGCTCAAAGTAACATACCCACATGTAGTAACACAACTCATACATTTTCATACGTTCCAGCTTACCCCATAAATGCTTGTTATTGTAGAGGCAAAATCAGGTTCTTCTCTAATTATCTAGAAATGCTGTACATACCAATATTTTATTGTTGAGCCACGACCAGTGTTTGAATTTGCTAATCATTCTGATAGTATGTATCACCCAGGTCCAAGGTATTGGCAGGGAGGTACATGCTGTGCCTGATAATTCCAGGAGCAGAATTATCTTCATGCCATAACTCTGCCTCTCTTAGATTGAGCAGCCCATTTCTATGGGATTGTCATGCACTAGAGGTGTCTGTCCAGGATTCCACACCAAACTAATGTGGGGCACCAAGGGTCACTGAGGATGCTGCAGCTGCAACGCCCAGAGAAGACAGATGAGTTTGTGCAGAGTGGCTCATCAACCAGGTGAATATGAAAATGACAAGAAGCTGCAACACCTCAAGAAAGCCCAGCAGAATGTCCCAGCCCTGACACTGTGGACAACTGTGCAGCAAACGAATTGACAAGCCAGCTTGTGTTTTCATGATAACTGTTTTGGAAGACTTGAGGTACAGTACAGAAGTTCTATTTAATATCACATTAGCCATAGGTCAACAGGCTCACCTTTACGTCTTCTAACCATACTTGTGTAGCCTTTGATATGTTTTCTAGATTTCCGTTTAAGAACATGGATATGTATATACTAGCAGCCCATCCCAACGTTGTCCGGGAGCAATCAGGCTCTCAAACATCACCGCTCCTCCCCGCGCTCAGGCTCTCAAACATAACCGCTCCTCCTCGCGCTCAGGCTCATAAACATCACCGCTCCTCCCCGCGCTCCTGCATGCTGCAACCCCACACTCACCTACCTCAGCCCACTGCGGCGCCACCGCTCCTCAATTCACCCATCCTATCCGCTCCACGCTGCTAAATCACTGCTCCTGTCCGCTCCATGCTGCCAAACTTCACCGCTCCTGTCCGCTCCACACTGCAAGCCCACAGTGGGCGCCGCCGCTCCTCAGCCTCTGCAAACTTCACCGCTCCTCCCCGCTCTCCTGTCCGCCGCTCCTCCCCGCGCTGATGTCAGCATGCACGGCGTTAGCGTACACGGCCGGCGCTACTTCCATGGGACTACTTTTTTTTATCGTCAATTTTTTAAATAACATTGTTTTTTTTATTTATATATCCTGTGTCCATCTGGAGACCCTCACGATTCCAATTATGTATCGGGTGTGTGGATTGGCGCTGTGGTTCCCGAGTTTACCCGCCTCAAAGGTTCAAAGTTCTTGCTTTATTATAGTAGTATAGATATATATATATTTTTTTCACTGAAAAAAACAAAGGTCAAAGTAACGGTATAGTTAGGTGTGATAAAAACATTGGGGTTTTTCTCCAGAAAACCTTAGAAATTTATGAAAAGCCAAAGGTTAAAGCAACGTTATTGTTAAGTGAATATGTCAGTAAAACATTAACATTTTGAACAAAAAAACAAAGAAAATCACCAGTGATAGTTAGAAGAGCTAACTGTAACTTTCGCACCCACCATGCACTGCTCACAACCTCACATATGTGCTCACTTGTGACTCGTTCTCTGACATCATTCATGACATCACTGATGACATCATTCATGACATCACTGATGACATCACTGATGGCATCTTCCAATGAGTGTCCTAGTTTGTTTGATAGTTTACATAGTGACAGGTAACTACCACATTACTTCTCTACCTAATGCTGTACAGACTGTATTCAGCTAAAGTGTGTAAGTGTTTACAAAACGTGTGTGCTTCTAATGCATAATAGGTGTGTAGAGGTACTGAACACGTTATAAATCTTTGCATTGAAGACTAGTGTGCCCATAACAGTTGATGACTTGTGTCCAGTATGTGCCACAGACGTTTTTTTGGTTCTGCAGAAAAAGTTTGCAACAGGCCAAAGATTCTACCTAGTAGATAGTAAGGACCTTATTATGAGTTTTGCGTTCCTCCTGTTGGCCCACCACTGCAGCACCGACAAGAGGACGGTCAAGCACGTTGTGGGTCTGCTTGCCTGATTATGAGTGTAACCTAGGGAAGGCAGTGCGGCAGTAGTCTCATGGCGGATGTTGTGTATGGCTCATAGGAAAGCCGTAACAGCAGACCGCCCGGGTGACAGCACCTTCAGCATGTTTTTGCACGATGTGGCAGGCATGCCACTCTGTGCAGGAATTGGGATGCAATTCCATGTGCTCCCCGCATACACCCCCAGAAGTGGTAGGTTAGTTGCCTCTTCACTGCCCTTTTCATGGTGGACTCACCGCAATGAAAAGGGCAGTGGAAAGCCAATTTGTAATACGATGCTGGTTTCAGACCACCGGTTCAGCGATATCCTTGATCCCAGCGAAGCTGGCAGTCTTGTGGCTGTCCGACCAACACACTCAGAATACTGGGAATAGGCCCGGTGGTGGCAGTGGTTGGACCGCCCTGAGCACGGGGGTCATGAGGACCGCTGTACTTGTAATACAGCCCTTAGTATATAAGTATTTAAGCAGCATTGAGTTATTAGACAGAAAAGTCTCAGCATAACAATTTCGACATAACGTAGAAAACTGTGTGCACCAGTTACTAACCTATGTACATGTGCATAATTTGCAACAGAAGATGGGCTGTCTGGAATGTTTTCACTACAGTATGAAGGCTGAAGGTAGTGTGATCTTTAGCACCGTCAGACCTTGGTTATTTCAAATGAAGTCTTTCTTTGCACAAATGTTGTATTTAATGTACATTCTTCTGAGTAGATACTTTTTTACTGCTCTTTGATGAAATTTATCATGAGAATTTCACTGTCTGCAAACAGTGTGTTACAGAGTAAACACTCTCCATAGAGTTATTACTGTTTACATCACCCTCTCATCTACTCATATATACTTTCTCAGTATAGGTTCAGTCACTGTGAGGGGTTTGATATAGATAAAAGCTATCCGTAGTAGGGTATTAACTTTGGAATAGACGTTGAGTATCTTGAGGAACTTGGCTTTTTCTGAACAGTTGAATACATATTGAACACCGTATGCAACGAGGGTTTGTCACATATCTGTGGTTGATTGTTGATGTGAACTAGTCTATGCGTGAGCAGTATGGTATCGGGCCATTGTTGCACATAACGCATTCTTGCTACACCTAAGTGAGTTGCATCTGTGATGGCATTAATGATACTTTAAATTATTCTGATCTATTTTGTACTTACTTTCAGGCATCTCATGTGATACTAATTCATGTGCACAAAGGAAGCTTGGATGATGTCATAAATGAGGTCATAGAACATATCACGAGTGATATAATATGGATGGTCATAAGCAGTGCAAGATGAGGGAGCAAGTTATAGTTGGGTCTGTTAACTGTAACTGGTAAATTTCTGTTGACTTTTAGTACAAAACATTACTTTTGTCACTGACATATTCATCTAATTGTAACACTACTTTTACCGTTGTTTTTTCAATGCATTCCAAGGGTTTTTTTAAACAAAAACAGATCTTTTATCAAACATAACTATAACATTAATTTTCAGTGAATATTATATAAATATATATATATATATTACATACTGACAGTCGCCGGTAGGACGTTATAGTTAGGACCTAGGTTCCATAGGAAAAGCATTTTTTGATTTGGCAATATCTTTGGCATTGTTTGATGAATCTTCATGACATTTTTAAAACTAATAGAGCAGCCAGGTCAGCTGCTGTTTTGAAAGTTTCAGGGTGATTTATCAAGTGGGGGCTGAGAAAAATGTTGGGTCCCACAACACGTTTTCTCCATGTTAATTTCCATAGGAAACTTTAGACTAGGATACAGCCCAAACCGCTGAACGGAAATTCACCAAATTTGGCAAAAGGTAGCTCTTGGGTCAGAAAGCAACCTTTTTGTTAAATGGTATGAATCTGTTCAGTAGATCGTGAGAAATGTAAAGATTTCTAAGATATACAACTGTGGCCAAGGTGGATCTGTGAACCCTCCCAATCTCGAGCGTGGGATCTGATTGTCTACCAATACTTCATACCAGGAAGTGTTGGCAGCCATCTTGAGACTCGGTTGAACTGAGTCAAATGAAAAAGGTTAAAAATGAAGAAATGGGGGTAGGGTAGAATCACCCTGACCCCCTAGGCCTGAAAATCCTTTTTTTCCAAAAAGAATTCAGTGGGAGTCTCATAGGATCTGCGAAACCCGCTGAATATTTAAAAAACCGAAGTGCGGTCTCCAGGGGAAATGCAAATTTATAGTGCAGGGACCCGTAGGGGCACTCGCTGCCCCAGGGAATGCCACCTCCCTGAGGCTAACTTTTAAAATATTTTGTGGGGGGCTAGATCCCCCTCCCACACTGGCCTGGGGGCCACCACCTCACTGGGGCACAGATTGATTCAAAGCGGGGGTCTGTTGCAGACCCCCACCCCAGGGACACCACCTCCCTGGAGCTTTGTAGATGATGGAGGGGGGCCATGGGCCCCTCTCGGCAAGCCCTTTATGGCCCTGGGGACTGTCACTCCCAGGTCCAGCTCCAGCAATGTCCCGGGGTGCCCCCCGGGACGTTGTAGTTTGCTATGGGATGGCGGGAGCACTGCTCCTGCCACCCCATAGCAAATAAGTGCTTCATTATGAATAAGCATGGGCGAATTTTGCGAATTCGCGGTTCGCAAATTTGCGTATTCACGAATGTGCAATCCGCAAAATCCGCAAATTTTAGCGACTTTTCTGTTTTTGGCTGTTCGCGGGGGTTTTGTACAAGCTCGGGAACGTGAACTTACTTGTGTGGTCGCAAAGGTTGCCACCATGTTGTTTCTATGTGTCCAGCCTGTTTGCGACCCTGTGGTTTATCGCGGCCACCCTCCGGTTCATCACTGCCACCCTCTGGTTCAACAATTCCATACTCTGGATCATCACTGTCCCCCTCTGGTTTATCACAGCACCCTCTGGTTCATCACTGCCACCCTCTGGTTGATCACTGCCATCCTCTGGTTCATCCCTGCCACCCTCTGAATCATCACTGCCACCCCCTGCTTTACCAGTGCCACCCTCTGGTTCATCACTGCCACCCTCTGGTTTATCACAGCACCCTCTGGTTCATCACTGCCACCCTCTGGTTGATCACTGCCACCCTCTGGTTGATCACTGCCACCCTCTGGTTCAAGGCTGTGGATTGGGGCCGGGAGGTTGAATGAAACTAGACACTTCCTGGGGCACACAAGGTGTCCCAAGCAAAGTCCAGTTCAAACCGGTGCTGGGGCTCTCCATCCCCAGCTCTGGCGTGAAACTGAACAAAGGGAAAGGGGTGTAACCACCCCCTTACTGGGTCCCACCCATAGGAGGGACCTAGCAGGAGATCCAGCCCCTAGAATTGGAATAAAGGTAGGAGCTGTGCCAATGCAAACCAGATCATCCTGACTGAAACTTTGAAATGAAACTCTGGACCCTTCGACATCCCACTCAACGTGGAAGACTGAAGAATCTCCTTTGTGGTCAAGGAGTGACCACCCTGTGCAAGCAAGCACCATCAGCGCATCAAGACTTTCTTTGCCGTTGCTCCCGCCAGAGCTCGAACAACAGAGATCGACAAGACCCAGACTCTCAGATATCCAACAGCCCTATCCACAGTCCTGGCAAAGCCGAGACCCGTGGAGGCGACGAGAGACGAGGGACCGGCCATCTTGAAGAGTCAACAAAGTGCTTCCTGTGTAGCTCCCGAGGCACCCTAGATGCTGTGCTTTGGGGTTTGAGAAGCCTCAGCCCCAAGCAGTCTGTGCTTTAAAGATCACCCCTCCACACTCACCGAGTGCTGCGTGGGGCCCTTTTGCACTTTTCCTGCTTGACATGTTGTCCAGTCACTTGCCCGTTGGCTAGTGGCCTCTGTGACGACGATCCATCAAAACTACACTGCTGGTCTGGTTGCTCCAGACTGGCCCTAGTTCCCCTGAAAAGGAGCCATTGATCTGACCTTCTCGGTCTGATCCAGATGACGTCTTCGAGTCCTGCTTGGGTTGCATTTGCAAAGGTTTGGTGACTCCAATTCGAGAACCGACACCACCGACAGCAAGAGCCTTTGTGGGACAGCTCGTGTCCACCAGCTGGTCATCTTCGATCCTTCCTGGTCCACGTGGCAGCGGAGACAAACTACTCGACAGCACCTGATCGCAACCCGACACTTCCTGGTTCCGTCCTGGTTCTATCCTGGTCAGTGGCTAGTGACCTAGACTCTGTCCCCTCTGCTTTCAGGTACTCTACATCTTCGATCCACCCTTGGATCCAACCAGACTCTTCTCTCCTGGCCGCCTGCAGCATCTTTACCTCCAGGCTTCATAGAACTTCACTAAGAAACCCGAGGCACTTTGGCACCTATGCACCCGCTTCCTGTGGGTGAGTTAACGAGATTACATCGGTGCTCCTATAGTGGTTTACACCTCTAGTGTCCTACTTTTTAGTGGCTAAGTTCTAGTCCAGTCGGAAGACTCCTAAACCTATAACTTTCTGATTTTTATGCACCGTTGACTTCTATGGTAAACGCGATTGCCTATAGACACTGCACCCTCATCCTGTGGGCCTCCTATGTCCTAAACTTCATTAGTCCGGTGTAGGGCCAGCGATTCCCTAGGCCCTAGGTCTGTTTATTGTTCATGATGTGGTACTTATACCACTTTCTTAATATATGGTTTGAGTGGCCACCCTGCCTATCCATAATTGTGCATCTTATTGTACGTTATACTGTGTTCTTTGTTTAACGCTTGTGCTCCTGTACTCATAAAGAGTCAAGGGGATTATTCTAGAAATAAATACATATATTTTATAATATATAATTTGTGTGGTGTCCTTTCATTTGGAATTTAAAGGACTGCATATGGTAAAACAGCTGGCTTCACATGCCCTCTTGAGTTTAGCCTAAGACTGCTTTTGTCCATGCTACCACTAGGATAGCTGGTCTATAAGTTTGACTTACAACCAATCACCATAAGGGTCGTTTGGACTGGTGCAAGGTGCTCACTAGAATAGTGATCATCATATACCAGGCCAACTTCACATACACAGCACCCTCTGGTTCGCCACTGCCACCCTCTGGTTGATCACTGCCATCCTCTGGTTCATCCCTGCCACCCTCTGGTTCATCACTGTCACCCTCTGGTTTGCCACTGCCACCCTCTGGATCATCCCTGTCCCCCTCTGGTTTATCACAGCACCCTCTGGTTCATCACTGCCACCCTCTGGTTGATCACTGCCATCATCTGGTTCATCACTGCCACCCTCTGGTTTGCCACTGCCACCCTCTGGATCATCACTGTCCCCCTCTGGTTTATCAGAGCACCCTCTGGTTCATCAATGCCACCCTCTGGTTGACCACTGCCATCCTCTGGTTCATCCCTGCCACCCTCTGGTTCATCACTGCCACCCTCTGATTTGCCACTGCCACCCTCTGGATCATCACTGTTCCCCTCTGGTTTATCACAGCACCCCCTGGTTCATCACTGCCACCCTCTGGTTGACCACTGCCATCCTCTGGTTCATCCCAGCCACCCTCTGGTTCATCACTGCCACCCTCTCATTTGCCACTGCCACCCCCTGGATCATCACTGTCCCCCTCTGGTTTATCAAAGCACCCTCTGGTTCATCACTGCCACCCTCTGGTTCATCACTGCCACCCTTTGGTTCATCAATGCCACTCTCTGGTTGATCGCTGCCAACCTCTGGTTCATCCCTGCCACCCTTTGGTTCATCACTGCAACCCTCTGGTTTTCCACTGCCACCCTCTGGATCATCACTGTCCCCCTCCGGTTCAAGGCTGCCACCCTCTGGTTCATCACTGCCACCCTCTGGATCCTCACTGTCCCCCTCTGGTTTATCACAGCAACCTCTGGTTCACCACTACCACCCTCTTGTTCACCACTGTAGATTATGGTGGGAAAGCAAAGCACACCTTCCCAGCCTCAACTGAGATTAATTAATTTGGGGCTGGGTAATGTGTCACTGAATTTGTGCTTCAAGTCTGGCACCTGCTTCCTTAGCTGTAAGACCTTCCTGTTACAGTTATTTTTTTACAGGAGCATTGTGCCATACTTGTAACTATTCTCTGACCCTGCTTTGAGGGTCAGAGCAGGGTCAGAGACTAGTTGAAAGTAGGCAACTGAACTCTGGAGGGGCCCCTCAGGAAGCACTACAGGGAATGGTTACAAATTAGTTTGAACTTTTGCACCTGCTAAGTGCTTTCAGTTTTCCAAAATTTGTTTTTCTTCCATTTCGCGAGATTTGCGGGACGCAAAATCGAACTTGCAATCCGCAAATTCGTGCAAAATTGCTGATTTCTATTTTTTTGCATGTTCGGGCGTTTTTTCTTTTTTTTGCGTGTTCGGGCGTTTTTTTGCTTATTCTCGGGCTGCTTGCAGCGCACCAACCCCGAGGTCATGTACAGGCGCGGCCATCTTGTTTGCGTGACGTGTTTCCGTGTCCGGGCGCTCGTTGCAAGTTCGCGTTGTATGCGGCGCGCGATTATGTATTCGTGGGCGTTTTTGCGTGCTCGCGGGGGAAATATCGCGCAAACTTACCCAGGCGGTCCTCTATGGGCGCGGCCATCTTGTTTTTCATTCACTGCTATGGTTTTGGGCATGCTACCTTTCTAGCCACCTTACATCTTTGCAATTCTATGTTTTTCTTAACTTTTTTGTTTTTTTTTGCTTATTATCTCTCTCTTCAATTTCCTACATCTATATTTTGTGGGTTTTTTTACTTTTTGTTACTTTATTACCTACTTTATTTCTTTTGCTCTCTCTCTTATTTTTTTCATACCTATTCTTCTTTCCTTCTTCTTGTGCCCAGGACCATGGCTAAGGGAGGCGACAAGGGCAAGGGGAAGGGCCCAGCCCCACGTACCGGGCTCCCTTGTGGGAGTTGGAGGGGGGAGGAAGTGCAGCCCAGGGAGATCTTTTCTGCGGTGGAGGTGGCCGCCTTGTTGATTTTTGTCCAGGCCCACCTCCCTAAGACCGTGGCAGCAGGTGGGCGGATTGCTTCCGGTTACGGCCTCCGGGAGCGTCGCCAGCTGTGGGAGAAGATGTGCCGGCGCATGTATAAGGAGTCTGGGGTCCGGCACACCTACCACCAAGTGATGCACCGGTGGACTGACATCTTGGACCGGGAGCATGACATGCTCGACCTGCTTGCTGTGGAGATCCCTGGGCTTGGTAAGTAGCTATTTAATAACAACTTTTTTTCCTTCTGCTCTGTTATATTGCTAATCTATTTTTTTCCTGAAGAGTACGAATGCTGCTGATTAGATTACATTGCAGGTAAATTAATGTTTAAATAGCTTCTGTCATTGCAGGTGCTCGCCTGGTTATTGGCATTGCTACTATGCTTACTTGTTTGCAACTTTGTAGTCATTTGAGAGCATTACTACGTTATGCTAGAGACTGTAGACTCAAGTCTAGTCCTTCTTTGTACTCCTGCTACTGCCACTTTGAAGAGATAGTGGTGGATTGATACGTTGAGTATACTATTTATTACTTGTTCTAGGGCATTTGTTAGTCGTCTGCAATCATGATGACGGACTGTGTCTGTCACGCGACGTCTCGTGCTGCTGAGTGATGACAGTCGTAGTAGAACCTTTTTGTTGTTGATGTAGTTAGTGAATTACATAACTTTCCTATTAGACGGTCTGCGAATCCTGCAATACTGTACTACTATCCTCTTAGTTGACCAGATCAGATGCAATTGATGGTAATTTGTTTCCCCGACATAATTTTAGATTGAGTACAAACAAATCAAATATTGCCCAAGAAACAATCATCCATGTTGTGTTTCTTTATTTCATGATCAGCAGCAACTCCCAGGGACAAGGCGACGGCAGCGACAGAGACTCCAGTGGCAGAAGTTGGACAGGAGCAGTCCCTTCCAGGCTCTTCTGCTGGCCCCAGTAAGTTGTCTTATTGTTATCTTAATACTTATACTTCCCTAACTTTTACAGCTCCTATTTATTATAAACTGGTTCCTAATAATTCTATGTTTTACAAAATAGTCTTGGATCTTCTTCTAATGTAGACTACTTTCTAAATTCTTATCCTGCCTCTACCATCACTCTCTGTGCTACTACTATTTACGGTCTGTGGAGGTAGCTAAGCTTGCCCATTCGGCAAACGGTGTGAAACAAAACTCTGATACAGCAATAGCTCTAGGCACTGAGTGTAGTCCTCTGGGTTGCTCTTGCTGTCTATGCCTCTACGGAAACTAAGAAATAGGCCCACACCAGCGATGCCATGGTTTTCCGAGGAGTTGCTTCAACTTAAACTCCAATGCAAGCGAGCTGAGCGCACATGGAGAAAGAAATACCTGGACTCAGACCGGAACCTTTACAAACAGGCCTTGTCCATCTATAAAGCACAGATCAAATGTGCGAAGGCCAGGTTTCTGGAAGAGTCTCTGCGGGCGGCAGTTAACAAATCACAGACCTTATTTAAGATCGTGAAGGATCTGTCATGCCCTGCTAGTGCGACAAATACCATCATCGCATCTCAGTCCCTGTGCGACTCACTGGCACAGGCCTTTGAGGATAAAATCGCGGCCATTCTGAACAATCTTGGCACAACACCCGGCGGTAATCCCGAGAGCCGCTCGGAAAGGCACGCCAAGACTATCATAGACTGCACCTCCAGCAGTGCTAAGTTGGACTGTTTCCCTTCTCCAACTTTTGAGGAATTTTGCTCCTTGGCCAATAGTGTTTCGTCGGGATCACCTCTAGACCCAATACCGCATAAATATTGGAAGCTCTTCCGGGATGAACTCTTCCTTCCGTTGTTTACCATCTGCGATCAGTCCCTGGTTTCGGCACGGGTACCAGATTGCTGGAAACTTGCTGTGGTATCCCCTCTACTCAAAAAGCCCACCTTGGACCCGGCTAATCCTGCAAATTATCGACCCATCTCCCTGCTCCCGTTTCCAATAAAGATTCTGGAAAAATGGGTTACAAAACATCTATCAAAACATCTGGAGACTGGGTCCTGTTT
Organism: Lissotriton vulgaris; assembly: GCF_964263255.1. Lineage (NCBI taxonomy): Eukaryota > Metazoa > Chordata > Amphibia > Caudata > Salamandridae > Lissotriton > Lissotriton vulgaris. The sequence continues at coordinate 774,074,505 of NC_141689.1, read as the reverse complement.
GGATGAAGTCCAATTTGGATTTAGACCGGCCCATGGGACGGAATCGGCGCTGGTGACTGTACTTGACGATCTTAGAACGCGAGCCGACCATGGAAGAGCAGCCTTCTTAGTACTGCTCGACATGTCGGCCGCGTTCGATACTGTCAGCCACGCAATTCTGATTCACAGACTAGAGGAAGTAGGGGTAACTGGCCTCGCACTACAGTGGTTGACATCTTATCTTGGAAATCGCCACCAGGTAGTGGCATTGCCACCGTTTCAATCTAACATCAAAAAAGTGGCGCAAGGTGTTCCACAAGGGTCGGCCATCAGCCCTATCCTCTTCAACCTGTACCTGCGGCCCCTAGTTGCGCTGATTAGATCCTTTGGCATAGCGGTGACGAACTACGCAGACGACACCCAACTTGTCTTCTCACTTGAGGGCAAGGAAGCAGTGACTCTTGACACCTTCCACCGCTGTATGCTCGCAACCGCCGACTGGCTAAATCAGAATTCGCTGCAGTTTAACAGCTCCAAAACTGAGGTCCTACACTGCACCACTGATCGCATCCCTAGACCTCTTCCACCGGATTTTTGGCCACCCTCCTTCCAAAGTACGATTGGGCCTACCACCTCGGTCCGCAATTTGGGAGTGATGTTTGGGTCCAATCTCCAATTGGATGCAGCTGTTAACAAAACAGTGAGTACTTGCATGGGACTGCTTCGCATGTTGAGGAAGGTCCTCCCGATGCTTCCTAAGGACAGCAGGCCAGAAGTGGTGAGGAGCATCATCGTAAGCCGTCTGGATTACTGCAATGCCCTATTTCTTGGAGCACCAGCTACCTTGATAGGAAAATTGCAACGGGTGCAAAATCTTGCAGCCAAACTGGCGCTTGCTCGCCGCCGTTATGACTCCTCATCCCAGGCATTAAGAGACCTTCATTGGCTTCCGATCCTTCAACGGATCGATTTTAAATCTGTATGTATTGTATTCAAGGCCCTCCACGGACTTGGCCCAGTACCACTTCAGAACATGTTTCACTGGTACACTCCGCCGAGATCCCTTCGCTCGGCTTCCGCTCATCTTGCTGTGGTGCCTAAAGTCTTGAGAGCTCGGCTGGGCGGACGATCTTTCAGCTTTACGGCAGCCAGATTATGGAATACTCTTCCGTTAGGATTGAGAAGTACGCAAGACTTTCTCTCTTTCAAGAAACTCCTAAAAACACATCTTTTTCCTAGGACTGCATCTTCTTAATCCCAAATTCCAGTAGGATGCATGGCAGGATTTTCATCAGTCAAAGCGCCAGGATACCCGTGGGGTGACAGATACGCGCTATAAAAGACTATAAATACATACATACATACATACATATTCCAGTCTTCTTAATGTAAGTGCTTTGACAATTTGCAACAACAAAATGTAATTGTTTACACCAAGTAAAAGGTAGCAGTGTCCTTTTTTATTTGAGAGGAGCACATCCCATACCGCTACTGTTTCAGGGACTATTCTGCACACAAAGAAGTATGGACAAGATGATAGGTGCAGTTCGTCTTTCGACATACCTCAGTCCGAACAGAAGTTGAACCCCCAATCCCCTGACTGACTATCTAGAATGTCTGACCAATGATTTTTATGACCCAGAAGAACAGAAGAAGACTACCTACGAGCCCATGCCTATCTGAGTCACTGAAAAATGTCTGCCAAGTGCAGTAGTTCAAACCTTTCCGCTCACTCACTCGTAAACAAAAACCACACAGTGTTTGTTAGTTGTAAAGTTTTATTTTCAATTAGGAAATGAAAACAATATTTCTTTATTTTTAATAGCGTAGTATTCTGATGGATGAAGATGACGTTAAAGTTGCAACAACATTCCCATGAATGAAATTAGTATGACTCAAAATTAATAATAGTTAACTGACACATGAAATTATTAGAATAACTGTGCGGGAGCCCCCACCTTCTTTAAAGTACTTAAAGTACTGCTGGTTATGACTTACTAGTAGTTGGAGAATTGTCTGGCAGAAGGGCAATGGAATCTTCTTTCTGTAATGAGAAAAATGGCGCCCGTTAAGCAAGCATTCATCAGTTGTCATAAGAACAAGTGTAGCATTTAATAGAATAAGCATATAAAAGGTTAACACCCTGCCCAAAACCGTTACTTTTTTTCAATCCCAGTAATAAAAAAATGTGTTATGTAACATTTTCTTCCGTTACGAGACAAAATATGGGGTTGTGTATGGCATCTGAAAATATGACATGTTTTTCCTAGACGTCACAACATCTGACGCGGCACAGAGGACAACCAGGGCCGCGGCCAGCAGTGCGGAGGGGTCCACTCAGGATGCGGCGGCGCCAACAGGAGGAGCTGGGGGGGAAGACTCAGCGGTGGCGGACGGTGGTATGTTATTATACTGCTTACTTATTGAAATTTTTTTGAATAGCCTCGCAAAGGAGTGTATGATGTACTGTACAGTAGTACATAGTACACTAGTACACTGTACTGTCAAGAACATTTACTAATTTAGAACTACTTTTTGGGCTATCACGGAGAAGACAGTCAACCTTGATAGCATTAGCTGCGGTACTTCTCTGGTAACCAAGGGCCCCCTCTATTTCACTTCAACTCAGCTGGCAAATTTTTATTGTGATTTGTGAAGCCAAGTCATATCAGATGAAGTTTAGGGATGTGAAGAACGAAAAGTTAAAGAAGGGTGAAACGAAGGATGAGCGAGTCTTAATATTTATGACTGTAATGAATGGTTTTGTTGAACGCAATTCAACATAAGAAGACAGCGCTTTCCAAAATATTATGAAAAGGGTGTTAGTTGGTTTTTGACAAAAATACATTTTGGTACATTTGAGACATCAAGAAGAATCATAGACGTACTTTCGAAGCCTGGATGTTATCTTCTTTATCCTCCTCGTCGATAGCAGAGGTGTATGATATAGTAGAGCAGACGCTGAGTGGAAGAAGTATGGCCAGTGGCAGTGCCACCCCTATAGAAAAGTAAGACATTCAGATCCCCACTTGCATGTACTGCTTAAAGTACTGCGAGTCTGCATCATCATGGCCTGTGTCTGTATTTCTTGGGTGAAAGCAGAGTGAGCTGCCATTATGGCGGCGAGCACAAGTTCGCGTACCAGTGATTTATTTTGCAACCCAAGAGAAAAAAAGTTAAAAAAGGCCTTTTTTTAGTACTCTCTGACTATATATGTAGTAGTGAATCCACCCATAGTGCTGCTAGTGGAATTCCTGAAACTCCCAGTAATGTCACAGGCTTACAAAGACGGCGGAAAGAAACATGCCAAAATGTTATACTGTTACAACAGGTATCTGTGCACACGTCGCCTTTTACAGAGTAAATGCTGTAGGTAATCAAACAACACAACCAATAGACAAACAATGTGGAAGTAGTCTTGATAGAAGTTTTTCTTCAATTCAGATTTTATCCACCACGCCCAGCCAACACGTGTTTCGTCAGGGCTAGTAGCCCGCAAGTTCATCAGGGCTCCCGCGGGCAGCGGTTCCAAAGCTATTGCCACAATGGCTAGGTGCTCTCAGCCGCTTCCAATTCCGACCCGGCTACCGGGTACTGTGGAGGTTCTCGCTGATTCGTCTCAGCTGTCTCAGCTTTACAGCGTCTCCGTGTGTAAACTGTAAATGACTTCCGCATTTACACGCGGAGAGCCGCTGGAAAGCAGTACGGCTTAACCTGCCGCTCACACGGATACTCCTATGGTGTGTCGCATCTTTGGTATTAACCATCACACGGACGGCTGAGACGAATCAGCGAGAACCTTGACAGTACCCGGTAGCCGTCGATCAATCTTGGTGACCATACACACTGTCCACTGCCTGCCTGATGCGGATTTGCGGATCGCTAATTGTAAGCCTGAGTAGTACATCGATGGCACAGGATAAAAGCCTGCCTGTAATTGATGATGGAAAAATACAACAGTAAGTGTTAAAGACACCTCAGAGAAAAAAATATGTAAGGCACGCTGTGTAGTGCAAAAATTATACTGTCACTTTCAGAGATGACAATCCCCAAAATCTAGAACACCCCACATTACCCTTCCAAAAACGTGCAGAATACTGCTGCTACCTCACAGAGGCCTAATTTCAAATCGTGTCAAAATGCACTCAGAAAGTATGCCCAAAACCCCCCTTTCCCACCATGGATTTTGTTCAAACGAATTGCAATTAAAATTAGACATTACAACAAGTTTTCCAAGACCCCACCCAGTCGTAGAAATCTATAACCCCCGCCTAAACACATGCAATACAATACTGCTAACCCTAACGAGCCCTAAGTTAAGAATAGTGGCAAACGCTTTCTTTAACTAGGCCAAATCCCCCCTTTCCCACCATGGATTTTCTTCAAATCACTTACAACCAAGATTACACATTCTCACAAGTGCTGTAAGACCCCAGAATCCAGTTGCAAAAATCTAGAACACCCCCAAACACATGGAATACTGCTGCTAGTGCTAACCCTAACGAACCCTAAGTTACAAAAAATGCCAAAAGGCTTTTCAGCATGGATTTTGTCCAAACCACTTTTATCCGGTATTAGACCTTCCCAACAATGCCCCAAGACCCGCCAACCCACCCACAAAAAAGCGCAACACCCCCAAACAGCCAAAAAGCAAAAATGGAAAATCTCATACTTACCATATTTTTCGGCCTTCTTTCAATTCTGTCTAAAAGCGCTGTGCAGCTAGGCCATAACTCCCGTTTTCCACCATGGATTTCCTGAACAACAAATGCAATCAAAATTAGACTGTGCCAGCAGTGCTCCCAGACCCCAAAACCTACCCACAAACACCCGGAACCCCCCCAAAGAGCACCTCAAAGACAAGCAAGTCAGCAAAAACGCAAAAAAGATTTCACCTCCGATTTTGTCCAAACCACTTTTATCCGGTATTAGACCTTCCCAGCAATGGCCCCAGAGCAGTCAACCCAGGCGAAAACAAGTAGAAGACCCCCAAACAGGCAAAAAGCAAAACTACAAAAATGGGGACTTAGTCATTTTAAGGCAAATTTCCAAAATCACTCAGCGCGCTCTGCAGCTAGGCCCTAACTCCCCTCTGCCACCATGGATTTGCTTCAAACCTCTTGCAATCAAAAGTATCCATACCCAGCAGTGCTCCCAGACCCCAAAACCCACCCACAAACACCAGGAAGCCCCCCAAACAGGCCCCCAAAATGCTAAATTGAGCGAAATGTCAGAAAAAGCAAACAATTTTTCCTCATGGATTTTGTCCAAACCACTTTTATCCGGTATTAGACCTTCCCAGCAATGGCCCCAGAGCCTTCAACACAGGCGAAAACAAGTAGAAGACCCTCAAACAGCCAAAAAGCAAAACTACAAAAATTGTGACCTGGTCATTTTCAGGCAAATTTCCAAAATCACTCTGCGCGCACTCTGCAGCTAGGCCCTAACTCCCCTCTGCCACCATGGATTTGCTTCAAACCTCTTGCAATCAAAAGTATCCATACCCAGCAGTGCTCCCAGACCCCTAGACCCACCCACAAACACCAGGAAGCCCCCCAAACAGGCCCCACGAAAACTCTAAATTGAGCAAAATGTCAGAAAAAGCTAAAACTTTTTCCTCATGGATTTTGTCCAAACCACTTTTATCCGGTATTAGACCTTCCCAGCAATGGCCCCAGAGCCGTCAACCCAGGCGAAAACAAGTAGAAGACCCTCAAACAGCCAAAAAGCAAAACTACAAAAATGGTGACCTAGTCATTTTCAGGCAAATTTCCAAAATCCCTCCGCGCGCACTCTGCAGCTATGCCCTAACTCCCCTCTGCCACTATGGATTTACTTCAAACCTCTTGCAATCAAAAGTATCCATACCCAGCAGTGCTCCCAGACCCCGAGACCCACCCACAAACACCAGGAAGCCCCACAAACAGGCCCCCGAAAATGCTAAATTGAGCGAAATGTCAGAAAAAGCAAAAACGTTTTCCTGATGGATTCTGTCCAAACCACTTTTATCCGGTATTAGACCTTCCCAGCAATGGCCCCAGAGCCGTCAACCCAGGCGAAAACAAGTAGAAGACCCCCAAACAGCCAAAAAGCAAAACTACAAAAAATGGGGACTTAGAAATTTTCAGGCAAATTTCCAGAATCACTCCGCGCGCGCTCTGCAGCTAGGCCCTAACTCCCCTTTGCCACGATGGAATTTCTTCAAACCTCTTGCAATCAAAAGTATCCATACCCAGCAGTTCTCCCAGACCCCGAAACCCACCCACAAACACCAGGAAGCCCCCCAAACAGGCCCCCGAAAACATGAAAGTGAGCAAAAAGGCAAAAAAAAATTCAAGTCTGATTTTTGCCAAACCACTTTTATCCAGTATTAGACCTTCCCAGCAATGGCCCCAGAGCCGCTAACTCACCCGCAAAGAAGTAGAACACCCCCACAAGTGCAGAGTCTTTCTTTATTGGGCGTAATCCAGCCCTCTGCTTTGAGGGACATTGGAGTCTGGAGGAGGAGGATAGAGGAGCATGTTCTTGTGAACTTGTGAACCTGAGGAATGCAGACTGCGGCACCTTCAAATCAATAAGCAAATAAGTGAAGACAGTTCTGCTGATGGACTTGTTTTTGTGATTAGGTGATTAAAGTTTTAGTTATATTGACTTTGCAAAACAAAGAAAGACATACACACAGGAATAAAAGTGAACAAGGACGAAAAAGAAAGTTATTGATTCATTGGCTCATTTTCAGGGCTCGGTGTCAGGGAAGAAGAGTTCATCCGCATACTCTGCGAATTCAGCGGGAGTGGGTCACCTAACAGAGAAGAAATTCTCTCATCTAAGTTGGTGTCCTCCTCGTCTTCTTTCGGTGGGTATTCTCGTACTTTGAAATCTGGTGGTATGAGGTGCTGATTCATCTTGATCGTTGTTAACCTCTCCACATTTTTGGGCGTGAGGCGGGTCCTTTTGCAAGTTATAATGCCACCAGCAGCACTGAAAACACGTTCAGTAGACACACTTGCGAGTGGGCAAGACAAGTAATTTATAGCCAGGTTGAAGATCTCTGGCCACAATTTTTTTTTCCCATGCCAATACGCCAATGGGTCATCATGAACATAGACCTCTGTTGAGTCATTCAGATAGTCCTGCACCATCGACTCAAGGTTCTCCAGGGTTCCTCCACTTTGCTTACTTTTTGCTGAAGAACATGAAATCATGTTTAGCTGTTCATAGGCATGAGAGCGGTACACGATACCTCAGTTAAAATTCACTGTGTTAGAGAGATTGGTGGAAAAACCACATGTTGATACAGTTAGACTGTTGGCACAAAGAGAAACATACTGGATAAAGTCCCTTAGGACGTTGATTCCCTATGGACTCAATGACAATATTGAGATGATTTGTTTCCTGTAAAATTGTGTTATAACATACATGCTTGGTATCTATAATTTATATGTTTTTACATCACACTTATGTGTCATTGATATTCATGCTCATAAAATCTCACAATTTTTTAATACATAATTAATATTTTACATGGAGCTCCATTAACACCTTATAAACATATTTGTTACACACACCTTTGAATGTAGTGCACTTATAGTTTCATTTTTTAGATTTAAAGTGTGGGATCAGGTATTTTTCTACCCGTATTGTACCGAGGAGGAAGTAAACAATCGCCATTTTGGAATAGTAAGGGTAGGTTTACAGTCCGCTTTCGATGTCGTTAGCAGCTTGACGTCAGACGCCATATACCGGCGGCTCGAGTACTGTTCGATCTAGCGAGAGAGCAAGAGAGATAAGCGGTGTGCCTGATTTAGAAGAGAGAGGTAAGGCATGACAATATAGATTAGTAAGAACGCTAAACTGCAACACGAATTATATAAGTCCTAAGGCAACTTTTTTTAATGTGTTACAGACGAATGGTACGACTCAATCAAAATAGTGTCATAAGGCTCCATAAGCGGGATCTGGAAGACTGAGTAAGTAATGGCTCTGTCTACATTGTATAAGTTAGTGATGACATTATTCAGTTAGTATATTATTATTTCCGTCATTGTTTTTTAGAGAAGGAAAGCATGGACTTTTTATGTATCTATGAAGCGACACGTTTATCTGGCTTGATTGTTGTTAGTGAAGGTAAGAGTGCCCAGAAATGGCACTTCTTGAATACTTGGTGATTTACGCGGCTTTACGTTGAGAATAGTTTATTTTGTATTTAGTCATTACTAGGTGACGTTGGAGTTGGGCTTTACACAATGGTTTCGGTCTGGTTCATAAGGTGGTAGGTGAACTTTTGTGAGCATGATCTTTAATCTCACACAGGATGTGCATAATACACTTGGAGATCTTCTGGTTTCTGTTCAAGATTAATTAATTAAATAATGAACTTTTGCATTTAGAATTGTGAATACTGTATCCTTTGGTATATATGTGATAGAATTTTATGTTACTTATAGAGCATTCCCCTGACGAAGGTGCATACCGAAATGCATTGGGATATGTCTTCATATGTTGAATGATGGAGAGTTGTTTGAAGAACTCAAACTATCACATTGAATGATGGAAAAAGAAGAATAAAAACAACTTTGAAGAAAGAAAATACAATCACCGTTTGATGAGAATTTTCTTTTCTTTTCTGTTTAAGCTCTTAGGCTGATCATTAAGACTGTGTATACATTTTGTGAACATCCCAGTTGAATTTTTGATGAATAACTAATTTGATAAAATTATCACGTTTCCGTTGGATTGAAAATATGTTTGCAAAATAAGAAAAAACATATCACGTAATTGTGAGTGAGTGGATAGTGCTCCCCATAACACAGGTTTCTGTGTGCTTTTTCATTTGTACTAACTTGACTGGGGCTAGTCAAGATATGGGTTTGCACCAGATATAATTGGATGAAATTTAGTTTCAATTGAAAAAATCAGGAGTGCAAAATTACATAACATTGTTTGAATAAATTCAAGACACCCCACAGAAAGACTAGGCCCATGGACCACTCACTACCCCTGGCCATAAAGGATGAAAGCTAGGCAAAATGAATGTAGGCCTGAGAACACTGCCTGCCTTCAAAATGGCTCCTTGCCCCCCAGCACATGGCCAGGGCCTGCCTGTACCAGTACTCAAAATGGCCCCCACCCACATGGCCAGTCCCCAACAGCAGCCAAAAAAATCAAAAAACACACAAAAATCAGCACAATCCCATGCCATCCATGCCCTCCGTGATGTTTAAATTCAAGACACCCCACAGAAAGACTAGGCCCATGCACCACTCACTACCCCTGGGCAAAAGGCCCCAACAGCAGCCCAAAAAATCGAAAAACACAAAAATCAGCACAATCCCATGCCATCATGCCCTCAATGATGTTTACATTCAAGACACCCCACAGAAAGACTAGGCCCATGCACCACTAACTATCCCTGGGCAAAAGGCCCCAACAACAGCCCAAAAAATCGAAAAACACAAAAATCAGCACAATCCCATGCCATCATGCCCTCAATGATGTTTACATTCAAGACACCCCACAGAAAGACTAGGCCCATGCACCACTAACTATCCCTGGGCAAAAGGCCCCAACAGCAGCCAAAAAAATCGAAAAACACACAACAATCAGCACAATCCCATGCCATCCATGCCCTCCATGATGTTTAAATTCAAGACACCCCACAGAAAGACTAGGCCCATGCACCACTCACTACCCCTGGGCAAAAGGCCGCAACAGCAGCCAAAAAAATCGAAAAACACAAAAAAATCAGCGCAATCCCATTCCATCCATGCCCTCAATGATGTTTAAATTCAAGACACCCCACAGAAAGACTAGGCCCATGCACCACTCACTACCCCTGGGCAAAAGGCACCAACAGCAGCCAAAAAAATCGAAAAACACACAAAAATCAGCACAATCCCATGCCATCCATGTCCTCAATGATGTTTAAATTCAAGACACCCCACAGAAAGACTAGGCCCATGCACCACTCACTACCCCTGGGCATAAAGGATGAAAGCGAGGCAAAATGGGTGCAGGCCTGACAACACTGCCTGCCTTCAAAATGGCCCCTTGCCCCCCAGCACATGGCCAGGGCCTGCCTGTACCAGCACTCAAAATGGCTCCCACCCATATGGCCAGTCCCCAACAGCAGCCAAAGAAATCGTAAAACACACAAAAATCAGCCCAATCCCATGCCATCCATGTCCTCAATGATGTTTAAATTCAAGACACCCCACAGAAAGACTAGGCCCATGCACCACTCACTACCCCTGGGCATAAAGGATGAAAGCGAGGCAAAATGGGTGCAGGCCTGACAACACTGCCTGCCTTCAAAATGGCCCCTTGCCCCCCAGCACATGGCCAGGGCCTGCCTGTACCAACACTCAAAATGGCTCCCACCCATATGGCCAGTCCCCAACAGCAGCCAAAGAAATCGTAAAACACACAAAAATCAGCCCAATCCCATGCCATCCATGCCCGCAATGATGTTTAAATTCAAGACACCCCACAGAAAGACTAGCCCCATGCACCACTCACTAACCCTGGGCATAAAGGATGAAAGCTAGGCAAAATGGGTGCAGGCCTGAGAACACTGCCTGCCTTCAAAATGGCCCCTTGCCCCCCAGCACATAGCCAGGGCCTGCCTGTAACAGCACTCAAAATGCCCCCCACCCACATGGCCAGTCCCCAACAGCAGCCAAGAAAATTGAAAAACACACAAAAATCAGCACAATCCCATTCCATCCATACCCTCCATGATGTTTACATTAAAGAGACCCCACAGAAAGACTCAGTCCATGCACCACTCACTACCCCTGGGAAAAAGGCCCCAACAGCAGCCCAAAAAATCGAAAAACACACAAAAATCAGCACAATCCCATTCCATCCATTCCATCCATGCCCTCCAATCGAAAATTCCAAAATTGTAGTTGTAGCAACTGTAATGCCCCAAATAAACTTACTTGTGAAATTTCTAATCCAAAAGTGATCCTAAGAAAGTCAAAAAGGCCTCAAATCCAAATATCCAGCAGCATCCACAAAAAGTAATCCTTCCAGGTCAAGATCCAAATGAAAGTGACCAGCACATGAAGAAAGCAAGGGGAGGAGCCTGCTGGACAGAAAGAGGAAGTTGGAGACTGTTGGGCACTTCCTTCCCCCCACCCCCCCCCCCCCCAAAATGGACTCCTTGCAAAAAAAAGTGCAGGCAAATGTGAACGAGTGCGAGATTGTTGCTGCCTGCCGCATCTACGTGTTCGCAATTGCAAACTCTCGCAATGCGTGCTGTGCAAGGTGGCAAGCCTCGATGACGTAATCGCGGTCGCCAAACTCCCACGGGATCCCGCGGCAAGATTCAAAATGGTGCAGCACATGCAAAATATCGAGAAAAACAACTCTGCAAACGCTGAATGACGGTAAGTGACCGCCGCGCACCACAATATTGTATCACCAAGCAAAAAAATCCGCTGCGTGCGAATTTGCGGAAATCTGCAAATTCCCATGCTTAATTATGAACAAGTGAGAGCACTTTGTTTTTTGCCTTCATGAGCTGTATGTCAGCAGCTCCTTGGAGTCAAAAAGCAATTCCGGCCAACGCAGGTGGTGGGAGTTGGCTGAGACCATGGGGGCCTTCAGGCTCCCCGGCTCTCCCTTTAGTGCTGGTCATGCCCCAAGGGATGGCGTCCCCAGGGTAGGAAATAGCTGGGAGGAGCGCCACTCCCTTCTTTTAGAAAAACGAATAGTCGGGCTCGGGGCTGGGTCCCCGGGGCCATAATCGGCTTTGAGAGGAGAGCTGTGTGGCCCCATCCTTAAAATTTACTTTAAAATTATGAAATTCTGTGGTCCCGGGGAAGGGGTCCCTCGGGCCGAAATGGCCATATGGAACAAGGGTTTTTAATATATTTTTTTTCTTGTGATAGGAGGCGCGACCCTATTGTGGGATTAGTGTGGCCCCCCCGTGTAAATTTGCAGTGGATTCACGGATCCATCTTAAATAAATAATTAAATACTAACTAATTCAGAATGCCTTTTTAATACATATATTGGGATTGAACTTTGTAATCACATTACAATTGTGAGAGTTAGATATAATATTTAAAATAGAAATTAAAAGTTAAAGTTGAAAGGTTATATGTGTTGTAGTACATTGAATTTGTGGGTTTGTTTTATGAATTTGGGACTGGTTCGCAAATCTGAAAAAAAATAAAAAATAATGTATATGTTAAAAAATATATAACTTTCAATGTTGCGTTATAGGGTGGCTCTAAGAAGAGCCATTATGTTTATTAGGACTTTTTTGCAGCTACATGTACGTGCGGATGCAGATTAAGGTTGTTGAGAAAGACTCTGTTCCCTTCATCTGCAAAGTGAACTCCATAACTTCTGTAGATGTTATGCATGTGAAAATGTAGATTTTTGTTATAGATAGAGCCCATGTTATGGTCTCTAAGGAAAACAGAAACAGCTTTATTGACATTCTTTCTAGATTTCTCTTTCTGTTGACAGAATTGAATTGACCACTTCCATTTCTGTCTTTGGCATATGTTAGAGTATACAGAGACAGTGTGAGGGAAAAACAACATCGGTTGTGCAAAGGGGATTGTGATTTCCAATTCTACCCCAGTCAATGGGGCACATGCATCATTGGGTAGAATTGCGATTCGTAATTTGCGAAAAATAGGGAATCGCAAATTACGAATCGCAATATGGAATGCATGAATATTTCTGCGAATTTTTACCGAATCGGTAAAAATCGCAGAAATATGTGAATCGCATTTTTTTGCGATTTTATTGCGAATTCGCAATAAAATCGCATTTTCATGCATCACAGCCAGGACACACCCTGGAAGCCAGGAGCCTGAGTGCACACACCTGCGAAGCTGATTCAAACTGAAAAAAGGCAGTTGGTGCATTCAGCTCTGTTTGTCTGCAGTGGAGGAGTGTTTTGGAGTGCTGCTGTGGGAGAAATGGAGACAGAAACTGCCAGTCAGGATTTACAAGCCAGAAAACGAAAAATCAAGTTCAGTGAGCATGAACTTGAGATTCTAATTGAGGAGGTGACCTCGCACCACGACCAGCTGTTTGGGAAGCTGTCTTTAAAGGTCCCTGAGGCTGTTCAAAGGAAAGTTTGGCTAGCCATACAGGCAAAAGTGAATGCAGTGGGGGTTGCCCACGGGGACATCACCAACCTCCAAAAGCGCTGGTACGATTTACGCTCATGCGCAAAAGAAAGTATTGCGACAAGAATGAAAAGTTGCAAGAAGACTGGTGGAGGCTCCCCTAACGACAAACCCACAACTCCCCTTGAGGATTTGGTTGAGGGGACACTTGTAACAGAAGCTGTAATAGGAGTGACAAACATAGACACTTCTGAGCATGCTGGCACTTCTCAAGGTAAGATTTATTTTTATTTAAAAAAAAATACAAACTTAAATTAAATAGGGTTGCAGGATGTATTTAGACATGTATTACATGCTGTAACATAATTCTAAACTTCTGTTACATCCTCGCTTGCACAGAACTAGTGTAAAAGGCAATTTTATTGAACAGTGCAATGCATCATGGGAGTTGTAGTTTTTAAGTCCAAACATTTTTCATGACTGCAATATGTACAAGTCTGTTGGCCTAAAAAGTAATTTTAAAAGACCAGGATAATTATGTTTCAACAGGCGTCCTCAATCTGGAACACATGTAGACTTTATTTGTATTTATTTTTAAGAAAAGACATTACATTGACATCATGCATCATTTTTTTTTATTTTAGATTTACAAAAGGAAAAGGTAACATACGCTTTTGATGAGATCAGCATGGAAATACATAGCCATTCAGACAATAATTCTGTGACTTCATCACCCTCTGTGCACTTAAAAAAAATTAGGAAATCAGTGCATAAAGTACAGGAATTAGACTCTGAGGAAGAGGCAAATGTCACAGAAATTGTGGTTGATGATTCAGGAAAGCCTGCCTCTTCGACAAAACAGTTTAGTGGTCGTAGGAGAACCCAACAATTTCTACAGAAGAAGGCCTCGCTCTTCCAATCCAAGAGACTCCACAGTGGATGACGTTCATGCAAGTGCAGTTGAGCTTAAATTATTGAAAGTGCAGCGTCTTCAGGGTAAAGATCTGAGAGTAATAAAGAGGAAAATGAGTCATATGATTGAAGACCTCAGTGGAATCAATAACACATTGAAAACATTATCCAAGGTGATTGAAGGGGCGCATAATGCCCACATGCGGCCATGCACACAAACGTACAATTGAAGTCTGGATGATTGTGGTGACAGCACAAGGTCATCATGACCTGCACGTCACATAGCAATGTATCTTGATGGAGTAGAAAACAAGTCCTTTAAGTAGAAATGGACAAAGCATGCACACAAAGATCTCATATGCCCCTGGAAACCAGATAGTGTATGGGTTGATGCAAAGGATCTGAAAGCACACTTGGAGTTCCAAGTTAATTTAATAAAGTGTGATATCTGGAGATTAAAAGCGCCATTGTCCTGAAATTTTAGTGTATGAATCAAGTGTCAGGCAGCACACGTTTTCAAAACTTGACTGGAAGAGCCCATGGACAGTATTTAAACCTCCTTTCTTCCTCACTCACAACTTGGGAAGGCAAAGGTCAAAGCAAGAATTATCAGAGTAAGATTTATTAATGTAGCCCTCCTCCTCCTCCCATGTTGCTTGGTGAGATGATAGATTGACATCCGCACTGAGGAAGCAGTGTACTGCATTGCTATGTAGGCAGAGATTCAACACATAAAGAAAGGTTATGTCAAAGGGACACCCTAATGGAATCAGGTGACACAGTTTGCAGCCTATGCTCTGCAGCTAAAGGCAACCACAGAATATGTGAGGCGCAATCCACTCAACCATGGAAATAGCTCTCAGGGACTGCAGTCAAAGTGCTAGATAGGATGTATTCATGGTGAGACAAACAGGTCAGTAGTTTAACATAGGAATGAATATAGTGGAGAAGTGTGGCTCAGGGGTTAGAGGCCGCAGACCCGGAAGCTGAGATCGGCCCTGGACCAGGGTTCAATTCCCCGCCTCAGCGGGTCTTGGGCTAAAAATTCCACAGACTCGATAATTCTCGCTCCGGTGCCTTCTCGACTCACGGGTTCACACTCTGCGACTCTGGGCAATAGCTTGCTTAATCTCCACAACGGCCCCTCGCGGTGGGATGCCTGGCTTTCACCTTGTGGATACCCTGCCGGGGTTATCTCACAGGAGAATACCAGGACGGGTTCCCTAAGCAAGCGCCGGGAAACCCACTGCGGGTAGCTGTGCGCTATATAAGCTCAAATACATTTACATTTACTGCCTCAAATCAGAATTTTGAGCGTGTAGCAAATGCTTTAGTGACAATATCTGATGTCTTTCAAAGTCAAAACATTGCCAATTGTAATAGACATTTGAGAACTGTGGCAAGTATGCACACTTATGCCCGGGCTCTGAATAGGGTGACCAGCAGCAATGCACGTCTCATCAAACACACAATGCGCATGCAAGAGGAAATAAAAAAATGTTGTGCAGATCTATGCAAAGGATTCAAAAATATGAAAAGTGGGGTTAATGTGCCGCTACCTGATGATAACCAGAATACAGTTCATGAAGGCAATGTTCAGAATGATTCAGCAGGAACCAGTGGTGATGCACACACTAATGACGTGTGTGAACGCCGTAGCAAAAGAGGGAAAGAAAGTAATGTTTGCCCTGCCATGGTTTCAGATACAGTTAAAAATAAAGCTTTAGGTTTGCGTGGAAGGAAGAAGTGATGACATGATAATCTTGCATTACATTTCTTTCATTTTCTCTAAACAATGATATGGACTAAGAATTATATTAGTGTAATATCTGCAATTTATTTTTTTGGAGAAGTCATGCTTTGAAGTTTTTGTTACAAGTTCCTATTGTGTGAAACATCTTAAAATAAAGTGCTAAAATTTTGAAGCAAACATGAATTTTCCTACCTTTTTTTAGAAGTAATGTTGTGTTATTTCTGCCCTTCTTCTTCTCCCTTCCGCTGCGTCCGGTCCATGTACTCTTGCATGTGGTTGTTGTGGCTGGTTGAAATTATTTGTTAGCAAATCTTTTACATCTAGTTCAAGGCCTCTCCTAGTTGCTCGGTTGTGCAAGACTGCACATGTTGCTACTATTTTGCAACAAACATCTGGGCGATATTGCAAGGCTCCACCAGTCTTATGCAGTATGCGAAACCTAGACTTCATGACCCCAAAGGTCCTCTCTATTATGCTGCGGGTTGAGATATGGGCATTGTTGTACTGCTGTTCTTTGCGGGTACTTGGAGTCAGGTAGGGGGTGAGAATGTAAGACCTCACTCCATATGCACTATCTCCTAAGTTGAAAGGTGATATATGAAATTAAACATCAGACATATTGAAATGCATGTCAGAAACATTACAATTGGCAGTAAACATAAGCAATTTACCTAATAAATATCGATCACCAAATTCTGCAGAAAGCAGGCGATCATGAATGGCACTATGTTTGAAATTGTATGAATCGTGGGCACTACCTAGGTAGCTGGCAACTAAGTCAGTGATGATTCCTTTGGAATCACAGATTGCTTGTATGTTTAAAGAGTGGTCATTTTTCCTATTTCGAAAAATTTACTCATTTGCAGATGGGGGACAAATGGGGACATGTGTTCCATCAACACATCCTATGACATGTGGGAAGTGTGCCATGTTATAAAAGTCTAACTTGGTCTGCAGCAACTCCTGATGCGTTGAGGGGAAAATTATGTTGTGGTTTATCCTATGGAGTATTGCATTGAGGAAGTAATTGAAAAATCTAGACAATGCACTCTGTGAAACACCCCCCACAACTGCTATTACACCTTGGAAGGAGCCAGAGGCTAAAAGGTATAGACAACATAAAACCTGCACATGGGTGGGTATAGCTTGAGTTCTACGCATTTGCCTTTGCAGTATGGGGTCCAACTCTGCAATTAAATCAATGATGGTGTCTGCATTAAGTCTATACTTATCATATATGTCAGCCTGTGTCTGCCCAAGCAAAGTGATGCACAACCTAAAAACCCTTTCATTGAGTACTCTTCTCCTCCTCCCTGCTGCTCTCATCCGAAAATTGCTGCTGCCATCCTGGAAGAGATCCTGAGTCATTCTGAAGTCCCTTTTATATGTTGTTAATCATTTACACGTGTGTAGTGAAAAAAAAATTACCACCTGCTCTCACTTCTTCTTATTTTTGCACTTCCTAAATGTGTTTTCTGAGAATTTCTCTAATGTGCGAAAATTGGTGCATTCCGTTTTATGCACATTTTTAAGGATTCCTTAAATTTGCTAATTTTTAGAGATTCGCAAACAGAATTGCGAGTTTTTGAGGAATCGCAATTGGTTTTGCGATTTCTTAAGGAATCGCAAAACTAATCGCGATTCCAAAATGAACTAAAAAATTATGCATCACATTTTCAGATATTGCATTCGCAAACGGACAAATTTTGCGATTCGCACCATTTGCGAATGCAAAATCTGTTGATGCATGTGCCCCAATGTGCCTATGTCATTGTCACCGCAGTGCATAATCATGAGGTCAGAGGGTTGGAAATGCAGGAAGGATTTAACCAAATTTAGTAATTGGTGCCACTTTAATCCACTCTGGGCAAACTATTTGATATCCACATTTTGCAAACCTAGGTCTTTGTCAATATCTCTTTCTTCAGCATAGCTTTTGCCCGAGAAAACATAGCTGTGACCTGCAATCCATTCTATTAGCATTTTGAAGGGATGAGTGGAAGGGAACCAAAAACTTCTGTAGCTGAGTAAGTCAGTTGGTAGAACGAGAGGTTTCTAAAATGCTGGCAACAATGCTGTTTTTGAAAAAGCAGATAACTGATTTTCTTTTCATAAATATTGTGTAGTCAAAAATAGCATACATGTTACTTTGTAGAAAAAGCATCTCTCTGATTGGGTATAAAAAAATACTTTGAAAGATACAGTAGACAAAATAAGATAATATTTGCAAGACTCAACCACACCTGCTGTTTGACTGTGTCCCCAATTTTCCTGTATTATGATCAGAACGGAATACATACACTTTGTTTTGCACAAATGTAGAGAGCAGGTGCTGTGAAAGACAGGTATTCAACTATTTGTATGTTTCTTTTTATGTCTCATGTCACTAGCAAAAAGGCATACACACATGAATCCTTGCCTTCAGAAACATGGTAAGAGTTACAACAGGCTACTTCCTAGTAGTCTGTGGAAAGGTACACTTGAAGTAGGCCGTATAAGTTTAGGTGTCTCCTTCAAATGAGAAATTCAGTGTGTCAAGTTTAAAGGTCTGCGTGCTCTAGTGAGTGGGGTATGTGGCCAATTATACATGTATACTCTGACGTGTTATGCATCTGAAGATGGTAGCTTGCAAACCTGGTCAGTTTTCCTACAGGCAGACAAATCTCTCAGTTATGCTCTGTCATTTAGTCACACTGCCAGTGATGTCTGCTGAATTTGAAACAGCAACCCTTCCCATGTCACTGTTATAAGTCTTTCCATGTTTCTCAAAGCATGCATGCATCAGTCTGTGCCTTTTGCTAATGGCATGATTCATAAAAGGAAACATATACATAGTTGAATACCTGTGTTTCACAGTGCAAGCTCTCTAAATTTGTGTTGAATAACGTTTATTTATTCCTTTCTCCTCATAAAAAAGGGCACCTGTGTATTGAACAGCTATTCACCACTGGAGAAGGTGGATATGGCTGAGATACCCGCCACCCCCTCTCAACACAATCCCCAAGGATGGGAAGACGGAAACGGTTCTGAACTTTTGGAAGGCGGGAGGGAGTTACCCTCCCGGCCGTATTTATTAAAATATGAAACAAAATTAAAACATTAAATTAACAGTTTCATATCATGTACAATTTCATTTACACATAACGATGTTCTTTGGCTGACCTTAACACATCTCTAATACAAAGGTTCTCCTAGCCGATACTAAACATCCTGCAAATGCATTTCTCAAAATTGAAATTGTACATCCTAACATTACGGGCCAACGGCAAGGTCGTAACCGGTGTCAGAACCCCCATACCAGAACTCCCCCCTCACTTGTGAGGGGCGGACGCACAGAGGGCTGTACCTCTGTGCCTGCTTCCAAATCCCCTTGTCCCCTCTGTTAACTCGACGCCATCTTAGTGGTCGTCCGAGGACTCATGTGAGGTGTCTAGAAGGTAGCGTAGACCCCCCTCCCACCCCACACAACTTACCACATCTGCCGTCGCAGATGTCCTGGCCCCGGGAAATTCCCAGGAGGGGCCCGTAGCCCCTCCTCCCCAGGGAGGGGCCCATGGCCGCCTTCCCTTTCGGCGTCCCCATCCTTAGAGGGGACCGCCTCCCCCCGGGCGCTCCCATCCGTAATGGGTGACGCCCCCACCTCTAGGGATCTTCCAATTACTGCTCACCGATCATGACCTGACCGCCCGACCAAAATAAATACGACAATCTAAGCTAACGAGGAGAAAAAGACGATTATACTCATGCAAATCGAAATATGATCTCTACTGTTTAATAACACATGCTGAAACAGAAAATTATCAACTTTATTGCATACCCAATTACCAACTTTTATTCAGACAACCTGTAAGAGAAAATTATCACGTCACTCGACTTTATTCAAACAATTCGCTGTCATCAGGGGCTGGTGGGCGGGTCAAATTGGCTCTTCGTTCCGTCTCGAGCTCACGTGCAACGGGGAGGTGCAGCTTCAGAGCACAGGAACAAGAGGATGCTTCGTCGGCTTGTCGCTCCTTTTATCCTTCTTCGGGCGGGCGTGGACCCACCTCCAATCCGCCTCCGGGGCGTGGCTAGCGTTGTCGGTGTCTTGGGCGGGAAAAGGCTCGCCCCAGCTACGCCGCTTCGGGCATACCAGCCGGGACTCGCCTCCCGCCCAAAATGGCTTCCCGGGGGGATCGGGGTACTCCACCATACGTTCGGGGGGACCGAGTGGTCGACCCTTTCCATATGGCTGAGATACCCGCCACCCCCTCTCAACACAATCCCCAAGGATGGGAAGACGGAAACGGTTCTGAACTTTTGGAAGGCGGGAGGGAGTTACCCTCCCGGCCGTATTTATTAAAATATGAAACAAAATTAAAACATTAAATTAACAGTTTCATATCATGTACAATTTCATTTACACATTACGATGTTCTTTGGCTGACCTTAACACATCTCTAATACAAAGGTTCTCCTAGCCGATACTAAACATCCTGCAAATGCATTTCTCAAAATTGAAATTGTACATCCTAACATTACGGGCCAACGGCAAGGTCGTAATCGGTGTCAGATCCCCCAAACCAGAACTCCCCCCTCACTTGTGAGGGGCGGACGCACAGAGGGCTGTACCTCTGTGCCTGCTTCCAATTTCCCTTGTCTTAGCGGGGGCCCTCTGTTAACTCGACGCCATCTTAGTGGTCGTCCGAGGACTCGTGTGAGGTGTCTAGAAGGTAGCGTAGACCCCCCTCCCACCCCACACAACTTACCACATCTGCCGTCGCAGATGTCCTGGCCCCGGGAAATTCCCAGGAGGGGCCCGTAGCCCCTCCTCCCCAGGGAGGGGCCCATGGCCGCCTTCCCTTTCGGCGTCCCCATCCTTAGAGGGGACCGCCTCCCCGTTTGAGGGGCCAATGGCCGCCTCCCCCCGGGCGCTCCCATCCGTAATGGGTGACGCCCCCACCTCTAGGGATCTTCCAATTACTGCTCACCGATCATGACCTTACCGCCACAGGCCGGATAGTTGACCGGCTATCCGGACCCCCCACAAAACTCCTACTTAAAGGTCATGGCTGCACAAACTCTTTAACGAAGCTATGAAGTCTCCTATGAGTAACACATTCCCCTCCCGGGACAAGTGGACCCCATCTTCCAGATACATATGGTCCCCCCTGACACATCCATGAGGAATAGAATGCAATGTACCTGTACGGAACAACCTACCAAGTTTGTTATTCACTTTCTTCACCGAATGATTTATAGCAGACACTGAATTAGCCCCCCGCCACACCTTCCGTGGAATCATATGTGACCATGCAATCGTGCACCCCGGAACCCCTCTCGCCAACCAACTTACTGTGGATAGGATCAATTCGAGAAGTACTCGTCGACCAACGGTCACCAAATCATTGCCCCCAAGATGCACTATGATTACAGATGGCGGTGACCTTGTCCGCCCTAACAAACCCTCCATAAAAGTTTGAAACTGGTCAATACAGAGCCCGCCCCTTCGGTAGAAGGTCACCCTGTACCCGTATTCCCCAGCCATGTGACTCATATCACCTGCTTTGAATACGTCTGTGGCACGCCTCACGTATGAGTGGCCCACGACCCACACCACTCTTTCCTCAGCCGGTGATCTGTGACCGCTGGTTCCCAGGTGTCGGGTCGACTGCACAGTCCGCCCCGCCTCGTAAGCTCGCGAAACTGTAAACCAAACAAAAACAAGAAGCGTGAGTGCATGACATTAGCTTCACAACATGTGCAACCGCACATACCTTTTATAACAATTCGAGGACCAATGCCCCAACTGTTTCACTTTTTCAACACTCAGACCCCTGGCTGTAGCCTCTGTAGCAGCCCCTATCCGGAAGGAATGAGTCCCGAACTCGCACGGGTTCAAGCCCGCAGCTGTGATTGCCATTGTTAGCACCCGCTGGAACTGAAACCTCGTCAGTGGGGTGGCGTTGGCGTGCCTCAGCAAGCTTCCCCCCCATGATGCCGCCCTCTGCGCCAAATACTCCTCAACGCATGCTAGCGGGCACATGGGAGATCTCGGAATCCGCTGTACTACTACGCTGTCCCCGATCGCTCTCTGATCGGTCTTGGACCTGTCAAATGAGACTACCATTGTCTCCCCCTTAATTTGAACGTGCTTTCGGCACAGACCTCCCCCCGTATCCTGCTTGTTCCTTGCTACCAGTTCGCTTACCCGCATGGCCCCATGGAATGCTAATGCAAAAGCAGCCCTGAATAGCACAGTCTCTGATTGAGATGAACATGTCGCAGGGAGTACGGACAGTAACCGGGCTAATATCTCCAGACCTATCGGGTGCCTCTCATCAACTCTGCTACCCTCAAGGCGTTGCCACCCACGCAGCGCCTTCTGTACCAGAAAAGACGCGGTGGGGTCCTGGATGCCATGAGCCCGTGCCATAAAAGAAATGGCGGCCCGGTGTCTATTGGCCGTAGCCACTGATTTGCTTGCCTGGTGCAATGATAACAAAAAGTTCAGGACATGCTCTTCTTGGCCCCAAAGCTCCCCCCCAGCTGAACCCAAAAAGGACCAATAGGAACGGAACGCCCCTTCATATGCCTTCCTTGTCCTGGGTGCTAGACTCTCTCCCACGAGGTCTTGTAGTCCGGGGCACCGAGAGACCAGAGAGCTTCGGAAAATGGTGCCGCCACCGGGTCCGCTGAGGGCAGAAAACCCCAGAAGGCCTGAATACGGGAACGAGAAAGCGCATCAGCTGCCTGGTTTAACACCCCTGGCACATGTCTCGCCCTAAAGTGGACGTTCAGTCTCATACACAGCAGGACAATTTCTTTAAGCAATCTCAAGATCCATTTGCAGCGGGCTGCCTGACTATTGATACACTCAACCACAGTCATATTATCAGACCAGAATACCACAGAGCGATCACGAAATCCCTCAGGCCATGTTTTTAAGGCCACCAGAATAGGGAACAGTTCAAGAAACCCAATGTTACCTGTGAGTCCATTCTCGTGCCACCATGCCGGCCAGGTCTGTGCTGACCAATGATTACCAAAGATGGCGCCAAAACCCACACTCCGTGCCGAGTCAGTCCACAACCCCAGCTCCTCGGAAGAAACCGCTGGTTTGTTCCACACGACCCGACCATTGAAATCCGCCAGGAATGCCAACCATATGCGCATGTCCTGGCGAACCTCTGCCGAGAGCCTTGTGCGGTGGTGCCCTTCCCTAAGGCCGACCATGGCTTGAGCAATAGAGCGGGAAAAGGGGCGAGCCATCGGTATTACCCTAAGGGCAAAATTCAGCTGACCCACAGCCTGCTGCAACTGATGCAGATTTACCTTCACCTCGCTAATGCATGTTTCAAGCGATGCCTTAAATTTTGTCACCTTTTCCTTAGGCAAACGGAAGCACCCCTCTTCGGAATCGAGCTCTATTCCAAGAAACTCGAGCAAAGTAGCCGGGCCCACCGTTTTTCCTGGGGCTAATGGTACGCCAAAACGATTCATGAGATCACAAAACTCATTCAAAGCCTGTGCACATTCTCTGTCTCCGGCTGCCCCCAGGAATAGAAAATCGTCAAGATAACGCATCACATGTGTAAACCCCGTTGTTCTTGTGAACGCCCATTGCAAGAAACTACTAAATTTCTCAAAATACGCACAAGAGATGGAGCAACCCATTGGCATACATTTATCCATGTAATAGCGTCCCTGAAACATGAAACCAAGGAGACGCTGATCATCTGGGTGTACCGGGAGTAACCGGAACGCCGATTCAATGTCCGATTTGGCCATTAGCGCTCCGGGCCCCAGGCGATTCAACATGGCGATGGCCTCGTCAAAGGATGAGTACCGCACCGAACAAACTTCCGGGTCTATCGCATCGTTCACCGAAAGACCCCTTGGAGCTGACAAATTATGAATCAACCTGAATTTCCCTGGGTCCTTTTTGGGGACCACTCCCAGAGGCGAACAAACAAAATTAGGAACCGGAGGCATGTCATATGGTCCGGCAACCCGACCTCGGGTCACCTCTTTCCCAATCATTGCTTGTACTACCGCCGTATTCTGCAGAACCGACAGTTGGTTCCTACATTGTGCTTTACCCTGAAAACCCCCCGCCGGGATGCGGAAACCATACGAAAAACTATCTCGCAACACCCCAGCGGAGATATGATCCGGATATTCGTTGAGCCAAGGAATCATTGCCATGATGTCAACCGAGGTAGGGAGAGGCTCTATTTCCCGTATCACCAGTCTTGGCTCTGCACATGGTCTCGGGGTGTGAGGACTGCCCACACCCTGCACATTCATGCCTAAACTTGCAAGTCCCTTGCAGCCTAGTACATTTGCCTCTGTTAAAGCTCCAGCATGCCCCTTTTTTACCTGAGTTGCCATTATTCCTTGTGTGCTGATCATTGCTTGACCCCGCCCGAAAGGGCGCTCCGGACGAATGGCGGGAAAACTCGACCCCGTTTCCCCCCAAAGATGGCAACTTCGCTGTGCCTGATTTCTCTATTTTCTGCCAGGAAATGGAGTCAAAACAATCCCACGTCAGGGATGTATCGTACTCCTTGGACTTACGAAATATGTCATCGTAACAAAACCATTGATTACCACTATATGTCTCATAAAATTCCATGATACGTGTCTGATACACGGCTAATTCCACCAATAATTCGGGCCTTCGTTCCCCCATAATTGCAGTGAACATTCCAAACGCTCTGCCCCAATTGCCTATCGTTTCATCAACTCTGAAACCGGCAATCTCTGCGCGCCATACACTAGGATGCAGAAACTCTTTTTGGTTCTTTACATGCTCAATCTCATAGTGATCGGTCAGCAAGGAAAACATGTTCACATATTTATCAGCCCATATCCTTTCTTTTACCTCAATTGGGATATGCTGAACAACTTTCTCCCTCCTTGAAGGTACCGATCCCTCCCCTGCCATCGGTAATGGCTGCTTACCTGAACCGGCGACTGCGACCGTAGTCCCTGCCGAACCAACGCCCGATACTGGTTGTTCCACGGGAGCCTGTGGGGAAACAACAGGACACAGTGCCTTCGCAGCATCTTTCGATTGCCGCAACTGCTTCATTATCGCTCTGGCTTCATCAGCCGTGGCCCCCTCGTTCTCTTTGCCCAACCATGCCGCCAACTGGGCAGCCAGCTCAGGAGGCATATCCTCCCCGTTCACAGGAGTGATTACCACAGGGATTGGTTGCCCCGCGTTCGGGACAGGAGTCGGGGCCTTGATTGGGGTGACCGGGTGCGCTGGGGGCGCTTCGGGAACCGGGGCTTCCCCTCCCGACACTCCCCTCTTGGCCCTTCTACCTTTCCCGTTAGGGACTACTCCCGGCAATGCTGGTCCGATGACTCTCTTAGGTCCCCCCGCACCATTCATTGCCGCCATCTGCTTCTTCATATCCGCCATGTCTTTCATCAGCATACGAAGCATCTGATCGGTCCCGACCCTCTTTCCGACCTTCTTGCTAGGCATCGTCACCGTATGCTCCACGAGGTCCTAGGCCAGGAAACTCCGAACTCACTGAAAGAATAAACACAAAAATTAATTTCTCAAATTGGCTCTTCGTTCGTCTCGAGCTCACGTGCAACGGGGAGGTGCAGCTTCAGAGCACAGGAACAAGAGGATGCTTCGTCGGCTTGTCGCTCCTTTTATCCTTCTTCGGGCGGGCGTGGACCCACCTCCAATCCGCCTCCGGGGCGTGGCTAGCGTTGTCGGTGTCTAGGACAACCCTCTCTTGGGCGGGAAAAGGCTCGCCCCAGCTACGCCGCTTCGGGCATACCAGCCGGGACTCGCCTCCCACCCAAAATGGCTTCCCGGGGGGATCGGGGTACTCCACCATACGTTCGGGGGGACCGAGTGGTCGCCCCTTTCCAAGATTTGATAAGTGAGATGTACAGATTCCAGCTTCAAAATACTGATCAACAAGAATATATGTGAAGATGCAAGATTTGGCAAGTGCATTTCATATATATTTCATCTTCTGTTTGAAAGTGATTTGTCTGTACTTTCGTATGCAGTGAACCACATATTAAAAACAGGACTTCATTTTCAACATGTTTCTGCAAAAGAGTTCATGGACAAAGTTGATCAAAGAGATGACAATTTAGAATCTTAGTAAAAATTGATTTGAAGTTGTGCCAACGTGGTACCAATGAGTATTAGTATCGTGGTCATAGAGTACTTCAATGCATCTTAAGAAACTTGGGCATTCCAACATGGTTTGTAACACCTAGCTGTGCTGAATATGCATGGGAAGATTTACTTAAATTTCTATGAGAAGCACATTCAAATGTTAAAAACATTGAATTGAAGACAGCTGGAGAACTGTGGGGCATATTAGCAACAAATAGCGACATTTATCGCTGTCTATCGCCGGATATTATCGCAGAGATAACATGTAATTAGTAACGTTTATCTGTAATGAGATGAAATATCCGGCGATAGCGGCTCAATGCATGATTATCGCTGGAAATCCAAA
This sequence comes from Lissotriton vulgaris, assembly GCF_964263255.1. Lineage (NCBI taxonomy): Eukaryota > Metazoa > Chordata > Amphibia > Caudata > Salamandridae > Lissotriton > Lissotriton vulgaris. The sequence goes on along the minus strand of NC_141689.1, from coordinate 774,048,280 downwards.
GATATTCAGGCATTAACGCTAATGGGGATTTAACCTGAATGTCCACCTCCCATTGGATATACAGGTTAAGTCATGGTCTGAGCAGGCGTTAGGTTCTGGCGATAATCACGATTAGCGCAACTTTTTTAATCGCACAGCCTGCCTTGCTAATAGGCGATAGCTGTGTTAGCGACTGCTTTCAGTTGCTAACAGGTTGGGTACACCCACTTTGCATGTCATTAGCGATAAATATCGCTGACATGCAAAGCGGGCCCCAAACCAGTCGCTATCACCTAAAAGCTGTAACTAACTGCTGTTAGCGACAGCTTGCTAATAGGGCTAATTATCGCCATGTTAGCGGGAAAAAGTCCAGCTAAAGCAGCAATAGTGCCCTTGCTAATATGCCCTGTGTTCATTGGATCCTGTGAATGTGTGCAGATATTTTAATCATAGTTTTCAAGCTTTGATGTCATTTATCTGCAATCAAAATATGCCACCTCTTGGAAAGGTAACCAATTTCTTTTGGAGAAAGGAGTACCAAGGCAGAGATGCACCTCATCTACACATGCTATTGTGGATAAAGAATGCACCGAAATTTGGAACAGATGGTGATTAAACTGTTTTGTCTTTCATTGAACAGTATGTTTCATGTGCCATTCCAAGAGATGGTAGAGAGAAGAGCCTGAAACAACGTTTAACGCTTTCAAAGTCATAAATGTGGGAAATACTGCAGACGAAAACACAAATGTAAAGGGAAACTTTATATGAAATGTTGTTTTGGATTCCCAAGTCCTATAATTTCTAAAGGGAGTAAATAGTTTTTTGTCAACAGTAAGACATACAAAAAGTGGAATGCAAATGTGGAAGCTCAGTATGTTGCAGATAATTCAATTGCTGTTGCTCACAATGTTAGATCATATATAACCAAATCTGAAAAGACAGAGATGAAAGAAATGTGGGAAGAAATGTCAGCAGAGAAGGGTCTTAGCAAGAAATTGTACAGCTTCAGCTTGCAAATGCTTTCCCATAAATAGATTGGATCCTATGAATGTTCGGACTGCTTGAGCTTAGCCAGTTTATATTCAAAGTCAAGAGGAATCATTTGGGTAAGTCTAAGTCTTGCCTCCACATGGAATAGAGTACTGAAATCTTTAAACGAAATTGAATACTTAGCGCAGAATGAACCAGAAATTATGGATATTGTTAAAACTAATATGTTGGCTACATACAATCCCAAAAGGAATCCACATCTCGAAAATCTATGTCTGTATGAAACATTACAGGTTTAAAAGGAATGTTACAGAAAATATTAAAGAAGAGAAATATGCAGTAATTGGATATGATGGATGTTTAGTAAAATATGCTAAAGGAAATCTTATTAACCACAGTGAAAGTCCAGATGAGAGAGAATGTTTCTATTTAGCACTTCCGCAACTGTTCAAGCCTTCGTATAGTGAAAAAGAATTACTTGGAGACTTTGACTGCTATGAAGATTCTTTTAATGCAAATAAAGACAGCATTCAGTGAACAATTTTCCCAAATCATCTACAAATAATAAATGATGAGATTGAACGAGGAAGTTCTATTGCAGCTGAAAAAGCTAGAGAAAGTTTCCAAAGTAGTCAAAGTACTGGTCCACTTAGTAAAGATCTACTGAGACTGCCAATTATTGAAAATGTGACGTTCCTGGGGAGGCCCTTGTGGCTTTGAGTCCTGCTGCCGAGCCTACCCCCTTCTCTAAAATCCGTAGCCCTTCGATTACACCACAAAGCCAGGTCACTGCCGAGATTGTAAAGGACCAAGGGGAGACCAGGGCATCTCCTGACCCACTGGTTAGCCTCCCTGCTGTGGGTGTTGTGGACACGCTGCCTCCTGTCGGGAACTGTAGCATTGCGGCTGTGACGGACCCACCGCTTAGGGTTTCCAGCTGGAATGTGGCGGGCCTCGAGAGGAAGCTAGCGTTGCCGGACTGGAATTCGTTAGTGGAGCAACACTCCATATGCCTGTTCCAGGAAACCTGGAGCAGGGTGCCCCTGCACAAGGCAGGATATTCCACCCATTTTTTGCCAGCAGTCCATAGTGGAACTGGCAGGGGCCGCCCTTCGGGTGGCCTCCTAATTTGGGTGGCCTCAGAACTTAACTGCAGGGTGGTGGAGCGGGATACCAAATGCCCGGACCTCCTTAACATATTGCTGAAAAACCTCCAGGGCCGAGTCATCCTAAACATTTTTAACATTTAGGCCCGAGGCACAAAGGGGGGTAGAGAATCCCCAGTAATATCTTGCTTAGAAGCCCAGCTTCGCTCGTCACCTCACAGGTTTTGTACCTTGGTGGCGGGCGATCTCAATTGTACCTTTGAGCCCCTGGACCTCGAAATTCTAACTGATCAAGAGGAACACGATACTAGGTGGGGGATTCCGTCCCCTGAACTTAGTCCTATTAAAAAGTGGACAGAAGTGGCCCTCCAGATCAACTCAATATCTATGGAGTTTGGTCTGAGGGCTGCCAATGGTAGGACTGGGTCCGACAAAGCAGGGGTCCATACTTACAACAGGCCAGGGCACACGTCACGAATTGATTACTTCCTTCTTGACGTACACTTATGGAGTATGGTCGAGGACATGGTGATTATACCATCTGTAGAGAGCGACCACAACCTCCTCTCTCTCACCTTGTCTCACAGGTGGTTAACTAGCACTGTGACCAGAACTTCTCGTAACCCCGCCCCGGACCTGTCAGCAGTCTCTAACTGTGGACGGCGGCTAAAGTGGGCGAAGCTGGCACTTTCAGAGGAGAAAACTTCTGCCATTAGGCAGCTTCTCGCCTCAGCCCTAGTCAATCTTGACCCCCAAGAGGATGGGTTGCTGGAGGTGGCCCCTAGGTTCTGCATCATAACCCAGGCTATCAGTGACCTCTTTGTAGTTCCAGCGAATACGAATAGAAGGAAACCAAGTTCACGAGCTAGGCAGGGCTGGTACAATCAGAAGTGCAGGGAGGCGAAGTCGCTTCTCATTGAAGCAGTCAAGTCCAAATTACCATCTAGGACTACGGTGGCCAGGAGGCACTACGCACTCTGCCAAAAAAACGCCAAGACGGAGTGGGAGGATAACTTCTGGCAGGACCTCCTGGCTGCCAGTCGTGGGAAAGACGCCAAAGGTTTTTGGGATTTGGTGGGCAATAGGAACCGTCCCGACGACACTCTGAGGACCTGTACCATCAATGCCCAGATATGGTTCTCCCACTTCCAAAAACTCTATTCTGCCGCTGAAGGCCCACTAAACGACCCCTTCAACCTCCCTCCCTATACCCTAGTTCAAGACCTGGAACTTTTTTCTGTTTTGGATGTCACAAAGCAGATTAAAACCTTGGTACCATTAAAAGCAGCTGGTCCGGATGGCCTACCAGGCGATATACTCCGAGCCTATCCTGAAGAATGGGGGGTATTAATCTCTGCACTTCTTAATGCAATCGTTGAGGGAGGCCCTGTGCCAGATTCCTGGAGAGGTGCTGAGGTGGTCCCCATCTACAAAAAGGGCAGCCGGGATCTACCTGGGAACTATAGGCCCATAAGCCTAATAGACTCGAGCCAGAAATTGGCGGGGAAAGCCATTTTGGGGAGGATCTCACAATGGGTGGATGAAAACCACATCCTGTCCGATATGCAAGCCGGGTTCCGTTCTGGCACCGGAACTATCGAACAGGTCTTTAGGCTCCTGCTATTGCACTGGAAGGTGGTGGAGCTAGGCAAAGGCAGTCTTTACTTGGCCTTTATTGACCTAAAGACTGCCTTTGACCTGGTTCCTAGGGAGGAACTTTGGAGGGTGCTACACGGACTAGGGATGCCCCCGTATTTACTAAACCTCCTTATCAAACTGCATAACAACACCTATGCCCAGGTTAGATGGGGGTTGAATGGGGAAAAGACCGATAAGATCAGGGTCGAGAGGGGAGTAAGGCAGGGTTGTGTCCTGGCCCCCACCCTATTCTCCCTCTATATCAATGGGGTGGTAGATCATCTACTCGGCGAACCAGCAGACGCTCCCACTCTGGGAGGCGTAAAAATTCAAACTTTGCTGTTCGCCGATGACACCCTCCTCATCTCTAAAACCCCCCAAGGTCTCCAGACACTACTGAATCGCTTCCAGGACTTTTGCACCACCAGGGGTCTTGTCATCAACGTGGAAAAAACCAAGTACTTAGTTATGCACCCACCCCGCAAACTTGGCCGTCCTCCCATTCTGAACTCTATACCCCTTGAAAGAGTGGCAGAATTCGACTACTTGGGAATTCGACTTAACGATGCGATGAGCTGGACAGCCCACATCAATAAAATGACAATGGCCCACAAAAGGGTGGGGGGGGCCCTCCTCAAGGAGTTTAACAACTCAAGAAAACATTGTGTCGCCCCTTTATTAGATATATATAAAGCACGTGCGGTTTCTGCGTCACTTTATGGAGCTGAACTGTGGGGCCTAGGCAAAGTGGATTTACTGAGCAAGGCTGAAAACAAATTCATTAAAGATCTCCTTGCCATTCCATCGAGTACTCCGACTATCCCAGTCCTCATGGATGCTGGCTGTAAAGCAATAGGGGATCAGGCCCGTCTTCGACCCCTCTTGCTCTGGGCTCGACTGTGGAGGGTACCGGAGCTAAAACCTTATGCTGATGGCCTAGCTGAGGTGATGCACTCCGACGGTTGGCACATCATTAAATGGCTGAAGGATATTAAGCACCTTTTAGGGGACCTTGGCCTGGACTCCTGCTGGCATAGCCACTCCGCTCCCCCAAAGGAGTCCTTAAAAAAACTTTTTTGGGAGTGGGTTCGTGTGAAGCGCATCAGTAATCAGCAGCACTGCAAAACCACCACTGCCTTTCTGCTGATAAAAGATGTCGTCGCCTACGAGCCGTAAATGGACATAATAACAATCGCCATGGACCGGTCCCTGTATATCAAATTCCGGTTAGGAACCCTACCCTTGGCTGACCTCTGCTCCAGGTGGAATAAATCCCAGCCCTCATCACGCTATTGTGCCCTTTGTCTTGATAAACCAGAGACGGTGCCACACTTTCTCTTCGAATGCCCGGACTATGGTCGCCCCAGATCACGTTGGCTTGGACCTATCTGCAGAGAATTGGGTACCCGCCAGTACTCTGTTGCCCTTCGGATTCTTTTAACCAATACAGCCCCTCCTATTGTCTGTGCCGTTGCCAAGTTTTTAAAATGGGCTTGGTTGATTAGACTTAGAAGACTGTCCATATCCATTTAATCCTTCTTTTAATTAATTTATGCCGATCAAATGTGTTTTACTCTTTTATCTAATGTTCAGTCATACTTTTTTCGACATGCTGTTTTTAACTTTTGTACTGCTTTTATGATATATGCATATCGAAATAAAGCAATCAATCAACCAGCAACCAGCTTATCATAGGTCTTTGCTGATTTGCACTATTTTTACTTGGCGTGTTTTGCACTAAACCTTAATTGCTGCTAAATAATATACAGTGACCAAATTTAATTCTGTATACCAACGAGATATATCTTATGGACTTAACAAGATTGGCATGGATATTGATGTAATTTTAATAAGTTTCATTATTCAACTTACACAAATATGTTTTCAAACTGTATTGTTGTATGTTGCTATATGGTTGTACTTGTACAAACCGAATAAAGCATTTTGAAAATGAAGCAGCAATAGCCATGCATGAGGTAGAAACTGCAATGCAACAAGCACAAAATGATATTATTCAGTTGGAAAAGTTACAACTAAATATTGAGCAAAAAGAAATATATCTACAAGTCAAACAGCAGGTACAACATGGTTTGCTGCATGAACAAAAATAATGTAATTCATCATATAAACCAATTTTATTGTACATCAGTGGTAAAGCTGGAACAGGAAACAGTTTCTTCATTAAAGTTTTACTAGTTATCCACAGAAAACTACAGAATCACATTTATCTTGGGTTGTAACAGCTCCAACTGGATTAGCAGCACACAACATTAAAGGGATTTCTTTACTTCAATAACTTATGTTACCTGTTGAACAAGATAATAAATTGGAATATCAGAAGCTATCTGGAGAAGCTTGTTATGGGGTCTCAAGAGTACTGAAGAAAATGAAACTTGTAATGATTGATGAGGTGAGCATGGTCTCAAACTTAATGCTTCCCTTTGTACATTTAAGATTGCAACCAATTTTAAAAAGAGACGACGATGTTCTGTTTGGAGGAAAACATTCAGAGACCTACTACAACTTCCTCCTGTAAAATGACAAACTGTTTTCAAAACACTTGTCCATGAAGACACAAGGAAATCTTTGGGAAGTATTTAAAATGTGAACATTTGGTTAAATATTTAATATGAAGAACTTGTTAAGAATATGTGGCAAGCAAGTGATGGAGATTATGGAAATATTCTTCAAGACATAAGAATTGGTGTCTTGACAGAACATGGTAAACAAGCTTTAGAAAGTCATCTACTAAGGAACTTGTTTACAACTGGAAACACAGTAGCTGAAGTAGTGTACAATATGCTTGCATAAAACTATAGTTTGCCTAATGCCTACACTGCATGAGTGTTCTACATTTAAGCAACAACTTCAGAAACTGGAAAAAACAACAAATTGTTGAAATTAAAGCTATTGATAAAACTGAACACCAGGGAGTGGCAATTCTTCTTACAAAGAAACTACAGGCTAAATTGCATTCTTTGGAAAAGTCTGTATCTAAAACAGAAGGATTTGAAAAGACTTTACATGTATGTATAAACTTTTGGGTAATCTTGCGGCGTAATTTGAATGTAGAAGAAGGTTTAGTAAATGGAGCAATGGGAAAAGTTGATTTTGTAAATTTTCAGAATAGAGATGAAATAGAATTTTTGATTATAAACTTTGATCAGATTAAGGAGGTAAGACAGATTGGGCATTGTGCTGTATGTTTTTGCTTGTCTACAATTTGTATGTTTGCAAACAACAGTTTCCTTTGTCTTTAGCATATGCAGTAACTATTCATAAATCTCAAGGTTTTAGTATATACAGAGCTTTTGTAAATATCGGAAGTACGGTGTTCAAAGAGGGAATGGCATACGTTGCATTGGCTCGAGTAAGAACATTGTCTGGTTTGCATTTGATACATTCTGATGAGAAAAAGGTTAGCGCTGATGCAAATTGTGTAAGAGAGTACAATAATTTAAGAAGGCATTATGTTCCTGATTTAGGTGAATATCCCTTATATGAGAAATGTATAGTGTGTCCAAAACAGAAATACGTCAAAGATATAACTAAGGTTCAAAAAAAGAAAACAACTGAAGAGAAAGTTGTAAGTGTAAAGAAAAACAAATTGAAAGTGTTGATGATATTGTAGGATACCAGTTAGAAAACAGTTCAGGTATCAACTGTTATGCTAATATGATTCTAAATATTGTGTTTCCTCTACCACATCTTCATCATGAAATCATGGAAAATCGTGAAAATAGATTCTGTTCTGCACTACATCCTATATTTCAAAGTAAGAAACAAACATAAAATGCATAGTGCATCAGGTATTCAGCATTTTTTAGTTTGTGTAGTCGTGCATTGACATTTACTCTCAACATACAAGAAGCACAAGAATTGCTAATAGTTATGCTTGGAGTATTAGAAGATAAAGGGATACAGATTGATAACTTACAGATGGGACCATAAGTGTGATGAGTGTTCATTTACTTTTACCACACAAATACAAACAGAACGGTTCCTATTCTTAACAATACCAAAGTACAAATCAGTCCTTTTTAACAAGTAGGTAAAAACAGCAAATCAGGACAGGACATGGTCACATTGTAGATTAGAGATGTTGTCTACATGACATATAGAAATATTTGGAAAATATCTTATTTTAATGTTACAATGTTGTAAAGCAAATGGCAGAAAATCGGAAATAAAAATTACAAATTTAAAAGCAGGTCAAATATCTATTTCCAGAAGAACATATACAACTGCAGGTATTATTTTTCATGAAGGAATTACTGCAACATCTGTATACTATACTGTTTATTTAAAGTGTGGCAATGGACGGACATAATGCAATGATGCCCACCTGGAATTCAAAGCTAGATTGCCTTTTCAATTACCAAATTCTTATATGTTATTTCTCCAGCCAAAGTTTTGAGTACATCATTCAGCCTATTGGGAAGATGTGAAGAGAAAGTAGACAGCACTGCAAACTATTAGTCGTTACAATTAGTGTTTTGATTATTATTTGCGGTAATTGATAGTACATTTGGAAAATTGTGTTTAAAAGCAAATATTTTATATATTTGTTGATGAAGGAAGTAATTAACAAAGTGTAGATAGGAAAACAGATAGCTACACATATTGATAATGATGTTCTATCCTGATTTTTTTTAATACAGTCAATTTGATTGTTTTCTCCCCTGCTGTTCAATGATTATATTACATTGAAATCACTGTGTATGGGTATGTAAAGTGGAATCTGAGAACAGCTAAAAAGGGAAACTTAAAATGTTATGTAAGTCTAAATTTATGTTGTGTTCTTAAAAATATAATATTGTAATTTTTTGAATATATTATGATTAAATAACAGTTTTTATTTTTCTTCTTTATAATAGCTACTGTTGAAGTTTGAAAACAGTTTGGATGTTAATAGAAATATTGCTACTCTGAAATAGTTTTACTGATTGATGTATGTAAATTACTTGGAAGGTAACCATACATAATATACTATGCATGATAACCTGGAAACATTTTTAAAATGTTATTCTTTATTATTTCTTTCTAATATAAATAATGTTCATTGTTTAGACTCCTTAAAAAGTATGATCATATTTCTGTGGAGCAGTATCACACTTTTGTTTCACAAAAGAACATAGATTAATAAAGGTGCTTTGATTGCAAGTTATTTACTCCTCATTATACCACACAGGTGTGTTTTGAACTCTCTGTCCAAGGATTTCTGACATGCATACATAGATTACAGATGTCTACTTCTGTGAGTCAATTCTCCAGTAGAACTGCTAAGATCTGTGCACCTTCATAATAAATGACATAGTTTTGAAGTTAGAGTCATCCGATAGCACATGTCAGAATACATGAAGAAGACTACACATACTAGAATACGTCTGATTCACACCACTTCTTTTCGAAATTTGCATACAAGAAGATTTGTGTATTACTTTTTCCTCCTTATAAATGACAGGTGGGTATTGAAACTTCTTTTTATTATATGTGAAAATGTGACTGCATTGAAGTATGCTGTATCTCCTCATTTAAAGAAGTAATTTAAGACATATTATAGAGATGCTAGGCCTACGTTTTAAAGGATAGCATCTACTGTATACAGCACAACCCATACACTTATTCAATGATTCAACCACTATGCTTCCACTTATTCATTCACACAGACACTGTGCATACGCCCTTCCAATACACCAGATACTACTAATACCCTCACTCAATCACCCAGACAATACTCTTGCTATGTTTCAACCATGCATGCATTACAAATACACCTATCTATTCACCCAGGCTCTACCGATGCAGTTCTGTATTCACCCAGGCACTACCCATTTACTCAGATAATTACCCAGAGACAACACATGCACTCAGGCAACCAAACAGGCACAATGCATGCACTTATTCAATCACCCAGGCACTACCCATACACTCATCCATTCACCCAGGTACTATCAATGCACTCATGAAATCACCCAAGCACTGCTGTTGCAGTCACCCATTCATCCAGGCACTACACATGCAGTCATTGGTTCAGTCAGGCACTGCCCATGCAGTCATGCAGTCATCGAGGCACTACCCATGTATTCATGCAATCACCCAGACACTACCCATGCACTCATCCTATGAGCCAGACACTCCCCTTGCACTAATCCATTTACTCAGGCACTACCCTTGCACTCAACCATTCATTCAGGCACTACCTATGCACTCATCTATTTACTCATGCACTGTCAATGGGCTCATGCAGTCATTAAGGCACCACTCATACACTCATCCAATTTCCCGGGCACTGCCCATACACTCATACATTCATGCAGGCGCTACCCATGCAGTCATGGAATCACCCAGGCACTATCCATACACTCATCCATTCACCCAGGTACTATACATGCACTCATGGAATCAATGAGACACTGCTCTTGCACTCACTAATTCATCTAGGCACTACCTATGCACTCATCCATTTAGTCTGGCACTGCCCATGCAGTCACCTAATGAGCCAAGTACTAACCTCACACTAATCCATTCACTCAGCAAATACGCATACGGTATTCCAGTCACTCAGGCACTATTCAGTCACTCAACAATTTACTGATGGACAACCCATGCATTCCTATCTTCACTCATACACTATCCATGCACTCAACTATTCACTCAAGCAGCACCCATGTACTCATCCAATCACTCATGCACTATTCTACAACTGAACAAGGTTCATGCAGTACCCATGCACTCATGCATTAACTCAGGCAGTACTTATGCACTCATCCAATCACCCAGGCACTACCAATGCACTCATCCAATCACTCAGGCACTCATTCATTTACCCAGCTACTATCCATGCACTCATGGAATCACTGAGACACTGCTCTGCCACTTACCCATTAATTCAGGCACTACCCAGGCACTCATCCACTTACTCACACACAGCCAACTAGCTCATGCAGTCATCAAGGCACTACCCATGCACTCATCCAATCACCCAGGAACTACAATACACTCACCCATTCACCCAGGCACTACCCATGCACTTATGTAATCACACAGGCCCTGCTCCTCTACTAACCCATTCATCCAGGCAGTATCCATACACTCAACCATTCACCCAGGCACTACCTATGCACTCATCCAATCACCCAGGTACCATCCATGCTCTCACCCAATCACCCAGTAACTAGCCATACACTCATTCAATAAACCAGGCACTACCCTTTTTAAAAATTGTGGGTGTTTTTCAAACTTTTGTTTATTTTTTGGGTGTTTTAAAAAAACATAATCCAAAAACAAGGCAACGAACTGCTGTAAAGCAGTAAAAACATTTTGCAATTAGAACGTTAATGCAAAAACAACAAAAAAACTAGTATTTGTGATTTTTGGCAGCAAGAATAACTGCTCTAATAGACTGCTCTCCAGCACAAAGAAACTTCCTACACTTTAAGAAGTGTTGCTCTAAACCAGCAAACTCACGTACGATCAAAGTTGTATCAGCAGTTAAAGTAGAAGTTGTAGATGTACTGGGTCTTAGAACTTCAGCATCCTGTGATTGTTGTTGGAGTTCTCATTGGTGCTGCTCTTTGTCCAGATGGAAAGGATGCATTGTCTGCAGATGCTTCATCATTGGAGCCCCAAGATAAAACATTATCACACATTGTGCAAGTCACTTTGCGTGCATTTAATTTTTTATCCCTGGGTGGATTTGAGAAAAAGGTCCAGACTATACTTTCTTTTCGTTTTTTTCACAGGCTCCTCCTGCTTCTCCACATCTTCAACTTTATCTGTGGGTGGTTTAACGGATGCCATTTGTAGTGTTGAGTTGAAACACGCAAAAAATAAATCCAGGACTAAGAGAGAACACAAGAGGTGTTTATTCTCAAAGAAACTCCTGAAAGAAATAACACATTGGGTTGGGCCCTCCAAATAATAGGAAATAGTAGGATAGAAAGACACTGATGTCATCAGTGATGTCATTTGAGATGTCATCAGTGATGTCACTGACCATGTCATAAATGATGTAATATGTGACATCTTCAGCAGTGCATTGCAGGCGCGTGTGTTATAGTTAGCAGAACTAACTATAACGGAGGAGTTTCTATGGTTTTGTACGAGTAAAATGTCCAGCTAACTATAACACCCCTGAAACCTATGTTTTTTTCTGTGAATTTCTAAGGTTTTTTAAATGCTGATTTCTAACTATAACGTCTCTGAAACCTATGTTTCTTTCCGAGAATTTCAAAGCTTTTTTAAATGCTAATTTCCAACTATAACATCTCTGAAACTTATGGTTTTTTCAGTGAATTTCAAAGGTCTAATAAAATGGTAAATTTTAAGTGTAATAGTAGTATACCTATTTTTTTTAACAAATTTTCTACAGTTTTTTAACTGTTTATTTATAAATATTGTATTCATTAAATAACATTGAATATTTCTCTGAAAATTGCCTCAAAACTTTTTTTAAAAAAATCAAACTGAAATATTGTTTCATTTTTCTCTTTTAATATATGTATACATATATACAAAGCGTTCACATCACGGTGGGTGGGTGGATTCTAGCCGCCATTTTAGAAAAGTTGTAAAGGATCCACGTACGGTGTGAGACGGCTACGTGTTTTTCAGTTACATCATATACATTTAATATTAGGTCATGTGCGCGATTGGTATGCGACCAGTCCGTGACTCCTGCTCCCGCACATTTGCAACACATGCGCATTACAGTATGGTAAGCTTGATTCCAGTGAAATGGAGAGCACGTCTGGGTGACTTATTTGTTAGAAAGACTCCTAATTTCCTCATTTACTACAGTCTCCTCAGTAGGAAATACTTTCAGTTTTTTACTTTGGTTCCATCAAGAAGGCATTCAGATGTGTCACACATTTACCATAAATTCTGAATGTTAGCACTCTGGTTGCTCATTAGATCACTGTAGTAAAGCTACTGCTCACCAGGGAAGTCTGCTGCTGGTATTAAAAGTGCATGTTTCAGTCTGCATGTTAGAATTTTTTAATGAAATTGAAGAGGATTTGAGAAGTCAAAATGTGCCCTAATTTTTCTTTCTGCAGCACTAATCATAATTTCAATGGCAAAATGAAGCACTGACGGACGGGGTTTTTCTAAGGCCCAGCGGTGCCAGGGATAACACCTAAAACCTTCGTGGGTAACCTGTTCCGGCGTACAAATGACAGAGACACGGCACACTTCCTTCGGGGTCAAAGATTAGAGGTTTATTACTGCAGGGAACACAGAAGTCACAAGAAGTACAACACGTCTAAGTTCGAGGAGTCTGATTCGAATTGTATCTGTGGATCGCTCTTCTTATACAGTTTTCAAGCATAGGATAACATGGCGCACAAAGGTTTACAACTTGGTTCCCATCGTAAAAGTCATAAGGGGTCGCTTTCATGTATTCAGGGCCCGGAACATAATCACAGTAACATTTGTTAGTTCCCAACTGTAAAAGTGCATCTTCCCACCATTAGTACATTCCAATCAATAGTAAACGAATCGAGTAAAAGACAGAAACAGGTGCAGAGGAAGATGAGAACAGTGAACAGATCGAAAAGGGTGTAAAAGGGGTGGCGTCAGGAAACACGAGTTGCAGGCATCAAAGGGGATGTGCTTAATGAATGCACAACTGAGACAATAGACCGGCACGGTAAGATGAGCCCCGATCGGGGCCATCTGCCTTACAGTGTCATCCCCCTCATCATAAAGACACCTTCAAAGGAAACGTGTCTTCCGCAAGAGCTTGGGAATCCCAGGGTCGCGAAGCAGACAGTGTCCGTTCGCTGGCTACTTGAGGGCAAGAAACAAAATGGATGCCATATCTTGGGTTCAGATGAAGAAACCCATGAAACAAAACGAACGGTTCAGGTTAGCACAGCGTAAACGCGTACACCCACTAAACTCGTCATTTGCGGTTCATAGATACCAAACTCGACCATATTCGTGCGAGTCAAAAACACCACTTACAATTGTCACGGAACCTCAGACGCTCCTTTTGCCCTCATGTAGGCAAGCACTAGTCGGAATCATAATCGATCTCGATATTCATCAGACCATCTAGATGCTGCTGCAACATAACTCTATCCATCAGAGTTCCTTTGGTAACAGGCGGCTGTCTCATACACGCTGTAGCACAGAGGCCACATAAGGCAGGACCACACTGCACACAAAGGCAACACGTGAACAGGAATGCTACAACAACCCCGATGATCATCAGAATCTTCCAACCCCAAGTCGACATCAGGCCCCAAAACCATCCAAATAGCGTCCAATCCCCTACGTCCACGTGTATGGACTCAGAGATCTTATGCAACTTCGAGATGGCTTGATAGACAGTTGGAGCGTTTTCTGGAATGAATACACAACAACTCGAATGGATCACTCTACATACTCCACCTCCATCTGCTAAGACAACGTCTAAAACCATACGATTTTGCAACGTCATCAACCTATCCGCCTGAAGCTCTGCTGTGATATTACCAAGGGCACTGGCAGTGATGTTAGCTGTTGATTCCACCACTCGAGTCAATTGTCTCAGGTTCCTACTATTGATCATAGGACCCCAAAACGGAAAGAAACCCTTGAAAAAGTCTCCTGCCTCTTGACCGGCAGTATCATCTTTGCTAATCAGGCCCCTCACAACTCTAGTCTTGTGGTAATCGGAGGCGACTGTAAAAGTCGGTGGCAACAAGTTTGCAATATAACAGGTACCCGCGAAGTCAAGGGGCAACCATGTATATGCACGGTCGTAACAGACAAAGTACGTACCCTTGGCAGTCAGGAGAACAGGGGAAGAGAGCATTGGTAAGACATACGTCTCAGAGCAAGCACTCTCTCCAAGGTGGGCCCTCTGATTTCGACCACGGCCCTTTAGACAGAAATTACCAAAGTGGGGTACGACCCATATTGGAGACGAGCTCCTAAGCTGTCTCTCGCCCACGAGCGCACTATACTCAACCTCACTGAGATCCCTATAGGCTCGCACCTCTTCCTCTGGGATGAGCGACGGCTCATAGATATCCCTATCTAAGTCTGCAATCGCTATTGCCAAAGGATTATGGTACGGACCAGGACCAAAGTGTGGAGAACGTGGCTCTCGATTGGGGTAAGAATCTAGTGCACTTCGAAACATTGTTTGCAATGCCCGAGCTGAACCCTGGGAACTATAAGGGAGGACCAAGTATGGAATTCCCTTATCGGTGGTATGTGGCATTAACCCGCACACCCAACAATTGGTAGTGTTCACCACTAACTGATGCTGATGAAGGAGCTGAATGAAGGATTTGTTCATGAATTCCGCACGTCTGACCTGCTCGTGTTGGGGTAAGATGTGGAAGGAATGAGGAGAAACAGTGGTAGTAAGTTTAGGTTCAGGAGAAGGGGTAGGTGAGGCAGAAGGCAACAATGACTGTATCATGTAATACACCCCACCCGCTAATAACGAAGAAACAGTTAAGAATAAAAGGAACACCTGAAACATGAAGCATTTTGTGTGTGCAATTCTGCGCAACTCGAATCTTCTAGCCTGAGCCTTTTCCATGTCCATCAGCTTCGAGAAAGCCATCCTCAAAAACCGTCCGCTACATTCTTGACGCACTTCGTTCTGTGTAGCAATAGTCAATCCCCAGGAGTTACTAGGAATCGACGGTCTCTGACCTAGTGTCAAGACCTACTAACCAGAAGGAAGTACCCGCGCGGCCTTACGGTCCACCCGGATGTAAGGTATCTTTAATCAACAATATATATAAAGTCTGCTAGCTGTGGAAGCAAAACACATATGTGGAAAAAGACTCAAATTTACAAAAATCACAATTATATATAAGTGTGTTCAACTGGTCAGTGATAATGGGGTAACGTAGATGTCCAGGGGAGGGAGCAAATATTCTAATTTTTATTAGTCTTTAGGGTTGGAGCGGAGAAAATATCGGCTTCTCCCAGGACGTGTCTGCTCGTCAAACAATTGGTCCGATGATGAGACAGAGTTCTGTAGATCAGTCAATTGTTCAGATCTTGAGTTTTGTGATGACAAATGTTCAACAATATCGTTCTGCTGCACTGAGGTATCTCCGACAGGCTGAGCGTCGCTAAAAGGGACAAAGTTCGAAGCAGCTTCGGTTTCAGATGATGCAATGCCCTTCTTCACCCACGAGTCTGCTGGTAAAGGTATAGGTACCTTTTTAGTATGGGTGGCATGCACCCAGTTCTTGCGTCCTTCCAAACGAACAGCAGTCCTCGTGGCAAGAAGAACTTGGTGGGGTCCAGTAAAACGAGGCTCAAGGTTGTGCTTCCGGCTGAAGTTTCTCGTCACAACCCAGTCTCCAGGCTGGAGCTGGTGGCCTGGACCCTCCGTCTGTGTCGGCAGTGCTTCAAAGACCTGTTGGTGAATTAACCTCAGTTTAGCAGTCAGATCATGAAGATAATTGATCAACATTGGGTACTCAAGATCAGAAAACACACCGGCTCTAGGGACCCCCCAAACATTTGCAGGGCGGCCAAACACAATCTCGTTGGGGCTGAGCCCTACTCGGGAGTGTACAGTCGCCCTAGTTGACAGAAGTGCTAAGGGCAAAGCGTCAGGCCACGAGAGACCAGTCGTAGCCTGAATCTTCGCTAATTTCAGTTTGAGGGTACCATTGTACCCTACAACCAAACCTGCTGACTGAGGATGATTGGCGCTATGGAATTTTTGTGTAATTCCAAGGCCCTTACACACATTCTTCATTATACTCCCCACAAACTCACTTCCGTTATCAGACCATACAATTCGTGGCATTTCATACCGAGGAAAGTATTCCTTCAGTAGGATTTTTGCAGTGGACAGAGCAGTGTTGTCTTTGAGAGGGTAGGCTTCGATCCATCGGGAGAACGCGCAAACCACCACTAAAACGTACTTCAGGTTATTGCATCGCTCCATATGGATGAAGTCTAGCTGAATCACCTCAAAGGGACATGAAGGGGGAGAAAAATGGCCAGGGGGTGTAGGAGTTCCCTTACCAGGATTGTACAACATACATATCATACAATTCTTAACCAATCTCTCAGCACACTTAGTAATACCATCATTCTTCCACACAGGGGACAACAACTTGCAGATACCTTTCGCACTAATATGTGCCAAGCCGTGTGCCATCGTCACAACAGCCAGCACATACGCATCCGGCAACATCCACCTCTTATGTTCCGACAAATCAATCCAGCAACCATTCGCATCCAACTTTCCCGTACTCTCTTTCCACTTCATCTTTTCAGTCTCGGTGGCCTCGTTCTGAATCGCTTTCACACTCTCAATAGTGTCCTCACACATACCAGTCTCTGTAGGCCACCTAACCGAACTCGTCACATACATTTTGGTGCTAAGGTTCCGGGCAGTCTCCTTAGCAATCTCATCCGCAAACGCATTGCCACGACCAACATCATCCGTCACCTTACGGTGTGCACTACATTTAATAATCGCCACCTGCTTAGGCAATGTAAGTGCATCCAAAAGGTCATTCACGAGCTGTCCGTGCTGAATCTTCGTACCATGCGATGTCATAAAGCCTCTCTCTCTCCACAATCGTCCAAAACTATGCGCAACACCAAACGCGTATTGACTATCAGTAAACACATTCACCCGCTTCCCTTTCGACAACACGCACGCTCTAGTCAAGGCAATCAACTCTGCCGCCTGTGCAGAATTCTGATTCAATCTCACAGTCTCCACAACCGTACTCAATGTCACCACAGCATACGCAGTCGTCACATCACCATTCGGCAACTTAAAACACGACCCATCCACATACAGGGTCCCATTGGGATCTTCCAATGGAGTATTTTTCAAATCAACACGACCTTTTGTTTCCTCCTCAGTTCGTAAGTAGCAGTCGTGAGGCGCTACTTCGTCTGACTCCATACTGATCGGCAACAGCGTCGCCGGATTCAGGACATTACAGCGCTTTATCTGAATGTGACTTGCCAAAAGCGTCAACTCGTACCCAGACAACCTTGCACTCGTCAGGTGTTGGGTTTTCGTACGATTCAAGAGAGTGTCAACTGCATGCGGAACCATCACCGTAAGCATATTATCCATGACCAATCCTGCAGATTGTCGGATGAACACCGCAGCTGCCGCCGTTGCTCTCAAACAACTCGGCAATGCTCTAGCTACTGGGTCCAAGGTCGAGGAAAAATATGCACATAGACGTTGCTTACCACCGAATTGTTGTGTCAAAACACTCAACGCACAACCTTCCCTCTTGTGAACGTATAGTGTAAACGGTTTACTGTAGTCAGGAGTACCTAACACAGGGGCCGAACACAACGCGTCACGTAGTTCAGAAAAACTTTTCTGACATTCTTCCGTCCATGGTAAAGGAGTTGGAACATCCTTGCACGTAAGAGCTACCAATGGTTTCGCTAGCAATGAAAAATTTGGAATCCATTGCCTGCAGTATGACGTGATACCTAAAAAGGCACGCACATCTCTCTGAGTTGTTGGCACAGTCATTCGGGCAATTGCTGCAATTCTCTCTGGGGTCAACCTTCTTCCCTCCTTTGACAATAAGTGACCTAGATAGGTTACTTCTTGACAACAATATTGCAGTTTAGAAGGTGACACCTTATGATGCAAGTCACAGAGATGCTGCAACAACGACACCGTAGCAATTCTGCAAATGTCCTGAGTATCCACAGCCACCAATAAGTCATCGACATATTGGATCAAGGCCGCACCGGCCGGCAGCACAAACGCATCAAGTTGACTCTTCAAGGCTTGACTGTATATTGATGGACTCTCACAGTAGCCCTGAGGAGCACGTTTAAACCTAAAGCTGCGGCCACCAAGAGAGAAACCGAAAAGGTCTCTACTCTCCTCAGCGATCGGAATGCTGAAGAACGCATTTTTCAGATCGATCACTGAGAACCAAGATGCGGAAGCTGGAATCAGAGTCAGTAGAGCCGTAATGTCAGGCACCACAGGGAACTGAGGAATCACAATTTTATTCACCTCTCGTAAATCGATAACAAAACGTTAAACAGGAGGCTTTGATGGATCAGTACGCTTCAGAATGGGCAGCACAGGACTATTGCACACGTTTCCGTGAGTCTCCTCAATGACGTCCTTCTCAATCAGATCGTAGATGATTGCTAACAGCGCTCGTTCACCATCAAGGGAGATACGATACTGGGGAATACGTGGCAAACGCACATCAGATTTCACGTGAACGACATAAGGGGAGATATCAAGCAGGCCCACATCATTGGGACCTGTTGCCCACAAAGATGCAGGAAGCGAACTCAATTCCGGTGGAAGTTTATCGAGAGACAAGTACATTGGAGAGATAACGCTCTCACCCAAAGTAAGCTTTACTCCCGCAGGAGAACAATACGAAGTCGCATACAGACGTTTTAGCAAATCCAGGCCCAAGAGATTTTCACCACAACCACTAGTCAAAATCAAAGGAGCTTTCAGCTCACGAGGCCCAATTGTAAGGGGCAAAGGGTGCGAAACTGGATTGCTAACAGGGGCGCCAGAGAATCCAATGGAAACATTTGTTAAGCCAGACAAAGGTGCGCCAGGGAGTTTCGAATGCATGATGGAACTTTTCGCTGCACCAGTGTCCAACAGAAAAGGCTCAACGACGCCCGAGGTGGCAACTGCGACGTAAGGCCCTCTCTGATCAACCGGAACTGATACTACTCCCTCTCCTTGTCTATGGCTGTCCTAGTAATTACCGTCGTCAGTGTTGTGATCGACGTAATAATCATCTACATTGTACTGAGCAGATCTGCTTTGCGATGATCCACGCTGATCGAAACAATTGTTAGAATCGGAAGAATTATTGGAACGATCAGTCTGAACACCACAACCTCTACCACGTGATGCTTGTTGGGGACCGCCACGACCTCCTCTAGATGAGTTACCACTGTTTCGATCACGCAAGACTGGACAATCGAATTGTGACCCTCGTTCCTACAATAGGCACACTGATTGTACCCCAATGAAGATCTCTCTGAAGAGGAGTCATTTCGTGATTGTGACCTATTCGACGGAGACTGCGATCGATTCCGCTGTTGCGAATCATTCTGATTCGAACGTGGAGGATACGCTTGTTGCAACAACACTTTAGTTTTGAGCTCTTTTGTCTTTTTATCGGCACGATCATTTTCCTCTTTCTCTCTATTCTCATAATATTGGGCCGTAGCCAATATTTGAGCAGACGTGGAAACAGCCCACGCACTCTCGGAATTTCTTAATTTATTGATTAAGTCCGGCAACAAATTAGACACAAATTTGTCCACGAACAACCTCTGACCTCCTTCAGTGCCCATATCCTGACCACTATGATCGATGAATGCCTCCTCAAATCTCGTAAAGAAATCAGAGACACTCTCGTCCTTCTTTTGCTTGCAAGCGGACAACTTGTCCCAATTCACCTTCATAGCTGGCATAAGCGTCTTCATAAGGGTAATAATTCTCTGGGGTAAAGCTGAAATTAACTGTTCAGGCTTAGCCCCACCAATTTGTCGCGTATCCGCCGCTATAAGAGCAGCCCAATCACCACCTAATTCTGCTGCATGATTTTCTTGACGAATTTTCGCCCAAACCGGTTGCGGAACTACGTTACCAAACAACATATCGATGTCGGCAAGATTCATTATCGTAGCATCCACTAACTGGGACAATTCCTTATAGTACCCAGCAGGATTTTTGCGAGGGTCAGGCAAAGATTGCTTTACCTGTAAAACTTCCGATCGTTTCTATGGGAGGTGTATCCACACTCTCTGGAAATGTGGCAAGATCGGTGGAGCTTGAGTAGCATCACCCGGCATCCACACTGGTGGAACTTCGCGCATGGGATACGGACCAGGCGCTGCTGGCGATCCCTCAATATCTTCTACAAACAATGCTCGAGGCATTATAGAAGGACGGAAAGATAGCAACTGCTCGACAGCACGTCGAACATTGCTACCCACTATCATTCCGCTCGCAAACTGAAGCTGAAGATTAGTTAGAGCAGTCAATGTATCGTCAGACGCATCAACCGATATTTGGTCACGCAAAACCTTGCACATTTCCTCAAACACGAACCTCTGTGTCGGTACGTTGAACTGAGAGAACGTATCAACCACCACACGTGGAGGATTCCTAAGGGGATATTTCATCCAAGCCATCGCCATATTATATAGACAGTCACGTTCCCTACTGCCGGGAAGCTGACTTCGTCTTTGGGGACCATCAGAACCAGCGGACTCAAGAATCAGTCCAAGAGAATTGAAGAAGTTAGCAGCAACAGAAGGGACACGACGTCCAGTAGACGGGGTAGTAGGGTAACACAACGGGGTAACAAGAGAAGTATCAGAAACAGAGGGAACAGCAGGAGAAACCAGAACAGTAGGAGCAGCGGGAACAGGAGTGTGAGGAAGTACAAGCGGAGGAGCAGTAGGGACAGAAGCAGGCAAGGGAGCAGGAATAATTGGAGGTACAGGAATAGGAGCAGGTTGGGGAACAGGATCAGGGGGAACCACAGGAACTGCGGTACCCTGCGCATACGGAGGTAGTGATTTCAAGAGATAGGACAACAAGGGGTCCTCTGCTACTTCCTCCTTCTTATCCGTACCCGTCGGAAAAGCGGGGTAACACTTATCTATAGTCATGCGCTGCAATCTATCGAAAACTTCCTTTTCCTTATCCTCCTTATCTCGCTCGAACTGCTCTGCGTTTCTTACCGTAGTAACAATACCTTCTCTCTTATTACGTTTGATCTGTTTGATTTCTTTCTGCTTGGCTTCCTTACGCCACAACCGAAAGGAATCAAACATGGCCAGCCTTGCTTTTCTTTGGAATAATTTAGCCTCAAGATTATCTAAAATCGGAGTTTCAAAACTACCATGAGGTGGCCAACTAAGGACACCGTCTTTCTTAGTATATCGAACCCAACACTCATTGAATGTAATCGGACCTAAACCGTGTCGGCTGTACAACTCATAAGTTGGAGTTCCAATCGGAGGTATCGGACACGAGTCCTCCAATCGGGAATCCGCTCTACAACTTTTAAAGCAACTGAACAAAGTACTACGGCCAGGCATCGTGCACACTAACCGAGTTTCACAAACGTCAAGGGTTATAGGATCACAATATCCCTACAAAGAGCAAAACCCTCGGTTTTTGGCGACTGCAGACGTCAAATATCACAACAAAGAACAAAGTACCAAGAATCACAAATGCAATGGAACCATGCAACAACTAAGCACCCACAACAAAGGACTCTGGGAGTGACCCACAAATACTTAACTCAAAGATCAATGGCGTCACCAGGAAGGCCCGTCAATCGTCTCGCTGTACCAAGGTCTACGCCAGGCGCCAAAACAGGTCTACAGTCAGGGCAGCAGTCCGTCGCAGCCGTCCGGAGGCAGGGATCTTCGTGGGAAAAGTCGTCGGGCCACTTGTTTCGACAACAGGATCGATGAAGCCGGGTGCACCTTCCCTCAGAGATTTCACACGAAGTTCCTCACGATCGTCGGGCTTTGGACCGGTACCACTGATGCAGCCCCACGCTGGGCGCCAACTGAAGGACTGGGTTTTTCTAAGGCCCAGCGGTGCCAGGGATAACACCTAAAACCTTCGTGGGTAACCTGTTCCGGCGTACAAATGACAGAGACACGGGACACTTCCTTCGGCATCAAAGATTCGAGGTTTATTACTGCAGGGAACACAGAAGTCACAAGAAGTACAACACGTGTAGGTTCGAGGAGTCTGATTCGAATTGTATCTGTGGATCGCTCTTCTTATACAGTTTTCAAGCATAGGATAACATGGCGCACAAAGGTTTACAACTTGGTTCCCATCGTAAAAGTCATAAGGGGTCGCTTTCATGTATTCAGGGCCCGGAACATAATCACAGTAACATTTGGTAGTTCCCAACTGTAAAAGTGCATCTTCCCACCATTAGTACATTCCAATCAATAGTAAATGAATCGAGGAAAAGACAGAAACAGGTGCAGAGGAAGATGAGAACAGTGAATAGATCGAAAAGGGTGTAAAAGGGGTGGCGTCAGGAAACACGAGTTGCAGGCATCAAAGGGGACGTGCTTAATGAATGCACAACTGAGACAATAGACCGGCACGGTAAGATGAGCCCCGAGCGGGGCCATCTGCCTTACAGTGTCATCCCCCTCATCATAAAGACACCTTCAAAGGAAACGTGTCTTCCGCAAGAGCTTGGGAATCCCAGGGTCGCGAAGCGGACAGTGTCTGTTCGCTGGCTACTTGAGGGCAAGAAACAAAATGGATGCCGTATCTAAGATGGAACCCGTGGGTTCAGATGAAGAAACCCACGAAACAAAACGAACGGTTCAGGTTAGCACAGCGTAAACGCGTACACCCACTAAACTCGTCATTTGCGGTTCATAGATACCAAACTCGACCATATTCGTGCGAGTCAAAAACACCACTTACAATTGTCACGGAACCTCAGCCCCTTTTGTTCTTTTGCACATTAAATGTTTTGTCTTACCACTTTATTCCAATCACGATGGCTTCAGGTGTTCCATTCTTTTGTCATAAGTAAGACTGTTAGAGATCTAGTTGTTCTTTAGAACACTCTGGGACATTCCGTCATTGGGCTATACTTGGGCTACATCTGGGTGATATTTGTGCTACATTTGGGCTATTTTGTCTCTGGTGGCCATCTTGGCAGACTTATTTGTTATAAAGTTTCCTAATTTCCTGATTTACTACAGTCTCCTCAGTAGGAAATACTTTCAGTTTTTTACTTCGGTTCCATCAAGAAGGCATTCAGATGTGTCACACATTTACCATTTGTTCTGAATGTTAGCACTCTGGTTGCTCATTAGATCACTGTAGTAAAGCTACTGCTCACCAGGGAAGTCTGCTGCTGGTATTCAAAGTACATGTTTCAGTCTGTATGTCAGAATTTTTTTTAATGAAATAGAAGAGGATTTGAGAAGTCACTCAAAATGTGCCATATTATTTTCTTTCTGCAGCACTAATCATACTTTATATGCCAAAATGAACCCCCTCATTTTGTTCCTTTTTAAATTAAATGTTTTGGGAGTTACCACTTTTTTCCGATGGCTTCAGGTGTGCTGTACTTTTGTCATAAGTAAGGCTGTTAGCACTCTAGTTGTTCTTTAGAACACTCTGGGAAGCTGCAGTAGAACACAAAGGAATCAACTGACAGTCTCTGCCCTTGTTGGATGTACATGTTTTACTGAGAATGTCAGACTTCATTTTCACATGACTGAGAAAGATAATGTGAATTTACAGAAAATATGCTCTCAGTTTAGCTTATAGATCACCTTCCAAACCTCTGTGGGAAAAGCATGAGAAAATAGTTTTCTCTCAAACGATATCCCAGCAGAAGGCTTTTTCACATGGTAAAATCACCTTAGGACACACCACAATTCCTAAAATGAGTATGGTACCATCAGCAAATGATTTGTATTGTAACTAAAGTCTTAAAACCTTCCCAAGATGGCTGCCAACACTTCTTGAATGAAGTGCTGACAGCCAATCAGATCTCAGGATAAGATGTGTCGTTAGGCTCCACCCAGATATATATATTTGTTTTTCCTTTAATATCTAAAAAACTGCTTAACAGATTTACACCATTTAACAAAAAGGCACGAGTCTGAACCAAGGACTACCTCTTTGCCAAATTTGGTGTAATTCCGTTCAGCAGTTCGGGCTGTAGCTGCGACTAAAGGTTCCTATGGGAAATTGCATGGGGAAAACATGTTTTGGAGCCCCCTTTTTTCTCTTGGCCCCCGCTTGATGAATCACCCCCAAACTTTCAGGATAGGAGCGGACCGGAGCACCCCACAAGTTTTGAAAATTTCACGAAGGTTCGTCAACAGACGCCAAAGTAATTGCAAATAGAATGTTGCTGTTTTCCTATGCAAAATAGGTCCTAACTATAACTACCTAACCGCCAGTAGGTAATGTGTGTGTGTGTATATACATATATATATTTTTGTCCAAACATTCTCAAGCCGTGAGGTGAAACGCGTTGTTTGTTTTTTGCTGCCAATTAAATTTTCAAGCACAGCAACTCCTGGAGTGTCGTTGTACGTGTTTTCCTTATGGGAGAATGTTTGGACAAAGATATTGGGCTTCCGGAACCCTAATAACGACCCACTCGTGAGCAGGTAATGGCTTTCACTGGAACTCTGTGTTTGATACATATATATATATATATATATATATATATATATATATATATATATATATATATATATATATATATATATATATATATATATATATGTATATATGTATATATAGTTAGGATTTTTTTCCTATGGGATACGGAATTGGCTGAACGTGGCACAGAACGTGTTTCGGCATAAGTGCCTTTTTCCCACTGTGTATATGTGCAAAACAAACAAGCGCCATTTTATTTACAAATTTCTCGCGTTGTTACTCGGGCCACTAGTAATCATAGAGAGTGGACTGCTACTCGACCTCCATTGCGGGCGCCATATTGGAATGTAAATATGTATATCATTTATATATACAACAATTTTGTGAACAGCATTGTTAACTAAATAAATTCATTCATCTTTCCTATGGCACACAATTAAGCTCTGGATGGGCTGTCAATTTAAACGACAATATTACTTGTGAAAATCGAATTCATTCAGTATTCGAGTAGCAATTCATTCCACTTTTCTCCAGAATTATTTTATCGAAAACATAAGCGAACCCTGAATGGGCTAACTCATTAGTCTAATGAAATCCTCATTTAATTCATCTCAATACGAAATTAATTATTTCTTGATGCGTCACAGCATAAATTTCAGTCACTAAAAGCAATCCTCTTCAGATCATAACCTTCTTTAAATTTACTATTGCATCTTCGGTATCATAAAGGAATTCACTACCTTCCAACTCCAATTATTACAGAATATTTGGTTATCCCAAATGTATGGCCAGTTCCTCTTCAGTATTTAATCCAAACGGAATTGTTGTCAAGTCTGCGTAATCTCAATTCTCTGTCTCCACCACGCTCACTATTGGGAACGTGGTTGATACAAAAGAATTTGAGGAGATTACGGTCACTATTATGAAGCTGAGAGAAGTGCCTCGCTACTGGGTATGAGGAGTCCCTATTTTCGATTGCTTGTGCGTGTTCCAGGATCCTGCACTTTGTGGGATGTATTGTGCTGCCTGAAAGATTTTCATGCATGTACATACTAGGCAGTACACGCAGTAAGGTGTATTGCACGATAGAAATGTATTAATTTTCTTAGTGCCTTTCATGCCTGGAACCTGATAAGATAATACTTTAGGGCTATTTTTGCAGGCTTAACATTTTGAACAGGGGAAAAAACCCTGTCAAGGTACTAATTCTCGGGACAAATGGGACTGGTTTGTAATGGCTTTTAACTAGGGAATCTTTCAATGACCTACTGCATTTAAAAGTTATCTGTGGATATTTTGGTAAGTCCTTCCCTATTACTTGGTCTGTTTCCAGAATGTGCCAATTACGACATAAGATTTCTCTAAGGGTCCCTGCCTCACTTGAGAAAGTAGTGATAAATCTGCAAGACTCATCCTCACATTTAGTACATTTTTCTTTTTCTCTCAGTAGGCATCTGCCTGGAATTCTCTCTACTTTTTCTAATGTTTCAGTCAATAAGTCCTGACTATATCCTCTCTCCTGAAACCTATGGATTGCATCAGATGCTGCATATCCAAAGTCATCATTATTTGAACAGTTCCTCTTTAATCGGAGCAGTTCGCCATACGGTATACTATTTTTTAAGCTTTTTTGATGACTACTACTGGCCTCCAAGATCGAATTTCCAGCCTGCTGCCTTTCTAAACAGTGTAGTGCAGTGTAGTGCAGATCTTGCCATCTCTAATGAAGACTTTTAGGTCTAGAAAAGAGACTTCTTCCTGGCTCATCTGTCTACTGAAGTGGAGATTAAGTGAATTCCTGTTCAGTTCCTCAATATATTCTTCTGCTTGGGATTTTGGACCTTTCCATAGGATAAATAGGCAATCTATACTCCTATGCCAGGATATGATACAGTTCACCCATTCGCTGTACTTGTCCGCCCAGGCCACCTGCTTCTCCCACTAGCCAACGAATAAATTTGCGCAGCTGGGGGCGAAGCAGGTGCCCATTGCGGTACCCCTTGACTAGTGGTAATGTTGCTTTTCAAAAAGGAAGATATTATTATTCAGAACAAACTCTGCAAATTCTAATAACATTTCGTTAGGCTCTGACAATTGAATTGACCTTCCCTAAGGAAATATTGTGCAGCTTGTAATCCCTTCTGATGTTCAATCACCGCATATAGACTGGTTATGTCCAATACAATCATGATCATATTCTGTTCCCATGTTATGTCCAGGATACTCTTAATGAAATGCGTAGAATCTTTTATATATGAGGGCAAAGTTCTGACAAAGTCCGACAGGAAATGATCTACGAATTGAGACATTGCCTCAGTCCAAACATCCTATGGAGGAGGCGATAGGTCGACCATGTGGCCTCTTGGGATCTTTGTGAATTTTGGGCAGGTGGTAGAAGGTAGATGTTACTGGGTGTGGGCAGGAAAGAAATTTATGTTAATTTTCATTAATCATGTTCCTGTCCGCTCATTTTGCAATAAGATTGTGGTATTGATTGATACTCATAACATATTCGCCCTTTGTGATCTTCTGATAACAATTTGTGTCTGATAATTGGCGAATTGCTTCCTGGGTATAAAATTCTCATGACATCAAAACAACATTACCACCTTTGTCTGATGGCTATATATATATTA
Organism: Lissotriton vulgaris; assembly: GCF_964263255.1. Taxonomy (NCBI): domain Eukaryota; kingdom Metazoa; phylum Chordata; class Amphibia; order Caudata; family Salamandridae; genus Lissotriton; species Lissotriton vulgaris. The sequence continues at coordinate 774,020,786 of NC_141689.1, read as the reverse complement.
CCTACTGGCAGCCGCCAGTAGGTAGTTATAGTTAGGACCTAGTTTCCATAGGAAATCCGCAACATTCTATTTGGAATAACTTTGGCGCCGGTCGTCGAATCTTCACGAAATTCTGCAAGAAAATGGCCTGCTCCGTTTCGCTCCTTCCTTGAAAGTTTGGAGGTGATTCGCCAAGAAAAAAGGGGGTCCCAAAACATGTTTTCCTCATGCAATTTTCCATAGGACCTTTAAGAAGGGCTACAGCCCGAACTGCTGAACGGAATTACACCAAATTTAGCAAAAAGGTAGAGTTTGGTTTGCAGATTACGCTTTTTGTTAAATGGTGTAAATTCGTTCAGTAGTTCCTGAGAAAATCAAACCTGAACTCTCTTTCAAGTAGGAAAGCAGATTGCATTTCCTCAGAGAGAGCAGCATGTTAGCCGGCTCCCCAAGGATGCGGGGAGCCGTCTGGGACCGTGGGGGCAGTGGGGCTCCCCCCACGATCCCCAACGTAATATTTCAGCCCTGGGCAATGGGGTCCCGGGGATTATAAAAACTTAGTGATAGAGGCTATTTTTTTGCGGTAGATTTACCGTACGCGTACCATGCACGTACGTACGATGTATGGTGCGAAGTCTGTAAGTCGTCCCGTAAGTGTACCTTAGCACGAAAAATAAAAATATTTTTAGATACTTATGAATTGTATGTGTTTATATGTTTGGTGGCTCTAAAAAGAGCCCTTGTGTTTATTGGGAGATTTAAGTCCCTACACAAGTAGGTACCGATGCAGAGTCTAAAGTTCATTAGGAAGACTCTGCTCCCTTCATCTGTAAAATATACACCATGGCTCCTATAGATACCTTGCATATTGCAACGCAGATTGTTGTTGTAAATGGGCCCCATTCTATAGTCTCGGAGAAAAGCAGAAACAGATTTATTCACATTTTTTCTTGCTGTCTCAATTTGTGAACAAAATTGCTTGGACCAGTTCCAATTCTGATTTTGGCATATATTAGAATAGACAAAGGTAGTTTGGGGGAAAAGTGACATCAGTTCAGTAAAGGTGTCCTTCATAAATATTTCCAGACCTACCCCAGTCAAAGTGCCTAGGTCATTGCCACCACAGTGCACAATTATGAGGTCAGGGTGTTGGAGATGCAAACAGGATTTCACCAATGGCATCAATTGGTGCCACTTTAATCCTCTTTGTTCAATCCATTTAATGTCTAAATTTGGTAAACCTAGGTCTTTGTGAATTCCTTTCTGTTCTGCGGACCTTTGACTCTAGAAAATATAGCTGTGTCCCACAATCCACACTCTAAGCATCTTGAAGAGAGGTTTGGTTGCACTCAGATGGTCTCTGTAAATGAAAGGGCAATTCGAAGATTTTTTTTCTAAAATGGTGGATAAGTGGAGTTTTGAAAAAAGCAAAGAAGTGATTGGTTGTTTGAAAACTTTTTAGATAGAAAACTAGGGTGTCATTTTCTGTTTTTTAAAAGCCTATTATTTATTGGTTAAGAAAAAGTGATAGAAAAGAACATTACTTAAGATAAGCTGGTATATTGACAAGTCAAGCCCACTTGCTGTTTTGATTTGCAACAATGTATGATGAACTTTTCACCTGTGTGTTCAGTTAGCTGTTCCCTGAAGTGTTTCTATGGTAACTGGCAAAATGTGGAATGGGGGAAGGGTTGAAAGTTTTGTCAGTTGGAAAGGGTTCAAAAGTTCAAGCAAAGAAAAGTGTGTTTTGTTTTAATTTAATGTGGGAATAAATGTGATTTGTTATTTATTTGTATAAGTATGTAGGTTGGGTGTATAGATTGACAGGAAAAGTTTGCTATTTTCTATAGGACTTCCGGACCCCCTAGGGCTGCTTAGGGGGTTTTACAATGATCCCGAAGGTCAAATCTTTTATTTTTCCCTGCTTAGGTACGCTTACGGGACGACTTACAGACTTCGCACTGAACGTCGTACGTACGTGCATGGTACTCACACGGTAAATCTACCGTAAAAAAAATAGCCTTCATCACTATTTTTTTATAATCCCCGGGGACTCATTCCCCAGGGCTTCTTTTTTATTATTATAAAAACATCAGTGTGGGGGACTTAAGCCCCCCCCTCACATGCTCCAGGGACCTCCCAGCCCCAGGGACCAACACCCCCTGGGGTTTTTGAATGTTGGGAGGGGGGCCACGCGGCCCCCTCTCCTGGAGCCTTTGATGGCCCTGGGGACCACCACCTCCCAGGGCCGGCTTCTGCAGTGTCCCTGGATGCCTACCTCCGGGACACTGCTGTTTGCTATGGTAGGGTGGGAGCCTCGGGGCTCCCACCCTACCATAGCAAACTGCTTTTGTATTTGAAAGAGAGAGCAGGTTAACCTGCTCTGTCTTTCAAGTAGGAAAGCAGATTGCTTTTCATTAGGGAGAGCAGCATGTTAGCTGCTCTCCCTAACGAAAAGCAATGCCGGCTCCCGAAGGACGCGTGGAGCCGGCTGGGACCGTTGGGGCATTGGGGCTCCGCCCACGGTCCCCAATGTTGTTATTCAGCCCCGGGGGATGGGGTCCCTGGGGATTATAAAAAATTAGTGATAGAGGCTATTTTTCTTTTACGGTAGATTTAACGTTCGCGTATCATGCACGTACGTACGACGTACCGTGCGAAGTCTGTAAGTCGTGCCGTAAGCGTACCTAAGCAAAAAAAATCAATTTAAAAAATATATTTTATAGATATCTATCAAGTTTATGTGTTTATATGTTGGTTGGTTCTAATGAGACCTTTTCTCTTTAATGGTACTTATAAGTATGTACCTATGCAGAGTCTAACCTTGTTGAGGAGGAGTGTTTTACAGTGTGCTGAACTTTGGACCTCTGTTGGCAGTTGTATTTCTGGGGGTAGGGTAGAAAGTTATGTCAGTTGGAAAGGTTTGAAATGTTGAACCAATAGAAATGTGTGTTTGGTTTTGAATTAATGTGTGAAGGAATTTGATTTGTTATTAACGTGTATATATGTGTAAATTGAGAGGGAACATGTACCATTCTTTGGTTCTGCTACAAGCACTGAAGTAAAGAGATTCTGTATAGGACTATCTGCTGTGTGAGTGGCATTCTTCTTAATGTACCAATCAGTTTGAGAGGTGAGTTGATAACTTGTAAGGGAATGTATGTGGTGCATTTTATTTTTAGTAAGAGTAATGTGTTTATCCTTCTAAAGTTTGTAGAATCATATTTTGAGTTTGTCTGCATTTGGATAACTATTGTGATAAAATCATTCGGTAAGTTAATATGTTTAGTGAGTCACTTTTATGCAATAAAGTGCAGTACTAAAAAATGTAGAATGTGTGTAGTCACTTTTTTAGTTGTAGAGTAGTACTATAGCTTTATTTCGATACGGTACATATCATAAAAGCAGTACAAAGAATAAAATCATTACAAAGATGCATAATATAAAATACCGTAGGGAATCATGATAAAAACAGTAATACACAAAATACACATTTAAGCTATCATTCCAATGTTTGCGCTAATATCTAGACAAAAAAGGGCATTACTGGATCAGTAGCTTTCTTGCAGATCTTAGACGCCAAGCCCAGCCAAGAAATTTTGCCATGCAGCATGCAAAGAATGGGCGAGCATCAGAGCGCAGTATACGCAGGGCTTCTGCATGTGATCTTGTTCCCAGACTTCTACACAAGGGCTTTAGCCATTTCAATCTAGGCGCTGCGTAGACACTGCACTCAAACAGAAAGTGGGCGACAGACTCAACCCTTGAGTCGCAAAACAGACAAAACGCCACCGTTTGAAAAGGAGGATTCCAAGAGGAAGTTAGCGATCCTAGGGGGAGAACACCCACCCTAAATTTGAAGTAGAGAGATCTGTCTCCAGAGCTGTGGATTAGGTCCAGATAGGGTTCCCTGAAGGGGAGATCTTTAACTAATAAGAACTGGGTAACAGATTTGCAATGGTTGGAATTACGCATTCTGTTGTTTTTTACCCATAACCAGTAGGCGTTCTTTAGGAACTGCTTGGGCGGTGCTGTTTTATTGGCCCAGGCATCTCCTAATCCCAGCTCATAGAGCAATCGTTTTACCTCCTTGAACCAGGGTATCTTATTACAACCTGGAAGAGACAACAGATCTATCAGGGCATCCGCATAACTACTCAATTCTGGGACATTCCATACCCGGGACCAAAGTAGCAGGGGGCGTAATTTTGCTTGCTCACAAATTGGGCGAGTACCTGTATCCATCAAGAGGGGGATTGTAGGAGTACTGTGGGGTAGCCTCATCAGATCTTTATGGAAGTTATTTTCCAGATGGGCCAAGGTATCGACTCTCTGCGTACCCCACAGTTCAGCGCCATATAGAGCTGCGCTTACTACCCTTGCTCTGTAGATATCTAGCACTGCCCCAATTGGTTTCAATGAAGAGGCTCGTTGTTCCTTAAGCAAGGCACCTGTGACCCTTTTATGAGTCAGAAACACCTTTTGATGGTGTGCCTTCCAACTCATTGAGTCGCACAAACGAATTCCCAGGTAATCAAATTCTTTGACTCTCTCCAGAGGGATGGAGTCTAGAACGGGTGGGGCGACAGATTTCTTGGGGGGGTTAAGGACAAGGAATTTGGTCTTGCTTATGTTTATAGCTAAACCCCTGCTGTCACAGAAGGATTTAAAACTAGAAAGCAATTTCTGAATGCCCGCTTGGGATTTCGAGATCAGGAGGGTGTCATCCGCAAACAGGAGCGTTGGGACTTTTCTGCCCGCCAGGGTAGGTGCATCCGCAGGGTGTTGCAGCAGATGCTCCACCACTCCGTTGACATATAGTGAAAACAGAGTGGGGGCAAGCACACACCCCTGGCGGACGCCCCTGTCTACTGGGATACGAGATGTTTTTTCACCCTGGACCCCCCACCTGATCTGGGCGAAATTGCCTTCATGGAATTTTTTAAGCAAGATCAGTAAGTAGGTGGGTAACCCTAATCCATCGAGGACATTCCAAAGTAGTTTCTGCGGGACCAGGTCGAAGGCCGTTCTCAAGTCAATAAAGACTAGATATAACGTACCCCCTCCCAGTACCACCACCTTCCAGTATATCATCAGAAGGCGGAATGTTTGCTCGATGGTGCCTGTCCCTGTTCTAAAACCTGCCTGGAAATCGGACAGGATCTTTCCCTCATCGGCCCACTGCAGGATCCTACCCAGGACAACTTTCCCCGCAACCTTCTGGGTTGAGTCCAACAAGCTTATAGGGCGATAGTTGGCTGGGTCGTCCCTGCTGCCTTTCTTAAAGATAGGCACAACTTCTGCACCCCTCCAAGAGTCAGGAAAAGATTCTCCTAGCAGAGCCTCATTTAAAAGTGAAGCGATTAATCTGCTCCACACTGCTGGGTAGGATTTCAGTAGGTCCCCTGGGATCCCGTCGGGGCCCGGGGCCTTATTGGGGACAATGCCTCTGATAGCCCTTTCGACTTCTTGACTAGTGAAAGGGAGGTCTATAGCAAGTTGTAGAGTAGTTAATAGTGTTGCTTGCTTAGAATAAGACTTGTGTTTTAAATCTACAATTTTGTAGTCAGTATACATACACTGCTGCATTCACTCTTGGGCAGATTTGCAAGCCCCTTGTGCCATTTTTGTTTTTCTATTGTGTCACATTTTTGATGTAATGTTGGCAAAAAAATGCAGCAAATTGGAAATGTATTTGCGAAATGAGTCAGGGTTGTCCACAGAAATGTAGTAGTTATACACATGGAATGTGTGCAGTCACTTAACTGTTTTAGTGTACTAAATGTGTTTTGGTAAAATGTATGTGTCATATTTTGTGTCTAGAATCACACTGAGGGTCTGTGTACATTAAGGAATTATTACTCGCCTCTTTTTCCATAATCTCCCACCTCTCTCCTCACAGTCTACCTCTCTCTGCTTATACTGTCTCCTGTCCTCATATTCACCCTCTGTCCTCATTATCTCGCCTGTCTCTTAATACTCTCCCTTTTTATACTCCATAATCTATCCTCTTACTCCTCCCTCTCTTATCATACCTCCCTCTTAACAATTCCCCAGTTAGTATACATACAGTGCTGCATACACTCTTGGGCAGATTTACAAGCCCCTTGTGCCATTTTTGTTGTTCTATTATGTCCCATTTTTGATGTAATGTTGGCAAAAATAATGCAGCAAATTGGAAACGTATTTGCGAAATGAGTCAGGGTTGTCCACAGAAATGTAGTAGTTATATACATGGAATGTGTGCAGTCACTTAACTGTTTAGTGTAGTAAATGTGCTTTGGTAAAATGTATGGTGTCATATTTTTTGTCTAGAATCCCACTGAGAGACTGTGAACATTAAGGAATTATACTTGCCCCTTTTCCATAATCTCCCCCCTCTTTCCTCACAGTCTACCTCTCTTTGCTTATACTGTCTCCTGTCTTCTGATATTCCCCCTCTTTCCTTATTCTCACTTCTCTCTCCTCATAGTGCTCCTTGTCCTCATAGTCCCCCTTGTCTTCATATTCCCCCTCTGTCCTCATTGTCTCCTCTGCCTCCTAATTCTCTCCCTTCTTTTTATACTCCCTCCTCCCTCCTCTGTCCTCTTATTCCTCCCTTTCTCATCATACTTCCCTCTTAACAATTCCTCAGTCAGTATACATACACTGCTGCATACACTCTTGGGCAGATTTACAAGCCCCTTGCGTCTCTTTGTTCTATTGTGTAACTTTTTGGATGTAATGTTGGCAAAAATAATGCAGCAAATTGGAAATGTATTTGAAAAATGAGTGAGGGTTGTCCACTGAAATGTAGTATTTATATACATGGAATGTGTGCAGTCACTTAACGGTTTTAGTGTAGTTAATGTGTTTTGGTAAAATGTATGGTGTCATATTTTTGTCTAGAATCCCACTGAGGGTCTGTGTACATTAAGGAATTATAGTTGCCCCTTTTTCCATAAAAGCCCTCTCTTCTGATATTCCACCCTCTTTCCTTATTCTCAGTTCTCTTTCCTCATAGTGCTCCTTGTCTTCATACTCCCCCTTGTCCTCATGTTCCCCTTTCTGTCCTGTTACTCCTCCCTTTCTACTCATATTCCCCATTGTCCTCATAGTCCCCCTGTCTGTGCTCATACTCGCCTCTTTTTCCATATTCTCTCCTCTCTCTCTTCACACTCCCTCTCTCTCTCCTCATACTCTTTCTTCCCTCCTCATACCCCCTTTTTCCCTGTTACTCCACTCTTTCTCCTCATTTGTCCCCCTATACGCTCCCCTATTTTCTGATACTTCTCCCTCTTTCCTCATACACACACTGTCTACTCATACACATCTGTGTGTTTTAATACTCCTCTATATTTCTTCATTCTCACTCCTCTCTCTTCATATTCTTCCCTTTTTCCTCATACTGCTTGTGTGTCCTCATATGCTGAAGCCCTTATAAATTCAATCAGTATTGATGCAGTGAAGTAGGGTTTAGCAGATGAACTGCTTAATTTTTTTTATAATATTATATATATATTTTATTACAGATTCTATTTTTCAACAGTAAAAGAAATTCATCATGCCTTAAAAAAGTGAAAAGAGGAAACAACAAAATAAAGGTTATTATTGAAGAGAAGTCATCCACAAGATTTACCTGAACAACAATGTGTGAACAAAAAGAAAAAAGTTCTGGTAAGAGAACAAAGATATTTTTGAAGAATTTATCAAATACAAGTAGTGTGCATAATGTTAAAAATACAAATTGTGTATCTGCAACTTAAAATATAAGCAAGACAAAGGAGAACCATGGGAATTCATCTTGTAAAAAACAGTGTACAGTAAAAGGAGGAAGAATCAATTTGAGGAAATTAGAAAAAGAATGTTTTATGATAGAGTTTTGTCAAATTTGATTAAGGAAGTGAAGAAATGTAAAAAAAACCCAGCATTTTATAAGAAGAAGAAACGTATAGAAAATGTAGTTGAGAAAGCTTTGGAATTGAAAAAAAATAGTTTGCTTTAGTAATCAATAGAATTCGATTACTAGATAAGCCAATCCATTTAATGAGGGCCAAAAGTAAGTGGAGAAGAGTAATTAACAGAAGTAATTTTTCTGATTTTTTTGGGGTGAATGGAAACATAGTTCAAGCTTTGAGCCTTTTTTTAATGAAGGGAGTTATCTTCTGAGTAATGATTTGTTGCATGCAGTTGACACCTGTGGTCGTGCTTATGAAGTTACAAATGGTTGTCCTATACAGGCATTTTTAATTGATATAAACAAACATACATAGGTGGGTGCAAACATAATGAAAAAATATATTCGAACTTAATACAGTAATGTTTATATCGGAATAACTAAAGATTTGGTTAATCAGGACATTCTATCCATTGTGTAAGGGGGTCCCATATTTCTAATCCTTTCTTTTTCTTGTTCCTACCCTTCCTGCTGTAGATAGCGATCTCCAGGCTATATGTTGCTAGCAGTCGTGCCCGCCATTGCTAAAATGTTGGGGGTTGTGTGTCTAGCCAGACCGATGCCAGACATATTCTAAGCACTGCCATTGAAACAATCAAAAGTTCCTTCATTATGTTAGGTCGAATATCCCTGTCTGCCCCCAGTATTATTTCAGCAGTTGATATCTACATTCTTGTTTCAAAGATTCCTGAGAGAAAGATAGAGATTTCCCATCTGATGGTGCTAAGTGTCCTGCATGTGGCTAACATATGTATTAGATCTACTTCAGGCATCGCACATCTGGGGCATTGCGTCCCTTTACCAGCACTCTATTTGATTATTCTATTGGGGGTATAATATAATTGAAAAAAGGTTTTATAAAATTGAGCTTGTAATTTAGTTGACATTAATAGCGAATGGGAAAGTTTGAATGCCCTCTGGATTGAGGACTCTGGTATTTCTAATGTGTTCTGCCATTTATGGGTATGTTTATCCAGATCATCAGGTAAACCGGCGATTAACTTATTATATATTTCCCCAATTTTGACTCTATTATTTTGAACTATTGTTTCGATTATCCGGATTTTCTGGACGGCAGCGCTGCCGCCCCCCTTTTTCATTATAAAATCTTTAATCTGTAGGTATTTGAAGAAATCTCGATGAGTTAAAACCTGTTGAATTATAGAATGAACCAAATTGAGTGACACCCGAACTGACCCACCGCAATGTGCATGTGTCGGTAAAGATCTCTGGGAGGTTATTATTTCTATGGAGGGTCTGTAATAGGAGAACCTTCCAATCCCAAGAAGTTTACTTACTTGATTCCATGCAATATAGATCCTTTAAGGGTTTTGAAGCGAACTTTTTTAAAATGGCAATCATAAGTCAATCTCCAGAGATGTTCTCCCATTTCTTTACCAAGGATAAGTTCCTGTGGAGTTGGGACCCCCCGCTCTTGATCGGGATCTCGGCTTGGAGTTAATAGTGCTCTGCTATATTTGAGTATCGTAGCCAACAAATAAGCTTTAAAATTAGGTAAGGTGAGACCTCCTCTTTCTTTTGGTAGGGTGATGAATCTATAGGCTCTACGTGATCTACTATACCCCCAAATAAAATGTGAAAAGATACCATCAATTTCTTTAAAGATCTGTTGGTCAAAGTTTAAACAAATAGTTCGGAAAAAATATAAGAATTTAGGAAAAAATAGCATTTTGATTAGATTGCATCTTCCGATAATAGTTAGATGTAGATTATGCAATCTACTCAAGCTTTTTTCTGTTTGTTTCAAAAGTGCGTTTAGATTAAGTTTAACCAGATTATTTTTATTTTGATGTAATATTAACTCCGACATATAATGTGTTATCAACTACCCTAACATCGCAAAAGTTGCTTTTGTTGTTGATTATGATTTGGGTTTTATTTTGATTTAGTTTGTAGCCGGCGATTTCTCCAAAGTTATTTGCTTCTTCTTCCATTAAGTTGACTGTGTCATTTGGGTTGGCTGCGACTATAGCGATGTCATCCGCGTATGCCAGGGTCTTGGTTTCTTTCTCCGTTAGGAGTCCTCATTGGTGTTATGGCTAAGTTGGTCTCTAGCCTACGGATGAACGGGTCTATAAATATAGCGAACAGTGGAGGGGAGCAAGGGCAGCCCTGCCTTGTCCCTCTGGTCACTTTGATGTTGTCTGAGATTTCCCCGTTTATCATAACCACTGCTTCCGGATTGAAAAACATCATGTGAACAGCGTTGATGAATTGTTCCCCGATCCCACTCTTTGACATAGCGGTCCATAGATATTGCCAGGAGACCCTATCGAATGCCTTTTCAGCATCTAGCAATATCAGCGCCATAGGGTCTCCTGTTACCTCTGCCATGTCAAAGAGTGGGATCACCCTCTGAATATGATCAGTAGTTGATCTGCCTGGAACGAATCCATGTTGCCTGACTGAAATGATTTTTTGGATTACTAGTGCAAGTCTGCTAGCTAGCAATTTAGAATATATTTTGGAGTCATTATTTATTAACGTAATGGGCGGAAAGCCCCTAGATCTGTGGGGTCTTTGTTCTTCTTGGGGAATACAATAATTTTAGCCCGAGCCCAGGATTCCAGTGGCCGCCCTCCCTGGAAAACATTAGTCATCAATTTAGTTAAAATTCCTTTCAATTGCTTGCTAAATCTAGCATAAAATTCTGAGGAAATTCCATCTAGGCCGGCTGCTTTACCAGATGAAAGGCTGTTTATTGAAAGGAGGATTTCTACCCATTGTGGTACCGCTGCCAGACTGTCTTACGATTCAGAAAAGGGGGTGGTGATGAACAGAGTGTCTGAATTAAGCAGACCACTCTTACCCAGTCCAAAGATCAGGGCTTGATCCATCACCGTTATTTAACTCACTGCCCCATCCCAGCTCAGAACCTGGCTATATGCAAATCAGTCTGTCCCTGGCCCAGTAGTGCATCATGGGAACAGGGCAGACCAAACTACCAAGCCAATTCTTCACCAGAAAGGAGACAAGCTTCCGGGGACCGGTTTCTGGCATTTCAGCCGTCGTCGGCCCGGCTTGCTTGAATCCTGATGGAGCAGTGAGTAAGGGACTCATGTCTGAGTATACCCTGCCACACCTATAGTGGTCAAAAACGATTCAGAAAAGGGGGTGGTGATGAACAGAGTGTCCGAATTAAGCAGACCACTCTTACCCAGTCCAAAGATCAGGGCTTGATCCATCACCGTTATTTAACTCACTGCCCCATCCCAGCTCAGAACCTGGCTATATGCAAATCAGTCTGTCCCTGGCCCAGTGCATCATGGGAACAGGGCAGACCAAACTACCAAGCCAATTCTTCATTGTCTTAGTCAGTTTGAGGTAGCTGAGTCCCCATAACTGAGTCCAAATATTCCTCCATTTTTGACTGGCTTTTGCATGTCTCAGTGTATAGGTCAGCATAGTAACTCTGGAATGCATCCCTGTTCTCTTTGGGGTCTTGTGTAAGGCCATTAATCAGGTCTCTAATCTCTTTGATCGTGTTTTCCATATTCTGCTGTCTTGTTCTGACTGCTAGTTGGTGTCCTACCTGCTCGCTTAATTCATAAATGTTATCTTTATTCAGAGTGGCTTTGCAAATAGCTTTTATGGTGAAGGTCTCAACTATTTGGTTTCTTGCAATGGCAAAATCTCTTACAGCCCCTTCGATGTTAGTGCCTCCCTGAACTGCTCTCACCAGATCTTCTTCCTTTCTTGCTAGGTTGTCCTGCAGATTTTTTAGATTTTGTTTTGCCTGTTGGTTGCTTTTAATTGAGAATCTAAGAGTTTCTCCCCTGATTCCCGCCTTGAGTGTGTCCCAAACCACTTCCAGTGGAGCACTACCCAGATTATACTCTAGAAATGCAGGAATCCAGTTTTCTATGAGCTGGCAGTATTTTTCATTAACCAAAAAGGCCCTTTCGAATTTCCAACTACTGTGGTTAGGTTGTATCATCCCGGTGTCAATACTTACGATTAAGGGATTATGATCTGATAGAACCTTAGGTAATCGATCTATCGAGCACTTGGTTATGATAGTGCGTGAGGCAAATATATAATCCAGCCTGGTAAACTTAGAGTCTTGGTGGGAGAAAAAAGTATAGCCAGGATTATTTGGGAATTTCATCTCCCAACAGTCAGAGATCCCATGTGTGTTGCAAAGTTCCTCGAGTGCTATAAATACTTTTGATTTCCTACCGTGATAAGTGAAGTGGTGCCCAGTTGACCAGTCCGCTGGTAGGTTTAGATAAAATTTGCTGCATACAATCATTGGGAATGACCAGTGTACTAGTTCATTAGACAGGAATTCTAGGAGATCTGGATCATCTGTAACACACCCATACACCGAACAAATTGTAATTTTCCCCACACCATATAGGAACTCTGTAATGGCCCATCGACCAAATTTATCAGCAGTTGCTCTCGTAAATTGGAGCGCCCCTCCACGTGCCAAAATAGCCCCCCCTCAGGTTTTATTTGTCTGAGTTGTACCTGTGACCACTCTATATCCGAGGGTTTTCAGAATGTGTGTTTGGGACCCCTTCACATGGGTTTCTTGGAGACAAACAATTTATGCCCCGATCGGTTTGAGACCTATTGCCGTTCTTTGACTTTTTTTTGGATCGTTGAGGCCACAGATATTGATGGTCAATATTTTTAATTTAGCCATTCATGCAAATAAATTCTGCCTTGTCTAAATTTGAACCTTTGCTCAATCTAATACACCCATTTTTTTTAAAGTCCCATCAGTTACATGTTTAGGGTCTATGACATTGTTCCTAACTATAGCCCTACCTAGGTCGTCTGACCGGATTCTGTGCCTGTATGCCCTACCCCTCCCCCTTCCCCTAGATACCCTTAAAAGACCCCGCCCCCCTCCCCTAGAACCCGCCCATCCCCCTCTACCACCTATTGAGGCTTCTTGGCTCTGGGAGAACCAGGGTGTCGGCATCCGGGTAATCAGCAAGCCTCAGCGGCTCCTTGCCCCGACCCCTGTATCTGCCAGAAGAAGCAGAGGTATTCTCTGCGTTTTATATTTTAAAAAGAACTTTGCATATATACACAGTAGTAGTGCTGTTAAATTTGCTTATCAGTCTTTTGCTCCCCCACCTCCACTTCCCTTCTCGTATTGATATTCTGATCTTGTCGCTGGTGGTTTGGATAAGCTGATTTATGAATGTTGTGTATTTCCTCTGTCTATCTTCTAGGTTTGACTTTGCCTGAGTCTGTGATTTCCTTTAGATATGCTTGTGCCTGGATTTCGCTAGTGAAACTTCTAGTGACTCCATTAAAGATGATCTTTAGTCATGCCGGGTTCTGTAGGTATACAGTAGCGCCAATCTTTTCAAAGGGAGAAAAAAGTTGTCTCATCCTCCATCTTCGTTCCACAGTCGCATGAGCGTAGTCTGGTCTGCTGAAGAACATGAAGCCTTTATGCTCTCTTTTACATGTGGGCCGTGCAAGATCGAAGATAGCTTCACGTAAAAGAAAATTTCCAAAGTATACCAGCATTGCTCTTGGATATTTTGCAGGTGTATGCGGTTGTTTTGGGAGGGTCAGAGCAAAAAGGTGAGCACGCTGTACTTCTTTGTCCAATTCCCAGGCATTTAGTTCTGGGAATGATTCTTTAAGAAGAGATGTCATATAGCCCCTTGGGTCATTCCCCTCTGCTCCCTCAGGAATCCCAAGAAAGCGTAGATTATTACGCCTAGCTCTATTTTCTTGGTCTTTGACCTTCATCATCAAGTCTTTAACAATCCCATCTTGCTCTCTTCCCTATGTTTGCAGAGCAGAAACGTCTTTCTCAAGGTTCTCGGTGCGTAGTTCTACCGAAGCCATTCTCTCAGAGATCTCCAGACAAGTGTGTCCCACTTTTTTAATTGCTCCTTGGAGTTTCTGGATGGCGATGTGGTTCTTCTTGTTGTGTTGTTTATCGTCCTCTTGGAAATTCCTGATTGAGTTTAGCACATCGCATAGGGCGGGTTCTGCTTGATTTCCCCTACAACCAATGCTGTCAGATTGCTTATGGTCGATCATTTTGGATTCTCCCAAAAAACTGATATTCGGGTCCGACTGGGTCGAAACTTGTAGAGATGAGTCCCGTAGTCTATGATCGATCTGATCTGTATTACTCCCTTGGTCAGTAGTGTCTTCATACATTAATTTGTTTTGTCTTTGTTGTTTTTCCTGTTTCTTTCTCGCGGCATTGTCCTTCAGAGACTCATTCAACTTCTTTGAGTTTAGATCTGAAGAGTCGTAAGACTCTGCACTTGTATGCTCTAGTCTCTGTGCCTCACTTGAGGTAGACGCGCCAGTTTCATATATTTCAGAATATGACTCATCAGAGGGAGCTTGAGCTTGGGCTTGAGGATGAGATCTTTGCTTTGAGCAATGGGGTTTGTAGATAGAGTCTGACTTGGGTAATATCCTCCCCTGCACCTTCTTTAGATGTATCACGTTCCGTGATTATGTCTGATATCCGTTCTGTAATGCCTGGGTCGCGATCTGGGCCTGGTTCAGTATCTGTGATGATTGACTCTGTGCTTGGGGCCAATTTTCGAAGTTGAGATGGGATGAAGACTGCTAGTCCTGTCGCCAATTCTGCTTCTATTGCTGGTGCTGACCTGGCCATTTCGCTTGTCTTGGTTGTTTCGGCAGCTGACATGTCTGCCTCGCCCATTTGTCTCCCAGTTTTGGCAGAGAGGTTTATTCCTTGTGCTCCTGGTTTTTTTGTCTTGCTATTTAATTTACCAGGCCCACCATTCCCTTCTAGGTCAAATACCTCTTTGATCACTGGGCTAAAGATGTTCGATATCCGAGGTTGAGCATCCGTTGGTTGTCCACTGGTTTTGGCTGCCGACTTTAGGTTTTGTATTGTCTGAAGCCTCTTTGCCTTTTTTAGCCAATAGTTCCATTTTATCTGTAGACTGCAAATTGTCCAACTACCCATCCTTATCTTTATTCTTATCTTTACCCCTCTCTTTATCCTTATCCTTATCTTTGTCTTTATCGTCTTTGCTTTTAGACCCCCTTGTTTCGGGCCGCCTCATTGTGTTCTGTGTGCTCTGAGGGTTTTGGGTGCCTTGGATGCCCTGTGGGTTCCCAAATAATGTCTCTCCCTAACTGCCAGTGAATTCACATCCTGCCCCCCTCTCTCCCACCATGCTTACTTGTGTTGTCTTCTACTCTGTCTTCTGCTGTGATCCTTCTCCCCCTGAGTCAAGATCGCTGTCACGGTCACGAACAGCCATCTCCTTTGCTTGTAGCACAGTTTGATGCCTCCTGAAGTTCTTTGGCCACGTCCACAGCCCCCTGCAAATCACTTGGACCACGATGCAGAGAAGCGTTTGTCCATAGGAACAGGTAGTGGAGCAGGCAGCATCGGCGGCTGACCGGCGTCTCCCTAGCAATGGAGTAACGCGGGCGAGCAGAGGAGGGCTGGGAAGGCAGTGGAGCTCCAAGCCATCTGAGCTGCAGATTTCCCTCGAGGTGGCAGCGGCAACAATGGCAGCAGCGGTAGTAGCGGGGGAGAGGTCAAAAGATCACCCATATATCCTTCGGTAGCCTTTCTTCCTCCTGAAACAACAGAGAGCATTCAGCCCGCAGCCCGCAGAAAAAAAGATTTCCGCCGGATGGCAGTCTCTTTTTGCAGATCGGATTTTCTGTGGAGCTGCGCTGCAAAGTTAGGATCAGAGCCTGCGGGGCACGTGGAAATTGGTGTTTGTGCTGCTTTCAACTGCTGCTTTCAACATTTCAACAGGTATGTACCTGGCTCAGCAATCCGCAGTCGGCACCTCAACACCTCCACACAACGGTTTCTTATATATCTGTCTAAATGTCTATATCCAAAGTGGAACAGTCTCTATCAGTAGCCATCAATCTTTATCAGCTTCCAAACAGCACACGTATTCATAGTTCATATGTCATTCCGGACGGATACAGAGGGATACGGGGGTCAAAGTCCACGGAGCATTGCCTTTAGCAGCCGATCACATGGACGCCATCTTGTCTTCCAGTTGGTTGGTTGGGGTGGGGAGGGGGTGGCGGGTGGGCCAGTTAAAAAAAAAAATCAACATGTCAATAAAGATTAATTTAAAATAAAACAAAATGGTTGTTCTAATGAGAAAGAGAAAATTGGTTCTAGAAATGCAGAAGAGGTGTTAGCTGATGAAGTTTTAGGTAGACGTCCTAAAGCTCCAGTACACACTTGGAATTGCAGTATTATTTGTAGTGTACGTCAGAAATCTATTGATTTTTTATGCAATTTCTTACGTAACTGTACTAAAAAAATGTTAAACCAAAGATTAAGATGTTGCAAGGACTAGACCCTTTCAGAGTGAGAGAAAATACTGGTTTGCAAGGTCATTATGTGGCTTGTCTTTCTATAAAAGTATGTCGAAGGGTTTTTCACCATTTCAAGATGTTAGCAGTACATCAAACTGAAACGAGGAAATTAATCAGAAGATTGTATTATGCAAAAAGTCCATCA
Source organism: Lissotriton vulgaris (assembly GCF_964263255.1). Classification (NCBI taxonomy): domain Eukaryota; kingdom Metazoa; phylum Chordata; class Amphibia; order Caudata; family Salamandridae; genus Lissotriton; species Lissotriton vulgaris. The sequence goes on along the minus strand of NC_141689.1, from coordinate 774,004,380 downwards.
CTAATGTTAAAAAAGTTGAACAGTGCTCTTTTGCGTGGATCTGTATCAGATGTAATGAACGTTTGTGATGAAATTCAGGTTAGTTACTTTGGTCCTGAGGGAGACAGTGGAAGACAGTGCAGAAATTGATATATTAATAGAAGGAAATGTAGAAGAGAATGTACAACATTGTAGTACAGAAAATTTTGAGTGAGAAATTACAAAGTTTAAGGTGATTTCAGGTGAAAGGCCAAATTTTTCTTGTATTTTCTGTCGACGAACACCATATAAAAATCAGACCAGGACTGTTCTGTATTTAAAAAGTGAAAAGGAAAATAATAATGAGTGGATGGAATTTGCAACTTATTTGTTGGTAGAGAATTGTTTTGATTTGAGTTCTAATCAGCGTATTTATAAATATTGTTATAACAAATTAGATGAGAACAAAATGCCTGCTAGAGCTGTGCATAATAATCTTGAGTTGGTAAATATTCCTTCTGAACTGATGGATTTAAATACTTATGAGTCTATTCTTATTCAATGTGTGCATCCATTTCAGGATATTGTTCGTATGGAGCCTAAGACAGGAAAATTGCCTCCTTCAGATTTACGGAGAGGATTAAAGGGAAGAGTTATATATTTGCCTCTAGATTTAAAGAAAAATGTTGAAACAATTGGTGTAGAAAATGTAGATGATGAACCTTTAGCTATTCTTGTTAATGGCGTTACTACTAAAAGTAAGAAAATATGGCAAGAACTAGTGGATGTTAGGAAAGTGAAAAAGTCAACGATGTATCTGGTTAAAAATAATCAATATTATAAAAATGTGTATGTGAGAGAAGAAGAAATAACTGTAGAAGAAGATAGTGACTTGCCATCTGGACACATGAAAAAGTGGATGTGTCCAGAACTGAAGAAATCTACGAACATTACAGTGTTCATCCACTTCATTCTAAAGAAGTGATGGGGAATACCATGGAGTTATTATAAAGGGAAGTCCCATTAGTGTATGGGAAAAAATCTTGGAAGCTCGTTGTTTCCCTCAGTTGTTTCCCACAGGAAAAGGAGGACGATATGATGACCGACCTGTGCAGATTCCTGCATATGAATACCGGACATCAAGATTGTATGCAGAAGATCCAAGATTTCTACAATGTATTCCGTATATGTTGCATCTTTTGTTTGAGAGTGATTTGTCTGGGCTTTCTTATGCAGTAAACCATATATTGAAAACAGGTGTACATACATCTGCAAAATGTTTCGGCAAAGGAATTTATGGATAAAGTACTGCACAAGGATAATGTTTTGGAATCTCAGCTAATTAATCTCATGGCATGTCAGTGTGGTACTAATGAGTACTGGTACCGTCGTCATGGAGAACCTAACTGTATGCTAAGGAACTTAGGACCTCCTACATGGTTCCTTATTCTAAGCTGTGCTGAATATGCTTGGGATGATTTACTTCAATTTCTTCGAGAGGCAAATCCAAATATACTAAATATTGAATACAAGACACCTGGAGAATTGTGCTCTTTGGATCCAGTTAATGTATGCAGGTATTTCAATCATAGATTTGAAGCTATGATGTCTTTTATCACCAATAAAAAAAATCCTCCTCTTGGAGAGGTTCTGGATTTCTTTTGGAGAAAGGAGTATCAAGCGAGAGGTGCTTCTCACATACATACGCTAATACGGATCAAAGATGCTCCCAAATTTGGAACAGACTCCGATGATACTGTGTTGTCTTTTATTGAAGAATATGCTACATGTGATATACCCAAAAGTACACTAGATAACGACTTAAGACAACAAGTCTTACGATTCCAAAGCCATCGTTGTGGGAAATTCTGTTGTCGAAAGTACAAATCTAAGGACAAGTTCTACACCAAATGTTGTTTTGGATTTCCACGTCCTGTAATAACGAAAGGAAGGGTGAACAGTTTTATGTCATCTTTCCGACATACTATCACAAGAAAGTCTCCAAAAAATACCTACAACTTGAGAAGAAATGAAGAGTCAAAATACATAAATGACTACAACCTAGTCATTTTGTCCATGTGGAATGCTAACATGGATATTCAATTCGTTGCTGACAATTCCATTGCTGTAGCTCGATATGTAACATCCTACATAACCAAATCAGAAAAGACAGAATTGAAGGAAATGTGGGAAGAGATTTCCCACTGGAAGCGTCTAAGTAAGAAATTATATAGTTACAGTTTGAAGATGTTATCTCATCGAGAAATTGGAGCGTATGAATGTTCGGATCGCTTATCATCTGCAAGTCTATACTCCAAATCTAGAAGAATCATTTGGGTGAGTCTCGGTCTTGCTGCAACACAAAATCGAGTACTTAAATCTGTACAAGAATTGAAAATTTAGCTGAAAAAGAGCCAGAAAGTACAGATATTGTGAAAACAAATATGTTGTATACATATTATCCACATAGAAGTCATCATCTTGAGAACATGTGTCTATGAAGTACTGCAAAACTATATTTTTAAACAGAATGTTACCGAAAACATCAATAATGGTATATATGCCGTGATTGGTTCTGAAGGATGTTTGGTGAAACAAAGAAAAGGACATTTGATTAATCACCGTAAGCTGAGTTGCGAAACTCCTGACAAAAGGGAATTTTACTATTTAGCTCTTTTGCAACTTTTCAAGCCGTGGCGTTCAGAATTGGAATTACTTAGAGATTTTAATTTTTATTTTTAAACATTTTTTATTTCAGTTAATGAACCTTACACAATGGCAATCATGACATTTTTTTTTTACATTTACGGCTTTGGTACATAATGATGCTAATCTAGTACACGTTTACTATAATGGAAGCAGTACATCACTCTTGTCATTACCGTGATCTAAGTCCCCTATGCACCCCACTTCAATCTCCGCCTTCCTCTTCGTCAGAACTGTTTATGTCATCCACTGGCAACGGGTCACATATCTCTCCCCGAAATATATTCCAGGCAGTCCAAATTTTGTTCCACTTATGTGGACTACCCCTTGTTTTATACACCGTGCGCTCCGTGACCATTTAAGTTGATACTTGTATAGCGCACTACTCACTCACAAGGGTCTCAAGGCGCTTGTACGAATACCGCTGTGGAACCCGTCCTGGCTTTCCCTGTGAGGCGTCCACTCCTGGGCACCCCCAGGGTGAAGGTCAGGCATTCCTTAGCGTTGTGGGGGCCGTTGTGGAGATTAAGCAAGCTATTGCCCAGAGTTGCAGAGTGGAACTCTATGATTGGAATAGGCACCGAGGCGAGAATTATCAGGTCCATGGAATTTTGAGCCCAAGACCCGCCGAGGCAGGGAATTGAACCCTGGTCCCGGGCTAGACCTCTGCATCAGGGTCTGCCGCTCTAACCATTGAGCCACACTTCACCAGGTCCATATTCTTGCACCACTGAGCCAATGTGGGTAGTTCTGACGCGCCCCATTTCTGCGCTATATCCCTCTTAGCTATCATAATACCTATTGTACCCCAAATCTGACCATGGTGGGAGAGATCATTTGGGTCCCACACATTCAAAAGACATTTTCGCGGTTCAGGCAACAGGGAGATTTTTAGTGTTTGTGATATAGTACGAATCACCTGTCGCCAGTATTCAGTTTTAAATAGACAGGCCCAGATGGTGTGTAGAAGGGATCCTTCCTCCCCACACCCTGGAAGACAGTAGGGATGCTGGGCCCGCTGTAGTTTGTACAATGTGATTCTAGTGTAATAAGTCTAATGTAGGATTTTAAGCTGAACTAAGCGTAACTTGGCCGAAATCCCCACCTCTCTCGGGGATGCCAGTGCTGCATTCCACTCCGAATCATCCATGTCGTCCACATCTTCCACCCACTTCTCCCGTAATTTAAGTGTGGGGTCTGGTAGGTTATTAATCAATTTTTTGTATGTAGGGATGTGGCGCTGTGTTGCATGTAGTCAGTAAGGAGGCGGTCCTCTAACGGTGAGGCTTCCGGTACGTCAGTGTCTGCTGGGATCACCATTAATAAAGCATATTTAATTTGCCCATATCTATATGTTTCATTCAGACCTAGATCGTATTGTTGCTGTAGTTGGGAAAATGGGACCACCTTCCATTTATCCCTTAAGTCTCCCACCATGGATATTCCAATGGTGTCCCACTGTGTAAATCCCTTACTGTTTCTCAGCTGACCCAGTGTTTTGGTGTCCCACACCGGGGTGAGTTTAGTTATTACTCCTTTCCAGCCCATTTGCCTGTGCCGTGTACCACACTGTAACTGAATGTTTTGTGGGTCCTACCAGTGTCGCTACCGAACCTCTGTTATAGAGCACTTTCAGCATGTTGTTCGTGCCCGATTGTGCTCTGTCAGCCCTATATGCTGGTTCATCCTGTGGAGTGTGTAACCATTGATTGATGGTTTTAAGCTGTGTTGCCCAGTAGTACAATTGCAAATTCGGTAGTGCAATCCCTCCGTCGTACCAGCTTCTGTTCAGCTTGGTGTGTGCTATGCGTGCTGGGCGATTTCCCCACAATAGGTTAGAAACCATTGCTGTTACCTGCTGAAAGTATTGCTGCGCCACCGGGTAGGGTGTATTATCAAGTGCATAAAGAAATCTTGGCAGTGTCAGGGGCAGATTGTATTTCATCAGCCGTCAGGTCTGTTTCCAGTTCATTGACTGCTTCCGGCATAAGTGTTTGGGTTATTACATGGCTAAGGGGGCCTAACGCCGCCTCCTCTGTCACTTCCCTGTCTGGAGTGTAAACTGGTTCAAAGTATTCTGCTAGTGTTTGGACTATCTCCTCAGGGCGTGTCTGAAGTGTCCCTCCTGACGTGTACAACTGTTGTATTCCCTTAGTACCTCCCCCTTTCTTGTCCAGCCATGCCAACCTTTTTCCCGCCTTGCCCCCCACTTCATATATTTTGTGAGTTGTCGCCTTAATACTATCCACTGTCTGATGTTTCACATGGTCCTTATATTGTTGTTGGCATATTTGCAGTGTGTGTGTCGACTCTGGTGTGGGATCCGTCATGTGTGCTACATTTGCTGCGTGTAGCGCTAGTTCCAACTCTGATAGTTCTCGCTGTTTTGATCGTTTGTACCCAGTGATGGAGGTTATTGCTTGACCCCGGAGGACCGTCTTGTATGCTTCCCACAGAACCGAGGGTGATGTTACTGATGTCGTGTTTTCGTCAAAGTACTGTTTAGTCGTTTTTTTAAGTTCTTTCCGAATACTGGGGACCTTAAGATAGTTAGGGTAGATGGGGTATATTCTCTTGCGAGATTTTTCCTGACAGGATAAAGTTAACAATATCGAGGAGTGATCCGATATTCCCCTGGGTTGCATGTCTACGCTCTCGAAATTTTGCATTCCGTTTCCCAACATCAGGAAGTAGTCAATTCGTGATAGGCTATTGTGTACCGTGGAATGATAAGTGTATTGACTCGTGGTGGGGTGTTATGTCTCCAAACGTCTATCAGGCCAATTGCCTCTATAAAGCCTTTAAATCGGGAGGGTCCGGGTATTTGGGGTCGAGCAGGGAATCTATCTACTGTTGCATCTACAGTCATGTTGAAATCGCCGCCTATAATAAGGTCCCCTTCTGGTAAATCTAAGATAAATTTTCCCAGTACGGGTAGTGCAACTGACTAAAGTGCTGGAAGAATATAAGCTGATACTATAGTCAGGCGTCTGCCTTCCCACTGCCCTTGGATTGCTGCAAAAACGTCCTTGATCATCCGCCCTACTTTGTAGGATGATGAATGGGGATGCCTTCCTTACTAGGATGCCCGTCCCTCTCGAGCCTGATGTGAACTCGCAATGCACTGCCATCTTGTGCCCTCGTCTGTCTAGCGCTTGGTACGCCTTCCCTGTGAGATGCGTCTCTTGTAATAGTACTATTGTCGGGCTTTGTCGTTGTATGGTCTGTAACACCAGTCCCCTCTTGATTTTGTCCCCTAACCCTCGAACATTCTATGTTAGTATCCGTAATGGTGCTACTGGGGTTTTCTGCGTCTCCCCACCGTGAGTGTTAGGTTGTGAGTTGTGCGCCATGAGGAATCCGCCCAAACCTGGAGAGCCTTTTCCATTTTGTAAGTACGTTGCATCTGCTTCCTAGTTGTGTACCTAGTGTGTTTACACTGCCATAGTGTGCCTGAATGTGCATAAACAGAAAACTTCAAACCATACCCCCCTCCCTTCCCACCTCCCTGCCTCCCTGCTTAACAGACATCGAACCACCAACCACTCCAACTTAGCAGACTGCTTTTCCCTACCCCAAACCATAGTACTTGCTTGCTGGGGGGAAAGGTCCCATTGAGGCAGCGGCACCTCCTGCCCTCATCGGCTCGCCCCAGTCCAGTGCCCGGCCACGGCCTGACCGCCATTGTTCGTGGTAACAGTTATTATTGCGGGAGCCAGTATGTTAAACATCTGGATTCTGTTCGTTACCCTACGTCTCCATTCCCGGTGAGTGGTCTGGACTTCTCCGTCTTGACGCCTGCGAGCCAGTGTGGTCTTCATCCTGTTGGCACTGGGGATTTCTGTTCGTGCGGCGAGGTGCTCCAACGTTTCTACATCCCTCCAGCAAGTCGTATGCTGTTTCTGGTGTGTCAAAGAACCATGTCTTGTTGTCAGCTACTATTCTTAGTCTTGCCGGAAAGAGCAAGGAGTAAGGTATTTCTTTCGATCTCAGCGCTTTTTTAACTTCCATTAAACTTTTCCTGCGACGGGCGACGTCCGCTGTGTAGTCCGGAAAGAAGGCAATCCTGGAGTTATGTATTCGGATTGGTGGTGAAATCCTTGCCGCCTGGAGGATTGCGTCTCTGTCTCTAAAGTTGAACAATCTTGCCAGGACCGGTCTTGGAGCCGCACCCGGTTTTGGTTTGCCGCCGGGGACCCTGTGCGCTCTTTCCACTGAAAAGAAGTGCGACAATCCCTTGGGCTGCAGCCTGGTCTTGATCAATTCCTCCACGTATAGGTTCATCGCTTGTGTGCCTCTGGAACCCCAATAATCCTGACATTGTTCCTCCTCAAGGGCACTTCCTGATCATCCAGCTTCTCCCTGAGTTGCTTGTTCTCAGCCTCGATACGTACCATCGCTATTTGCAATTCGGAGGTGTGCACCACCAGAGATTTTGTGATTACCTCGACTTCTTTGATCCGCTCAGTCATTTTGTGAAAATCTGCTCTCAATAGTGTGTCATCTGTGGATATTGTCCCAACCGTAGTCTGCACTTGTGACAGCGCTTTCATTATATCTTCAAGGGTTATCTTCTTGGCCCCCTCTCCTTCTGGTGTCTTCCCCGTAGACGTGCGTCCCTCCGTTAGTGGCGGGCAGGTCTTTTTGTAAGCGTATTTATCTAATTTCGCCTGTGTTGTATGATTCCGTGGTCCTCTGCCTGCCATGGCGCCTGTTCCCAGAGTCCTGCTTCAGCGGTGCACGCACTTATAGAAATAATCGCTGCTCCCAGAATTACACAGGTAGTGTTGATGAGTTTGCCACTCGGCGCTAGTCCGTCTTTTGACTCCCAGTGAGAGGAGAACACCTAGTAAGGCCTTGGCATGGTCATATACGTCGTTTGGCAACCGGCGTCTGGGTCCTCTGGGAAGTTCCAGTAGTTACGCCACCAGAATCCGCTGTTTTGGAGCTATGTAGTGTACAGCGTTCCTATAGGTTCCGCACCTCCCGGTGTCCGTGTGGCCAGAGACTATGACGTGGCAGTGAAAGTCCCTGTTTTAACGGGGGTCCCCAGTGACAGTGCGACGCTGCCTCACCGGCACTTCGATTTCCTAATTGCCTTGTCTCTACCGCCACCGTTTGCAACTTGCACCTTTGATTGTCCTATAGACCGAGCGCTTCTCGCCTCTTCTATGGCCCGGCGTCAGGAAGCAGCTCGGTACTGTCTCTGCTGTAGGCTTTTCGCGCCTCCCCTCTTCTATCTCTGCCCGCAAACAGCACCTTTGCTGTGGAGTTTATAGGGGAGTTGAAAGTGGGCCTCACCTCCCGGTAATCGTCCGCGGGCGGGGGGGGAGTCGCGTGTGATCGCAGCAGCGAGCGAGGAGCTGCTCTCAAATCGGTGCCCCTGGGTTCGCACTGGTTATGTCATTTGTTGTACTGGGATGCGGTACTCACTAGGCCCTAGTTAGCCCCACCACACTGCCTGGGTGTTCCTGTTACTCCTCACAGGTACCTCCTCCCGTATTGCTGTTTTCAGTGCCAGTTCCGTCTGTCTGGTGACAGCAGGGCGCCCTTCCTGTGTGTTGGGTCCGCCTTGCCTTCACTTCCAGTCGGGTCTAGAGGTATGACAGGCCAGTGCTTATGGCTGGTGTGGAGGCCGCTGCCAGACGTCGCTCAGTTCCACCGGCTCCCGGTCTCAGATTTTCACCCGATTTGTAGTGGTCGATGCCGCCCAACCCCGGACGTCAGGCCCCGCCTTCAAAGTTCTGTGTGATGCCGGATTAAGGTGCGGATTGATGGAAAGGGCTGCTGTACCCACGGAGCTCCTCAGCTACAAAGCCACTACGATCGGCTGCCAGCCACGCCCCCTTACTTGGAGATTTTGAGAGCGATGAAGATTCGTTCAACGCAAGTAAAGATACTATAGAATGTCCTGTTTTTGCTAATTATGTGAAAACAAACAAAATTAACAAAACGACAAAATTGAGCAAGAAGCTACAATTGCAGCTGAGATTTCTAGAGACAGTTCTCAAGACAGTCAAACTTCTGCTCCATTGAGTCAAAAATCCACTAGGAGAACCGATTGTTCAAAATAAATCAGCAACTGCTAAGGAAGAGGTGGAACAGCAATGTATCAAGCTCAAGAAGATGTAACAAACTTAGGAAACTTGGAAGAACAACTAGAAGTTGAGCAGAAACAAATATTTGAGCAAGTGAGAGAACAGATTGACAATGGATTGGATGAGAAGAAACAGTGCTCTTGCTCATCATTTCAACCTATCCGAATGTACGTGAGTGGACAAGCTGGAAAAGGCAAAGTTTTTTATTTAAAGTAATCACAACTTTTCTACAGAAAACAACTGAGTCGCATTTGTCTTGTGTTGTCACTGCTGCAACTGGATTGGCAGCACACAATATTAAAGGAATTACTTTACATTGTTTAATAATGCTACCAGTAGAGCATGAAAACAAATTGGAAGCAGAAGCTGGAACAAGATCACAGCAGACCAACTCGCCACCTCCCTGAGCCAACACCCTCCTGCCAGCTCAGCGAACCCCAGCCAGGCCGCCGACTACCTCACGAAGTGGATCAGCAACTGCGCGGACGAACTCGCCCCACTGAGGACCCCGCCTAGCAGACCCGGCAGCAAGAAGGCCCCTTGGTTCACCGACGAACTCAAGAGCTCCAAGAAGAACTGCCGAGCCCTAGAGAAAGTCTGGAAAAGGGAACCAACAACGAACAACAGGACCTCCTACAAACTTGCCACCCGGAAACACCACCAGCTGATCCGCGCCGCCAAGAAAACAGCATTCAAGGACCGGCTGGACAACAATGCACACAACTGCAAGGAACTCTTCAACATCGTGAAAGAGCTTTCCAACCCCAGCGCAGGAAACAACGACATCACCCCATCGCAAGACCTCTGCAACTCCCTCGCCTCTTACTTCCACAACAAGATCGCGGACATACACAGCAGCTTCAACAACCAACCAACGCACACCACGACCGACCAGCCACCCCCCCCCAACACCACCCTCCACGCCTGGACCCCGATCAGCACCGAAGACACCATCCGCACGATGAACTCCATCCACTCCGGATCACCGACCGACCCCTGCCCTCACCACGTCTTCAATAAAGCCGACGCTGTCATCGCACCCCACCTGCGAGACATCATCAACACCTCCTTCGACACCGCCATCTTCCCTGAAGGCTGGAAACACGCCGAGCTCAGCGCTCTCCTCAAGAAACCAACAGCGGACCCCACCGACCTCAAGAACTACCGCCCCATCTCGCTTCTCCCGTTTCCAGCCAAAGTCATCGAGAAGACCGTCAACAAGCAGATGGCCGCCTTCCTCGAGACGAACGGATCCCTCGACCCTTCACAGTCCGGATTCCGAGCCAAACACAGCACCGAGACCGCCCTCATCGCCGCCACCGATGACATCCGAGCCCTGATGGACAATGGAGAAACAGCGGCCCTCATCCTCCTAGACCTCTCCGCGGCATTCGACACGGTCTGCCACCGCACTCTAGTACGGCGCCTCAGCAACATCGGAATCCAGGACAAGGCGCTGGAATGGATCATCTCCTTCCTCGACGGAAGAACACAGAGAGTCCGCCTACCACCGTACAAGTCAGAGGCCTCCGAAGTCATCTGCGGCGTCCCCCAAGGATCATCACTGAGCCCCACCCTCTTCAACGTCTACATGAGCCCCCTCGCGGCCATCGTACGCAAACACCACCTCAGCATAATCTCCTACGCCGACGACACCCAGCTGATCCTCTCCCTGACCAACGACCCCGCCGCCGCCAGAGCCAACCTGCACGAAGGGATGAGAGAGGTAGCCGAGTGGATGACGACCAGCCGCCTGAAACTGAACTCGGACAAGACGGAGGTCCTCATCCTGGGCTCCTCACCCTCCGCCTGGGACGACTCCTGGTGGCCTCCCGCCCTGGGCACCGCACCCAAACCGACAGACCATGCACGAAACCTGGGCTTCATCCTGGACTCCTCCCTCGCCATGACCAGGCAAGTCAACAGCGTCTCCTCGGCGTGCTTCAACATCCTACGCATGCTACGGAAGATCTTCTGGTGGATCCCCACAGAGACCAGGAAGACCGTCACCCAGGCCCTCGTCACCAGCCGACTGGACTACGGCAACGCCCTCTACGCCGGGACCACCGTCAAGCTCCAGAAGAGACTCCAGCGGATCCAAAACGCCTCAGCCAGACTTATCCTCGACATCCCACGATCCAGCCACATCTCCGGACACCTGAGAGACCTTCACTGGCTCCCCGTCAACAAGAGAATCACCTTCCGCCTCCTCACCCACGCACACAAAGCCCTACACGACCAAGGCCCGAGCTACCTCAACAGCCGAGTCAACTTCTACGCTCCCAAACGCCACCTCCGATCAGCCAACCACGCCCTCGCCGCCGTCCCCCGCATCCGAAGAGCGACCACAGGAGGAAGGTCCTTCTCCTACCTGGCCGCCAAGACCTGGAACTCCCTCCCGTCCGACCTGCGCCTGACCCAAGACCACCTCTCCTTCAGGAAGAAGCTGAAGACCTGGCTGTTCGAGCAGTAGCGGCACCCCACCCTCCCCCCAGCGCCTTGAGACCCTACGGGTATGTAGCGCGCTTAATAAGTGTCACTGATTGATTGATTGATTGATTGATTGAATATCACAAGCTATCTGAAGAAGCTTGTTGTGAAGTTTCAAGAGTGTTGAAGAAAATGAAACTTCTCATTATTGATGAGGTAAGCATGGTATCAAACTTCATGCTTGCCTTTGTGCATTTAAGAATGCAGCAAATTCTTAAAACAGAGTGTGACGTATTGTTTGGAGGAAAACATGTAATCATTTTTGGAGATCTACTACAACTTACTCCTGTAAAAGGACAACCATTGTTTAAAACACTGGTGCATGAAGATACCAGAAAGTAGTTGGGGAGCATTGGAAATTTTAACATTTGGTCATATTTTGAGTATAAGGAACTTATTAGAAATATACGACAGGCAAATGATGCTGATTATGGAACTATTCTTCAAGATATAAGAATTGGAAAAGTGACTAAACATGGCAAAGAAGCTTTACAGAGACGATTACTTTCCAATTTGTTTCCAAATGAAAATATTGTTCCTGATAAAATATATATGAGAATTGCAGAAAACAAATCTGTAATCTGCTTAATGCCAACACTGCATGAATGTTCTATATTTAAAGAAGAACTTTTAAAGTTGGAAAATGAAGAAATTATAAAATTGGAAGCTATTGATAAAATAGAACATGAAGGAATCACTATTATTTTGACTGAAAAGTTGAAGAGGAAATTGGATTCTTTAGATAAATCGATAAGTAAAACTGCTGCTTTAGAAAATAATTTATATGCATGTGTAAACTGTAGGATAATGTTACGACTCAATTTGAATGTGGAAAAAGGTTTAGTAAATGGAGAAATGGGTAAAATTGTTGATTTCGTTAATTATGTAAATAGAGATGGTATTGAATTTTTGAAAATCAAATTTGATGAAATTGCAGAAGTACAACAATTTAGTCATTGTTCAGCTCGGTTTTTGCTTGCAAAAGATTTGTATGTACGCAGAAAACAGTTTCCTACTCGTATGCAGTGACCATTCATAAATCTCAAGGTTTAAGTGTAGATAGTGCTTTAGTGAATATTGGAAGTACCGTGTTTAAAGAGGGTAGGGCATATGTTGCTTTGTCCCGAGTGAGAACTTTATCTGGATTGTACTTGATTGATTTTGATGAGACAAAGATTAGTGCAGATGCAAATTGTGTGAAAAAGTATAATAGGTTAAGAAGAGAATATGCACCCAATTTAGGTCAATATCCACTATTTGAAAAGCATGTGGTAGGTAAAAAAAGAAGATTTGAGAATATCTGTAGTGAAACTGTAGAGAAAGAAAAAAAACAAGATGAAGTTGTGATTGCAAGCAAAAAGAAAAAGGACAGTGTTGAAGAGAATGTTGGTTATCAGTTTGAAAATAGTTCTGTTGTCAACTGCTATCCTTTGTACTTGTTAATGTTGGTTTTTTTCTTGAAGGTTTGCAACAGCAAATTGTTGAAAATCGGGAAGAAAGATTCTGTTTGTTGTATTCTGTTTATGAGAAATTTAGTCGTGATAAAAGTGAAATACAAAGTGTTTCGGATATTCTAAATGTTTTGGACATATGTTCTGGTTCTACTCAATTTACGCAGAATATTCAGCAAGATTGTCAGGAATTTTTAATGTTTATGCTTGTTGTATTGGAAGATGAAGGTATAGATATTGAAAACCTTTTTGGTCTTTCTTATAAATGGCAACATGACTGTGAAAATTGTTTGTTTACATGTAGCACTAACATAGACACTGAAAGATTCATATATTTGACTTAACATGACTGTGAATCAGTGTCTTCTAACAATCTAGTTAGAGGAGCAAGTCAAAACATGGAGTGTAGCCAATGTAAATCAGAAATGTCATCAACATTATTTATACAAAGGTATGGACAGTATGTAATTTTAATGCTGCAACGTTGTAGAGCTGATGGAAGAAATTTGGAAACTTTCATTAAAAATGTTGGAGCTACTCTAGTATCAATATCAGGAAGAACTTTTGTAGCTGTTGCAATAATTTTTCATGATGGACCTTCTACAACATCTGGACATTACACTGTTTATTTAAAATGTCTGAAAGGTTGGATACATTATAATGATCGTCAATTGGTTTTTAAACAACGTTTTCCTAAAGAGTTACCAAATTCTTACCTAATATTTTTGAAGCCGAAATTTTAGGATCAAAAGTTGGCCTTTCAGGATTACTGCTGTAAATGTAGGTTGGTTTGGTGTTGTAGCGTACTTTGTAAGTGAGGCTGAGGAGCTTGAAGGTTATCCTCTTGTTGACGTGAAGCCAGTGTAGATCTCTCAGGTGGTGGGTGATGTGGATGCAGCAGGGGACATTGGTGATCAGTTGGGCGGAAGTGTTTTGGACTCTTTGTAGTCATTGTAGGTGTTTGTCCGAGTTGAGATTTAGAGAGTTGATCCTTATACAGTTGGTAACGTCTTTCGGTGGTATGTGGCTCCTTGGTGAGGGAGAAGATGAGTTGCGTGTCGTTGTCTTAGCAGATAATGTTCAGGTTGTGATGGTGGGCCACTTGTGTGAGGGTGCCATGTAGATGTTGAATAGTGTCAAGTTGAGGGATGAGCCCTGGGGGACGTTGCAAATGATGTTGCTGGTTTTGGATCAGAAAGGTGGGAGACGGATGCTAAGGATTAGCATTGAAGAACTTCCAAGCTAAGAAATTTAGATATACTATTTGGCCATGAGGAAAAGTATGTAAAACCATTAAGGACTATTTGTTGTATATTTTGTCAGCATATATTTGCAGTGTATGAAAATGAATGATAGTGTTTTGTTATTTTAAGATTGTTTGACATATCACATCGTTACATAAGAAATTGCTGTTAGAAAAAAACATTTAACATATGTTTTATTTCTATTTTTTAGATTGTTATTGAGAATGTTGAATGGGTTTTTTTAAGATAATCTAATTGATTGTCTTTTTTTGCCCTCTGTTATGTGATGAGTACTATTGAACTCACTGTTTCAAGTGAAATTCAATATATTCTGAGAACAGCAAAAAAGGCAAATTAAATGCTTTACAAATTATTTTGTGTTGTAAAAGATATATTGTAACTGTATTATGTTTTGTCTTCCACAGATGCTAATTTTATAATACATAATTTTTTATTATTTATTATTTTGAAGGTAAGTATAAGTAACTGTTAAAAATGATCAATGGGATGTGCTTCTACAGAGGTGAAGTAACAAAACATGGATGGAGTACATAAGTGTGTAAAGAAGGTTTGTACCTTTTAAAGACATTTGAAAAAATTAAAATATATATACTGAGTGTACCTGTATTCTTAGCATTTTACTACAACACATCTACTAGTTTGGAACAGGTAAGGTGAATAGACATATTGTACTTTTTTAGTACTGCATTTTATTATAACAGGCTTAGTTTTTTCCTATAGTGATAAGGAGTGACTGGTTTGAAAATTTAAGAACATTTTATAACTGAACATTCATATAAATATTTATATTTATATAATCTTATATAGTAGTTGAGAATGGTATTTGTATAATATTTTTTAAAAAGCAAGCAAAATAGTTGATAAAGCTAGTTTTGTGTTATGTAATAGGAAAAATGATAAAATGAAGTGTTTCAGTTTTTGTACAAGGACCTACAACATAGGAAATTCACTATGGAAAAACAACAGAACAATATAGAAGACGGTTTCAAAATTAGTAACACTCTCATAGAAGAGCAAAACATACCTTCCATGGGCAGCGAGAATGAAGAGGAAGAAATTAGTGCTGCAGATATCAGCTGTGATTTCCTAGACAAAACCTTGGATACTGATTTTGTGGAAGCATTAGATATCATCGAGTTTGATCATATGACTTTTGAAATTGATAACCAGGAAAATGAAATACCTGATGAAATTATTTTAGAAGCTCTATTACATTATGAGATGTTACAAGAATAAATGAATTAGTATATAATAATAATGGTTTGAGACACTATACTTGCAGAATTGTAATCATTCAGTTAGTACTCAAGTACTCATGGTGCAAAGTGGGACTTAGGGTATGGACTGCTTCAAACCCCTATAGACTATGCATGCACTCCTCTATGCACCGGCAAACTTGTCTTTTATAGCTTCTATTTCCCAGTCTATATCCTTACACTTCCAGCAATCTCTCTGTGATTGCTGATTCAGTAGTGTACTGAGCTATTCAGCAGAATGTCCTTATCTATGCACTGTGGTAAAAATTAAGCTCTTTTAAATTTAGTCAGACCCTCTCCTTGCAGAACTGTAATTATCCAGTCAGTACCCAAGTAATCATGAAGCAAAGTAGGCCTTAGGCCATGGACTGTTTTAAACCCGTATGACTATGCATGCAGTCTTCTATGTACCTGCAAACTTTTTTTATACCTTCAATTCCCTAGTCTGTATTATTAGACTTTCACCAATCACTCTCACTCTACTGTTTCAATATTGTAGTGAGCCATTCTGCAGTATTT